>NC_037647.1:4204751-5450265 GCF_003254395.2 Apis mellifera
CATTAACCAGCTATAAATCCCATAATAAATATAAATAATGTAAGCATATATATATATATATATGTATAAATAAACATTATATGAACGTAAAAAAATACTTACTTTTTTCTCTAAAATCCAAATACCAATGTCCAAATACACCGAATCATAAATATATCCCATTATTTCCAAGAACGATTTCATTTTCTTTATTGATCCAAAGACGAATTTTCCTTCGTTCACAATTCCACTCGGGAGGACAGAAAGAGTATCGAAAATTGGCCGATGATCCGAATTATATCACGATCGAGGGCGAGTCGATAAATGGAGGACGCAAATCGACGAGTGCAGTGGGGGCGCTGCAATCGGGCACAGGATGTGCACAGGAAACATTGAAATGTCTTTAACGATGATAACTTAATTAAGGCATAATTTCCCTGGCACAGGACTGCGTGGATCGATCTGAAATCGAGATTTCGTCTCATAGCGAGATACGCATCGATCCTCAATTTGCAATTGAAATTGTTTAATACATGAACCGTATAATTCATCGATCTTGAAAAAAGAACCCCCTTTCGACTGAAAAACACGCAAATAATTATCCGTTAATCTTATAATTCGTATTTGTATATATATATACAAGATAATAAAATAATACCTCCGAATTTTTATTATTTAATCATCATACGGTGCTATACATAAAAATCTGAAAGATGTTTCTACGCTAAAAATAGCCGTAGATTTTTAAAAACGTAAATCGCAAATCGTTTTGTTTCATCCGAATAGTTTAAAGATTGACAACCACGATTAAATGGAAACGATAGCAACTGTCCCTGAAAAATGTTTCTTTCCATCGCCGCCACGATACGACTTTCCACGTTCATCCTTTATTCATAAGAATAAACATTAAAACCGTGCTTCGTGGTCTCGTTTTTATCCCATCCCAATGTCGGCTCGAAATCTGAAACTTGGTAATTTTAACTGTTACGCTAACCATAAGAGAAAACGCCAGGTCGCATTTTGGTATCTCAATAAATCTTTTCGAAATAGAAATCTTTTTGAATAAAATTACTTTTGACAGGAATTTAAACGCTCGTTCATCAGTAATTTTCTAATCTCTATCAACTTTCTTCTACTTTTTCATATACTCACACACGTTCATGTAAAGATTTCTGTATTATTGTAATATTTGGTTTTATATTAAACGTGTGCAGTTCAAAGTGCATTCATTTCACATGATGCTCAAGGTATGGGCAATTAAGCCCACGTGGCACACACACACACACACCACACACTCGTATCTTGATTCGCAACAGTGCAATACACCCGGTCGAAACGAGAAAAGAAGCGCTACCGTTTACGTCAACTCGCCTTGCACGTTTGTATTCGCGTGCCTGCATGGTCACAAAGGCGTTATACCCAAACGATTTCTTGCAAAAGAAATATTTCATTACGTTTGCTCTGTTACCCGAGCCTCTACAACGATTATGTTTTCGTCTTTACTTATTTTATACGTCTTACACGAGGCAATTTTTAAATTCTGGTGCAAATTGTTAAAAATGTAAAGAATCTTCGTTTCTCGATAATAAAAATAATAATACGTTATTTAAAGTAAGAACGTGGTTCACGTTCGTGAATCTAATTGCAAGTTTTTGCAAGGAAATGTGAATACACGAGGCCAACATATTTTATCGTCAACGCGTGTCTTTTTATTGCACGTTATTTTTTTACGTCCAGCGCCTGTCGAAAGAAAGAGAAAGACGGCAACAGCGGGAAAAGTTCCAGTTCGTGAAATTAAATTTGTTCCAAGCAGAAGCGTGAAGCGGTGGAGTAGCTATAGTAGACGGTCAATCTATGGACTGTAAATTAAATCACAGAGATTGCTGGTTGATCCTCCTTTCCTCTCCGTAAACAACCATGATTCGTTCGATAAACCGTGTCGGATGAACCGACTTTTTCTCTGTGCTTAAAGGAAGAAAAATTAGAAGATATCTTTTTTTCCAAGTATTCTTTTTAACATCCTTTTCATCTCGAATTCCTTTGCTTTGTACATGTAAATTAATTCAAGAGCGAAAAAGAAGAAGAAGAAAACAAATTCTGTTTACCATCGTTCCATCGATCTTTCTTCTCTTATTTACTTAATACATCAATCGTACTTTTTTCATTATTATTGTCAGCCAATAATAATTTCTTACAATTGGTTTATTCAAAAAATTTAATAGATTGTCATCGTTTCCTTTTCACAGTATAATAAGAAATAATAAGAATTTCTTTATTGACTTTCGCATTCACAATTTTCCACTTTTTTCAATTATTAATAAAATTATAAGTAATTTATCATATTATCATATTTATCATAAACTATCTTTTCATGGACGTGCTTTCAATCAACATTTTCTCATTATTAAACAAAACTCTATAACCCGGAATATTATCATATTACATTTTATTCATATATTCTTTTTCATTGGACTCTTTCAATTCACATTTTTGCACCTTTTCTCATCATTAACAGAACTTATAAGATATATCATATTATCATATTTATCATAAATATTCTTTCTTGGACGCGCTTCGATCACAATTTTATCACTTTCTTGTTGTTAACAGAATTATAAGATCCACATTTATCATAAAATATTCTCTTGTATTGACTCTTTACTGCTTTCAATTTTGCAGAAGCTATATAAGATCTCGTATTTATCATAACTTATTCAAACGTCAATCGTTAATTTTCCAAGCGCGAGCTAAAAACAACTATCTCGAAGTCCAACTTTCCTTTTCGAAACGACGAACACTTCAAACGCTTTTAAACCATTCCAATTCCTTCATTCGAACCACCTCGGTACACACACACACACACCTCCCCCGTTTAAAGCGCAATTAACGCGACCGCTTACACGCAGCATATCAAGGGGTTTAAGAATGCAGGGTGGACGCAAACGAGGTTGTTTTCATGCGGACACGCAGAGGGACGAGCAGAGGCCTCCATTGTCGAGCCTCTCGAAGGGGTTCGCAACCCCGCCATTTTAATTATTCACGGAATGTGGCCTCGAATGGAAGAAATAGAAAGAGCGTAACAGGTAGCATAGTATTGCAATGTTGCCGATAATTGCGACGGGATTGTCTCG
Source organism: Apis mellifera (assembly GCF_003254395.2). Taxonomy (NCBI): domain Eukaryota; kingdom Metazoa; phylum Arthropoda; class Insecta; order Hymenoptera; family Apidae; genus Apis; species Apis mellifera. The sequence continues at coordinate 4,207,862 of NC_037647.1, forward strand.
AAACTCGATTAAAAACGTTCGTCCTATCTTCCAATCTCCGTGTTTCGAGTTTTATCTAATTTTCCAACCCTTAAATTCTATGCCCATCGATGGAAAGAAAAACTTGAACTGTTGTTGAAGAGAATCGACGATCAATGGAACATCATGGTGATCAACGTGAAGTTGTGGCACAGGAAGTGTGACGTCGACGATATCGAAGATCGATTTGAGAGAAGATGCTTCTGGAACCGAACAGGCGTGCCTCACCTCCACTCTGTATTAATAAATATTGTAAATAATTGTAAATGATTGAATAAATGAAATAAAGCTATGAAAATACAATTTTTGCATTTGTGTTACTTTATTTTAATTTGTATTACTAATTTTTGTTATTTAAAATATTTCAGGTGAAAGTTAAACGGTTTCAAAGGAAATATATTCATTTACGTTTTAATAAGTATACGTTTATTATTAAATTATTAAATTATTAGATTATAGAGATAATTTAGAGATCGTGTTAAGATCAAATTTTTTTTTTTTGATAGAACTATATATTTTATATCTAATACTTCTATATATATCTAATACTATATATTCTACATCTAATACTTTTTTATAGGGAATATTTAAATACACTTACTTGTGTATTAAAAAATATATAGTTCTATTTAAAAAAAGAAAGTTGATCTTCATATGTTCTTTAGATATTTACATGAAAAAAAATTAATAGTTGCAGGATGTGTCCCATTTAGAACCATTCAACTTTTATTTAAAACATTTTTTAATATTTTAAATAATAAAGATATTACATTATCTTATATACTAAAAATGTAATATATCGGTGTTATTATTATTTGAAATATCTCGCTTGTCTTTGAAAATATTAAAAAATGTTTGAGATAAAAGTTGAATAGTTTTAAGAGAGACGTAAAGAGATATAATTATTTTTCTTTTTAAAGGATTCACAGAGCTAATATTAGGATTATTTTCTTTTTTTAACTAGAATCATAAATATTTCAATGCATAAAAAGATGTAGAATATTATTCTCTATAAAAATTATTAAACCATTTATAGTCAAAAACTATTAGTTTAAGAGATATTCAATTATATTTAATTATCTCCTAAACTAACAATTTTTGGACTTATATGATTCAATACATTTTTATAGAGAATGTCAAAATGTATCGATTATTGCAATAAAAAGTATATCATTCTATTTAAAAAATTAATGTTAAGCATTAGAAATATTTTATGAGTTTAGTTACAAAAATTATATAATAAATATAATTCCTTTGAAACCGTATAATTTTTATTCGAAACATTTTTTAATATTATGGAAAACAAACGAGATATCCTGGATACCAGTTATCAGCCATCCAGTTGTTCCTGACGCTCGAGATTAAAAAAGCAGTCGCAAAACATCAAAAATAGTACGGCAAAAAGATAGCATTTACTATTATATTTCTTCGAAACTTTCGGCCGAAAAGTTTCGTTTTGTATTAGGAGAACATAATATTATAGGAGGTCGTTTAGAAATTATATTTAGAAATTTCCAAGAATTTGACGTCATTTCCAAGAATTTTAGAAATTCCGAGAATTTGACGTCATTTCCAAGAATTGCCAAAATTCTTGGAAATATTTCTCGAACGACCTCCTATCGTATTATGTTCTCCTAATACAAAGTCGACTTTTCGGCCGAAAGTTTCGATGAAATTTCCAAGAATTTTAGGGATTCCAAGAATTTGACGTCATTTCCAAGAATTTTAGAAATTCTGAGAATTTGACGTCATTTCCAAGAATTGCCAAAATTCTTGGAAATATTTCTCGAACGACCTCCTATCGTGTTATGTTCTCCTAATACAAAGTCGACTTTTCGGCCGAAAGTTTCGATGAAATTTCGAAGAATTTTAGAGATTCCGAGAATTTGACGTCATTTCCAAGAATTTTAGAAATTCCGAGAATTTGACGTCATTTCCAAGAATTGCCAAAATTCTTGGAAATATTTCTCGAACGACCTCCTGTCGTATTATGTTCTCCTAATACAAAGTCGACTTTTCGGCCGAAAGTTTCGATGAAATTTCGAAGAATTTTAGAGATTCCGAGAATTTGACGTCATTTCCAAGAATTTTAGAAATTCCGAGAATTTGACGTCATTTCCAAGAATTGCTAAAATTCTTGGAAATATTTCTCGAACGACCTCCTATCGTATTATGTTCTCCTAATACAAAGTCGACTTTTCGGCCGAAAGTTTCGATGAAATTTCCAAGAATTTTAGAGATTCCGAGAATTTGACGTCATTTCCAAGAATTTTAGAAATTCCGAGAATTTGACGTCATTTCCAAGAATTGCTAAAATTCCTGGAAATATTTCTCGAACGACCTCCTATCATATTATGTTCTCCTAATACAAAATCGAAATTTTCGGCCGAAAGTTTCGAAGAAATATAATAGTAAATGCTATCTTTTTGCCGTACTATTTTTTGATGTTTTGCGACTGCTTTTTTAATCTCGAGCGTCAGGAACAACTGGATGGCTGATAACTGGTATCCAGGATATCTCGTTTGTTTTCCATAATATTAAAAAATGTTTCGAATAAAAATTATACGGTTTCAAAGGAATTATATTTTTATTATATTAATTTTTTTGTAACTAAACTCATAAAATATTTCTAATGCTTAACATTAATTTTTTAAATAGAATGATATACTTTTTATTGCAATAATCGATACATTTTGACATTCTCTATAAAAATGTATTGAATCATATAAGTCCAAAAATTGTTAGTTTAGGAGATAATTAAATATAATTGAATATCTCTTAAACTAATAGTTTTTGACTATAAATGGTTTAATAATTTTTTATAGAGAATAATATTCTACATCTTTTTATGCATTGAAATATTTATGATTCTAGTTAAAAAAAGAAAATAATCCTAATATTAGCTCTGTGAATCCTTTAAAAAGAAAAATAATTATATCTCTTTACGTCTCTCTTAAAACTATTCAACTTTTATCTCAAACATTTTTTAATATTTTCAAAGACAAGCGAGATATTTCAAATAATAATATTAGAACACCCGATATATTACATTTTTTAGTATATAAGATAATGTAATATCTTTATTATTTAAAATATTAAAAAATGTTTTAAATAAAAGTTGAATGGTTCTAAATGGGACACATCCTGCAACTATTAATTTTTTTTCATGTAAATATCTAAAGAACATATGAAGATCAACTTTCTTTTTTTAAATAGAACTATATATTTTTTAATACACAAGTAAGTGTATTTAAATATTCCCTATAAAAAAGTATTAGATGTAGAATATATAGTATTAGATATATATAGAAGTATTAGATATAAAATATATAGTTCTATCAAAAAAAAAAAATTTGATCTTAACACGATCTCTAAAATTATCTCTATAATCTAATAATTTAATAATTTAATAATAAAACGTATACTTATTAAAACGTAAATGATATATATTTCCTTTGAAACCGTTTAACTTTCACCTGAAATATTTTAAATAACAAAAATTAGTAATACAAATTAAAATAAAGTAACACAAATGCAAAAATTGTATTTTCATAGCTTTATTTCATTTTATTCAATCATTTACAATTATTTACAATATTTATAATTATACAGAGTGGAGGTGAGGCACGCCTGTTCGGTTCCAGAAGCATCTTCTCTCAAATCGATCTTCGATATCGTCGACGTCACACTTCCTGTGCCACAACTTCACGTTGATCACCATGATGTTCCATTGATCGTCGATTCTCTTCTAACAACAGCATTACCAGCTATAACATCCCATAAATAAATATAAATATGTAACATATATATATATATATATGTATAATAAACATGATATGAAACGTAAAAAAATACTTACTTTTTTCTTCTAAAATCCAAAACCAATGTCCCAAATACACGAATCATAAATATCATCCCATTATTCCAAGGAAACGATATCATTTTCTCTTATTGATCCAAACGAATTTTCCTTCGTTCACAATTCCACTCGGGAGAAGAAAGAGTATCGAAAATTGGGCACGATCGATCCGAATTATATCCACGATCGAGGCGAGTCGATAAATGGAGGACGCAAATCGACGAGTGCAGTGGGGGCGCTGCAATCGGGCACAGGATGTGCACAGGAAACATTGAATCGAGTCTTTAACGAAGATAAACTTAATTAAGATAATTGTCCCTGGCACAGGCTGCGTGGATCGAGCTTGTAAATCGAGGATTTCGTCTCATAGCGAGATACGCATCGATCCTCATTTGCAATTGAAAATTGTTAATACATGGAATCCGTATATTTCATCGTCTTGAAAAAAGAACCCCTTTCGACTGAAAAACACGCGAAATAATTATCGTTAATTATAATTCGTATTTTATATATATAATAAAATAATAATAATAATACCTCGAATATTTTATTATTTAATCATCATACGGTTATACATAAAATCTTGAAAGAGTTCTACGCTAAAAATAGCGTAAGATTTTTAACTAAATCGCAATCGTTTTGTTTCATACCGAATAGGTTTCATACCACGATAAATGGAACGATAGCAATGTCCCTGAAAAATGTTTCTTTCCATCGACCGCCACGATACGACTTTTCCACGTTCATCCTTTATTCATAAGAATTTGAAACATTAAAAACCCGTGCTTCGTGGTCTCGTTTTTATCCCATCCCAATGTCGGCTCGAAAAATCTCGAAACTTGTAATTTTACTGTTACGCTACCATAAGAGAACGCCAGGTCGCCATTTTGGTATCTCATAAATCTTTTCGAAATAGAAATCTTTTTGAAAAATTACTTTTGACAGGAATTTAAACGCTTCGTTCAGTCATAATTTTCAATCTCTATCAACTTTCTTCTTACTTTTTCAATATACTCACACGTTCTATGTAAAGATTTCTGTATTATTTAATATTTGTTTTATATGTATATACGTGTGCAGTTCAAAGTGCATTCATTTCACATGATGGATCAAGGTATGGGCAATTAACGCCAACACGTGTGCACACACACACACACACACACACTCGTATTCTTGATTCGCAAACAGTGCAATTACACTCGGTGAACGAGAAAACAGAAGCGCTACGTTTACGTCACTCGTCTTGCACGTATTGTATCGCGTGCCTGCATGGTCACAAAGCGTTATACACAACGATATCTTGCAAAAAATATTCATTACGTTTCTCTTGTTACCCGAGCCTCTACAACGATTATGTTCTTCGTATTTACTTAATTTTATACGTCTTACACGAGGCAATTTTTAAATTCTGGTGCAATTGTTAAAAATGTAAAGAATCTTCGTTTCTCGATAATAAAAATATAATAATAAGTTATTTAAAGTAAGAACGTGATTCACGTTCGTGAAATCTAATTGCATATTTTTGCAAGGAAATGTGAATACACGAGGCAAATATTTTATCGTCACGCGTGTCTTTTTTATTGCACGTTTATTTTTTTACGTCCAAGCTGCCTCGAAAGAAAGAGAAACGTGCAACAGCGGGAAAAAGTTCACAGTTCGTGAATTAAATTTGTTCCAAGCAGAAGCGTGAAGCCGGTGGAGTAGCTAGTAGAACGGTCAATTATGGGACTGTAATTAAATCATCAGAGATTGCTGGTTGATCCTCCTTTCCTTCTCCGTAAAACAACCAATGATTCGTTCGATAAAACGTGTCGGATGAACACGACTTTTTCTCTGTGCTTAAAGGAAGAAAATATTAGAAGATATCTTTTTTCCAAGTATTCTTTTTAACCATCCTTTTCATCTCGATTCCCTTTGCTTTGTACATGTAAATTAATTAAAGGAGGAAAAAGAAGAAGAAGAAAAAGAATTCTTGTTTACCATGTTCCATTCGATCTTTCTTTCTCTTATTTACTTTATACATCAATCGTCACTTTTTTCATTATTATTGTGCACCAATAATAATTTCTTACAATTGGTTTATTCAAAAAATTAATAGATTTGTCATCGTTTCCTTTTCACAGTAATAATAAGAATAATAAGAATTTTCTTATTGGACTTTCGATTCACAATTTTTCACTTTTCTCATTATTAATAAAACTTATAAGATATTATCATATTATCATATTTATCATAAATATTCTTTTCATTGGACGTGCTTTCAATTCACATTTTCTCATTATTAACAAAACTTATAAGATATTATCATATTATCATATTTATCATAAATATTCTTTTCATTGGACGTGCTTTCAATTCACATTTTTGCACTTTTCTCATCATTAACAGAACTTATAAGATATTATCATATTATCATATTTATCATAAATATTCTTTTCATTGGACGCGCTTTCGATTCACAATTTTACACTTTTCTTGTTGTTAACAGAACTTATAAGATCCACATTTATCATAAATATTCTCTTTATTGGACTCTTTACTGCTTTCAATTTTGCAGAACTTATAAGATCCGTATTTATCATAATTATTCAAACGTCAATCGTTAATTTTTCCAAGCGCGAGCTAAAACAACTATACTCGAATCCAACTTTCCTTTTTCGAAACGAACGAAATTCAAACGCTTTTAACATCCATTCCAATTCCTTCCATTCGAACCACCTCGTACACACACACACACACCTCCCCCGCGTTTAAACGCAATTAACGCGACCGCTTACACGCAGCAATAATACAAGAGGGTAGAATGCAGGGTGGACGCAAACGAGCGTTGTTTTCAATGGCGGACACGCAGAGGGACGAGCAGAGGCCTCCATTGTCGAGCTCTCGAAGGGGTTCGCAACCCCGGCCATTTTTAATTATTCCACGGGAATCGTGCCTCGAATGGAAGAATAGAAAGAGCGTAACAGGTAGCATAGTAGTTGCAATAGTTGCGATAATTGCGACGGATTGTCTCGAAACTCGATTAAAAACGTTCGTCCTATCTTCAAATCTCCGTGTTTCGAGTTTATTAATTTTCCAACCCTTAAATTCTATGCCCATCGATGGTAAAGAAACTTGAATGAAACTATAATTAATTAGTTTCTTTACTCTTGGAGACATCAAACGATTCTTTGAATTAATTGTCATCGATCGATCTTCTTCGTCTCGAAACATCCTCCACGAATTAACATTCCTCTTCTGATCGATCACACTCTTCTTCGAGAGAAACGAAAGAATCACAAGAAGAGTTTTTAATATCTTTGAGGCTATTGTTTTTGTTATTATTATTATTACTTTTTTTTCTTTCGAATGAAATCCCACAGGAAAGTACTTTCGAGGAAAGTTTATAAGAGGGAAATGAAATACGGTTTTAAAAGCTTGCTTGTCCTCTCCTCTCTCTCTCTCTCTCTCCTTTTCCTGATGGAATAGAAAAATTCCTCCCTTCGAAGGAACAACTGGCTCGTGACGCGAATTCGTTAAATTTCGCAGCGTATGCGCGTTGGTTGCCGAGATACGAGGATAGAATTCTCAAAGAATAATATAATTCGCATCGTGGTACAATAATTGCGCGATATCTTCCCCGATTTCCCTTTGTGGAATACTTTCTACTTCGAGAATGTAAATTATTTAGTTTTCTCAACGAATATTTATACGAAAGATTTGAATTAATTAAAGATTTCGAAGAGAAGAAACGTTTAAAAAATGTATTATGTTTAAACGAGTGGAGTGTTTTATCAATCCATTGTTATTTTTCGTGAGAGATAACGTGGCTGTCGTGCAGAGGAGAAGAAGTTGATGCATTATTTTAAACGTATATTTTCAAGATGCAAAATTGTATGCAGAGTATTTTTCTTTGAATGGAGAATTTTGAAAATATATTTATTCAATATTCACTTGCATTATTTTTTAACCTGTTCGTGATACTGAAAAGTATATTGGAAGATCGATAGAGTCGTGGAAAAAATACGTATCGTTAATCGTCAATCTTTTACTTTTCCACCAATTATTCGATTGATCGATGTGACAATACAATCACATTTTGTGGTATTTAAGACTGGCAGATGTTCTAATATTTACGAACACGGGTGTATCATCTCTGCACGATATGCACGATATTGGAGAATATTCTGCTTGTAATTCTAGATATATCGTGCGGGATAACATTGACACGAGATACAATATTTACGATAGATTTGACACGTGGCGAGAATAATGATTCGAATTAGATCGATATTCCTTCCTCGCTATGTCAAATTTCAATCAAAAAAGGGAAAAAAAGTGTTTCAAAATCAGTTTCGAATCGTTTGAAATTGAAAGAGAAAATTATTTTCCTTCCCCCGGATAAAATTTGAATAAACTTTCCACCATTGCTGTCACGATTTCGAATAAAATTCGTCAAATTCGATTAAAACTAAAAAAAGATATCCTACAATTTTCAATAAAAAATTTATCTTCAAACTCGATAAAAATCCTCCAAAAATCCAAAAACGAAAACCATCACAATAAAAACAAGATAAATTTACCTTTAACATCGGTATTCGATATGACGAGTGCATGAATGCAAATAAACACAATTCGAACGCCTCCACAATGAAACTTAGAAAACTCTCTTGGCTCGTTTCGAATGGATACGTTTCACAAGTTTTCACAAAAGGGAAGAGCTTTTGTAAGAAGATCGTCTCGAAGATTCGGCTCTCTCACCTCGCGTATATATATATATCTCCTTTCCCTACTTTTCCCTCCTCTAATTCCTAGAGAGGAGGTAAAAGGCAACGTTTCGCAGAGATGTTCCCTTTTTCCTTCTTTCTCTCCCTCTCTCTCTCTCTCTCTGCCAAGCTGTGTCAAGCACCCGGATCTCTCCTTCGTCGTGAAGAGGATTCTGGCTAAGGGCCAGAACACTGCTCTCCTATTGGATTAATATGTACTTTGCTTGTATCGATACAATGGCTGTTCCTCGTGTTGCTTTTTCTTGGATCATTCATTGAGGATGAATTAATTTTTAATTCGGAATCGTATCGAGTAGTCGAGTTGAATGAATAATTGTAAATATAGTTACAGAAGAGATGATTAATCCGTGACGTGATATTCTCAAATGTTAGTTGAACTGATCAGATCTACAAGGTGATATAAAGAATATAAATTATAAAAAGTATGGAAGTTTTCTTTGATGCTAAACAAAATAGAGTGAATATTATTATTAATTAGTTGGAGATGAACGATTATCTTTAATAATGTAAATATAGTTACAGCAGAAATGATTAGTCCGTGACGTGATATCCTTTATTCTCAAATGTTAGTTGAACTGATCAGATCTACAAGATGATACAAAGAATATAAATTATAAAAAGAAAAGTATGGAAGTTTTGATGCTAAACAAAATAGAGTGAATATTATTATTAATTAGTTGGAGATGAACGATTATCTTTAATAATGTAAATATAGTTACAGCAGAGATGATTAATCCGTGACGTGATATCCTTTATTCTCAAATGTTAATTGAACTGATCAGATCTACAAAGAATATAAATTATAAAAAGAAAAGTATGAAAGTTTTCTTCGATGCTAAACAAAATAGAGTGAATATTATTATTAATTAGTTGGAGATGAACGATTATCTTTAATAATGTAAATATAGTTACAGCAGAGATGATTAATCCGTGACGTGATATCCTTTATTCTCAAATGTTAATTGCAGTGATCAGATCTACAAAGTGATACAAAGAATATAAATTATAAAAAGAAAAGTATGGAAGTCTTCTTTGATGCTAAACAAAATAGAGTGAATATTATTATTAATTAGTTGGAAATGAAATTATCTTTAATAATGTATAACAAATTCCGTTTAAAATCGACCTAAATTCGAATATATATATATATTTTACGTCATTTCGACTCACTTGCAAAATTCACCGCCTTTCGTTTTCCGCTTGTCGCGTCAGCTGCAAATATATCCGCGCTATTTAAGGAAAGTCTTTCGCGTTAACCCTTTAGAATCGCAGTTTCCCTTTCGACTTAACACTGAATGAAATAAGAAACGCACAAGTCTAATTCTCGAAATCTGGAGAATATTTAATTCCAAAAAATCAAACAAGCTAATCTTAAATAATAATATCTTGAATAATTTCATATCTCGTTATGACTGCTTTAAGCAAAGCTGTTAACAGGCAAGATTCCAGGATGCTGGAACGAACGAAAAGCAAAACTCTCGAGGGGAGAGCGGCAATGGGGCACCGTATCTAATTTCTCGTGATAATAACAAGAGTCTTTTGCGCGGGAATCAGCGAATTCCCGCGTATACGAGCAAGCTGCGCCACGGTTAATCCCGGTTGGCCACGGTTCAAACGCGTTGCTGGATCAGCGATACCGGCGTGGAACCGTGGCCAAAATTTCCCTCCCCTATCGAATCGACGCGATACGTCACGCCAAAGGTAATCCCCCTCCTCCCTGCGTCGAATTTCCTCGAAGCCAACGAGTTTTTCTCCCCCTCCGTTTTTACGTGTAATCCAAAGAGAAATGGAAAAAAAAGAAAAATGAAGTTGTAATTCAAAGAAATGAGTTTCAAGAATGGGATAATAATTGTGTAAGAAAGGAAGAATGATTTAAGAATTATTATAGAATTATTGGAAATTGTTTAAATGAATTGAATTGTAGAGATGTTTGAGCAAATATAATAATGTTATGTTCATTTAACAACGAGAATAATTATTTTTAACGAGTGTTTAAAAAAATTTCCACGTACAAGGAAACGTATATTTCCAATTGTTCTCTATTTTCGAGTTACTTAATCACGCTTGGGATACACGTATTCCCATTTCCTCCCAAAAAATCCAATTAACCTCCTTCGTTACCCAGAACCCCTCCAAGATATCAACGATTTTCGACGCCATTTCTAGGAAAAGTCGGGGATTAAATCGGAAACAATTCGGGTGAAAATCGTCCGGCTGTTCCTCCCTCTCCCCACCCACGCGTACCGAGAATTCAATAAAACGGCTGTGGCAAAGGTCACAGGTCAGTCGCAGTTAAGGCTGCGTCTGCAAGATGCAGCGACGCGCACACAACCTCGATTTATGGGGTCTGCCTCGATCCACGCCTCATTGTGGATCTATCATCCGATCTATGCATCGAGTGTGTGTATGTAAGGGAATTTATGGTGGTCGATATGGAAATTGAATTCGACGCGCGCTGTCTGAAGGATCACCCGTCTAACTAGACAACGAATCTATCCCTTCAGGGGATCATTAAGGCGATTGTGATCGAGAGTGAGATTGGAGTTTTCAAAAAGAAAGTGGAATGATGAGTTGAATGACGTTTGATTATCTATACGAGGGAGTGAATTGTTTTTAAAAAAATGGAGGATTAAATTGTATTAATTGAAAGAGAGGATTTGTATAAAATTATTTTATAATAAAGATAATAAGCATATTTATTAAACATGTAAATATTTTAGGAAAGAAATTTAGAAAACTGACATTAAAATCGTGATTGAAAGTGAGATTAAAGTTTTCAAAAAGAAAGGAGAATGTGGATGTTTGATGATCTATACGAGGGAGTGAATTGTTTTTAAAAAATGGAGGATTAAGGATTAAATTGTATTAATTGAAAGAGATTTGTATGAAATTAAAAATAATTTTAAGCATCTTAAATATTAAATATGTAAATATTTTAGGAAAGAAATTTAGAAAATTGACACTAAGACGATTGTGATCGAAAGTGAGATTGAAGTTTTTTGATGATCTATATGAGAGAATGAATTGTTTTTAAAAAAATGGAGAATTAAGGATTAAATTGTATTAATTGAAAAAGAGGATTTGTATGAAATTAGAGATAATAAATATTAAACATGTAAATATTTTAGGAAAGAAATTTAGAAAACTGACATCCTTTTTACGTATTTTCATTTGAAATATTTCTTAAATTTAATCCTTTCTTTATGAATACAATTAAATGTAAAATTTAATACTACGCTTTGTAACTTTTTAATTTTCTACTCGAAAGGGAGGCTCGTTACCTAAAATCCAAAAATTTTCATTTTTCTTTTCTCCACAATGTCCCGAATCGTGGAGTTTTCCAAAAGAGAAATTAGTTTTTAACAGTTTCCAGAACTGTTAAAAACCGATGAGCCCGGATACAGAATCCGCACAGGCCAACTTGTAAAACTTTTCAATGTTTTTTAAAGTTTTATTCGCCCGATAAATTTTCCGGCAGATATTATTATCTCTCTTCCAGAAATAATACTATAAAACGAACAAATGTTATTATTATTATAATATTACAACATAATCTTTCAATCTTTTTCATAAAATTTATAATATATAAATAAATTTGTGATTAGAAAGAGAATCATATTTCAAATATACTTCAATCGAATATAACAACACAAATTATAAAAGAAATATAAAACTTGTAAGTTTCTTATAAAAACGAACGAAGTTCTATTGAAAACTATAATAAATTCATCTTCTCGAAAAGAGAGGAGAAAAAATCACCTCTTCACATATATAATTTTTCTTTTAATATTTATCAAAATTAGCCCAGCATAAAATCACAAATTACATTGAATTAAAATAAATTCTTTGAAAAATAATCGATAAGACTCGAAATCGATCATTTTTATAATAATAAATCCCGATTTTTCATCAAAGTTATCGACGATATTGGAAATTTTCTCTAATCATTGATCAACTTGGAGGAAGAGGGGAGGAGGAAGCATCCGGTATCGACTATTTCCGACAAGATGGCGGGTGTGGGTGATGGCCAATAGCTGGTAGGCGGCCGATCTTCCGTGAAACTTCGACATCTTCGCGAATTACGAGCTAATTAAATTGGAACACGTCCAAGAATATTGTTGAGTATCGAAAATAGTCACTCGCGTGGGGATATCTAGATTAAACATCGTCTGGCCCCATGGGAATAGATCTGTTGCGAAGAAATCCACTTGCGCCAACTCTTGGTTCGTTCACCCCCTGAATTATTAAAACCAATGAACGTAAACTGTTGAATTTAGAAGACAATTCCAGTATACTTCGACGTTTCGATCTCGAAAAATGATAAGGAAAAAGTTGCAATTTAATCGAGTAAAAGTTTTTACGATAGATATGAAATATATATTCGAGGAATAATTAAAGGAAATTAATAATATTTAATTTCTTCTTCGACTCGTTGAATAATTTATCGTCAAAATTGCACAAGTGTTAAGTATTAAATTACCTGAAAAGACAAATTACTTAGAGAATATTTCATCGCACACGTGTTTAAATTTACACGCGTAACTCGTGAGAGCATTTGTTCTTGGAGAACAAACAGTTTCGATTCTATTTCTTCTATTGTTAAGTACATAAACCTCCATTCGTTCGAACAAAAATATTTCCATCCTCCTATAAAATATATAATAAAAATATTGAGAGAAAAAATTCGAAAACTCAATTCAATCAATTGAAACAAATTAAAAATAAATTATTCTTTTTCAAAAAAAAAGAAGAAAAAGAAAGAAATAAATAATATAATTTAACAATCGATAAAATGGCATATATAACGCGAATATTTCGAATTTCTGGTCCCGGAGAATCGGAATTCGATGGATCCGCGCAACAACGTTCACCCCGAAGCGTGAGACTTTGATGGATGCAAAAGCAAACAGTGGCAGCGTCCATCGTTACTTCCGTGTATCCGGTTCTACGTGTACACACAGAGTGAAAAGGCGGCGATTTCTTTTTTCGCGGGGTGCAGTGAACTCCGTTTTAAAATACGCTTCTGGCATTGTTCTATCCAACCCGGGTCCAGTGGAAAGGGTCAAAGGCTAGAGACGCGATGTTTATCGGGATGGACTGGCTCCGTCCAACCGTTTTCTTGCCTCTATTCTCACCGTGTTTATTTCATTTGTCTTTCTTTTTCTTCTTCTTCTTCTTCTTTCTTCTCTTATTTTCCTGCTCTCCCTCTTCCAACTTGTTTTCTTTACTTGGAATTTTAGAAACGTATAAGGTAATTTTTGGAGATGTTTGAAGACGTTGAGAGGCGAAATTGAAATAATTGGAAGTCGAGAAAAATGATGTTTTTATTACATTTGTGGTAATTCTGTTGTTATTTCGATGCAATTCAGTTCTTCTTTTACAAGTTATTATATGATATAAGATTTTTTACAACAATACAAATGTAATAAAATTCATGAAAAAAAATATACACGATATAGAAAATATTTATTAATATTATAATAATTCTTTCCTTTTTTTCCTGTTATTATATTTGCAGACATGCTTTTCCTCTTCCTCTTCTAATTTTTTTTTACTTAGAATTTTAGAAACATATAAAATAATTTTTGAAGATGTTTGAAGACGTTGAAAGACGAAGTCGAAATAATTAGAAGTCGAGAAAAATGATGTTTTTGTTACATTTATGATTCCATTGTTATTTCGATGTAATTGGTTATAATTTATTATAATTTATAATAATTCAGTTCCTCTTCTATTAAGATATTATATGATATAAGGTTTTTTACAAATGTAATGAAATTCATGAAAGAATATATTCGATATAGAAAATAGATTTGATACAGATTTGTTAATATTATAATGGTTCTTTCTTTTTTCCCTGTTATCACATTTGCATACATGCTTTTCTTCTTTCTCTTCTAACTTTTCTTTACTTAGAATTTTAGAAACATATAAAATAATTTTTGAAGATGTTTGAAGATGTTGAAAGACGAAGTCGAAATAATTGGAAGTCGAGAAAAATGATGTTTTTGTTACTTTATGATAATTCCATTGTTATTTTGATGCAATTGGTAATTTATTATAATTTAATAATTCCTCTTCTATCAAGATATTATATGGTATAAATTTTTACAAATATAATGAAATTCATGAAAGAATATATTCGATATAGAAATTAGATTTGATACAGATTTATTAATATTACAATAGTTCTTTCCTTTTTTCTCTGTTATCACATTTGCATACATGCTCTCCTTTTTCCAACTCGTTCTCTTTACTTGGAATTTTAGAAACATATAAAATAATTTTTGAAGATGTTTGAAGACGTTGAAAGACGAAGTCGAAATAATTGGAAGTCGAGAAAAATGATGTTATAATTTAATAATTCATTCCTCTTTTACAAATAAAATATTATATGGTATAAGTTTTTAAAACAATACAAATGTAATGAAATTCACGAAAAAATATACACGATATAGAAAATAGATTTGATACAGATTTGTTAATATTATAATGGTTCTCTTCTTTCCTGTTATCACATCTGCATATACATGCAGTTTCGCAAACACGTGAAATATCTATTTATACACCGTCGAGAAATATTTATACGTCGGTGGAAAATTGTATTTGCGGCTTGTATCAAAATTCTATTACCATGGAAATGTACATCGATGCAATTTTATTCGAACTTTAGTCCAGATAAGAAAGTTAATGTCATAAATTCCGATCAGAGAGTACTTCGTGAAATGGCATCGAAGCCTGAAAGCTTCTTTCCTCAAACTTTCTTTCCCACTTTCAGAGAATTTATTTCATCAAGAATCTCTTGATAAAAATATGAACTTTCTCCTCGGATAACAAGATTATTAATTTATAGATTCAAACGAAGTTTTTAATTTGTTGATGTTTTTTTCTTTCTTTCTTTGCCTTTCAATTTTAAGATTTAAACGCGATTTCCAGAGACAATTATTCATAATTATTTATTATACATACATATACTAAATAAAAATTAGGTCAACTATCCTTTCAAGATAGTTGAATCTTTCTTGAGTATTCAGAAAATCATTGCTTCGAAGAACATCTGAATCTGAATCAAAAATTACTATTTAAAATTTATTTATCTTTTTATCTATTCCTATAATAAATTAAAAAATTAATTACAAATGTGTATATATATATACATAATATTAGTTGTAATACTCAATCGATTATTATTACATAATAAAAAGAATTTATTAGCTCATTAAAATGTACGTAACTTAGTACATTAATTGCGTAAGAGAATCCTTACATTTATTAAAATATCGCGTTATTTGACTTCTTCAAGTTTAAAGGAATATTCATAATATTCTTAGCTTTTAAAGTTATCTTATAAACATTGTAAACAATTTTTTTTCACCCAATGTTTCATTGTTTATTAAATTCCTTATCCCACCAATAATTCAATCTCATTCTCTCGTTGAATTATAAAAAAAAAAAAAGAAAAATGGCGTATGTGCAAATATTTACAAGAGAAAATACAACTCTACGGTCTCTATTTCTGAAAAAACAAATGAAATATAATCGATAAGAAATTAATACATATTCACGATTAAAAATTAATCTAAACCATTGGAATTAATGAATAAAATTTCTTAATGGACAATGATACATCATATCGTGCGTCTTTCGATTAACAGTTTTTAAATAACGATGTTTCGTTATTAATATCTAAATATATATATATATTTGTGTAAATACTTTTTCATTATCGGAATTTTCTTCGATAAATTCGTATTTCTATCATTCGTTTTCTTCCATTCGTTATTCTATGAATAATGTTAATTTACTACGAATCTTATTGCATAATCTTTTTTTGCACTCGCTGTTTGCATAATCATTCGTGGGGGGAAATTTGCATAAACGACGTAAAAGAATTCTATATGTGGATAATGTTAATCGATAAAATGGTAATAATATATTGATAAACTCGATTTTTAATATATATTTCTTTTATTGAATAATATTAATTCACTTAATGTAATTTCTAATTCCATTAGATTAATTATTATTATTTTTTTCAATATAAAAATTTTAACTGCAAATTCAGTAAAGTAGTTCAATTAATTATACTAATGCCCTATTTTTCCTAACACTATATCTATATCTATATCTATATCTCTTGGATCCAACTTATTAACTTCAAGTTTTTTTTATAAAGTTGGAAAGTAACTCGAGATATTTTATTAAAACTTTCTAAAATTCTACAAAATTTAAAATCGGTTGCTAAACATCATCGAACAATTATTCAAAGAACTTTTTAACCTGTCACGCGTATATTATCGTAGAAATATTTAAAAAAATATTTTTAAAAATTAAACTAACTTTTGAACAAATTCAAAAACAAACTCTAAACCGTTCTACTATTCGATATAACTCGATAGCCAAATATTTGCAAGAAAGGAAAAAGAAGAAAAGAATTTACAAAAAGAATCCATATTTTATAGATCGAATGAAAAAACTTGGTTAAATTGCAAACAGATGAAAAAGAAAAAAAAGAAAAGAGGGAAAATATTAGAAATCAAATCCAATTTACAATTCCTTTCACCAAATCGAGAAAAAAGGGAGTGAATAACACCTATACTCCATCCCCTTTTCACTTTCTCTATCCCTTTTCCCTTCCCTAATATTCAACCACGAACGGTCATCCCATATCCTCCAATGGAAATCCTTTAATATCGTGGGATTGAGGACGAGGCTTAAGCCCTATCTGCTTGGCTGCGCCGAATAAACGTGAATTCGTTGGTTCACACATGGCGCGATGGCCAACTTTATCTTATAATAAGCGGGACTTTTCATTAAAAAAAAAAAAAAAGAGGCATCTCGTGCCTGTTAAACGTGGCAGAATTTAAGCATAAAGATCTCGCTTGATTTACGAAATTTACGAAAATGTATTTTTTGAAAAAGAATTTTGATTTTAAATGATTTTTCTTTCCAAAGAAAAAAGTCTACAAAAAATTAAAATATCTAAACGTTATCAAATTGTACAATAATAATCTCAATAATTAATAATCAATGATCGATTCACTATCCAACTGTTAAACGTGGCAGAATTTAAGCATAAAGATCTCATTTGATTTACGAGATTTACGAAAATGTGTATGCGAATGTATTTTTCGAAAAAGAATATACGAATTTTGATTTTAAATGATCATCTAATCATTGATAAAAAGAGTGGAATATTTAAGGAAATATTCGACCAAAATCTTCCCGATTTTATTCGTTCGAGAACGAATTAAAAAAGAAGAAAATGCTAATCCAACTTCAATTACAGTAAATTTTTTTCCTTTTATTTTCACTGTCTACCATCTAACGTATAATGATTTTTCAACCCCAGATTTCTAAAGTTATTATTAACTAAAGTTTTTAAAGATCTTTCCTGTTATTTTAATCATTGATTCTGCAATCAGTAAACTGATAAACAATCTCCAGAATTACTTACAGCCTCGATACAAAAAATTTCCAAAATGCCAATAAATCCAAAAACAATATACAAAGACAAGAGATTATCTAAAGATATAAGATCTAAAGATTATATACTTTGCTATTACTATTCCTCGAGAGGCAGGATGAAACCTTGGTAATTTCAAATTTTCTTTACCCTGTGAATAACGAGACGCGAGTTGTTCGAATATTAAAAAAAAAAAAGAAAAGCGATTGCGACTGAAAAATGGCGAAAAAATATTCGTCCATCGGGGAGGAAGTCGCGGCGCGGCCAACATTCGGCACGGATCCGCTCGTTTCGAGTCGCGCCGCGTAATTAACCCAGATTTTTAATTAGTGTACGCAACTTCGTGACCCTGTGTGTGGATTTTTTCAAGCGGCTCGTTTCGAGCCTGAAACCCTGTGAAATCCGCTGCGGGTGCACACGCGTGCACTACGTTCGTGTGTGTGTGTGCGTTTAACGCGCCTTGTCAAAGAACGCATAATTACACGTGGAAATTGAGCCACTTCGACGTGGTAAAAATTCGCATTCCTCTTTGATATTCTGGAAACAGGGAGGGGAAAAAATAGCGGTATTTGAAATCTTCGGGTAAACAGCCATTTTTGTGATTCTCGTGTTTTGGGGGATGAAGTTGGCTCTCGAGTAATATAATTGGCGATAAAATGTCGGTCGTAGATTGATAATTGTATTTTGTGTTATAAGATGGAAGTTAATTTTATCGGATGTCTATTTTATTTTTAGTTAAATTTAAAAAGTTATTATAATCTTGAAAGTCAACTTTGTATCTTTTGGAATGGAATTATATAATTTTTGATGATGCGTTCGAATAGAATGCAGCATCTCCTTTCCTTCATTTCGTGTTTTGAATTTTAAATCTCGATGAAATATATAATGAATTTGAATAAGGAAGAGATGAAAAGAATTCTGAAAGATTGTGAAGAGAAAAAGAGGACGAATTGTTTTTACGATTCAAATTTTTTTGACTCGAAATAATCCAAAGGGATGGTTCTTTTGATTTTCTTTAGAAATCCATGCGTGATGGAAAGTTTTATAAAGTTGGAGGAAGTTTGAATCGATAGCAGTGGAATGCACGTTAAGCTTTATCTTATTCTATTCATTGTTGCACGTTTCGTTTATCTAGACTATATTTATTGGATGGAAATTTTACTTAGTTTGGATTCATTTGCGTAGAATAGAATTTCGTTTACATAAATTCATAAATTGTAAGATATGAGAATTAGAAATGACATTTTGTTCTGCATTCACGACTAATAACAACGAACAAGAGGAATAATTTGTACGATTTAAAATTTAATCTTGTTATAAACTCCTTGAAATGTTGAAAATGGCTTAAAAATTGTTATTAATTATAAGTATTATAAATTCACTACGATGCAACGTAATGTAACGAATGAAATAAATTTCAATTTTTGTCTAATTTTTATATTTATATTTCCTCTTTCTTTTTTATATTTTCTTTTTTTTTTTTTTTTTAAGAATTTAAAACTTATCGAAAGAAGGAAAAATATTCTATAAAAATGTAGAAAAAAGAAATAGCGATAGAAGCGATTTTCAATCAATTTAATTTCAGTGTTCGTGAAACAGGTTCGGGCCGAAAGATCGTTCTTTCAAAGTCATCGATCAACAGGCTTCGAGTTTTAATAGGAAAAGTTACGAGTCCCCAAGCTCCCTGTGATAATACGAACTTTGATCGAACGTCCATTATGCACATGTTATTTGGGAATAGACGCGATTAATGTTATATGAATTGTTAAACTTATTCTATACGCTGTCGATAAGTAATTTTTTTACCTACCCTTTCTTACCTACCGAATACTGACGAGGCGGGAAATTTAAGAATGAAAAATTTTAAACGCAATATTTCTTGTAATAACCAATACGTTAATAAATATAAACAATTGAATAAAATAAAAGATTAAAATTTCCCAAATATAATAATAATAAATAATAATCGCGTAATCTTTTATGATTAATTTTAAAATTAAAATAAAATTTCTCTTGCATTAACTCTAAAACGAGTATTATTTTATCGTGTTTTAAACGTAATTAAACGCGTCTCGATTAACCTCCGTTTAATTAAGTCGACGTAAAGACAGAGCAACGATAATGATAATTGCCATTTGAGAGAGCAGAGATCAATACTCCCTGTGAAATTCTAGAATTTACACGAAAAACGTGCGAAATGTATCATTTCCATCATTATTCCTAATAACTTTTATATCGATCTATCACTACAAATTTAACTACTATAAATATTTGTCGACTAAAATTATGCTAAAATTATACCATCCTATAATTACTTGCTCAAACATCAATTACTTTTTCCTATCAAACATTCTCTCTCCTTCTCTTTGAAATTATAATCATACACATTTTGCATAACGTAATGATACAAATCTTCGCGAGAAAGTATAATAACGAGACTGGATAAATCACGTATTATGTCAATTAGGAAATAAATCCTTTCCATTATAAATATCACCATCAAATTTTCCATTCCAAAAATACCTTCTTCCTTCTTCCAAACCATGATAAAGGATAAAAATCGCGAGTAAACTAATGGTCAAGTAAATCGAAAATAAATCGAAAAAAAAAAAAGAGGATGAGATACAAAGAGAGACAAAGCGAGGGGGGGAATAATCCTATTTTTCCTTCTTCCCTCGAGGGGAAAATCTTCCACCAAGGTTCGATCTTTCTTAGGCGAAAGTGCAATAACGATGTGTGATCGATAGAACGCGACTGTGCACCACTATTTTTGCGTACCCCCCCCCGTGTAATAGTGTGCATTACTATGCGGTTATGCGGTCATCCGAGCGTACTACAGCCACGGTGCATGGACATTCGTGTATCGATCTCGTTTAGGTGAAAATAGAACGAAACGCAGTTTGACACACGCGGCTCTGTTCTATGCTTCTTTTTTTTTTTTTATTATTATTTTCTTCGATTCGTGATCAATACTAGCGCGGCTTAATAAAATTCTCGATATATTAACTAAAACTTGCACCTCCTGTTTATTTCTACTTTACTTTTTCTTCGAATTTTAACAATTTGAAGATTTTTTTCTGAATTTAATAAAAATTTTTCTTTATCTTTTACGGATCAAAATTACGTTGGAATATCGTTGTAGATGGATAATTCTTTCGAAAAGGAAAAAAAAAAATTTTTTTCCAATGCAAATTTCGACTGTACATCCCTTGACCCTTAGGATTTATCAATGTCGTATCACGGTGTAATTTTAACATCGAATGTGGAACGGATTATACGAAATCGATATCGAATATTTCCGGTATCGATCCCAAGGGAGGGAGTGTGACACGTCAACAGTGATTTGTATTGTAATTTCGTGACGTGTTATCTATAGACGGACAGGAAACGATGGTGACTGCGTCCTTGGCCCTTGATGGAAATTCACACCCTCTGATTCACACGGGAAATACGATTTACGATTGGGGCCACACCTCGCGCATGAAATGTGTGCAAATGCCATGAGATCCGAATCTTGTCTTTCCAACTTTGCATAAACTTACTTTTCTTTCTTCTTCTTGAGAAAATAAAAATTAATAAAACTGAATTATGAATCTTGCGAGAGAAATTAGTTCCAAAGAAATAATTACATTCTGTCGAAAACTATTAATTAAAAATTAACTAACAATTGTTATTTATATATATACATATCCACAGAATATTTACAGAATTTTCTTCGAAAACTATTAATTAAAAATTAACTAACAATTGTTATTTATATATACATATCCACAGAATATTTACACAATTTTCTTCGAAAACTATTAATTAAAAATTAACTAACAATTGTTATTTATATATACATATTCATATTTACAGAATTTTCTTCGAAAACTATTAATTAAAAATTAACTAACAATTGTTATTTATATATATATACATATCCACCTTAAAGAATTTTCTTCGACTAATATATAATTCGAAAAATGAAAATACGATTTCTCCAGGATCATCGAGTTTTTAAGAAGACATCCTCCGTCCAAACGCAGCTGGCGTCGAGAAAGTTGAGAGAAAAACTGTGATGACCCACATCGCGACACCTCCTCGGCCGCAGGAATAAATTTCCACGGGGGTTGGGCCGCTTATCACCCCCGAGCAGAGAATTCGGGTCGTTCCACTTACTCGTTGAACGATACACGGTGGAATAAAGATCTGGCCAGTTCCCTATCTCGAGGCCTACGTTTCGAGGCATTGAATTTTAAAACGATAAGAGGAATTATCATCGCGGATCTGATGGCGTGCTCGAGTGTCGCGTGGTCGATTGTGTTGGTCGATTGAACGAACGTTGAAGACTCTTCCGTTCGAAGAGGAAGAGAGAGGAAGGGTGATCGTGTAGGGATAAGGGAGTTTAAAAGATCGTTCCAGAGATGTTGTTGGAGCAGCTGTTGAGATTATATCGAGCATTCGAGCACCGTTTTTTAATTGGGTGTGAAGGATGTTTTGAGAAGCTGATGGAAGCAAGCGAATAGATAGACTTAAGAGGATTATTGGAATATTAGAAAAGCTTCTGATGACTAAAAATTAAATCAATACTTACCAATAATTATCACGTTTAGTGAGTAAATTTCCAAAATTGACTCGCAACTTCAATTTCATGGAAACAAATTCCATGCCATCATCCATACCACGATCATCCCTGCCAAACGCATCCGCGCATTTCACGTTCCCCTCCCCCCAATTTCCACCAAACTTATGCCAAACTTCCGCGAGAGAACTTGTCCCGACGAAACTGGCTGCTTCTTGGCGAACGCCAAGAGGTTAAATGGAATCTCTGAAATTGCTCTTTGCCACCGTCGATATGAAGGAAGCCCGAATTTTTCGGACGCCGAGTGCGAAAACGTGTAAAACCTCGTTCACGTTTGTATCGAGGGTTGGTTGAGACGATTTCGAGGAGAGGAAGGGAAAGGTTAAACGTCGATTTCTGAACCTTCGAAGCCTTTCATCTATCTGGAAGGAATAATGGAACGTCAAAGTTCAACTGTTAATGGTTTCATTGTGGTAATATGGTTACTATGATTGGAATAATCTAATGGATTTAAGTGTAAGATTATATGTGTGTGTGTGTGTGTAAAGTGTTATTGGAAATATTAGGAAAAATTATTCGAAGAAGAAAAAGAAAAAGAAGAAGAAGAAAAAGTGAATTATTTTATTGATTTTATTTAATCTAATGGATTTAAGTGTAAGATTATATGTGTAAAGTATTTTGTTATTGGAAATATTAGGAAAAATTATTCAAAGAAGGAAAAGAAAAAGAAGAAGAAAAAACATTAATATGTATAATTAATTATAGAATGTAAAATTATTAAATTAGTGGATTATTTTATTGATTTTATTTAATCTAATGGATTTAAGTATAAGATTATATGTGTAAAGTATTTTGTTATTGGAAATATTAGGAAAAATTATTCGAAGAAGAAAAAACATTAATATGTATAATTAATTACAGAATGTAAAATTATTAAATTAGTGGATTATTTTATTGATTTTATTGAACTTGTATATGTAAGAAACTGTGTGAAAAATTTTGTTTACGTGAATTCGATATTTCCGCTTTCTCCCGACTAATGAAGTATTTTATTCTACTATTGCATCCATTTATTGTGCGTCCATGTGTTTGTTCTGGACTTTCGAATTTTTCAGAACGTGACTAAGCTAATCCGACAGAAACAGAAAACATTGATTCGCGTCAATAAAATGACAGAATTAATCGCTGACAAATTGCAAGAAACTAATTCACAATAACTTTATTCCAATTTATAAAAATCCTTCTAAAATATATTTACACGAACATTATAGAATTAAATTTTTAATCGCGAGAAGATCCACGAATGTTTCGAATGTTCCTCCGCGTCTTAAAATCCGCGTCATCGGTAATTAACACGAGGGTGGAAATTTTAACGAGATATTTCCAGCAAATAACGGTTGAAAGGTCTCCCAGAGCAGGGCGGATCTTAACGGAACCGGAAGACGACAGCCACCACGATTCATAATGCTGGTATACGCGTTTTCAACGACTACCTTAACGGTGTTAAGGGCTTATTCACACGCGCCACTGACAATTATCGTTTCATAGCTAAGAGTAGAGGCAACACACGTTGCACCAACTTCTGGAAACAATTGCTGGAGGATGAACCAGGAAAGGAAGGGGAGGGAAAATGGAAATGAAATTTATTTTTGTTCGAATATCGATTCGAATATCGATCGTGCATAAAAAGGTGGAAATGTGTGCAGAAGAATTGATGAAAAATTACAGAAAGATGTATATTTTTTATCAAATTAGAACTATAATTGTAAATAAGGAAAGGAATTATTCGGAATAAATTATTATTAAATTATATGCACTCGTGAAATTTGAATATCTCATAAGAATTTTATCTTTTTACAATTTTCTGTCTTCTGGATTTGAAAAAAAATTAATTTGTAGACCGAAGAAGATGTGTTCGGAATATATTTAAATTTCTATTGCGATGTTTTACGTCTTTTACGAATTAATTGTGACCTTTAATAATCACTTGATATCTCACATTTGTTAAATATAAAAATCATATTCGATATGGAAAATATATAGTTGCAAATCGGTAGTCTGGTTATCAAATAAGCCATTGGATTATCGTATTTCAAGTTGTATTTACGAGAAAGTTTGCGATACCAAGTTCTGCTCGTTGATAAGTTTTGTTGGAAGATGAATTATATTATCGTTAACGAGTTTCTAAAACAGTTTTAGTCATTATTCACATCGATATGCATATATATATATGTCTGTTTTAACTTTCGTGATTAAAACAGGGCCAAGGAAAATAGATTTTTGGAATATAGATAATTAGAAACAAATTGATTTCTTTTAATCATGATTTGAATGAAGATTTGTCATCTATTTTCTTAAAGATAATAGATAGAAAATAAATTAAAAAAAAAAAAATTATCTCAGTTTTTCAATAAATTTTCCTCGTCGTCGAGATTTTAGAAATTTTTCCCTCGTGAATTTTTTTTTTTTTTATCTTCGCATATTTTATGGTTCAGTTGCGTGGGACACTCTATATATCTATGTTTATTCGGGTCATTCTAATTAAGGATTAACTTTATATAGAGCATATGAAAAGGCACGGAGGAACAAAGGAGGAAAGATAACATATTTTGAATACCTTAATAACTATGTTACAAATTAAATTTGATCGGATGATACAGAGAATTTTTAATCCCTTAAGCTCGTATCGAATTTTATAATTCCTGTATATATCTTCGTGAAAAAAATAAATTGATCGATACTAATCACCTGCAAAATAATATATATTTTGAAATAAAAAAAAGAAAAAAAAATGAAAACGAAACAATCTACTAATAATTAATAATTCGAAAGAATCTTTTACACAATTTAATTTATTCAATTCTATGTAAATTGATGAAATAATAATAAATGAACAAATGAAAAGAAATAAGAAATTTAAAAATTAAATTAAACTGCATCAACTATTTATCAAATTTGATATCTTCGTGAAAAAAATAAATTGACCGATCTAAACTAATCGCCCAAAATATATATTTTGAAATAAAAAAAGGGAAAAAAATGAAAACGAAACAATCTACTAATAATTAATAATACAAAAAAATCTTTTACACGATTTAATTTATCCAATTCTATTTAAATTGAAATAATAATAAATGAACAAATGAAAAGAAATAAGAAATTTAAAAATTAAATTAAACTGCATCAAATTTATATTTTGAAATAAAAAAAGGAAAAAAAAATGAAAACGAAACAATCTACTAATAATTCTACTAATAAACTACTCTAATAATTCAAAAAAATCTTTTACACGATTTAATTTATTTAATTCTATTTAAATTGATGAAATAATAATAAATGAACAAATAGAAAAGAAATAAGAAATTTAAAAATTAAATTAAACTGCATCAACTATTTATCAAATTTGATATCTTCGTGAAAAAAATAAATTGATCGATCTAAACTAATCGCCCAAAATAATATATATTTTGAAATAAAAAAAGGAAAAAAAATGAAAACGAAACAATCTACTAATAATTAATAATTCAAAAAAATCTTTTAACGATTTAATTTATCCAATTCTATTTAAATTGATAAAATAATAATAAATGAACAAATGAAAAGAAATAAGAAATTTAAAAATTAAATTAAACTGCATCAACTATTTATCAAATTTGATATCTTCGTGAAAAAAATAAATTGATCGATCTAAACTAATCGCCCAAAATAATATATATTTTGAAATAAAAAAAGGAAAAAAAATGAAAACGAAACAATCTACTAATAATTCTACTAATAAACTACTCTAATAATTCAAAAAAAATCTTTTACACAATTTAATTTATCCAATTCTATTTAAATTGATAAAATAATAATAAATGAACAAATAAAAAGAAATAAGAAATTTAAAAATTAAATTAAATTGCATCAACTATTTATCAAATTTGATTACTCACAATTCGTCATACGAAAAAGCATGCACTCACGCACACACGCACCCACACACACGCACCTACACACACGCATTGATTGTTTAATTTCAAGAAATCAGAACTCTTCTATTCTTGTTAACTTGTTTCACGCTGAGTCATACGCCCCCTACGTATGATTCACAGTATTTTCACACACGCAATAACTGGTTTGATCGAAACGCAACCACACGCTACGAAGATCTACGTAAGACTGACTTTGAAAGTTCGGAAATCAATAGACGGCTTAGGACGGCTTTTGTTTTGCCCGAGGTCGATACGCTCGATCGATATTTTGATTACAGCTATTGTTGAGTGGAACGTGATATTTCTTATAAATAATACTTGAAATTGATTATATTTTCGTTCAATTTTTTATATCGCAAAATTTTTAACGATCTTTACAAGAATTTAAATGCTTTTAACTTTACAAAAAGTATTTTAACTATTTTCCTTTTCTTCTTTTGCTTGAAAAATTCGAGACAATTATTTATATTATTTATATTTCTGGAAATTCCCGTTTTAATAAAAAATTCTATATATTTACTTTAAGATAAAAATAAAAAGTATTACACGATACGAAAAAGTGAAAAATTTAAAATTTAAAATAACACTTTCGTCGCGTATATTAAATCAAGAAAGAAGAAAAAATATAATACCTATTAACAAAAAGGAATATATATATATAAAACGAGATAAAAAGATAAAAAATATTGCAATAAACAAAAACCAAAAATTAAACCACGATGAAGAAATTTTATTAAATAGATATTAAAAATATTAACAATCTTACATTCACTCGTTTTCCTTTTTTTCTTTTGCTTGAAAAATTCGACACAATTATTTATATTTCTGGAAATTCCCGTTTTAATAAAAAATTCTATATATTTAAGATAAAAATAAAAAGTATTACACGATATGAAAAAGTGAAAAATTTAAAATTTAAAATAACACTTTCGTCGCGTATATTAAATCAAGAAAGGAGAAAAAATATAATATCTATTAACAAAAAATATATATATATATAAAAAGATAAAAAAATATCATAATAAACAAAAACCAAAAATGAAATCACGAAGAAATTTCGTTAAATAGATATTAAAAATATTAACAATCTTACATTCACTCGTTTTCCTTTTTTGCTTGAAAAATTCAAGACAATTATTTATATTTCTGGAAATTTTATAAAAAATTCTATATATTTACTTTAAGATAAAAATAAAAAGTATTACACGATACGAAAAATTTAAAATTAAAATAATACTTTCGTCGCGTATATTAAATCAAGAAAGGAAAAAAAATATAATATTTATTAACAAAAAATATATATATAAAACGAGATAAAAAATATCACAATAAACAAAAATCAAAAATGAAACCACGACGAAGAAATTACGTTAAATAGATATTAAAAATATTAACAATTCGATCGTCCATCAACGCTTGACCCACTAAGAAAAAAGAGAAAAAAAGAAAATGTAACAAGAATCAAGGAAAAAATGAAGGACCGTGAAAAACACTCTCTTAATTGGCGAGAGTTTCATTTCCTCCGCAACGTCGGCCAACTTCCGCTCGCGTGAGCGCGCGGGCACACTTTCATCCGTCACAATGCAAATTGCAGTTCGTCAGCTCTTCCAGATGCGGATGAAAATAGGGGGAAAAGCGTCACTTTCGAGGGAGAAATGGGATCGTCGCGTTTAATCTTCGCGAAGATCGTTTGAATAATACTCGCACACGTGCAATCCTTTCTTGACATTTGCACTTTTACGTATTTATACACGTAACTTGAACACGCGTATATGTGTGTGTACAAGCGCGTTGTTGCACTCGTCGTTGGAATTCTCGAGGCACTTCCGGTGGCTTGTCGAAGAGGAAGCCGCGGATAAAAGTTGGCCAGGTCTCTTTCACGGATAATAGATCGTAAGAGTGGAAAAGCTTGAGAGAAGAGTGAGACGAAAGCGGTATTACCAGATATTAGATTTTAGCCCGCGTTTATTTTTCCGTGGGTGGCGCTTTTGTCGCTCGAGGAGTTAATCTTTTTCTTTAATTGGATCGCGAGAGAGATGAGATACAAAAGTACTCATTCATAAGATTTCTGTATCGATCTGAGCGAATTGATAAATCGTGCATTATATAAAATCCTCTCTCTAAAATTAATTTCTACTTTTTCGATATTCCAATTGATCTAAATGGAGTAATTAAGAAGAGACAAATTCTACATATAATAAGATTATAGAGAATTAATTTTAGAAATATATAGCGATCCAATATCGATTCAATTCTGCATATTTTTGTATCTTGAAGAGTGAGTGACCCGTCCAAAAGAAGAGATAATCTTCTAAATGGTGTCGGTTCGATGGCCATCGACTGAAAAAATTCTCCATCATTTCGCTACCCGTTTTTCAATCCCGCCTTTCAAGCCACGAAACGAGGAATATAATTCCATTTAATCTGCATAATTCGAACGCGTTCACGCGCGCGAGGGCTCATCCTCTTCGACCCTCTCCATCGTCTATTCATAACCAGGATATGCACACGCGTTCTTCCACGCTTTTCCACGCGGAAAGGGAGCCCTCGAATGAGCCGAACGGAAGATTTCGACGAAAATTTCGGGACGATCGATTTTTGAATAACTAAAAAAGTATTGATGAAATACTATTTACGATTATTTATAGGAGGATTTTGATTCTATTCTATTTCCATTTTATACTGAAACTTTTTTAACAATATATATATAGCAATGAAGCAATGATTTATGAATTATTTATGAATTAAAGAAATATTTAATAAGAATTTATTGAGAAGATATTTATGGAATCTAGAATTTATGCAATATTTATATTTTTGTACATCTGTTTAATTAATCTAAATATCGTTCGAGTTTCAATTCATTTGTATTCTCAAATAGAAATTAGAATACAATCTATATTATAATTAAACTTTTTCGTTGTATAATTAAATATTTAGAAAGTTGTAATCGACAAAAATAAAAATCCGTTTGAAGATCCAGGGATGAAATTTTCCTGCAAAAGATTAAAATTAAAAAGTGTCTATCGCTGTAAAACTACGAAAAAATATATATATAATGCTACAGTGCTAAGCGTCATTTTTAATTACTGTAGAAATAATTACGAAAATAAAAGTAAAAGAGTCGATTCCAAAAATAAATAAAAATCGTGGAAATAGTTCCAAGATATATCTGCGAGATATCAACGATTTTTTTCCAGTTTCCACGAGATATCCTCGTAATTTTGGTGCAACAATGGATGGGACTACAAGTGACATAATACGTAACTCTTTAGAATAACACTGTTACAAAAGCGACAAAGTGATTCAAACATGCTTCTTCCGGCGATTGTCCCTACGATCATTACACCACACTACGTGACTGGATTTATGATTGATCATTCTATGGTCGTGCTACGAATCGATGGAAAACGATTCACGACAATATCATCCTCCTCTTCTTATCCCTTAAACTCGCTAACTTCTTCTTCTTGGACTCCCTTTTCATTCTTCGACGTGGTTTATATGCTTCTTATTTACAATTGTAGAATTTCAATAGCAATAATCAAATCTCGTAACAAAACGACGATATTAATTTTATTATTTGTTCATTC
The DNA here is from genome assembly GCF_003254395.2 of Apis mellifera. NCBI lineage: Eukaryota > Metazoa > Arthropoda > Insecta > Hymenoptera > Apidae > Apis > Apis mellifera. The sequence continues at coordinate 4,238,102 of NC_037647.1, forward strand.
TAACCATTGATAAAAAGAGATTTTCTTTTTATCAATCAACAATGACAACGATATCGTATTTAATTTATCAATCTATGTGAAATTACAAATTCGAATAATTTGTTGTCTCATATTTTCATAGAGATTTTCTTCAGGACAGAGTAAGTCAAGTTCGAATTTCCAGAGAGATGACGAATTCTGGAACAATGGAGCCTCGAATGGAGTTTCCATTTTCGCTGTACCGTGAAATTAATTCGATCCAACCATTTCCATGTGTATACACGAGGAAAGTGTCAATTAAGCGGTCTCCTTTTACCGATTGACGAATCTCTGAAAACGTATTGGAACGTATCGATCGATCTTCTATCTCTCTCTCTCTATCACGATTCCAGATAAAATGGAATTTCTATAGATAAACAAGTGTTATTCTGAATTTATTAATCCTTCTCCTTATACGTTGAAGAGTGAGATACTAATTGAACTTCTAGAAATCTATTTTTTAATACATGAACGATATTTTAACGATAAATGAAAAATCTTTTTATTGCGACGATTAAATAAAATGACGTGACCAAGATTTATTAAGATCACAGATAAAATTATTCGAAGAGAATTAAAAATCTCCAGATCAATAATGATTTATAACTCGATTGCTCGAATATTTTTCATAGCATAATGAAAATTGATTCACGCGATACTAGCGCCACGTTACAACTACTTAACCACTAGGATCCACAAGATAATTATTCCATTTATACGTTTATTTAATTACACAATTATTCGTTATTCCTGTCTCTTTCTGCTTTCTAAATTCTATCACCAGACTCGTAATTTTAATATTACGATTCTCTGATTGAAAAAAAAAAAGAAAAAATATTGAAATCTTTCGAGAATTGAAACGTACGACAAATTGTAGAAACAATCAGTGTGGAAAGTCAAGCGTGAATAAGTATGCGAAAAACGCATGTGATTACTCTGGAATTAGATACACGAGTGATTACCTCGGCACGAGGTATGATTTAACGTTCAGTTTAACCGTGAAATGATCACGTTTGGTCGATCTGTGGCCAGAGTTCAGTAAATTCGAATCAAAAAGACGGAGGAAGGGGAGGGGAGTATTGTACGTGCATCAGAGAACAAACGGTCATTTTCAAGTTAATATGTAATTTTTTACCAATTTACCGTTCAATCCTTTCCATCAATCTCCTAGTCTTTTTTTTTCTCTCTCTCTCTAATATCTAATAAAAATACTGTCTTACGGACGTTTCATTCTTCAGATGTTCTCTCAGCTTATTAGGTTAATTACTTAACGCATGCATCCATGACATAACGGATGTAGCAAATATTCCCGTCGTTGGTTTACTTATTTTTTAATCGAGACTCCATTATTCCCTATTTATACCATAATTTTAACATTAATTTATGTCCAAGAGTATTATTTCAAACGAATAAAATACATATAAAATGTCACAAATACATTCTTGAGCGTTATATCTAAAAGAGACTAAAGAAACGATTAAAAAATCCTCTATCTTTCTCTAACATTGAAAAGAAGAATCAAAATTGCGATTAACTTACACGAATTATTCTTTGATTCATTCAACGATATAATTAACGAGAAGAATAAAGAAACAGAAACTCGAATCGAAGTCCAACTGTACTTCACGAAATATATACAAAATACACGCGCAAATGTATGTTAAAAACATAGGTTAGGGAAATGAAAAGCAGCTTGTTCCCTGCCATTAAATCGTCCCGAGATTGATACGCGTCTATCAACGTGTGTTTGATTAAAAGCATCGTTCGAAAGCATCAATCCATGATAAGAAACGGGTCGGCGAGGGTAAAGAACCCGATCATTTTTTCGTTCACCGAACCGTGCCACCAGTAATTACCCTCTAACTACGATGGAGCATCGTGAAAGTGGAGCTCGTCAACCCGAGGTTTCTCCTTCCTTCTCCTTCGATAATTAACGTTCGGACGTGTGTCGTCCGTGTTTTAAGGCCGCCTCGTTAATTTACGACGCTTTGCTGGCGGTGAGGGTCACACCGTTATATACCCGCGATCATTTTTCCCCGAAAATTCGGCGAAATTTAACGCGAAAGAGGACTTCTTCCTCTTCCTCTTCTTCGAAGAGAAGAATTTTATGAAGATGTATCGATATATTTTCTGGAGACGCAAAAATTTTGGATTATTTTCCGCGAAAATTCCGCGGTTCAAAGAATACTTGAAGAATTTTTATTTTTGGGGATGTATTATCCGGATTTTTTCTTAATGCAAAAATTTTGCCTTGTTGGATATAATTCTACTCGAAGAGAAGAATTTTACGAGGATGTATCAATATATTTTCTGGAGACGCAAAAATTTTGGATTATTTTCCGCGAAAATTCCGCGGTTCAAAGCGGATACTTGAAAAATTTTTATTTTTGGGAATGTGTCATCCAAATTTTTTCTTAATGCAAAAATTTTGCCTTGTTGGATATAATTCTACTCGAAGAGAAGAATTTTACGAGGATGCATCAATATATTTTCTGGAGACGCAAAAATTTTGGATTATTTTCCGCGTTCAAAGCGGATACTTGAAGAATTTTTATTTTTGGGGATGTGTCGTCCGGATTTTTTCTTAATGCAAAAATTTTGCCTTGTTGGATATAATTCTACTCGAAGAGAAGAATTTTACGAGGATGTATCAATATATTTTCTGGAGACGCAAAAATTTTGGATTATTTTCCGCGAAAATTCCGCGATTCAAAGCGGATACTTGAAGAATTTTTATTTTTGGGGATGTGTCATTCGGATTTTTTCTTAATGAGACGCAAAAATTTTGTCTTGTTGGATATATAACTTTTTAAGGCTAGTGATTTTTTTTGCTAAAAAGAAGAAATATTAAAGTTAAATAAGAAAAGTTTATAAATATCGTAATATATTAGGAAAAATTATTGGAGGAACTTACGCGAAATTACGTTCAATTTCAAGGAAACTGCTTATATTAATCGCTTACCTGAAACAGAAAAAAGTATGTAATATTAGAAAAAATGATAAATGATGCACTATCGATTAAAATACAATATCATTGTATTTAAATTACGCTTACTTATTATTCGAGTGGAAATGAAATTTAGAGAATTTAATTAATTTCTTCCTTTTCTTTTCTTTTTTTTTTTTTCATCGCGAAATAGTAAGTAGGATTAAATATTCAAGGATCAAGTTATAAAGTTGACAGCACAAATTTCAAATTCCTACTCTATTTTATGTAACATATTAATTACGTATTAATGCAAGGAACGAATGTTGATATTTCAACTAATTAAAGTTTTACATTTAACAAAATCGTTCCTGGCATTCAATTGCACGTTTAAATGTTTAACAATATTGTGCATCTAACGACACACTTAAATTTAATCTACTTTTAAAATAATAAAAAATGAAACGATTCATTGAAGTTTGATCAAAATTAAAATTATTCGAATCAAAGAAAATTGTGCTGATAATATTTTTACTGTTCCATTTAATACAATTCGCTCGAACATTTTAGAAATAACTAAGAGGTACTTCACTTTTGCCGATACGTATTTTAATTAACTCCTGAAAATTTTAATTTTATTGTTCGATAATGCATACAGAATGAATCACTTCGAATAACTCTCGTATTAAAAACTGGTTTACAGAAAAGTTGTGCACGAGAAAAAAAGAATCTAATAAATCACCCACAGCAAGTATTATTTTAAGAAATACTTTTTTAATTCAAACTTTGCAAAATTTATCACAAAAAGAATGGCAACTGACTCAAAAATTAAGAGAAGAGCCAAAATAGAGTTGCATAAAAGTTTGATAAAAAAGGAGAAATTTCTTCTTCTATCCTATCCTCCTTAAAGAAATTTTTAAGCAAACTATTACTATAATGGAATAGAATTTATAGAATTTTAAATCATCCCGCGTTATCCCATTTTCCCTTTAAATTAAACCGACTTAATTATACGGAAATCGTGAGAAAAATCAAGGCCCGGTCGCCATTTTCCGATGGTTATCACGGCAATTTGCGGTAAACATCGGTGACGCGGCATCGAGCATTGTGCCACGACTCAATTTCCTACGGCGGAAGCGATAATTTCGTTTCGAATTATCGACACAAAGAGGGGAGACGTGATTAAACGCGCGACAACGAGGGACCCAAGGTTCGAGAATCGTTCTCGAATTTTACCACACGGATTCAAACGGAGATTTATTCGAATTTATCGAGAAGAATTTAACGATGATTAAACGTTAACGTGTTTACGAGAACAAATATTTTTTTTCTTTCGAATTTTTATATTTAAAAAAACGTATGGCAAAATCAATGTCTCTTGAAATCTTTAATTCCAATAAATTCTCATGCGATGATTATTTCTTTCAAAAATTTGATAAATGATTATGATCCATCGATAATTTTATTTCCTTTAAAAAAATTGAAAACTGGATCTTTCTTATCACTCCAGAACGAAGGTTTCAATTTTATATAAGGATAAAAGAGAGAACTTCGCGACCTCGATCTTTTATTTTTCGAAATGGAATAGATGGAATGAAAAATATACGAAGAAGTCATTCTGATCAGTCGCTCGAAATTCACCAAAAGAATCCATATTCATTCAACTGAAACGTATATATATATATATACCTTTGTGTCTTCACGGTCGAGGAATTTCTCGCAACATGGAAGACACGGTGCGATTGTTCACCTTATCCGTTTCGTCTTTAATTTTTGCCTCGACGATGTTGTACTTCCAATGATATTTCGCAGTAAATAAGTAGAATGAAGAAAATATTTTTACCATACGAAATGATCACAAGGGATATCATTTAATTTTAATTATTTTGTTTCGAAATGATGATCTTTTTCTCTTGATTTATTCTAATTAAAATCTAGAATTAAAGAAAGAAAAAATTATTTCTTACCTTTATCCATGTACATGTAAAAAAATAAAAACGAGAATGCAAAGAGTGGAAACACAAATCGAAACGTTTTATTTTTAAAGAAAAAGAGAGCTCTTTTTAATTGGCCATTACCTCGTTTGAACGTACATTTTATCTCTCTTTTTTTTTTAAATAAATAATTCTTCTAATTTCCACATAAAAAATTCATAATCTATTTCAATAACATAAATTTTCTTCTCTCATAATTCGATCGTTGCAACATTTACAATATAGTTTAAAAAAAAAAGGAGCAGCAACAAATTAAGGATAAGTTAAAAAAAGGAACAAAGCATGGCCAGTCGTTCCTTTGGCCTTTATGCATCTCTTTGAAACTGCACCGGCTGTCTCGCTAACTATCTCGCCCGTTTGTACGTATAATTAAGCCCCGCATTTCTACCTCTGGTCAGGCTAATGCTCTCTTGGTTCGTGGCAGAAACTGTCGCTGCTACTGGTCGCCATCTTTCACGAACAACGATAACAACGAAACTCTCGAGAGTGCGCGTTTACATATCGTGATTTTAACGAAAAACGACCTGTTGAGAATAATTTTGGGAGATCGTCTTATTCGTGCGCTTTGTTTGGCGAATGTTTTTAGAGGAATTGTTTCCAATGAACGAGGAGACAGCAGGAAGGGGAATTGTTTGTGATTATTTTATGCATTGAATTTTATCCCAGCTCCATTCGTTGAAATTGTTTCTCAAGTAAATTCGTTTCGTTTGTTCAGGATGGAGAAAGGGATCGCGTGCAGAAATTCAATTCGTTTTCTTTTGATTAATAAAAGAAATAAAAATCGAAGGAGATCCGAATAGATGTTGCTTAAAATGTAATTCGCTCGTCATTCGACGAGATATTATAATTGAGCAACTGGTTTAATCCTGAAAATGTACTCCATATTGTGGTGACCTTAGCCATTAGCGATGAACCAAACAGAGAGAATGCAAATTCAAATCCTTGGAAATGGAAAGTTGGCATGGTCAGAGCTAAAATAGCCAAAGTGAAACTATGCTCATAATTATAATCGAACTGCATTACATTTAGTTTGTTACTCGTGTAGGAAACTAACTCTAAACACTAACGTTGTTTCCTTTCAATCTGGATAAAATAATAATTTTCTCTTTAGTATAAAAGAAGAATTCGACAAGTTAATTTATAACTTCATTTATACTTATCTGCGAGCCGCCATTTTTAAAAGTGGAAGTTGAAGAGGGCGTCACAGGACGCTCTGATTCCAACTAACAAATTCTCAGAGAAAGTAGAATTAATTCCAAAAAAAAAAAGAAATTAAGTTACGAGCCACTCTGTGTGCTCTCGATTGTTAAATGAAATTATTAATCTATAAAAATTAACAAAAATTCGAACTGCATTACATTTAGTTTGTTACTCGTGTAGGAAACTAACTCTAAACACTAACGTTGTTTCCTTTCAATCTGGATAAAATAATAATTTTCTCTTTAGTATAAAAGAAGAATTCGACAAGTTAATTTATAACCTCATTTATATCTGCGAGCCGCCATTTTTAAAAGTGGAAGTTGAAGAGGGCGCCACAGGACACTGTGATTCCAACTAACAAATTCTCAGAGAAAGTAGAATTAATTCCAAAAAAAAAGAAATTAAGTTACGAGCCATTTTATGTGCTCTCGATTGTTAAATGAAATTGTTAATCTATAAAAATTAACAAAAATTCGAACTGCATTACATTTAGTTTATTACTCGTGTAGGAAACTAACTCTAAACACTAACGTTATTTCCTTTCAATCTGGATAAAATAATAATTTTCTCTTAAAAAAAGAATTCGACAAGTTAATTTATAACCTCATTTATACTTATCTGCGAGCCGCCATTTTTAAAAGTGGAAGTTGAAGAGGGCGCCACAAGACGCTGTGATTCCAACTAACAAATTCTCAGAGAAAGTAGAATTAATTCCAAAAAAAAAAAAATTAAGTTACCAGTCACTCTGTGTGCTCTCGATTGTTAAATGAAATTGTTAATCTATAAAAATTAACAAAAATTCGATCAAAAGGAGAATTAACCCTTACAACGAGGTGAAATAACTCTTTTATCAACCTTTTCCCGCTATTTTTTTTTTTTTTTCTAGTCATAGTCCCTTTGAGAGACAATATCGATCGAATGATAGGCATTAAAGAGTTTACTGGAAGCGTGATAGGCTTTTGAAGAAGTGTGGATGCTCGAGAGTTTGCTACGTGTTTATATAGATTCTTGATCAAGGTAATGGTAAATATTTACCACGATGTTTGAATGGAATGAATTATATCATACAAAAATTTAATCATTACGCACGATTCGATTTTATGCGATTTTAATGATGCTATATCAAATATTGAATATTATGCGATATTACATTTGAATTTCAATTATTATTATTCCCGTATTAAATATTTCTCTTTATTGAAATTTATTTCCTTTATACGAAATTGCTCTCTTCAACTGGACAATTTTGTACTGAAAAATTTACAAATTTGAATTTCATCAATTCAATATATCAAAAAATTTTTATATTGAAAATAATGAAAAGAATTAAACGACCAATTTATAAGGAAATAAATAAATAATGTTAAAGTTAACAAATAATATTATATAAATTTATAGAAATTTCTCTTTCTAATCCTAATGGCACCTAATTTCAATCGAGGAAATATCGCACAATACGATCGATTTGTTAATCTCGACGTCTGATTGCAAATTGACGATAATGAAAATGATGAATTCATTCGATGTGGAAATTCGGTTCGTCATTTGGCGCAAATGGCAAAAGTGAAACGAATGATCGAACGCGGGCAAATAAACCTGGCAAATTTGCTCCATAAACACTTTTTTTCTTGTTTATTTTTTGTTTCAGAATAACGAGAGCTCAATTGTGGAATTAATTGACTCTTAGTCTCGAGTAATTGCACTTATGAATATATATATTTGCAAAAAAAAAAAAAGTTACATGAAACATAAAATTGAAACTAATAATAAATGCATAAAGAATAAAACGAGTTCTTTTTTTAAATTTCTCCCGACTAATTTATTAACTCATTTAGAATAATATATAATAAACGAATTCTATTTATACCATTCATTAGGTCTAACTACTCACAAAAACTCAACAACTTTTTTTTTTTTTTTTTTACTTCTTACTACCTCAATCACGCTTTTCATCTTCATTCCACAAGCTGTACACAAGAACCGTGTCATAAACTTTCACGCTCAAACAGCTACCAACGTTCGATCCTCTACCCACTCGTCTAACCAGTAACTTTTATACGAATTATCCAAGCGCGAGATATTCCTCTACGAAAGTATTGCTCTGGCCAGGGGACAATCGAGACCCAGTTCTCGCGGTCAATTGCGTCCACGGAATTCGAGGTTGTGAACAAACCATTTCCGATAGGAATTAGACGAATTTCATGTTGCATCGCGGAACGATTTTTGTTAATCACTTGCTTATTTCTTTGCTGTATACTAAATATTAAATATTATATAAAAAGAAATTTTATTTATTTATTTAAATCATCTTTGAATAAATTTAGAGAAAGAAGTTAAAAAAATTAATACCAAAACTATAATTTATGGAAGAATTAATTTCCAAAGTATCACAAATACAAGAATACGATTGTGAAATCTAATTCTATTAAGATCATTCTTTGCGTCATAACGTGTTAGCAAAAAAAAAAATCCCTATTAATTAATTCAGTTTAACGATCCATTTAAATCAGGGATAGCTTAATCTTCGAACAAACTTATATCTTCGAATAATTAAAGAAGAATTACTCTCTCAAAAGACTTTCTTCATTATCGTTTTTTTAAGAGAATCCGTGCCTTCTTCAAACACGTCCTATTTTTTTTTTTCTCCCCACCCTTTCTTCTCTCTTCGATCTTCCCTCTTAACACGGTTTCGCGAGGAAAATGGCGCTCGAAGGTTGTAACCCGATCGCCATGACGAATAATTAATTCATCTAATAATTCCTTCCGGTCGAAAAACTCGGCAAGATTAATTATACATGCGAGGATGTTTCAAAAGGGTGAGGCAAATTTAGGGTGAAACTCGGCAACACGAACCCATTAACTCGCAACCCTTTCACACATGGCTCGTGCGATATTCTTAGAATCTTTATCGATCTTTTCTTAAATTGAATCATGAATTTCATTATTTTTTTCTTTTTTTCGATGGAATATATATTTATTTGTTATAACTCAATTATTTTCCCCGTCGTTTCCTATAAAATATAAAATTGTTCTCTTCTTTTACCAATCCATAAATAGATTTAAATTATGACAATTATGAAAATTAAATAAATGAAAAATTCTTTGGGGTAACATTTCTAGATGATTATGTTATAACTCAATTATTTTCGAATCATTTTCTATGCACGTTTCCTGTAAAATATAAAATTGTTCTCATTTTAATATTTGATATAATATATATATATGATATATTTTAATACATGATATATAATTAATATTTTCTTTTACCAACAATACCAACCCATAAATAAATTTAGATTGTAATTATGAAAATTAAATAAATGAAAAAATTCTTTGGCGTAACATTTCTACATGATTAAATTCAAAAAAAGGAAGGGGAGGAAGAGCATCGAAATAGAGAAATACACGCGATAAAAGCTAAAAATAAAACCTCGCTTCGAAGTTACTATTCCTTCCTCGAAGGATCGAAGATTTTACGAGGGTTGGGCCGTCGATCTTCTTCCCCAACAGTTTTTCTATTTTCCAACAATTCTCTCGACCCACCACCCCCGGGGGTGGCGGTTGTGTTTAACGCGAAATTTATTGCCACCACCCCCGCATGTGCAATGCTCGATACGTGATGAAAATTCATGCAGAACCGACGCACGACCGCGATAATGCATAATGCAAAGGGAGCCGAGCATTGTTCGAACGCGGTTGGATCATGGCCAGAAGACGGTATGAAACGAGAGAATGGAGATATTGGAAAAATTTTGGTAAACAGATTCGAATAAATTTGGAGAAATGATTGGGGCACGCACGTTTCTTTCTTACATTTTTCTTCGAAAATTATACGATTCCTTTTTTTTAATAACGAAACGTTTATCCATTTGAAAGTAAAATTTTTGATAGACTTAAGATATTTTCAAGCTTTGTAAAGAAAAATTACTTGATTAAGCTTTTTCTTCCCTTTCGAATTTAATCATCTAGAAATGTTACACCTCGCCAAACAATTTTTCATAATCGTATAATTACAATCTAAATATATTTATGGATCGTTGATAAAGAAAGAATGTGAAAATCCAAAATTAATATTTCTAAAAATAATAATAGTCGAGTATATTTAATAGATATCCTTTGTGATAATGATTTTAGAAAATTATCTAGAAATGTTACACCTCGCCAAACAATTTTTCATAATCGTATAACTACAATCTAAATATATTTATGAATTGTTGATAAAGAAAGAATGTGAAAATCCAAAATTAATATTTCTAAAAATAATAATAAAGAGTCGAGTATATTTAATAGATATCCTTTATGATAATGATTTTAGAAAATTATTTAGAAATGTTACACCTCGCCAAACAATTTTTCATAATCGTATAATTACAATCTAAATATATTTATGGATTGTTGATAAAGAAAGAATGTGAAAATCCAAAATTAATATTTCTAAAAATAATAATAGGGAGTCGAGTATATTTAACAGATAAAAATGATTAAAAAAATTAAATATAACGATTGAAGGAATTCCAAGGAAATGGCATTTCACATTCCTACTCGATCTGATATCGCGTACGTGTATACGTCAAAGACGATAAGACGTCGGTTCGACGAACTTGTCCAAGAGGAAACGTCGCTCTGAACGGGGAGGGAAAAGAAAAAAAAAGTTAGCAGCAGGCGAGCGCGTGCTCTCGTGGGTCGAGGAAAAATAATCGCTTTCTACGTGTGGGTCCGCCGGCGAGCGTGGGCGGCACAGACAAGTTTGGGCGGATGGAAGAGAGAGAAAAAGTTCTGTATCAGGCTCGTTTAATTATCGCCGATGCGTGTCATTGACGAGTTTATCCAACTTTCCTCCGAGAAGTTTCGTGAAAAATTTTTTTCGTGTCTCGCTTGGGAAAATCGATAACGAAGATAACGATTAACGATAATTTTACTATTTTACTTAACAAATAAGTTACTCGAAGAAGTAAGTTTGATTAAGCATTATAATTTTCTCTTTCTGAGAAAGAAGAAATTTTACAACTTAATAAATAAATTTTAATTCCTAACTTGAAAACATTTGATTTCAATCAATTAATAAAAATCTATTTAAACACACGAAACGAACCAAATTCAAATTCTCATTACTTCCTCGTCCCTTAAAAATTATGCAAATTTATCTAAATATTTTCCACTACAATCAACTACTAAAAAAAAAACCTCAACAAGTTTCATTCATTATTTCAAATTAAATAATTTAATAAACAAGCATCTACAATCGATCCTCCAAATGGAGCTTGCAAAATCAAACGGATCAATAAACCGTCACAATTGACAAAAATCTATTTAAACACACGAAACGAAATTTCTTCAAATTCTCATTATTTCCTCGTCCCGTAAAAATTATGCAACTTTATCTAAATATTTTCCACTACAATCAACTACTAAAAAAAAAAAAACCTCAACAAACAAGTTTCATTCATATTTCAAATTTTATTATTCTTAATAAATAAGCATCTACAATATATTTGGGGATGATCCTCCAATCGATCATCCCCAAATATATTAATACACCCTATCTACACTCGGCAAATGGGACGTGCAAAATCAAACAGATCAAGACTGTCGCAATTAGTAAAAATCCTTCTCTAAAAATCTATTTCTTCAAATTCTCATTACTTTCTCGTCCCTTAAAAATTATACAACTTTATCTAAATATTTTTTACTACAATCAATTACTAAAAAAAAAACCTCAACAAGTTTCATTCATATTTCAAACTATATAATTTAATAAATAAGCATCTACAATCGATCATCCCCAAATATATTATACACCCCATGTACACTCGGCAAATGGGGCGTGCAAAATCAAACGGATCAATAGACTCTCGCAATTAGCGGCATCGATTGGTCGATCGAAGGATTAATTCGCGACAAGGTGTAATGGATGGTGGCGAAAAAACGCGAGAGCCGAGGCAGGAAATTGCGAAACGAGCGGCTCGTTATGGTCGGCGAACCATCGAAAATCCCCAACGGGGGCGCTAATTCGTCACTCGGTTGAAAAACGAGAATGTTGGGCCGCTTTCTATGATCTCATTGTGCCCCGTGTCAACTTTAACGATTCAATGAACCAAAGGCTCGAACGAAAGGTTAAATGATAAATGGAAGAGACGTGTGTGAGGGGGCAACGGGGGGAGGGGATGAATGATAGATTCACGATTCTTCCCCTCCCCACCCCAAAGCTCGAGCCGATTGTCAATGCGAAGCGAGCCATTTTTATCGTCTAATTTGTTAATTGGAAAACTTGGGGTTTTTTTTATGTTTTTAAGAAAGGAATTTTGGATTTTATTTGTTATGGAATATATTCTTTTTCTTTTCACGAGCGAATGAAAATTCGTGAAATATAATGAAAAAATTTTGTGAACTGTTTAAATCTATGGAAACTGAATTATTGCATAAATCCTAATATTAATAAATAATTTGTAAACTTTTTTTAATTGCAAAGTTTACAAAGTTCATATTATTGTAAAAATATCGAGCTACAATTAAATGAAATGACTGTGTAATATTCTCAATTTCGATTTTTCATGAATCTACTTGAAAAAGTGTGCTAAGCCCATTTCGTTGAGCTTATTATCGTGGATGGATAAAAAGTAAGGGAAATTTCATCGTGAAATTATCGCTCTGATAATACAATTTTCCTTATATTTTCCTTTCCTTAATTTTATTCGATAAATATTTTAATCGATGAAACGTAGAAAATTGCCATTCGAGGGTGAATAAAAATTAAACGAGAGGGAAAACTTTGTCGTTTTATATTAAAATAATATTCAGAGGATATTCTTTTTTATTATTCGATTCTTTTTTATTACTAAAATAATAAAAAATATATTTAGATATCTCGTTCCGTTTCGTCTTCTCTCGCAACTTCGTTAAAACTCTCTCCTACAAATTCAACGAAGAATCTCATTTTGCAAACTAGAGATAATAAACCAAGCAGAAGTTTTCAAGTATTCGAGGATATTATCAAACGTAACAATTAAGAAAAAGAAGAAAAATGACAGGAGAAAAAGTTGGATAAATTGTCCACGAAGCGGAGAAAGAGAAAAAAAGAAAGAAAATAGAATGAAGGAAAATGTGGCAAAAAAAAAAAAGAAGAATCCAATTACAGTTGCATAGCTGTGACAGGAAAATGCGTTTTTGGGTCGAGTTGTCTAGGAAAATTCGTTTATCCTCTCCCGTGGAGCGGAGAATCGCAATTCAACGACTTCCCGCTCGTGTCGGCGATATTCGAGCAATAATTAAAGATGATCTTCCTCTTTTCCCATCATCATCGCCAGTGGCTTTCGATAAAATCTCTATTTATCAATGCAGGTTAAAAAAAATATTCGCTGACGAACGAGATCCGTTATAAAATGCTTCTCTAAAGTTTCATCCAATATCAATTTTAATTAATTACAGTCTCTATAAGTGGCAGCACTTTTAGAAAGAAGGCTCTGCCAATTATTTTAAAAAGAAAAAAGGGAGAAAGAAAATTTTGAAGATAAGTATTAATGATGAATACTTGAATATTTTCTAAAAATCTATTAAATAAGGGAAATTAATTAATCAATTATATTTTATATCAATTCATATTCAATATCAAAGTTTAATCAACCTGTTAATGCAGAAAGTTTAATGAAAGGATTGTTTTAAGCATTTTGAAATTGATGGAGAAATAGCCATTTGAGCGAAATATTATTAGATTTGTGAGCCCTTTATCGGCTTTGCGACCCAATTCACCTCGAGTTAAATGTAACTTTATATCATAAAGAAATAAAGTGAATATCTCTCCGATATCCGATATATCATAAATTACGAGATAATGAGGAACTTTAATTTCTAAAATCGATAATAAATATAATTGTTTAAACTAATCAAATATCTATCATCCAAACCCTTCATCGTATCCTGCATTCTACGATCGAAATATTAAATTATTCCAACAAAATTACACATTTATATACCGAGTAAAAAAGTATTCTAAATCACTACTAATAAAGAAGATTCTTATTCCACCTGTCCAATGAAACAGAAGAAAATAAATTAAAAAAAAAAAAGGCTACTTAAATCCATTCAATTTCAACATCCACGTATTTTCCACTGCTTCGAGAACCAATTGAAGAAAAAGTAACTCTGTAACTGATACACTTGCACTTTCTCCTCGCAGAATGAAAAAAAAGAAGAAGAAGAAAGAAGAGAAAAAAAGAGAGAGAGAGAAAGAAATCCAATAATCGTAAGACAATGGAAAGCAGAGGAGCGATTTCCAATTTCAGAAACGAGAAATTTCAATCGTGATTCTGTCCCCCTCGATAAGCTCGAAATTCATACCGAGATTGAATCTGAAAACGACGAGCGATTAATCCTCATTCGATGACCATCCTGTCGCCGTTTCAACGAATTAACACGGCCAGTTAATTAATCTCGCCTCCCTGTATACGAAACAGCTGTTTTGCATTCTCTGGCTGCGAGCCATTCGTCCTCGCCCCCCCGTCACGGTTCGTTGTCCATCTCATTATAATCGCGTTTTTCTTTTCCTCCTTCACTTCTTTATTTCTTCGTCTTATTAATTGATCGATACTGATTTCTTAAAAATTCTTTTCTTTTTATTTTTCTTCTTACGAGAGTGAAACTCTTTACGAAAGTGAGCCAACTATTTGAAATTCTACTCGTGTGGTGTATATATTTTATTGGAGAATCTCACACTGTTGAATTGGTAAATTGTTTTCGATCATATCGTAATTTTTACGATATTTGGATACAGTAGTAGCGGTCGGTGATGTTGCACACTCGTTTTCGAGAGCTAGGATCTATAAAAATGAAATAATAATGTTAATTATATTAATGATTTTCGAATAGTGGAGAATTATATGGAGAATCGAGATGCATATATATATGTGTTATTTGAAATAGAAATCGAACGACTCCCACGAAAACGACGCCCACGCCTTATTTTCGATTAACAAAATGAGATGGCCGGGAATAATTTGCGCGATATCTGCGTCTGGAACAGGTTCGAGAATTTATTAAAGAAATCACGGCTTTCTTTAATCGATATTTCATTAATGAAAAAAATGTTTCGAGAAGAAATTGGAAATTTAAACGTGTTTTCCCAATTTAAATCGAATCTTGCATCACCTCTTACCTTTTTTATTCTCATTTTTCATAAATTATCCACGCGTGTGATTTTCGAAGGAGAATCTCCAGAGAGAGGAATACGAGAATTTTGATTTCAAACTGGTCCTATTCATTAGTATTCCACGTATTGTGCTCGCAAGAAGCACGATTTTCTTCGAAGCAATTTACATATCTCACCAGAGAACTTGTGCAACACCAAAATCCAAATATTTCTATTCCTAAAAAAGTATTTATTATTGTAAATTAAGAGAATCTATATATTTATCGAAATAACTTTTTTAATAGGTCACTGTGGACCATCTATACATACATTCTTAATCACGAATTCGTATTCTATAAAATTGAAGAAGCGGCTGGATAAATCTCTTATCCAAGATTTTACAAGAGAATCGCGAAGACAGTCGAAGAGCTCGTATTCAAAGAGCAAAGCTTAATTAAGAGCGGTAATCAAGGAGCTTTATTAACCTTGGAAGTTAAATTCGCTGAAACGCGGGCAAATGATCGAGCAACGATCCTAGCAAAGAATCTACAAAGTGGGCCAAATTGCATTATTCTCCGCGCCAATGAAAAAAAAAAGAAAGAAAGAAAGAAAGAAATATCTAGCGTTGTTTGTTTCTCGAAAATAAACCTCGACGAATTTTTATTCAATTTCTTCTTTTCCTTTTTCTTCTCAAACAAGAGTCAAGAGAGAGAGAAAGAGAGAGAGAGAGAGAGAGAGAGATTTTTCCAGAGAATCGTGTCATTCAAACATTTAATAATCGTGAGAAATGAAACGAGGGAAACGTGAAATAGCTTTCTCGTTGTCGCTTCAGTGGTTCAGCAAATTGTGATTCATTCTCTTTGAGAATTGTGAACGGGAGGAACGAGGAGATTGCTACTGGATCGACTTCACAAGGGAAAAATCTTCATCTCGTGTGTGTAACTAAAAAATATATTACAATTAATTAATATATTATATCATTATTATAATTAGAGAATATGAATACATTTTAAAATTGTCTACACTATATATAAAAAAAACTTACTGAACAAACTTTCTTATATTCTACTCTAAAAATTTCAAAATCAAAATCTATTAAATCCAATACATCACTAACTGAACAAACTTTTTTATATTCTACTCTAAAAATTTCAAGATCAAAATTTATTAAATCCAACACATTACTATATGAACTTTATCATATTCTACTCTAAAAATTTCAAAATCAAAATCTATTAAATCCAACACATCACTAATTGAACAAACTTTGTTATATTCTATTTTAAAAATTTCAAAATCAAAATCTATTAAATCCAACACATCACTAACTGAACAAACTTTTTTATATTCTACTCTAAAAATTTCAAAATCAAAATCTATTACATCACTAACTGAACAAACTTTGTCATATTCTACTCTAAAAATTTCAAAATCAAAATCTATTAAATCCAATACATCACTAACTTTGTCATATTCTACTCTAAAAATTTCAAGATCAAAATCTATTAAATCCAACACATCACTATATGAACCACAGTCCCTTTTCTTCACTTATCTTACTTTTATTTTCTTAACAATTACTAAATTATAATTACTTTATATTTCTAAACGAAACTTATATTTAAAAACGAAACTTTTCTCGATTAATTTCCTCCACAACTCGACTCGAAACGTTCGAGAAAAATTCCTCGTTCGAAACGTGTCAATCATCAAAATAATCCCTTAAACCCGTATCGAATGATCCTCTTTTTCAGTAGAGCGGCAAAGATTGATAAACGAAAGGCGCAAGACACGGAGGATCTCGGCCGTTGGCCTAAATACAGGCGAGGCTTGACGTTAATTTAACGGGCGGAGGCGGGTGGGCGTTTTCAATATGTTGAACGAGGAGGATCCTCGCACCTTCGAGCATGAACACGGCCTTCGAAACGGGTCGGTTTCCCGGCCTCGAGATTAAACTAGCGCGAACACCCTCGGGAAATGATCCATCGATGGCCGTGGGAAGTACTGGTTTTTCGAGGCGTCGATGGTAAAGGTGAATAAAAGAAAAGGGATATAGTTGGCAGACTAATGAGCTCGCCTCGAATCGAAGAGTTATCTTCGGACTTGCCTTTATAGAGGATTTTTATTCCCCCCTTTGTGGGGAAGAAATGCGTTTGATTCGTTTGTTTCGTTTCAAGGAGTTGAATGTACAATTGTCCACGATACGAGGGTGGATCTTTGAGTTGTTTCATTAGGTAAGTTTATTTTAGATTCGTCTGGACAAGATTGTAATAATAACTAAAATAATTTGTAATTTCCTATCTGTTCGTAAGAAATGCTACTATTTTTATAAAAAATAGTAACTGTTAGTATATAGTGAATAAATATTTTTATATTGTGATATTTCCAAATCTTCCAAATTTATCCCTGATAGAATAAATTCACTGATTACAATTTCGAATTTCACACATAAAATCTGAATCAAATACATCAAGCCAAATCTCAAAATTAAAATTATTTTCCAACCCCAGCTTCAACCCTTTCAAATTTCTTTCCTATAGATATTGAATATCCCTGGAAAAAATGGATAACAAAATTGATTAAAATTTCGAGTCGCGTCAAAAATCTAAAACTACCCTCTCGAAAAAGAGATGGGGGAAAAAATAAAATTGCCTCTCGAAACTCGATGAAATCCACCACTTTGGAAAGTGCAAACCACCGACAACGGTGAGAAAATTCGATGAGAGGTGTAGAGTTGCACAAGGCCTCGGGGGTTGTCCTCCACCCCTATATAAAATCGAGCTCGAAACGAGGCTCGACTTTAACGACTGAGACAGTGTCACGTGGCAACGAAAAGCAAGACGAATTCTGGCACGGGAAACGAGGCTTTAACAAGCGCAATATGTAGAACAGGGCTGTGAAATATTGGGCCGTGGAACGTGGGGGATGAGCGAGGAAAGGTATTCCTAGACGTAATTCCCTCGAAACAATGTTACGCGTACACACTGCGATATTACGTGTAGTTTGGGGATGGTAGGCGAGCGTGGCTCAACGAATTTAGAGATTTTGCGAACGGGGAGTGGAAAGATTTGTAGGCGATGGTTGAAAGGCGTAGGAGAAATGAAAGAAATTTGCGTGGTTTCGAAACGTGGAATTGGAATGAAAAAGAAATTTGAATTTATTTTGAAGTTTCAACGGGTTTCTTTCTTTCTTGTATATATTTGAAAATTTGAGACTTTGGAAGATTGGAAGATGATAAAAAAGAAGTGTATAAATTCGACGATTTGAAAGATTTGGAAGGTTTTAAGAAAGTTAAAAAAATTGCAAAAGGAAAGAAATTTGAAAATTTTACGAATTTCAACATCCTCGCCAATCGTCACAAGAAACAATGCTTCAACTCCAATAGAGAGTAACCTCAAAAATCTAAAACTATCCTCTCGAAAAAAAGATGGGGGAAAAAAAAAATTGCCTCTCGAAATTCGATGAAATCCAGGGAGGTTTCTTTCTTTTTTGTATATATTTTTGAAAATTTGAGACTTTGGAAGATGGTAGAAGAGAAGTGTATAAATTTGATTTGAAAGGTTTGGAAGGTTTGGAAGAAATTTAAAGGTTAAAAAAATTGCAAAAGGAAAGAAATTTGAAAATTTCACGAATTCTTCGTCTTCGAAAATTTAAAAATGTATGCAATCATATCCGAATCTCAACATCCTCGCCAATCTTCACAAGGAACAACCCTTCAATCCCAATAGAGGGTAACTCCAATAGGAGTTTCTTTTTTTTTGGTATATATTTTTGAAAATTTGAGACTTTGGAAGATGGTAGAAGAGAAGTGTATAAATTTGAAAGGTTTGGAAGATTTGGAAGAAATTTAAAGGTTAAAAAAATTGCAAAAGAAAAGAAATTTGAAAATTTTACGAATTTCAACATCCTCGCCAATCTTCACAAGGAACAACCCTTCAACCCCAATAGAGGGTAAGAAGAATCAGCTATTCTTATATCTCGCTCCTACGTCTATTAAAAAATGAATAACGACCTTTTCAAACCTATTCAAGAGAAGTTTCCCTCGTTTGGAGGGGGAAAACAGAATGAAGAACGAGAAAAGGATGAAGATAGAGAAGAGGTAGAAGGAAACGTGAAATGCAAAGTGGAATTTCGAAAGCTATAGCGACAGGGTAAACAGAGACAAGCCTATGAAATATGAAAGTGAATATATAAGTATTCCCACACATGATGCAAATCAGAGGAGACTAAGTCTATAAAGAAGCAAGAGAGATTAAAAAAATACTATTTATCCATTATCCTTTCTGCAATGTTTTCTTTGCTTCAAGATGTTAATAGATTTTTTGTTAAACTTATAAAAATCAATAATCCATGGAGAACAAAATGTTAATATGACCATCGTTGTAAAATAGAACATCATATAAGATGAATATATATATAAATTAAAAATTAATATCAGATATCTTCTTAATGATATACAATTTTTCACAACACATACCCAACATCAAATCCAATCTATAAATGTTTTTCCTTAAAATACTGGAAAATACATTACATTCTTTTAATTTTCAAAATTTATATGAACAATTCCATTAATCGAAAAATCTACCAAATATATTACATGGCATGTGCTTCTATTCAAAGATGAAATACGAAATACGAACACGAATATGCACTTAAATACTTACACGTGTGTACGTGTGTAAAAAAGGGTCGAGGATAAAGAGGCGAGCAAGATTGAGATTCAATCTTTATCCATCCCTTCCTGTCATTTTTCTCAGTTTTCAACCGGTGAACCGTTTCGAGAGCGATATTTTTTTTTCTTTGCAAAACCACCTTTTGAGAATCGAAGACAAAGGTTGGCTCGACTCGATACTTCGAACCAGACTGATAGAGCACAAAGAAAGAAAGGTGGAAAGAGAGGGGAGAGCTGGTTGAAAGGTGGAAATGGGGTGGACAGAGGTGTTCATTAGGAATGGAGAAGAATAACAGGTCGTTCGAGATTTTATTTTTTTCCTTTTTTTTTTTTGTGAAATATAACGATTGAAAGTTTGGAGAAAATAAAGAAGAGATTATTATCTTGAAAATGTTCGTACTTTGTCTCTGGATTTTGCGATTGTTAAAATATAATATAAAGTCTTATAATAATAAAAATTTAAATGTTGGAATTTTGTGAAAATTTCAGACATTGGAAGATTGAATATAAAGTTATGAACGAAAAGTTAAAATTTTGAAAGTTTCGCAATCTGAAAATATACAAATTTTGTCGACTCGCGAAAACTTGAGAGTTGAAAAGAGTTGGGTTGAAGTGATGAAAATTAAAACATTAAAAATGTTAAAACCTTGATAGTTTTGAAAATTTTGAAAATGAAAACTTTTTTCACTTATGAGAGGTAATCGCAACGAAAAATTCGGATTCTCTTCTCTAATCTTCCCATTCTTTATATTTCAAGTTCGTAAACTCCTCGAAACTTATCTAACTTTAATTAAAATACTTTGTATAATCTTTGAAAAGGAAGAAATCTTTCTCAGACTGGCCTCGTTAAAAGTTCTAACAATGAATCGTATTGTATCGATTCACAATTCCTTTTCTAAAAGGGAATATTTACATATTCCCACGAGTTCTTCTTTTTTATTTCTGATTATTTTCTAAAAAATTTATTGGAATATTGGAGAAAGAAATTATAAACTAAAAATACTCCCTGTGAAGTATTAACAATTATTTAACCCACTTTAAAATTAGAAACTTTAGAAAAAGCACTATCTTAACCAAAATATCGACGTCAAGACATATCTTGAATTTTGTCTCCATTGTCTCTGGAACATCGGTTTGCGCACGCAAAGTGCACGGTGTTGTGGGTGTTCGTGACGAGGAGGGTATACATTATGTGCTTTGATAAAATTAGAATCTGTCTGAGTCAGTGACAAGCAACAATGATTTATAAGTAACGAGTAACCATGTTTCATCTTTCTAAAAAAACTTTTTAAATTCTTCGACTTTCTTTCCCCTTTTTAATTAAATAATAATCTTCGACGTCACACGGATATTTGTTAAAAATTTAAGAAATTATTAAGAATCCCTTCGAATAAATACTTTTCAATATTGCACAGACTGTACAATGCTGTGTCATACGTAATCACCAAATTGTGACTCACCCCATCTTACGTGTCCACTGCAACCACCCCAACTATACTCTAACTTTATCGTATTTCCCCGAATTTAAAATCCTCGAAATTTCATGCTAAACATACCTCCTTTTAATTTCTCCAATTATTAATAAAATATTAATCACAAGATAATTACATAAACGAGTAATAAATTATAATTTCGATACCGAATAAAAAGGAATAAAAAGGAATTCGTGGATTAAAACAACAATCATTAACAAAGTTACAATAAGAAACGTGTATATATATATATCTAATAACTCTGTACTTTTCCTCTCAATTTTCCATCGTCATCCACGATGTTTCTTCAATGCTTGTTTGAAAAGAAAAAAGAAAAATACGAGGCGGGTAAGCTCGAAAAAACTTCAAGCAAAGACAATGAGACGATCACACAGAGGTTGACCCCGCGCCTTCTTCCTTTATCTCTCGGCGAAAGGAGGGAAAGAGGCGGAATAATGGTGGCCCAGTATGCAAAGAAGGGTCGGAGACAAAAGGCGAGCAAGGGAGGGAGAGGAAACGCGAGAGAGAAAAAGAGAGAGAGAGTGAGAGTTTTCCTCGGCACGCTAGTTTCCTAACTACCGTGAAGCTTTTTCTTCGTCTTCCTGTCACTGGTGCTCCACTTTTCGAGTTCTCGCCCCATCCGAGCCACTTGACACGCGTGTTAAGTGTACGAACCCTCTTGGCCTCCCCCTCCCCTCTATCCGTGTGTCACGAGTAGCTACTGTTACTACACGTCTCTCCAAAAAAAAGAAAAAAAAATGGAGTCATCGATCCTCTTCCAAACAACTCTAACGAGTCATTACTCGAGCCGGTTAGATGATCAACATGATTCATTCGTCGTTGAGGGGTTTGAAATATGAGAAATATTTGAAATCGATAATGATGATAATTGAGGAAGTGTAATGAAATTCTAGACAGGTGAATTTTTTGGAAGATTAATTTTTAAAATTAGGTTCTCTATAAGTGGAGTTTTAAATAGGATTAGAAAAGAAGACTGTTATAATATAAAAAGTAATGCGATCGAGAAATTATTTTTCGAGAAATAAATATTTGAAGAAGAAACAATTGAGGCTTCCATTTGGAAGAAATTCTTGAAGCTCAAAAAAAAATATTATGAGAAATAATATGTTGGATATAACTCTTCGTTATAATATTAATATGCATCTTTATTTTTTGCAATCTGTCCTCTTAACGAGAGAAATTTCCTTTGGAATAAATTCGTTTCAGAAAATAATGCAACGGATAAAACGAGAAGATAAAATAGAAGAATAACTAGATATGACGGAATAATTGTTGCAATAAAAATTACCAACGAATCACGTTCTTCTCTAAAACGTCCTCGTTATAAATAAATATTCCACGAAACTTCAATCACTAGCGAATTCAAAAACTGAAGCGAGAGAGAGGAGGGGTGAGAAAAAAAAGAAAGAGTTGATTTATATCCCTCTACCAACAATATCAAGCGCGAAAACAGCGTTATGAAGATAAATAGCCCGCATATTTCACTGCTCGCCAATTTCTCGCGTGTGACAGACAGAAACCAGAGATTAAAAAAAGAGAAAAAAACAAGGGAGAGGAGAAAGAAGGAGTAAATCGATCGAAGATCGTCTACGCGCAGAAATATCGATGCGTGAAAAATCTTAGCCCCGAGATAGCCTTGTGAAATCTTGCTAAAATAATGCCAGCAAAGGAAATACACGCGGTGGCGCGATGTGAAACGTTATTTCCGTCGAAAGGGTTCGTGACTGGCTTTTATTGACCCATGGGAAAATCTCTCATCCCCCTGGAATCACGGTCCCGTGAAACGAATCGACTGGTCGGCTGAATAAACTTCTCCAACCCTGGATACAAGATTTCCTTCTCGTCGTTGCAAGAACGACGATTCTTCTCAATGATATCTAATGATGAAAACGATGATGGATTGGATCGAGTCGATCTCTCTTTCACCTCGTTCAGGTGAATTATCGAAATATTCAAAAGTAAACTTTAAACTTTCGAGATCGAAAAATTCTAAACTCTTAAAATTTGAATTGGAATTTGAAAGGGGCAAAATTGTTGAAATTTCAAAAAGTCGTTTGGAAAGAAAGTATATATTAATTCCACGAATTTTTTCTTTTTTCCTATTACACTTTTATTACTAATTTTATGGTACTTTTTATTAGACTTTCTTATAACAAGTTCGTCCTTCCGTTACACACAGTAATTTGATCGTTGAAATGGAATACACTTTCTATTTCAAAGAAATACAAGAGAGAGGATTCTTTTGAATCTGACAGATAAAGGAAGAGATTCGATTATGAAACGTAATAAATTCTCTATCGGAAGAGATAGATATACACGGAAAATCTAGTTGATGAAATTTCAGAGAAAGAAGGGAGTAGAGTGAAGAAAAAATATTTCAAAGACATTCTAATCTAATTTTGAATAGAAGGGGAAAAAAAACACTGTCACGAGATGGATTTACTCAAATTTTGATTTGAATAAATTAATTAATCCTATCAGAGTTTGAATTAATCATTTAATTCAGTATGACACGATTGTGAAATATTCAGATAGATCCAAATCGGTCAATATTGTAAATGCTGCTAGAATGCATGTTTGACAATCCCCTTGTGATCCATTACATACGATGCCACGGCACAAAGTGTTTCTGCTTCATTAAATTGGAACAGGAAGAGGGAGGAAACTCTCGATCGCTAGAATTAGATTGGATAATTAAACTTTAAGCATTGCATGTTCAATCTATGAACAGTCACATAAGAATATTTTTTTTTTATGATCAATGACACAATATTTAAAATTAAGAAATTTTTATTTCAACTTTCTTAAAGAAATCAACAATTTGGAAATTTCAAATCCCTTAAAATTAAAAATACTTCGAAATGCTTTCACCTTTTCGAATTCAAAACCAATCCAACATCCCTCCACGTTCTTCAACTTCCTATAAAATAAAAATAAAAATCCAATAACAATTCCACGCAACGAAGAGAAAACGATGGAATCATTTACAATGATCAACGACACAATATTTAAAATTAAGAGATTTTTAATTCAATTTTCTTAAAGAAATCAACAATTTCGAAATTTCAAATCCCTTAAAATTAAAAATATTTCGAAATGCTTTCACCTTTTCGAATTCAAAATCAATCCAACATCTCTCCACGTTCCTCAACTTCCTATACGTAAAATAAAAATCCAATAACAATCCTACACAACGAAGAGAAAACGATGGAATCATTTTACAATGATCAATGACACATATTTAAAATTTAAATATTTAAGAGATTTTTAATTCTTAAAGAAATCAATCCAACATCCCTCTACGTTCCTCAACTTCCTATACGTAAAATAAAAATCTCACGCAACGAAGAGAAAACGATGGAATAAAAAAAATCCCATAAGAAACGAGAGCACATTTTGAAAAAATTTCGGTTAAAAATCCTTTTCTATCTGTCTATATCCCCTTTCTCGATATCCATATTTGCATTGGGAAGACGAAAAAACCCGGTGAAATTGAAAAGTGTTCGACAATCCATTCGATCATCTAACCGATACGATACGATTCACGTGCTCAACACTTCGACTCTCGCGAACTGAATCTATCCTCCCCCTCCCTGCGCCACGTACGCCTTTAAGACTTATGCAAACACGCGATATTTCGACGATGCAACCCCCAAAGCAGAGCAAATTTGCCATCCATCGGTCGTTCGAATCAAGAATTACACTGAGTTGGGGAGCAAAAGAGAGGGATGAATGGCTTCTCCTCCACCACAGTAATTGCTTCTATTCAAGAAACCTTGCGATTGGGGGGAGGGATGCCTCTGATTGCAAAGAATTCACGATGGAGGTTACACGCCAAGGGTTTCTTAAAGAGTTTTCTTCTTTTTGGAAGAATGCACGTGGGTGATTAATTAAGATATGGGGGGACGAGTATTTTAATCAACGTACGAAGAGTTCTTTTCTCTCCTTTTGTCTGATTACTGTGTCTCTTTTTTCTAATTTATTTCATTTCTATTTTTATAGTGAAAATATAAGAAGCAAAAGGAAGGATAAAATTTCTTATTGCTTCTCTCCTAATTTCAACGATAAATCGAAACGATACTTTGAAAAAGTTGCCGAAAAGTCGCATAGAAATTGGTTTTTAAAATTAGTACCGATAGTTGGAAGATATTTCGAACCATTTTCAAACTTTCGAAAAGCAATGAAATCCGATTTCAATATTTTCTACTGGCTCACTGTAGAACGTTTTTGAAACCTATCTCAAATCTACTTTTAAAAGCACAAGTATCTTCACGTGCAATAAACTTGATACGACAACATAAAAGGATATTTAAATCCTCTTTCTTCGCAGCAAGAAATATCTCTTGGAGTAGCAAATATAACTTTTCTACACAACTTGTAAAACGTGCATAGAATATCAAAACATGGAATATCAAATATTATAAAAATCTAATTTGACTTTTATAATTATTAAATTCTATTAAGAATTATACACTTCTGATTAAAATTTGGAAAAATCATAAGGAATATTTCCAAATTCTAAACACCATCTCAAAACTTTCTCAAAAAAAGTCTTCTTTGCGAAGCAAACTCGAGCAAAACATCGACACTTCAATTTACTTTCTTCGAGGAAACGAAGGGGATCCGAGTTCAAAACTTAATCGTGATTTTCCGTTGCAAAACTGGAATAGGGGAAGTTCATGCAAATATATATTCATCAACTGTGAAACTATGAACTAAATCGTGCCACGAAACTAAGCGCAACAGAAATTGAAGAAACTGACGTAAACAGCATCCGCGAATAATGATCGAGCCAACGTATCCCTTTCAGAGGCAACAACAAGAGGAGGAGAAGCCCGAGCAAACGTCCAGAAACATGATCCAACAAGGCATGTACACACACACATAAAGTGTAATAAGTTTATCCTCTATGCAGGAGTATAGTTGGCAAATATTTTTCAAACTGTTGAAATTATTAAAATTTTTATTTTAATGTTTCAAACAAAGATTCAATATTATTATTATTTTATTTGGAATCAATTAGACTGGACTAATCAATGCAGATTTTAATCCATCACTAAACTATTTGTGATCAAAGATTGTTAATTTGAGAAATATATCTATAATTTGAATAAAATTTATCATATGAAAGAAGGACTCTTTTGTTCTCTCTTATCTTATCTTAAGAGTAATAGCAAAGTTATTTCTATAATTAAAATGTTTATTTTGGAACTTGTTTAAGTTTCTCTTTCTCTCTTTCATAAATTAAAACAGCTATTAAATAAGTAATAACTTATAAAATTTTTCAATCAACAGTTTGAAAAATGACTTCAACCCTCTACAGCCAACTCCACAATTTAACCATACATTCCCTACAACATTTCCCATGAAACGAATCCAACCGAATACAACACAATGCACACAAGCTTTCAAAGCAAACTCGTAGAAAGTAACAAGCTCCATCTTACTAAGGAGTCGACTATCTGAACGTAAGCTGCAGCCCACGAGTCAGAAACGAGTCCATGAAGGTAACAGAATGTTCGCCGCCATTACACGGAATTACGCGAAACACGAGACTAAAGAAAGAAACTAAAACGAAGAAGGAAAGTGAGTGAAAAAAGAAAATCGAGCGATGAAGTCTGGAAAAGACTTAAAAAGAAAACGTAAAGAAGAGAGAGAGATTGGAAATGGAGAGAGAGAGAGAGTTGGAAAAGAAGAAAATTAAGAGAAAGAGAAGGTGGAATCGTCCTTGCCATTTTCGTCCTCGACCCGAGAAAAGACCGCATTAGATGTCCTTTCCACCCCCTACCTTCCCTCCCTCGCCCTTCTACCTTGCCTAGTGGCCTGCTTTCCGACCGCAAACCTCGTTCGTACCCCCTTTTGCCAGGGAATTAAAAAGAGGTAAGAAATGTGTGTGGAAGAGAGAGAGAGAGAGAGAGAGAGAGAGAGAGAGAAGAATGGAGCGAGAGAGAAAGTAACGAGGTTGGTGAATGAAAGAGAGAGAGAGAAGGATGATATAAGTGAGTTAGTGAATAATTAACACTAGAAGCTCGGATGCGGTCATTTCGACGTTCCTGCATTTTTTAACCTTCGTTATTTTCGTCCTCCTAGCATTTCAACTATTTGAAGGTCTATGGATTATTATTATTATATAATTAAAAAATTGCTGATGCGATCCCACGTTAATTCTAACATCATATCCCATTTGTTCGAACAGAAAGTATTAAGAAATATCTGAGAAATTAAAGAAAACTAGGAAATACGAGAGGGATTACAATTTCTAAAGTTTAAAAATCTTTCGAAACTCAAAAAAATCTCTATGAATCATGAAACATTGAAACTCACACGTGTCAATTAAAATTTCGATTCTCCAAAAATTTCAAACCAATTCGTGAAGTTTCTTCGAATCTAAAAAATCATTCTCGAACCATGACGAACCTTAAATTCCTTTTTTAAACACTCAGCTAGAAAAAAGGAAGAAATCATGAAGAAATTACGATCGAAAAGATTAAGGGGATGCGAAAAAGGGGTATAAAGTGATGAAGTGTGTAAAGTTGACAAGTACGACGTTCCGAAAGAAGAGATATGTTTGTTCGGAAGTTGTTATCCTGAGTGCAATAAGCACGGGGCTTGAAACAACGGATAATCCTAGAATAACATTTCTTTAATGCCTCTGGCAACAATTCAACTACTTATATTTCTTTCGCAATTGAGTTTTCGTTCGTCGTCGAGGGTTGGTTTAAAGGGCTCACTCCCTGTGAGATCGGCTCGTTTGAATCGTATGATAAATAAGTTAGAGTTACTGTACTCCTGAAATTTTTAAGTATTGTTAAATATCTTGAATAAAGTAACAAAAATATCGTTACCACGAAATGAAACTTGTTTGTGCATTCGATCATTTTTTTTCCCCCCATTTAAAATTACGAATTTTAAAAAAATTACTATAATTGAAATTTTACAAATACTTTTAGACAACTGTAAAAAAAAAATACGTATTTTTTAATTTTAAATTAGATCGAAATGAAACTTGTTTATACATTCGATTATTTTTTTTCCCCCCATTTAAAGAAATTACGAATTTTAGAAAAATTACTATAATTGAAATTTTACAAATAGTTTTAGACAACTGTAAAAAAAAAATACGTATTTTTATAATACTATTTTATAATATTAAAATTAGATCGAGCACAATTGAAATTACTTATTTTTGACTATTCCAGAAGAGAAATTGAACGACTATGGATATTAGGGACGAGTTTAGACTTTCACGGTTTTATGACCAGAGAAAGTTGTCGCTTTTGAAGCGCTCCACCAAGTTCTCCATACGTAGCAACTTGGAAATTGAATCGCTCGCTATTCGTCGCTATTGTCGCGAACGTCTGTCCGTCTTCATTATGCAATTCAATTTCCGTGCAAATTCCCTTTGCCAGCCAGGAATGCTAAAGCGCAATTGGTCCTTTCCTCCTTCTCCTCCTCCTTGCGAGTCAAGAAAAAGAAATTGTTACTTTTTGTCCAACCCGTTTTGTGGAACAATCTCATTAGATAAGAATTGCGTTTGGGGACGTTTGCTCATTGTTTGAAGAAAAAAAGAACGAATACACTTACTGAAAGCAAGAAAGGGATCTCGTATGAAATAAATTATCCCTTTTATATAAAACTTGAAATAATAAGAGACAATTCTAAAACTTCCCTTGAATATCCAAAATTTCGAAATTTTTTGTAAAATTTTAAATCCAAGAATTCAAATTCCTCCAAAAAAAGTTCGCATTCTTTGAACATTCCAAAACGTCCTTTAACAATTTAAAAAAAAAAAAAATTCGACAAATTTTTCTCCCTTCCTTCCTCAAAAATCTCAAATCTAAAATTCAGAGAGGATAAAAACATCCTTCCCTAATTGCATCCGCAGAGGATCGCCAAGGATTCACACCTCGTCCCTTCGTCGAAAAAAACAATTGTCGCTCAAACAGTCCTGTCACGAAATATTCTTCTTCGTTAATTGTACAACGTGGCGACGATAATGTTAATGTCCACTTGCCAGGAATCGCAGGCAACGAATCAGAGAGGAGACATACGTCACCGTTTATAAATATAAATGCACACGATACCTGACTACTTCGATTCCTTCCTTCCTCCCCTTACATTCCCTTCAAGGCAGCTTCTCCATATTCAGGATGACATCCTTCGAGCATCTCGTCACTTGGTCGATCGATAAATATTAAAGAAGATAAATAGCCTTGCGATCGATTAATCGAGACGAATGACTTTTACGATTTTTTATGCAGTTTGGATAGATACTTTGGATACTCGTATTTCTTACATACCTGAAAATTTTTACATTTTAATATTATTAAGAAATTAATTATTGATCTAGATTATTATTGTGAGAGATTTAAAAAAAGTTTCCCCTCTTCTTCAGTCCTGTTGTACAGGAAAAAATATAAATCCTAAAATCAGCAAGATGCATCTACTTTTTAATATTTCCAATTTTATAACATATTTCAATATTGGATACAAGTGAAAAAATTGTAAAATTATCGTCGATACATTATCATTAATACATCGATCGATTTATATTCAAAATAAGCGAGTGTCCATCGAAATAATATTTTTATAGATAAAAATGGACGCTTTTATTGCTTACGAAAGGCAGAAAAGACAGAATTGTCCAATTACATCCGAGTATCATCTTTCCTTATCGATTCTCTATTACATATCCGACGATGTTAAAACACGACACCACCCTCGCAGTAATCTCGCTGCAACGATGGATGCGAGAGGAAATTTCCACCACCAATATCCTCCTTGCAGATATTATCTATTCTATTAAAGCTTCTCGTCTTCAGCGCACACTTAACACGCGTAATGCAAAATTTCATCTCGGTGGAACGTCAAACGGTATCTGTGTTACGATGGATACCCTTGGGCAACGTGAAATCCTGTTCAAAAGTGTTTCTCTCTCTCTCTTTTTTTTATTTTTATTTTTATTTTTATTTTTTTTTCTCTAGGATGTTAAGAAAAGTTTTGAGAAGAGCCTTCAGCTTAGAAACTTTTCCATGCCAACTTTCGTCGAGGGTAATTTTAATTCGCGTTATGACTTCGTCTCGCTATGTATCGGCTTTTACTACTAAAGGATATTATGTTGAACATTCTAAGAGGGGAAGGATGTAATTTTTCCAACTTGTACGTCGAGAGAAACTTTTCTTTTTTTCTTTCTTTTCAATCTTGAATTCCTATCATTTGATTGGAAATGATCCAGAAAAATTTCAGTCGGGTTAATTAATTTTTCAATTACATTCATGAAATATTAGTTGCAATGAAACTTTTCTTTTCAATAATCGTCGATATTTGCACAATCGAATTATTCGTTCAATGATTTCTATCTCTTTTCTCTTAATATTAATCAAACTTCTCTGGAATTTAATCTTGTCACATTTATGCTTCATTCGAATATTATAACTATTGTTATGCACTAAATTAATCACTAAACAGATTTCCTCAAATCATCAATCACTTAACATCACTTCTGTTTCGATATTCACTCTCGATCATTTACGATGATCTATCAATTATTAAACTTCACTCAAGTTAAACTTTGAACAACATTTCCCAAATCATCATCATTCATTCCTGTACATTTCTGACATTTATCACAATAATTAAAAAACATCCATTCATCTTCTTCCATCATTCATTATAATCACATGGAAATCATTGATATTCTTCAAATTCTAAATCGTCAAACTACATCCAACGTTTATCAAACGATCCTTAAATCACATCAATGATCAGGATTATCCATCACCAAACATTCTTCAGCTAATCCATATTCTTCTTATCAATTATTGAATTTCACTCAAGTTAAACTTTGAACAACATTTTCCAGATCATCATCATTCATTCATATATTCATCCATACATCTTCTTCCATCCTTATAATCACAAAGAATTGATATTCTTCAAACTCTAAATCGTCACCAAACTACGTCCAACGTTCATCTTACACAAACGATCCTTAAATCTCGTCAATGATCAAGATTATCCATCACCAAACATCTCTCAATTCCTTCATTCAATCTTAAATCATAGTTAATCCATATTCTTCTTATCAATTATTAAACTTCACTCAAGTTAAAAGTTTTTGAACAACATTTCCCAGATCATCATCATTCATTCATATATTCATCCATCTTCTTCCATCCTTATAATCACAAAGAATTAATATTCTTCAAACTCTAAATCGTTACCAAACTATGTCCAACGTTCATCTTAAACGATCAGGATTATCTATCACCAAACATCCCTCAATTTCTTCATCCAACCTTAAATCATAGCCAATCCATGTTCTTCCAACGAGCATCACAATCGAATCAGGATTACATCGATAATCGATTATCCCTCCAAAACTACAAAATACACAAACCACTGCCCACCATTCAACAACCATAAATTGCCTTAAATCCCCCTTACGATTCTCTCGAAAATCATCATCAGTCATCGTCAACCACACTGCCTCTTTAATGCGCGACATAAACGCCTCCGGAGGAGATTCTATTTACACGACCTCATACTTGTCGCCACCGCCAACTCGTGGAAAACTGATGACACACGGGGTTAAGGAAGGGAAGCGAGCGAGCAAGAGAGGAAAATTGTCGAGTGGAAATGCTTTGGCAAACGAATCCATGCGTTTATTACGCGGATCGACTGACTCGAAACACGCGTCATCCTTTGGATTTTATCGTCACGATACCGCCACGATTTACGATCACCATTGCCTCGTTGGACCGGGCAATAAAAGTCCGTGTTATTGGCAGGAAGCTGCCGTTACGTTATTACGCACGAGTTCATTATTTCCGTCTGGCGCTTGTACATCTCGATGAACGACAAATAGTCTTGGATTTCGAGGGATTTTTCCTTATGCAAATAAGGAAAAATCCCAATGGTAATAATACAGAGATCTCGATTCCTCTCGATATTTCTTCAATCCATTAAATCCGTTTCGAGGATTTAAATTGGCAATATTAAATCACACATTGTTTCTCTAACATATGCACTTCGAATATCTAATCCAAAAAACTTAAATCAATCTCAAGTATTCAACAATTCCAATATTTCTTCAATAGCCTATTATCTCATCTATCTCCTAAAGAAAATCTCAATCCGAGAAATATAACCTCTCCTCATCGTTTCCCGTTGGATGAAACTTTCTCGCGGGATGAGAAGAGTTTCTGTAAAACGTCTGATATTCGGAAACGAGGGTGCTCGTTTTGGCCAGGATGGCGCCGAGGGAGATCCACTCGACGACGAGCATCGCGGATATTTTCAAGCACCAAAGGAGGGAGGGGAAGAGGATGCGTTTCCAGCTCGTAATTCGCCAACCGGTTGTAAACGTGTTTATACACGTGTCTATGTGAAACATGATTGCACGTGTTGATTGGCAGTTGCATCGTGGAAAAAAAAAGAAGAAGAAGAGCGTTTGCATCGAGCGTCAGAATGAGTCAGAACGAGGCTCGAACGTGCGTCGAACGAACGAGATAGGATCCGAAAAGGGGCTTTGCTGGAAAAATTCACGGGGACGGGCCCGTGTTTTCAACAAAGACCGATTATTTATTGCTACGGCTTGCATGCATAGATAGTATGCGTACTAGGGGAGGAGAGGTTTGACCAGTTACTCAGCGTTGCTAGATGGTATGGATTATGGGTAGGCCGATGGTATTCTCTCTTCGTTTTGTGAAATTTATCGTGGCGAGATTTTCTTTTTTTTTTTTTTTTTGTATTATAATTGATGATGAAGAAGATCGGATGATTGGAAATTTCTTGACGTTTTTGTTTCGTTTTGAATGTTTAAAAATGTTTAAAATTTTCTTCTCATAAAAATGTAATTTTGTAACTTTTTTAATTGTTTTTCGTTCCATGATTTTATATCTCTCGTTTAATATCGGGATGTAAAATCAGTTGGAAACGAAACTTTATTTGGATATTTCGGGAAAATACACATGCGAGAGCAAACAAAAGCAATTTTATATATTAATACTAAAACGCAGTAGCTTTCGAAGCAACCAAAACTTGTCAAAAATATTTTCAAAATCCAGATTGTAACTTGAAAATACATTTAATATTTGTATACACTACTTGTCATACTAAAAAATCTAAATCGAGATATACATTTTATTTATAATATTCTCCTATTTTATGAATGAAAACAAAAGTGCAAAATTATTATTTAATAAAAACGTTTCGCATAAGTCTAATTTAACCAAACTTAACAATAATTAAATTTGACGACACAAAAAATGACTATTCGAAATCCCTTTCAGAGCAATTTGCCCCAAAATTGACAGAGATATAAAAATACAAAAGATTAAAATTTCTACGAATTACATACCGATAATAAAAATTATTCCAAAAAAAAATATGCGATTCAATAATATAATCGGAATTTCATTATCGAATAAAACACGAATAGTCCTGCGATTTTTAAATGCAAACTATGCACACATCGATCCAAATTAATTTACAAAATATCCACAATTGCGCAAATATCCCCAGTTTGGAAGAATGTTCTACAAACGAAATGGGAAACAATCGTGCGCGGAACGCACGTGCACGGAAATGAATCAGAACGCATGAATTTGCAGTAGTCGAGGAAGATTTTTATCGAGCGCTAAGATTGGTTAAGATCCATTGCACAACAGAAACATTCTGCGCAAAGAATTATTGATGTAATGGAAAAAAGAAATTGTCCACCGTGAAAAGGGAAATCTATCTATCGAAACTTCAATTCATCTTTCGATCATCTTTTGCGTAACACTAATGCGTTTTCTGAAAGTGAAAACAAAGGCTGATCGTTTTTCCTTGGAGAAAGGGAAGAAGATCACGTGGACGTGAAAATCACGGGCTATTAAGCGTTTAATTGATAAGAGACTGATTAAAGGATTCGTTTAACGTATTATGTAAATTATTATAATTTAATAAGAGATATAATAAAAAAAAAATCGAGGAAAGAATTGAAAATTCTTACCGAATAATGATAAATTGAAGTAATTCTTTGTGAAACAAATGAAACGAATTCGAAAGTTTTGTAATTAAAATTATTTTATCGAATTTTCCATTTTTTGCAATTCCATTTATAGATTCGAATTGGGAAAGCATTCGATTTTATTTTAAATTCCTGTTTTGTCGAAACTTTTTCAAAGTTGTATATATATATATATATTTCGTTTATTTTTTTTCAACAATTTTAACTAGAATTCCGTAAACAAACAAAAATTGTCGATTTCGTTTGGAGAAATAAGTTAAATAGAAAATCAGTCACTGTCTGGGGTTAATTTGAAATTCAAGTATCTTCAATTAAGTACATTATTTATACCGATTAATTACAGGATACTACGCCGTGACCGAACTTTTTTATTTTTTTCAAATTGAGATTCTACGTGGCATCGATTACCAGCTCATTTAACGAACTATTTAAATAAATAAATAAAATAACGATTAACGACGCATCCGCGATAAAGAAAAAAAAAAAGGAAAAAGTAAATATCTGAAAGAAAAATTTCAAAAGCAAAGATCCACGAATGATAAAAAAGAAAAAAATTCCATTTTCCACTCCTATAAAAACTCCGCTTTAATATTACTTTATTTAAAAACGTCGAAAACGGAATATACGCGAAACGTTCTTGATTTCACTGCAAACACACAAGATATATATATATATATATATATATAGATTTATGCACGATTACGACCCTGTACGTCGCCGCGAGGCCTCGTGAAAATGGGATACGAGGAAGAGAAAAATTTCTGAGCGACTGTTTTATGACAAGGAAAACAAGGAAATTGTCCGTGACACAGATGGATTCATGGTTCGAGTTGGTGAACGAGTTTTAGAGACCAATCGATTACGAGAGAAACATTTCAATCTGACCGCCCTCCACCTTCCCACCAATCTGCTCGATCGCTAACAAAACGGTAAATTGCATCTTGACGGACAGTTTTCGATATCCGACCTAATTTCTCCACACCTCTTCCCACAAAATATTCTAAACCATCAATTATTTCACTTATCATTCCCTAAGCTTTCGATTCCTTTACCTTCTCCCTCCCTCGTATTATTCCATAGAATTTTAATCTATTATTATTTACGATATTCTAATCCAATCATTCTAAAATTCCAATTAAATTCGAGAAACCAAAGATCCATCTTCTAATATCCAAATAAATTTCCTCATCGTTGTTTTAAATATTTAAAACGTACGAAGATTATTCCAATTAAATTCGAGAAACCAAAGATCCATCTTCTAATATCCAAATAAATTTCCCCATCGTTGTTTTAAATATTTAAAACGTACGAAGATAATTCCAATTAAATTCAAAAAACCAAAGATCCATCTTCTAATATCCAAATAAATTTCCTTATCGTTGTTTTAAATATTTAAAACGTATGAAGATAATTCCAATTAAATTCGAAAAACCAAAGATCCATCTTCTAATCTAATATCCAAATCGTTAAAAAAAATTTTAAATATTTAAAACGTACGAAGATAATTCCAATTAAATTCGAGAAACCAAAGATCCATCTTCTAATATCCAAATAAATTTCCTCATCATTGTCAAAAAAATTTTAAATATTTAAAACGAAGATAATTCAAATATATATATTTTTGTGGTTAAAAATGAATGATTAATATACATCTAAAAATTCCAATTAAATTCGAAAAACCAAAGATCCATCTTCTAATATCCAAATAAATTTCCCCATCGTTGTTAAAAAAAATTTTAAATATTTAAAACGCACGAAGATAATTTAAGTATATATATATATATATATATATATATATATATATATATATTTCTGTAGCTGAAAACGATGAATGATTAACATACATAGAAAGCATCCTCGCGGAGCTTTGACACGCTGACCCACTTCAGAAAATTTTATCCTCCGCTCGATTATCCTCGACACGTGCCAGATCCGAAACGTCGACTGAGATAGGTCGAACGTTTCATAATTTATGAATGTCTGTAGTCAACGGTTTGGCGGCCTCGTTATCACCTCGTTTTGATCGCGTTTCAAAAAAATAACAGAAATATATAAATATATATATATATATAAAACTTTCACCCTTACAGAAAATTATATTTCTCCCTCCCTCTCGAAACTTCACGTGCAACTAACCTCCACGCCTACGGGTACCGCAGAAAACGAGATTTACATGCCTTTAAACTTCCTCTTTATCGAAGTGGAAACGTTGCAACAGTATTGAACTTGACTAACCGATGGCTCGTTACGAGGCAAGGTCTGATGCTAATGAAGCTAACGCTTGCGCGGACCATGATAATTAATGCTACCTGTTTTTCCGCTCGACGGCTAATCATATCTAAAGTCACCGCGTGAATACCTGCACGCGTATATATACGCCCACTCTCACGGCCGTTCTTTTAATAATTACCCGTGTAAGATAATTAACCGTGGGTAATCGAGCGCGATAAGTTCCTTCTGCTTAATGCAATTTTCTTGAAATTTGACAACAAAGAAAACAAGCTTGGAAAGAATGGATTCGTTTTTATATTGGAAATTCCATTGTACAAGATACGTACGAATAAATTGTAATAATAAATTGTTCTTCTACGATAATTAATTTACTTTTGACAAATTATAGAATTATACGAAATAAATTGTAATTATTCCATTCTTGATAATAATAATATAATGATTGTTGGGATATCAAGGAGATTAAGTTGCAAGTGAAATTGAAAATAACCTTATCCTGCAGATATATATACTTTTCATCCACCCTTGATAACCTGCTCTTCCTAGCCACCGTTTTATACGGTGTAAAATTTACGATACACAAACGTGGAATCTTTATTCCCTCGTGATCCCACCTCGTGTTATCCACGATTTCACGGACACGTTCCGCATCGAAAGTTTGCTACTTAAACTTTTGCAAACATCGTCGTCTCGATTCGTCCCACTTCGCCGATTCTTCAAAATCCGATCTGACGCCGGGGCCATGAATCTTAATGGAACTGTACCAAAGGATTTACATGGATACAGACAAACTCTTGGACAAAAGTCTCTTATCAATCTTCCGCGTTTATCTTCCTTGAACGGATTTCGAATTGAGTTGATAATTAAGACGAGTATATTTTTTATCGAGATACGAGCTTTCCAGCTTTTTATATGCTTAATTCAGTGTCCTTGTTCCATCTATTCTTAGAGAGATTTATAATACTCTAGTTTGCTTTAATGTGACAATTAATGATTGAACTCATCGATTGCATCGAAAGGAAATGTAATATATGGTAATTGATCGTGTATTCTTTTATAAGTCGATTGAATTGGATCAACGATATACTTTTAAAAGAATACGTGAAAAGAATGTATGAAAATGTAAAGGGGAGAATATTATAAACGAAGAGTAATTTAAAACGAATGGATTTGAAGAAAAGTCGAAACGTTGAGTTGAAAAAAAATTCTATGCATATTGAATGCATTAAGTTGTATTACTGTAACATAATGCAATTGTAACGCTTTGTATCTTTATGATATAAATAAATTTTAAATCAAAGTAATATCAAACGCCTACGTGTTCCTTCCTCTCGACACAGATATAACTGCATTAATTCTTCGTCATTTTATTATTTCATAGAATTCTACTTTAATGCTTTTGTTTTACATTTCTTTTTTTTTTTCTTTCCATCCATTTTCTTTTCGCCCCTTTAATTTTCCTCTATCGTTATAAAATTATTATATACTCCATTATATACTCCAACGAAACTACTCTAACCCCTTAACCTTTCTCTTTATCACATGAAACTATTTCCAACCTTCCCCTTTTTTACGACGAAAGTCACGAAAAATTATTCCATTACGTAAAATCAACTTTCAAAACTTTGATATTTTTTTCTTAGTATGAAAATTATTTTAATTCCTTAAAATTGATACTCTATTTTAATTCTTAAGATTCACTTCTTTTCTTTTTTTTGTAAAATTATTCTAACCATTTTCCACGCTTCAATAATCTTCCAAATCCTATTTTTCCACTATATTCATTATTTCTCTATGACGTGTAAAATCATCCTTTCAAACATTTTCGTTACTATTTCAAAATTTATCCCTCTTCCAACCCCGAAATCCTGCAAAAAAAATTGTTTCCAAAATTCCCTCAATTTTTCATCAACCCTCTTTCAAAATTCAATTCCACGGTCCATCTAGTAAAAGTTTTCACATCCCCGCGTTCAATCCCATCCACGAATTATTATCCGGTGACGTTCGTTGAATAATTTCGACGGCCGATACTATATCGTTGCATCCACCATGAATGGCCTTTTACCAGGATCCTTCAATTATGCAATAAGCGTCGAGTTCGAGAGAGAGTTCGAGACAAAGCGAAAGCAACTTCCCTCTCCCGATATTTTCCCTCCCCCCAGGATCTACAAATTCGTTTATCTCCTTTCCAAACTATCGATCCTTTGAAAAGAAAATTTTCTAAAATGTCCAATAAAGATAAAAGTTAAATTTTAATCTCGGTCACGATTTGTGCGAAAGAAATTTTTCAACCCTCGAAGGCATCGAATGATTATTGAACGAGACATTCGAGAATGTGAATCGATATGAAATTTGGATTTCGATCAATTAGATACTTCGAGAATCGCGCTCAAGTTCTCATTAGTGTACGAGTGCACTCGTATCTGTTCACGATGTCAAGTACGATTACTATTATTCACGAAACGTTTTTGAACGAGTTTTGATAAAG
The DNA here is from genome assembly GCF_003254395.2 of Apis mellifera. NCBI lineage: Eukaryota > Metazoa > Arthropoda > Insecta > Hymenoptera > Apidae > Apis > Apis mellifera. Next base: position 4,277,264 of record NC_037647.1, read on the forward strand.
TGATAGAGTCGAGATCCGAATAAAAATATTGAGAAACGATCTATAATTTCCTTGTCAAGTTATTGGTGCCAATTATAAAAAAAAGTAATTGAGAGAAATAACAGAAAATCTTATTTGAAGTTTTAATAAAAATCCTGTCAACAAATCTTATCTCATGCATAAACATAGAAAAAAATCTTCGATCTAATTCGAGTATTGGTAGAATAAAATTTAAAGAGATTCAAAGAGGGAGAAGAAGAAGTAATTAAATCTACTCTATTTACTCAAAACAAAAAGGAAAAAGCAAAACTTAAACCAATCATCGAATATGTCCCCCTCACCAACCCAGATTCCTTTTCCAGTTTCCAATAATACACAATCCAATCAAAGATCGTACGATTGCCAGCCGAGAAGAAAGAAGATGAAAGAAATTCTACGCCGATGCTACGTAGATAGGGAAAAAAAAAGGAAATTAAAAAAAGAGAGAAAGAAACCAATAAACCACACGTATGGCGAGAGCCAATCGCAGCTCGAGTAAGAGAGAAGAGGAGCAAATGGTGGAATCGATAAATGAATGAGAACCGGTGGAATATCGCTCGGAGGGGAAGGTGGGCAAACAAGGGTATTTAAAAAAAAAAAAAAAAAAAATAGTCTCGAAAGGAGGCACACACTCTTGTGTTTGGCTCATTGTTCCTTTTTCTCCGATAGATCGGCCTCTTCTCAAAGGGAGAGGAATCTTTTCACGCGTAAACGACACGCCTCGGGCCGTGTAATCAAAAAAACTCTTGCAACCTCTCCTTTTCCTTTTCTGAAAGGAAAAAGATTTAAGAGAATTGGAAATTGGCTATCCTCGCCTTTTCTCTCGTCCCTTACTTTTACTACGATCTTTCTTTGATTAATTAATTATTAATTTCTCTATCCATTCTTCGTGTGTTATTATATCGAAGGGTTAAATGGAAAAACAAGATTTTTAGATATCTTTTCTTCAATCCAATTCAATAAATTCGTTTTGGAATTCTTTTTATGGATTTCCTGCTCGATGTTTGCGTAGATGTTCGATGTTATCTATTCACATTGATAAGATTGTATGATCTAATTATCTAACGAATGGCGGCGTATGCTGTATTCCGCTTCTTATCGATGCGATAATAGCGCCATGCAACGATTTTTATTCGTCTAATTTAAATCTTGTATAAAAGCTTCTTTCGAATAAATTATTTTGTTCATTCATATCATGGATTTTTCTAATAACTTCGAGATATACGATTCCTGAATATATTGTCATAAATATTGTAATTTACAATATTTATATAATCTTCTTTTCTCATGATAATCGTATTTTTCTTCTTCTAAATTCCAGATATCGAAAGAAAGTCGAGATTGCACTCTTGCATCCACAAACGTTAAAAATATATTTTTCGCCTCGAACAATTCCAATCTATAATGTACACAGATAAAACAACGTCTTATCAATCTTTAAACAAAAAAAAGAAAAAGAGTCTCTAGTTCAGAGTCTCTATATAAAGTTAACAATTTTCAATCTAAAAACAGATTGCACGATACGATAATTGACACAATGGATCTCTGATCAATTTTAAATCTTAAATTCTTACCCATTGTTACAAAATTATATATCTATCTGTCCTTAAAATAACTCAATAATCTCTGTGATTTCGTTTGAATTGAAATACACGATCCAACCTCTTTCCATCCAGTTTATCACAGAATAATTGCACCATGCTGTGAACACGTGGTTTAAAAAAAATCAATCCTAAAATATTAAATCAGATTAGAATGGTACAAATAATGTATTAAATTAAGTTTAAGGGAAAATTTAAACGGATAAAAAGAGGTGGATCCCTTCTCGACCACGTTAAAAGATAAAAACTTGGGAATGTATCTCATTCGACTTTCATGAGACACCTACTATCTTATCGTCTCGAGCCTCGAAGAAGAAAACTTAACCGAACGACGAGGATCCAATGGATCGCGAAACTTTGACTTGGGGAGATTAAAGCTCGTCGAGGAATTCGAGGGGGAGAAATTTCGAGGAAAAAAAAAGGAAGAAAAGAAATTCAAAAGTTCAACTCACCGTTCGATCTTGTCCATCGTGGTGGGATGCTGAAGGATGGTTTGCTGTCCGGACATTTCGACCACGCATTGTGTACCGAGTTCCAGCTCTGAAAAAGAAAAATGGTGCATGGTTAGTCGAAATGCGGAAAAAAATTGGGGGAAGCTTATTTAAATTTCTTTTGAATTTAAATTATTGCGTGTAACATTTTTGTAATTTAATCGAATTTCATTTCTTTCCTAGTAGTAGAATTAAAAAATTAATTTTCAAAATAATTAAATCGAAATTAAGTCGAATTTCATTTTTTTCCTAGTAGAATTACTAAAATTAATTTTCAAAATATTCTAAATAACCAAAAAAGGCAATTTCTATTGTTGAAGTTAAATATACACAAAATCGTATATACTTTGAAAATTAATTTTAAACAGCCAAATGTGTATGCAAATTTTGATATCGCCATTTTCCAATAAAAATATTTGACGATAAACAGAATTTATTTATATTACATATCGCATCGATATGATGAATATTATTACACGCGATAATAATACAGATTATAATAAAGCATAAAATATATTGGAAAAACACGAAATTTGGATTAACTTCTAATTAAAATTTTCGTTTCGAGCAACGAAATGGCTCGAAAATTATCCGCTATAATCGAATAAAATGGAAACTCATTATCGACTTCCTCTTTTCATCAACAACTTCTCGTTCGAACAATAGATATTATTTTCTCTCAATCTGTGAATCAGATCTAAAACATTTCCTCCGATTATTATATCATCCGATAATACAATATTTTACTATCCTCCTCCTCCTCCTTTCCATCCAGAATATCCCATTAAAGAAATAATATTATTATGGTTCGCGCTATGAATTCAATTAACAAGATATAATTTTGGTCGCGGCGAGTAATCGAATTGCGGATGTTTATGAATTTATTGAAAATTTGATATTTACACTGTTGATGCAACACTGTAAAATAATTCTTCTCTAATTAATGCTTTAGTATTTTGCGTTAATAATTTTTCGATCGATCCTTTCTTTTTAATTATACACGTTTTTTTTTAATTTCCATTCTCTTAACAAATATTAATACGTCAAACGTTGCTTCTTATTTCATGCACACATATACATGGTATACTTGAGAGAATTTATATAATTATAAGCCTCGAGCAAGTCAAGCATTATTCAAAGTGCAAGTTGTGATCGATTATGAAACTTAACGATGTCGTTTTGGTATTTTGTTATATATCTTTTTCTAATCTGAAAGAATAATTTATCTCGATTAACGAACGCTTCAAGTCATCATATTGTAATGACAGTGTAATTTATTACACAATCAAATAGGGAAAGGATTAAATAGATAAATAGTTAAAAGAAAGATTTAATAAAGAATTAATCAATTAAAGATATTAAGGGGAAAAAAGAGATTTTTATCATCAACCTGACACCTTCTTGAATTTTTCTATCAGTGTAAGATAACCATCTCTTGTTCTCATGTTCCAAATTATAATCAATGCTTTTGTTAAACGGATGAATAATATATTTGCCGAGTTCCTTTTTAATAATCATATTTTAAAATACAATTTTATTACTAATCTAATCATTATTACGATATTTTTTTATATATTAAATAAAATATTACCCCCATAATGTTTAAAAATAAAACTTTAATTCAAAATTTATAGTTTATCCCATATAAATTTTCAACTAAAGTTTAATTTATTAAAATATTTATATCTAAATTAAATTTATTTCTAAAAAAAACTAGATATTAATAACATTTAATTTCTAAATTTGTATTTATAATTTTATTGACAACAAAAGAAATAATATAAATTTAGCTCCCTTGTTTTCGAGATATTTAAATAATTATTAAATAAATTTTAATATCAACCCTGATACGAAAGCTACAAAATTCCAATCCTCCTCAAACCGACTGACCATCGACAGAGAAACGTATAAAAGTATTACATTCGACAAAGAGGAGAGTAAGAAAACAAAGGAAGCCGTATATACCTGGTAATATATTCCTTCGAGCACGTAATGCTTGTTACATCCACGTAATCGTATCACGCGACAACGGTTCGCGAGTAAACATTCGCGCTTGAGTTATTCAAACAGAATCGTTCTGATCGATCTCGAAATGTCAAAGTTTCCAACCTCTCCTCCCCTCTCCCGCTTCATCGAAATTTGCGATAAAATGTTTTTCTTCTTTTCTCCAATGGAGGGAAAAATCGATGGCCATCTATCGTCTGTTTTCCAAACGATCGTTTTTTATGCCTCGCCTTTTTTTCCCAGCAAATAATTTAAATTGAATTGGAAAAAATTGGAACAAGTTCGAAAGAATCGATAAAATTATTTTCAAATTTGAAAATACCGATTTGTTTGATAATGTTTGATATAAGATTTTTATGATTTTGATGAAACTTTGGCAGTTTGGATGGATTTCGAATAATATGGAGATTCATTTGATTTACTTAAAATTTTAAAAGTAAAGTTATTTATTTTTTTAAAAGATGTTGAACAAACTTACGAGCAACGTTTTAAAAAAAAAAGGAAATTGCATCGAGGTTTCACGTAGTAACACGGTTAATAGTTAATATAATATTTGAAAAATCTTATGTAAAAGTTACACAACATTAGAAATTTTATTAAAACCAAGTTATTCAATTTTATGGAAACAAGTTTATCTCGAGGTATTCCGACGATGCGCTTTTGTACGCATATTTTCCAAAGACGATAATCCACGATCAATCTTCTTTCTACAAAGATATTATAATTTCACTTTCGTCGCTACGAAAGTTTCCCCCGGGAAAGCAAAGTTCTCTAATCCATTATCACTTCCGATAACTTATCTATGAATTATATCACGCGATATAAACAACGAAAAATGATTAGAAGAGAGAAAAAAAATAAAATTGATATCGATAACTAATCCCAATATTTTTCTTAGAAAAACGAAGATGTAACCCTAACCTGAATATCACAGATTCACAGAAAATTCTATATGCCGTTCGAATTCAAAGATCAATTCGATAACCAAAAACCAATAGATAAAAATAAAAAAATATCCCAAGATGATGTACACGAGAACGAAGGAACAAAAGGAAGGAGAGATGCGAAAGATAGAAGATAGAGGAACGATACGAAGGGGAAGCCATGTATGGGACAACGTCTTATGACAGCCACGAGTCATAACGCTGCTCGTAACATTCAACTCCCCGCGCATACGTAATACCGCGTGTAAATCCATACTAAGCGATCGGCCGTTCTTCTTAGTCTTAGTCTTTATTCAAACGCATATATATATTCGACTTGCATGCATATCGATCGATGCGCCACAACGCGTGGCGTTACGTGTTCATTCATGACTCGATCTCCTTTCAAACATTCCTCCCTTCACCGTGAATCGAAAAAGTTTATCGCGCATAATTATAATATTTCGATTATTGAATTTCGTATCGAGGAGAAGACGAAAAATAAAATATAAAAAAACGCGGGAATGTTTAATCCAATCCCTGACGGGGGCGGATAAGAAAGATAGTTTCGGTCACGTCCCTCCTCCGTGACAAAGGCAATTAGAGAAGAATCGAAAAAGTTTATCGCGCATAATTATAATATTTCGATTATTGAATTTCGTATCGAGGAGAAGACGAAAAATAAAATATAAAAAAACGCGGGAATGTTTAATCCAATCCCTGACGGAGGCGGATAAGAAAGATAGTTTCTCTCTCGAGTGGATCGGTCACGTCCCTCCTCCGTGACAAAGGCAATTAGAGAAGACTTCTAAGACTTAAGGCGATCGGTATGCGTGGACACGCTCGATAAATCATTGCGCGACATCGCAACCCTGGCGTCAATGGACACACACACACGGATGGAAATGTCAATGGACGTGGTGGGCGTTACTGAGCGGAATTGCGTCGACTTTCGATCTGTTCATTTTCTTGTAACGATTGTGTAAGGTGTACAGTATCCGAAAAAAGTATATGTTAGAATTGTTAGGAGAAATATATTCAGATTCGTGGAACGCTTTTTCGTTTATATATTAATTTGATAGGAAGCTGGTTTTGTAAATTCTTGGTGTAATATAAAATTGTGTAAAATTATGGGCTAATTGTATTATTGCACGTGCTTTTTCCAAATACTGTACGCGTTATTTATACGTGTCGAGATAAATAGTTTTCGTTTTATGATGCAATCGTGGAAAATTTAAATGAGATTCTTACACGGCCGGCTAATCATAATGTAAATTATATAGAAAATATATATATTTGATATATTTGAGATACATAATAAAACGAATATTGAGAAACTTTGAATTGCACAATTTTATATTAAGTATATAAAAATTTGGGGAAAATGAACAGATACTTTCGAAAGGAGTTGCGAAAGACTTTTTTTTTTTTTGAATTTTTGATGATTTTTAAGAAGACAGGATTATGATATGTTAAAATTTTCCTAGCACGGGGGAGGGGAATATTTCCCATAAGAATTATCGTGAATGAAACCATAGCCACACGTAACAATGTTGAAATTAACATAAGAAAATCTGATGAAGAATAGGAAAAAAAATCTCATGAATAGAATTAGGATGAAATAGAATACAATTGAGATGATGAATGCGTCAAGTTTCGTTGCATAAAATTACGAGCCTTGCATGTAGAGAGAATAATTATAAATTATATTATTTATTCTCGCGTGAGATATGAAGAGAGAGAGAGAGAGAGAGAGAGACAGAGTTCGAGCGATGAAAATTTTATCATTTATCAAATTATATATTTTTTTCACGTTTCGAATGTTTAATTAGATAAAAATGAATCGCAGGAAATTTTCCACGAATATCATTCCTTTTTATTTTTAAATTTTTATTCGGAAATTTACAAAGTTATATTATTCCGTTTTATACAACAGATATATTTAGAATTATGTTTAATTCGATTTCATTTTATTTCTTCATTTACAGATATTTCTATTTTAAAAAATTTCCAAATCTCTCTTTACGATACGAATTAACTAATAAGATTTAACTCGTTAAAAAACATATATATAAATTTTTTAATTTAATCTAAAGAGACGTGATTAAACTTTTTTGCACGACAAAAAAATATATTTATAATACATGTCTTTGTGTATCTTCTCTGTGTATTTTATAATACTCTCTTCAACAAATTAATTGAAAACTTTGTAACGAGGAATACAATTATAATTATAATTATTTCGAATCTATCTCCATTATAATTTCTTTTTCAACTATAAAAAATAAAAACTTATCATTGATTATTATTTATTATGAAAAAAATATTTCTTCTTAATTTCCTTAAAAAAAATGTATCATTCGTTACAAATTCTAAATTTCGAAAAAAAAACTTTTAATCGTTTCCTTCCACGCACAAAATTTACAAATGCTAAAAGAGAAGAGGGGAATAAAAATTGCCCATTATATTCCTCTTCCCTCCTATTTTACACTCCGTTAACGTTCCAGTTTACCAAGATTATTTATATTCTTTAATTTCTTCGTTCCACCCTCGACAAAAATGTTGGTCGATGGAAAACAGAAAAGAAGAGAAAAGAAGACCTAACAAAGAGAGAGAGAGAGAGAAAAAAAGAAAACGAAAGAATTTCAGCAAGTTATAGGAACAAAAACCAAAGAACCTTCCTTGGACTCTAATTAACTCAAGGCAGCTGTTTCCATCTCTCTCTCTCTCTCTCTCTCTCTCTTTTAGTATTTTCGAAACCGAGGAAAAGCATCGGAGGAAGGCAAAGAAGGAATCGTCAAGCGGCTAATGAAAATTGAACGAAGAGGATTAATGGAACGTATTAATTGGCTCCTAACGACACAACCCACCTCTGCATTCAGAAGAAAAAAAAAAAAGAAAACGTTCTTTAATCTCGATTTAGGAGGGATCGAAATCAACCCTTGAAAAATGCAATCGCATCCCTTGAAATCTTGAGGAGGATTTAAATAGAAGATGGATTAATTAATTATCGAATTGGAGAACTGTAAATTTGTTCGATTCGAAGTTGATTGAAAGTAATTATGAGAATTAAAAAATAATTCCAAAGATTATAAATATTTGAAAAGAATTCGATTCTTTCTTTCTTTTATTATTATTATTTTTCCAAAGAGAGCGTTCTTTGTCGATCAGCTAAGAGTTAAGTCTGATCGAACAAGCTATGATTTTCCTTCCATTGTGAAAATCTCTGCTCAAACATTCGAGCAAACATTTTCCTTTTTCAACTATTTCGTCAGGTAGACAGGTGTTTGGAGCTGGTCTTTCACTCATCTTGAATGACTCAACATAATGAATATTCGATAGGGACAAGAAACTTTTCGAGTATTTTCTTGTTGGAAAAATAATAAATAATTTCTATCATCCTTTCATTATCTTCAACACTGTTTTCTAATCGATAAAGGAAGAGTATTGGTCGAATATTTTTTGAAGAGAACTTCTTTAAAAATTTTATCTTATTAATAACAAACCAAGAATAATATCATTGCAACCTCGTTCAATTATCTTGTAAAAAATTGAATTAAATTCCTGTCGAAAACAAACGTTTAGACAAATGTTTGAAATGAACTTTTCCAAAGGGAAATTAAAATAAAGTTTATAATTTATCATTCGAAAAAGGGATGTATGCATACATCGTAATGAAATTGCACTTTTCTTTTGCAACGACTCTTGCTCTTTGTTTAAACAGAATTTCTGCTCCGCATGATATAAAATATGAAACAGTTGCCCGAGTATTATGAATAGATACGTGGATCGAAACGAACACTTTGAATATATTATTATTTAAAAAAAAAACTAACGAAGATATATCTCTTTTAAACGTAAAATTAAAAAAATGAAAATTTCTATTATCTTCCAGACCATTACCTTTTTAATATCCATTTCTTTGACGACAATAAAATTTCGAAAAAGAATTTAACATCAAAGAAAATGGTGTTGATAAAGGATGCACTGGAAAGAATAATTTGGCACGATTTGAAGATCGGGGGAAAAAAGTTATTAATTATCGACAGAAAGGGGAATATATTTCATAGAGGGGATATTTATCATGCAAAACTTGACATGCCACGAAACCAGATGGTATCTGTTCCACGAAGCACGCCTGTCTTATTTAAGGTGCTTCGTCTCGTATGAGCAAACGTGCATGAACAACTTCGTATACGTCTGCAGACATTCTTTATTTCGAATATATGTTGACAAATTAAGAAACGTACAATGAAACGTGCACAATGTAAAATTACCCTTCCTAGAGCTTTTCCTTTTTTAATTTGATACTTTGTGAAGGAGGAAAAGGCGTGTATTTAACGCATTTACTTGCAAGAGTGTAATAATACGTAATAACAAGGTGTTAATACAATATTTGCATAACAACTTTTGTATAGTGAAAACAAATAAAAAAGTTGATATACAAAAATTATCCACCTTACTGTCTCTATCTCGTTTCACCTAATGGAAACTTCGATTGCATATAACTCAATGAATGATACAACGACAAACGACACCGTGTTTGCTTTGACTTCTTCGTTCCACAAACGATGTTACATTCTAGTTTGCAAGACAAATTGATCAAACATTTACCAAGCGTTAAAAAATTATTTTAAAGTGGCGAGATAAGCAAGATTTCCAATTTTGAAATAATCTGTGGTTCAACTGTGAGACATCGAGTTAATAATTACAAAGAATTTTCTATTTACTGTAATTCGAATTGATCGAACATTATTAAAAAATTATTATTTACTTAAAATTATTTTAAAGTGGCAAGTAAGTAAAATTTCCACTTCTGAGTATGAAATAATTTGTGGTTCAATTGTGCCACCGATGACGAGCTAATAGTTACGAAGAACTATGAACTTTCGAGTTGGTTTCACTATATATCGAATACGAAGGTTAGATGTTAGACGAGTTGAATCACTTGTCGGGTGAAATGTTTCGAAATTTCTATCGATTCTCGGCTTTCCTCATTCGAGAAACCCAGCTCTGGATCCGTACGAAGAATAAATGGAACAAATTGGAAGGAAAAATGGCACCAAATATAAAGAAGAAAATTAAAAATATTCGATATCTAAATTCTTGTAATTATTTTCAGCAAAGTCTTAGTTTTTCAATTTTGGATTCATGCAATTAAACATATTTTTAAACGCTCTCTTCCTCGCAATTTCTTTCCATTAAAAATCGGTAATACCCTTTCTAAGCGAATCGTTCCCTCCGACCTTTCTTTCTCTCTCTCTCTCTTCCAAACGCAGAGAAGAAAGATGGAGCTTTGCTTTGGATCCCGCCACCTCGAACGTTTTAATGAGCCGAAACGTCAACGCCGACGGGAAGAGAAAAATCGAGGGAGGGAGGAGGGGGAAGGCTGCTCTTTGGACTGTTTGTTCGATGGAAAATGAACTCGTCGGGGAGGGATCAAAGGAGGCGTATCGAATGCCTCGATAATTTTCTCGCGAATATCGAGCGTATCATCAATCGACGACTCTGCTCTTTTTTTCTTTCTTTCTTTCTTTCTTTCTTTTTTCCTTAGAACGACCTTTGACATACGTGAGATCGTGAGAAAAACGGGACGAGTTCTTTCCTCGTCGAAGGCGCGAATGATAGGTTAATTACCGAAAAAAGTAATTCTTTCGCGTTTATTTTTATATTCGCGTGTAATTAATGGTAATTCTTGTGTAGTAATATTGGAAAAAAGATATTTATATATTTCATCCTGGAAAGTTTTTCGTAAATTCATTTTCATTACAAATTATATTTTAATTTTATATCGCAACGATATAAAATTAAATAAAATTCCAAATAAGATGAAACACGTGGTAATAAAATAAATACTTTCGGAGAATCAAACTGGAAATTATTTATTCACACTCCACTTCCTCGACGATTCGAAAAATAATGCTCCAAGAGGAAAAAAAAGAAAAAGAATTATTCCTCCACCGTTTTTCAATTGTCGACAAACAACTACGACGGGTAAATTATAAATAATTGCGAGCAGGAATCGTAAATAATTGTTCGGAAGTTTCGTCGATTCGACGCGGTTTCGTTATAATTCTTTCCACGTCCGTGAACCGCGCGTTAATGGAATTCGTTTCTTCGTTTCACTTTCTCTAAACGGCGAAGGAGAAAATCGCGTTTAACCAACTAGGTCCCGGCCCTTATTATTTTTATCAATATTAAAAGATGCAAAAAGAGAGGAGAAGAGAAAAAGGAAAGAAGATAAACGGAATAAATGCCATTTTTCCAATCCTGAAATTTCAAATCGAGTGATTCGAGTTTAATTTCAGCTTTGCTCGACGATCATCGAAATCGAACTAAGCGGGTCAAGGTGGTGTCAGAACAGGTAGGGTGAAAAACGATAATAGAAGCTCTTAATTCCCCTCCTTTTTTTTTTTTCTTTTCCTTTAACGATGAATGAATTTTGAATCGAAAAAATTATCAAAAGAGGCAATCCTTTCCCAAATAATATTAATATTAATATTAATTCGCCTACGTGAAGAAAAAAATTATGATTTGATAAAAGCTTAAATTATTTCTGTGTTAGAATTGATTGTGAAATTTATAAGGCGATAGAGAATTGTTTAGATTTATGGAAAAAAATTAATAATTAAAAATGAAACTATAAGCGTCATTAACTTGACAAATATCTCAATTAACCCGTCTGTTTAAATAATGAAATAAAGAGATATAAAAAAAAAAAAAAAGTCGATAGAACTCTGATGAATCACCGGGTTAATTAGTCATTACCGAATGCGCAAATGGAAAACAATGTGCTGATAGTCGTTATTGTGATCGACTTAACGAGGTGTATAAAAGAGAAAGGAAACAAAAGTTGTAAAAAAAAACACTTGTTCGGTAACAAGTTGTTCTATATGTAATAATTATTTAAACCTGAAAAATTTGACGAGGGAGATTTGTTTTAGAATTAAAATTTTTAATAACAAATCCAATACTTTTCTTTTACCAACGAATCAATTCTTTCCTTTCTCAACGTCGTCGTGATAAAAATTTGGAAAACAGAATTCCAAAAATACAAAATAAAGAAAGAAGAAGAAGAAGAAAGAAAGAAAGAGAGGAATATTATTCATCCAACAATCGAACCAATTCGAAACTCGTGCTGGGGGTTAATCGATGCAAAATGATCGTTCGTGCAGATTATTACAAAAGATATTACAAAAGATGACAGTGGGATGATACGACGCGACACGACGAATCAGACGATACAGAGATCGGCCTTCTCGATAAAGACCAGTTTTGCTCGATAAGTGTCGATCGACGTCGCGGCTGTACGCGCTCATACAACTCCCTGACAACCCCAAGGGACGCGAGAGGGTGAGAGTGGATCGATAACGCGGCGAAGATGGTGTCTGGGAAGAGGGATCAACGAATTGTGCGGTTATTAGCGCGGCGTACAACCCTTCAACGGACTCTGTTTTCAAGAGTTTTATCATTACAATTATTTTTGCATTTCAATTTGCGGCCGAAGAAAAGATCTATCATTTTTCGACGATAATTTATAAAGATTTATTAAGAATAATATCGAGAACTTTTTTCAAGTGTCAAGAAAATTTTTAATTCAAAAAACGATCCTATGTAGGTCGATTATTGTTAGAAATTAAGGAAGATCGAAAAAAGATGAAGTTTTTTCTTAAAATTGAAGAAACGAAAAGATTTATCATTTTTCGACGAAGATTTATTGAGAATAATACTGAGGATTTTTTTTCAAGTGTCAAGAAAATTTTTAATTGAAAAAAAGATCCTATGTATTGTAGGTCGATTATTAGGAATTAAGGAGGATCGAAAAAAGGTGGAGAAGTTTTTTTTCTTAGAATTGAAGAAACAAAAAGATTTACCATTTTTCGATGAAGATTTATTAAGAATAATACTGAGGATTTTTTTTCAAGTATAAGAAAATTTTTAAATTGAAATCGCGTCGAAAAAACGATCTTATGGTCGATTATTATTAGGAATTAAGGAAGATCGAAAAAAGGTGAAGTTTTTTTCTTAGAATTGAAGAAACGAAAAGAGCTATTATTTTTCGACGATAATTTACGAAGATTTATTACGAATAATAGGATTTTTTTTCAAGTGTAGGAAAATTTTTAATTGAAAAAACGATCCTATGTATTGTAAATCGATTATTGTTAGGAATTAAGGAGGATCGAAAAAAGGTGAAGAAGTTTTTTTTCTTAGAATTGAAGAAACGAAAAGATCTATCATTTTTCGACGATAATTTACGAATATTTATTAAGAATAATAGGATTTTTTTTTCAAGTGTCAAGAAAATTTTTAATTGAAAAAACGATCCTATGTATTGTAGATCGATTATTGTTAAGAATTAAGGAAGATCGAAAAAAAATGGAGAACTTTTTTTTGTTAGAGTTGAAGAAAAGATCTATCATTTTTCGATAATTTTCGAAGATTTATTAAGAATAGGATTTTTTTTTCAAGTGTAGGAAAATTTTTAAATTGAAGAAACAATCCTATGTATTGTTAGGAATTAAGGAGGATCGAAAAAGTTTTTTTTCTTAGAATTGAAGAAATAATTTTTGGAAAATTTCATACATACGTCAATTACGAGAACGAAAAATAGAATTTTCAATATATCTTAAACGCGATTTTATTAAGAATTAAAATAATTAATTCTTCTTCATTAAAATAACCCGAAGGCATCGATATTATATTTCTGAAATTAATAAAACGATCCCTAAGGCGCAACCCTTCCTGGAAATTTATTTCATAAAGATTCCCGGGAACAACGATTCTCGAAGCTCGGTGTCAGTGTTTATATTTTTGGAACGGAAGTTGCCAAGGGATATATTTTCCCTCTATCTTGAGTTCAAGTGATGCGTTATTTTTTAACCCCACTCGAGGGTTGTCGGGCAGATGCAACCGAATTAAAAGAGGAAGGCATGTTCCTCCACAAGTGCATGCACTTCTTAAGAGATTCTAAATCAAGATATTCGTGTTATTAATTTTGAAAACCCGTATCCGGCCCTTATTTCTCGATTATTTAAAATTATTTATCAAATATCACAATATAAATGTAAATAAATATTATGCGACGATAAATTGAAAGAGAATAAATTTTGAAAAAAATAAATATGACGAATAAATAAATAAAAATATGTAATAAATCTTGGATATTTTTATTAATAATATATGCAAAGTATGTGAAATGTATGAAACATGCATAATATTAAATATTTACACATTTAAGAATCTTTTAAAAAAAATAAAATAATTTTTTTTCTCCAGAGAGAAGAAATATTATTTTACATTCGAAATTTAGTCGTAACATTTATCTTCATTCCTCGATAAAATTACTCACAATTATTGTGTTCAAATATTAAATTTACATGGATTAATCATTAACTCTTATTTTATTATTCCTGTAGGAATTTAAATAATTTTTTTTACGAGATAATGGAATTTTTCTTATGTCATTTGTTTTGCAACGTTATTGAAGATTCCTCTTATTATTCTATCCAATTCTTACAACAACCGAATATAATTAATATACAATTATGATAGTGGATTTCTTATCGAGAATTTTCCACGTATTATTCTCACTTTCTAACTAATGGATTCGAATTATCGATGGGTTGGAATTTTTATAAAATTGTTCCTTTTTGTAGAAACAATGATTTCAATTTCGATCAATTATATTATAGTATAAGAAAAGTGAGAATAACGATTGAATTTTTTTAAAAAACATTTATCGATTTCTGAAAGATTTATCCGCCTGTCGTGTCACATTTTACACGAAATGGACAAAGTTGTTGATTCTCTGAAGTCAACGAGATACGAGCAATCTCCGATAACGCTTATCAACCATATAAAATTCCATCATTTCTTCTCGAGAGCCTATCCTCGCGATAAACTAAATAGATAAATTGTTGCAACGAGCCCTAAAATTCCTAATTTAACAATTTGCCTTTAAAAAATTATCATCCAACGTCTCACAATCAATTAAACAGTTACAAATACACCTCACAATTGCAAAGTGTATCTGCAATTCCTATCCCTTTGTGTCTTTATCAAAAAGTATATCAATATAGATACACTATTGATCGACGAATAAACCTTTTGAAAAATTTCATTTTCCAATATAAAATAATGAAAATGAAATTTTGGAATGGGAAAGATTTGATCTCTTGTACAAGTTGCTTCAGTAACCTGTGTACACGCATAAATCATAAGAAGCAGCATGAAAAATCGGTATTTGCTGTAAGCTGACAGTAGGTACGTAAATCTGCCAGTCGTGGACATGATGAATAACTGAAAAACGTCATAACCGTATGTCATACGTGAATATCATAAATCTGATTGATTTTGACCTCCGTCACTCCAATCCCCTACATGGCCACTTTACAGACTGTTGCAGTGTAGCTCTACAGACTTATAGTTTGGAATCATTAACATGCCATGATGAAATTTAGAAATTAAAAAACAAGGGATATTGAACACAGAAATTTTTCTTTTTCTATCAATTTATTAAAATAATTGAAATTCGTTGAATTGAATTTCGAATCGATGATAAAGTTTGAAAATTGATTCGATATGTTTTTGAAAAGCTTCGTTCGAATCTTGGAAAAATTTAAAGAAAATTTTGAAAAACGTTAAGAATTAGATAGGAAATAGGATATAAAGAATTGATTATGAATGAAAATCGGATGATGCAAAAGAAAAAGATGTAGAAAAGATTAATTTCAGCTGAAAAGTCAAAATCGATTATCGTTGGTAAAATTAGCGAACTAAGCTTCTTAGAAAACACTCGATACTTTATCGTAAATCGTGCTCAAGTGCTTTTTAAACACTTCTGTGATTCATTGTTACGTGAAAGAAGATCCCTAATTTATTTAAAAAATTCAAGGAAAATCTGGGAAAAGAATAATCTTCCCTGTTCTCTCGCAATTCTAACATCTGATTTATTTTATAAAACGTACGAACCTATTCTTTTAGAAATAATAACAAATACTACCGTGTGAGAAATTAATGTATTCACAATTTCTGATTTTTGAATATATCCTACGAAAAATATTACGAAAAAAAGATTGTTGTATCGAAATTAGAATACGTTAAAATTGTATCAAAAGGAAGAAGTAGGTTAAAAACTTTGTTCCTTAAAATTCTTTCGCCATACCTCTTTCTTTCTTTCTTTCGAATCTTATTCCAAAACTTTCTATCCCGTCTTTAAAACTCGATTTCATTCTCACGCGCATATATATATATATACTCTGAACTCTTTTGAAATGCTTGAAACCACGTTCCAATTGCATGCATAAAAATTTCCAAAGTAATATCTTTGGACGCAACGAAAGAGTTAATCTTTGTCTTTCTCTTTAAAAGAAACTCCTCCAGTTTTCCCTGGTTAAATAAATTAACGAACGAAGTCCAGATTCTATTTCGTTACACACACCATCTTCAACGATGCGAAGAAGTTTTTAATTAAAAAAAGTAGCGACCCCCTTGAACTTACGCAGTGTCAACCATGCGGCATTGCACGCTTTCCAATAAGGGATGAAACGTGATTAAAACGACACGATGATGGAAGAAATATAGGGAATTTTAAAATTAAAGCATCAGAAAATCGATTTATGAAATGAGACTTTATGCCTGCGACTAAGTTATAATTATATGGAAGAAATACAAGGAAGCTAATTAAGGATGTGAACGTGATTTACGTTGAAGAATCTTAAACTACTTCTTCCTCTCTATTTTCTTAACCGCCACATAATTTTTTTCTTATTATTAAATAAATATTCGCGAAGATGCTGAATCAAATAATTCTTTCATACAATGTGAATACGATATCTCCATTTTCCATTCTGAAAACTGAATGGATAACAGGGAGATTTTTGTTATTTGAAAGAAGAAAACAAGGAAATCCAATAAATGGAAATATCAAGTGTGATTCATGACACTCGACATTTCTCCCCCCAATTGGGATACTGAACCATAAATTAGGTTCATCATTGATGAAAAAAATACAAGCAAAGTTGAAAATTAAAACAACAAGGGAGGGAGACAGATTTATACAGGTAACAGTGAACATAATTCCAATGGAAATTCCACTGCGCCTAAATTATGCTCGGCGAAAGGAGAACAACAAGGCTCGAAAACTAAAGCACTAAATATCAATAGCGAATGTGTCAGTGCATAAGCTGCAAGCAATAATACACCCTGAGTCGCGTGCAACATTTCACGTTTTCCAATAGGGGTTGAAATTGTAGCTAAAGTACAATTCGGGAGAGAAGAAATATAGCGAGGATCGAAATTAAAGCATCAAAACGATGCCAATTTATGGAGTTAACATCCTGGATTGCATGCTGGACAACCTACGCTCTCCAATAAAGGGTTTGCAATAAGGTGATGGAAGAAATGTAACAAGAGTTATATCTAATTCGAAGCCTATTTATACAATACCGCATTCGATATTTCGTGTTGTAATAAGAATTAATCCTTACTTTTGACATGATTTTACATAACTACCAAAATTATAACAATATATATATCGACGATAAATATAATTCAATAGAAAATAACTGAATATTCCTTTTATTCCTAATCCTATCCCCAACTTAACCTAACCTAACCTAAAAACCAAAAAAAATAAATTAATTTCAAAAGAAATTATAGTTGAAATTAATCCTATTGAACCTAAAAATAAACTCTTAATCCTGATACTAATAATATAAATAAAATACATCAATCTAATTCAAGGATACAAAATTCATATAACTAATGATAAAAAAAATATTATTGGACTATAAATAAATAAATTTGAATAATTAAAAAAGAATCACTCCTTTGATAATAATTTTAATGCATCACTAAAACATCCCAAACAATAATTTTATTAGATCTTGAATATAACCTAAAATTTTTCGTTCTATAACCTAAAATAAAATATAACCTAAACTATAATACTATTAACTATAATAATATAACCTAAAATAAAAATGCCACACTAATTAAAACTATAACTATCAAGACTAATAAATTAATTAAAAATTATTACTTATTAACTTAAAAATTAATATAATCAAATCCTAAATTGTGCAATAACGAAGTCACTTTCTATATTTTATAATAAGATATAATTTTATATATATATATATATATATATATATATATATATAGATTCTAAGAGCTATCACACGAAATTAATAATAATCGGTTCTAAAAACCTAACCAAAATTATAACAATATGTATATTGACAATAAATATAATAGAAAATAATTGAATATTCTAATCTAACTTAATCTAACCTAAAAACCAAAAAAAATAAATTAATTTCAAAAGAAATTATAGTTGAAACTAATCATACTGAACTTAAAATTGCATGATTACAATTAGAAATTGATCCAACAAATAAAACTGGATAAACTCTTAATCCTGATACTAATAATATAAATAAAATACATCAATCTAATTCAAGAATACAAAATTCATATAACTAATGATAAAAAGATATTATTATTGGACTATAAATAAATAAATTTGAATAATTAAAAAAGAATCACTCCTTTGATAATAATTTTAATGCATCACTAAAAAATTCCAAACAATATAATTTTATTAGGTCCTTTTCGATCTTGAATATAACCTAAAATAAAATATAACCTAAACTATAATACTACTAACTATAATAATATAACCTAAAATAAAAATGCCACACTAATCAAAACTATAACTATCAAGACTAATAAATTAATTAAAGCTAATTAATTAAAAATTATTACTTATTAACTTAAAAATTAATATAATCAAATCCTAAATTGTGCGATAACGAAATCACTTTGTATATTTTATAATAAGATAATTTTATATATATATATATATATATATATATATATATATATATATATATATATATATATATAGATTCTAAGAGCTATCACACGAAATTAATAATAATCGATTCCAAAAACCTAACCAAAATTATAACAATATGTATATTGACAATAAATATAATAGAAAATAATTGAATATTCTAATCTAACTTAACCTAACCTAAAAACCAAAAAAAAAAATAAATTAATTTCAAAAGAAATTATAATTGAAACTAATCATACTGAATCTAAAATTGCATGATTACAATTAGAAATTGATCCAACAAATAAAACTGAATAAACTCTTAATCCTGATACTAATAATATAAATAAAATACATCAATCTAATTCAAGAATACAAAATTCATATAACTAATGATAAAAAGATATTATTATTGGACTATAAATAAATAAATTTGAATAATTAAAAAAGAATCACTCCTTTGATAATAATTTTAATGCATCACTAAAAAATTCCAAACAATATAATTTTATTAGGTCCTTTTCGATCTTGAATATAACCTAAAATAAAATATAACCTAAACTATAATACTACTAACTATAATAATATAATCTAAAATAAAAATGCCACACTAATCAAAACTATAACTATCAAGACTAATAAATTAATTAAAGCTAATTAATTAAAAATTATTACTTATTAACTTAAAAATTAATATAATCAAATCCTAAATTGTGCGATAACGAAGTCACTTTCTATATTCTAAAAGCTATCACACGAAATTAACAATAATCGGTTCCAAAAACTTTGGACATCCGCGTGTAGGCGGACACGGTAGCTTTGAACTCGCGGAAATCTTCCTTGGGATCCTTGGCCCAGATATTTCCTGCACGTGATCGAACGCCTCGGTCAGCGTTTGCACGTAATAATCGACCGAGCCCCTCTTCCCTCCCCCCTTTTATGGAATAAGGAAACGACGACAACACGGAACACCGAATGGATCGAGCTGGAAAATCGGGCCGCAACGCGGACATTCCTCTGTCGAAAACGATTCGATACTATTCAATTCGATTCCATTTGACCCGATTCAACCACTGGTGAACCGGTGATACAAGACACTCGAATGGGGCATATTGAATGTCGTCTCTGAAACGATCGACAGTATCGCGTTCCGATACCCCATTTGACACATGGCATTCTTTTTTCCCCTCCACCCCTCCCTCTATTTTCAGAGATTGGAAATAAAGTGGAAGATTGATATGACAGTGGAACTGGGATTATTGAAATTTACAGGGGAGTGGGAGAGGTTTTATTTGAAGTAGAAATAAACAAAGTGAAACAAATAATTATTATATTGCAGATATTCCTTTCTATTTCTTTTTAATTATAGAGAAATTGGAATATTTTAAGAATATTTGAAAGTTTATATATATATATGTATTATAAAAAGAATAAAGTTACAAGAATACAATTGAAAATGTTTTTCGAAGAAACGATTATCTGCTACATATTTCAACACTTTATCGGAAGTAAAGAAAAAGCAATGATTAGGAAAGAGAAAACAAACTAGAGATAAAATGAACAGGAATTTACACATGAATATTTATGAGGCGACGGGTTAACGCAGACACTTCATTAAAAATTCCCAACTTTAACCTTGGCTCTGGTTAAATCTTAAGAAATTAGCAATGAGTGGCCGCGATCGGGGAATATCGATCGACGTCTATCGCTTGAACCGTTTACTTTTATTTCCTTAATTATCCGACGACGGTGAGTAATTATCGGAGAAAGTGCACTTCGCTTTGAATAGCGGTGCCTGTTGATAATCCGCGGTATTAGAGGCCAGCCTCGATATATTCTAGTGCATCATCGATCTACGAGATTTCTCTCGCAATATTTCTAGTTTCGTCTCAATGAATGAACGAAACAAATTTTAGATCCATCTCATTAATTGATTCCGGATTGACTTTATACTCGGAATAATAAATACAGTGATAATTGTACATATCATTTAAAACGATAATAATCGATTAAAAAGTTAAAAATCAAGCAGTGAAATAACGTATATAAAATTATATCTTATTATAAAAACTTCGTTATCGCGCACGATAAAATTTTTATCACAATTAAAAATCGATCGATATCGATATATCGATTTCAAGAGTCTAATCGATTCAATTCAAAATAATATTTGCATACCTATTAATATAACAAAGTATGAAATATCAATTATGCTTTTTCTACATTTATAAAAATTCATCGTAGAAAATTTTGAAAAATTTTCGAAAGCTCCGTACATGTATAATACAGTGTCGCCATCGCGGTTAACCTAGCGAATTCGCGGATAAAAATCATTGGTAATGGTAGTAGCATTAATGGCGTTTCCACGATTAATGCGCGAGTTAACGATACGCCGATTATGACGCATTATGTCAAAATGCAAAATAACCTGCTTTACAACAAGCGATTCGAGAAGGCAAATTTCGAAGAACAAATCGTGATAGAAGATAAAAGCAAAAAAAATTACTTGCCAATTATTCGTTGAAAGAAAAAGAAATTTATAATAAATAAATTTATAATTCAATCGCGGCTCCATTTTGATTCTCTACTGATTGAACGCAATAACGAAATAATTCTTTTATGATCCATATTTTTTTCTTTTAACAATTAAACAGCAAGGTGATTCGTAAACGTCATCATCGTGTTATCACTCTACTTGAACTTGTTATGTATCACATTCGAGATCGATTCAATATGTTTACGAAAACATATGTATGCTATTATTATAGATTAATATAAGAATTATCGCGTAATCTCTAAATTTGATACTTTGTATACAAAGATTATTTAAATATCATATTACTTATTATTATATGGAAATATAAAATATAATATTTATTGCAATTTATAAAATACATGAAAAATTGATTTGTAATAACGATATTTAAATGTTACGATATTTTGCAACAAAGTAATAAATTTAGAGATAACATGGCATTTAAATATTAAAAGTGAATAATTATACACATGAAATGAAATATTATACCGATAAATCGAAAAATTAATAAAAAAAAGAATCGCACGAGTTTCAATTTGTTATCAAGTTCACTGATAATATGGAAGTCAATCGAGATAGCCGTGAAGTCAAAACGAAACATGAAAAAGACGAATCGCGTATCTAATCGATCGAAATTCGATGTCCGAAGGTCATCGTAAGTAACGTCACTTCAAGCATTTTAGTCACATGTTTGTTCTTTGTCACGCGGTTTTACCGTACGACAACTAACGACAACCACGAGTTCCGTTTTCTTTGCAAAACGAACAAAAACGGAAGAGAAACATGTAAAACGAGCGCGTTTAAATTCGGGAATTTTAACGAAATTCGCCCGTGAAGGATATCTATCGTCAAAGAATTCGCGAGATAGGATAAGTGGCACAACGATGTCTGAAATAAGGAGTCGTGACTTTACGTATTTTGGACAAAGGAACAACAAAGATTCAACTAGTAAACACTACAGAAGTAGAACTTGTAAGCTAACTCTCTTTTTTATCTCGTGCATGTTTCCTTTCGAATAGATAGAACCGATACAAATTTGAGATAAGGGAACGTGAGAAGATAACGAAAGTCATATCGAATAGCAGGTGAAAACACCGGTTATCCAGTGGACCATAGAAAAAAACGTCACTGTCAAAACGTACTCCGATCGTAAAACGTTATCGAAGGTTGATTTTAGAATCGCCAACCGATAATACCATACTCCAATACGCACCAATAACGGCAAACAATGGAATAATAATGGAAGAAAAGATGATAAAATAATGATATTTATTTTAAAAATACATACCTCTACGATTGAACGGCCGAACCCGAACGGCAACCTTTATTTTATCCGTAGCCATGATTTCACACCGGTAACGCGCACTGTATATCCCGATCACAAGGAACAACTCAATGCTTTTGAATACACAAATATAATATTCACACGATCTTCATAGCGCTACATTATTCTCAACCCATTCCGCGAACTTTTCATCTTTTCAAACGACACTACGTCTCACCGAGCCCATGACACACTTCGCCATATTGCTTGAAGCTTGTCGTGCGCCAGACGACAATCGTCCTATCGAGTGAACGTACTTCTGAGAACTGCCGCTAGGAACGCTCGGGAGCTTCGAGTCCTGTGACGTCACGTGTCCTGTCGCCTACCATCTAGTGGTCAAATATGAAACTAAAAGCTCCAATCGCAAGTTATCAATCGATAAAAATGTTTCGAATTACAAATCCCGCGCTATTCAAAATATGCAAATATATTTTCTTTTTTTGGAAAAGTTTCACATATTTTATTTATTGAAAAAAATTACTATATATGATAGAACGAATATAAAAACTACTTAACAAATTATAATTAATTGTTAACTACTTTAACAAATTATAAGATTTTAAAGAATTATTCCAAATAAAAATAAAAATATTACATTGAATAAATGATATTGCTTGATTTTTTCGTATCCTATTATATAATAAAAATATAATATATAATATATAATATAATTTCAAATATATAAATTTAACAATCTAATAATATGTAAATTTATTGAAAAATACTTTAAATATTTATAGATTAGAACTATAAATATTTAACTTAGAACTATATATATTTCTTTCCTTTCTCTCTACTTTCTCTTGAGTATTTAATTGCTGTATTAAATTTATGTTGTAAACAGCAAATTCTTTTTTTTTTTTTTAATGTTCTTTTCACTATTTTATATTACCAAATATTTTAAATTACCAAAGATCGGTAACAAAATATATGAGATAAGTGACATCTTATGGAATTTTGCATCATATATTCTGAAATACCGACTTTGAAAAGATTAGAATGTTTTTTATGCCCTCTACAATTTTTTATGACTAATATAAAAATTATATTCAAGTCATCATTGAAAACGATATACAGCAGTGCCTCCTAAAAAAGCACTAGTTTGAGACAAGCTATTGTCAATTATAGAGAAAGTATAGAGAAAGTATAGATAAAGAGCTTGGACTAAAAAATTTAAATCTAATGATTCTGTTTCGATAAATAAAAAATAAAAATTTATGTAGAAAAAAATTACCTTTTCACATGAGAGATAATTCCATTATTTTCTTGGTGAATTGACTTCTGACACTTTAATGAACTCTATATAAATTTTACTCTAATAACATCGAATTCTAAAATAATATCGAAAATATATAATTAATGAAAATATTAAAAAATATTAAAAAATATATAATATATAATATATATATATTTATATATATATATATATATATATATATATATATATATATATATATATATTATAAATATATAAATTATATATATTATATACATATAATATATATATATTATAAATATATAAATTAAAAAATAAATGAAATAATATTAATTTGTCCATTTGTTATAACAATTTGTCCATAAGTTATAAACAATGAACAAATTGATTAACTTTAATTTCGCAAATAACTATTAAAATTCAATTAAATTAAACCTGTTTTAAAAACTATGAAAAATATGTAATATAATATAATAAATGCTAATTCAAATAATTATATTGCACACAATTATTGATGAATGTTGAAATTTTTCTCACCTTACAACACAAAACTAAACTGTAACAGAAAAATAAAAAAATTTTAAATAATATATATATTTACAAAAATATTTATATTAAAATAAAACAAGAAAAATGTTAAAATTTTATCTCAAAAATTCATAATAGAAACTAATATGTTATTTATAATCAAATAAATTGTTAAAAAAAATAATTTGATCTCGAAAAAATCAATTATATTCTATTATTAATTAATATTAACTTATATAATACTTTTTATTATTCATAATATTATTTTATTAATAAATTATAAACTGTAAAGTAATAAATTATTATTAATAAAATAATATTGTAAATGATAAAAAATGTGGCATAAATATTACTCATATATGTACATAAACATAAACGTCTAATTTCTTGGAAAAAATTATGCCTCAAAGAATGTTTTTAAAATATATACAGAATATATTGTGTATATGAAAACACGTATTCATATACACAATAGAAAAAAACAAACATATAAATAACATAAAATTGCTATGCAGATAAATCTATTTATAAACGAAACATGAATCATTTCAATAATTTAATTTCAACGAAATAAAATTAATTATAATAAACTTTTGTTTCTAATATGATTAAAAAGATAAAATCTATTCTACATACTTTTAATAAAAGAAAAAAAAACTTACCAAATTTGCAGGGAAGTCATTGACAAATCATCGTACACTTTATATATATTCTAAACTATTATTTCTCCGATATCGATCTAAAAATAACGATAATCTGTATAAATAAAAATCAAAATCATAAATAATAAAAGTAAAGAATTCAAAATAATATAATAAATTCAACTTAAATCCTAATTAAAAAATTTATAATACAATTTATCGATAACAATCAAAAATAACGATAATAAAGTTTACGAAACTATTTAATTTTGATATATTTAATAAATAATTAATAAATAATTAATGAAGAATTAAATAATATAATTAAATAGTTTCTAATTGTTTATAAATTATAAAAGAATATATATTAATATAAATTTTACGCAATTACTTACCTCTGCCGGCGTAACACGTCCTATCAACACAATTTTCGGCGGTAGAATGACATGTCCCCGCGCAGCTTCGCCTTATTGTTATTCTATTGGTCGGAATGTTATGGTTTCTTATTCGCTTATAATCGCGCGGAAAATTAAATTAGTG
Organism: Apis mellifera; assembly: GCF_003254395.2. NCBI lineage: Eukaryota > Metazoa > Arthropoda > Insecta > Hymenoptera > Apidae > Apis > Apis mellifera. The sequence continues at coordinate 4,302,929 of NC_037647.1, forward strand.
TATAACACTTTAACTGTAAAATAAAAATAATAACATGTTATTAACAATATAATAAGAATAAATTTTTTTAAATTTTATACTTACATTTTTTTATTTATTATAATATTTTATATTATATATTATGTATAATATTTATAAATTTTTTCTATTCTAAAATATAATTTAATATTATTATTTTATATTTATTTATAGTATAATTTTTTGACTTTCTTCGAAATTTATATTTTTATGATAAAATATAAATTATAAGATATGATTAATATAAGATTAGAAAATTATAAGATTGATACTTTATTTTAATTTATAATTTATTTATAATTTCACATTAAATTCTAATTATCATTAATATAAAAATTTCTAGATAGTAATTTCCAAAAAACATTAGTTAAAAAAAATTAAATTTTCTCTCTAAATTAAATTTTTTATTACAAAATATTCAAAATATTCAATTGAAATATAAAAAGATACAATATATTTTACTTTTCTTGTGATAAAATTAATATATTAAATAATAAATTCCATATTGAATTTTCGATACCTCGAATTATATATCGAAAACATTTCGATATTATTAGCTATATCGATAAAATTCTCGATAGCCTTTTTACATAGTATACATTTCTTATTAATAATTTTGGCGGTATGTGTTAAATCGATTTATTTTTAGAGAACTATTAATTTTTTCTAAACTATAAAAATATAAATGTGTTTTATTTTATAAGTCTCATTGATTTAAAATCTCATCAATGATTATTAAACTTGCTAAAGTAATAAGTTGTTCTTCAGAACACTTATCCTATCCTGTTTCTAATCTTTTGCAACATCGTTCAAATTCTTCATGGCGTTGTGCCAAACCTGGAGAAATGCTTGCTACTGTTATTTTTCAAATGGCAGAACCATCTTGTATTATTGGCTTAGACATTGGCAATTATCGTAGTTGTGTAGTAGTTGTTACTGCTTCTACTTCATCGGAGCCTGACAATTGGATTCCTATTGTAAATCATCAATTTTTAACACATGATGAAGCTGTCAATGGCCAATTTAAAGATCAAGTGCAGATATTTGCAAAAAAAGATCTTAATCCTGATACATTAAAAATAAAGTTTGATCGTGTAAAAGTAACTTGCATGCAATCTGCAAATTTGAAAGAATTATTTGGATTATCTTTTATTGTATTGAAAACAGAAGTTGTAGTTGATTTAGGGTTAGATATTTTTGGAAGATTTAAATTGAAAAATCCAGAAGAAGATACTGACAAATTAATAGATAATTTAAAAGAAAAATATATGAAAATGATAAACAATAAAAAACCAGATTATAAAAATGAATTACTTGCAAAGATTAAAGAAACTAGTATGAATAATTTTTCTATACGACAAGAAGAGAATAGAGAACCAATGAAAAGACCATTATTGGAAAAATTAGAAGCTGGAAAAAAAGAAGAAGTATTTGGGATTAAAGAAAAAGAATCTAATAGTTCAATTTCAATAAATAATTCTAAACAAAAAAATAAAAAAATTGAAAATGATAAACCAGTAGTAAGAACTCCATTTGGTGATATTGTATCTTCACCTTCATTTAAAATAAATAAAAAAGATATAAAAAAGAACGAAAACCAAAAATATAGTAATATAAATAGTAAAAAACGTTCTTTAAGCCCTGAAGAAAGTTCATCAAAAGAAAATATAAATAAAAAAAAACAAGATTGTCCTCAATGTCAAGATGAATCTGAAACTAAAATATGCAATAATTGTGGATTATTATCAAAACCTAAACTAATAACCAGGCCAGAAAAAGTTGCAAAAAAGCAAGATGATCAAAGACCAAAAAAATTATTTTCAAAGCTTTTTGAAGATGTATCATTTTCACTTAGTGGTTATGTTAATCCGCAGAGAGATGAAATTAGAAAAAAGGCTCTTCAAATGGGAGCAAAATATATTGCTGATCCCAATACAACTAATAAAAAATGCTCTCATTTAATTTGTGCCTTTAAAAATACACCAAAGCATCAGCAATTAAAGAACCATTCTAAAATTGTTACACACAATTTTATTGAAGATTGTTTTAATGAAAAGAAAAGGTATAATAAATTATAAATCTATATATAATAAAATCTATATATATATATAATATAGTAAAACAAAGAAAAACATTATAATTTTTTAAATTTTGTTTTAGATTTCCTTGGAGGCGTTATGCTTTGGATATCAAAGATAAATCTGAACCTGAAAGTGAAGAAGAAATTTTAAGTAGTTCATCTCCACCTAGAATAATTAATGTATTTGATCAAGATACTGATTCAGATTCTAATTATTAAGATGAATATTTTCTAATATAATATGTTTATATTATCTTCTAAAGTAGAATCTAATAATGTACATAATAAAAATATTAAATAAATTAATTTTTGTAAAAAATTTACTTATTATTAATAACACACAAAATTTTTATAATATTGATAGTAATAAATTTTGTTACGTAAAAATTTTTGTAATATATTCTTTCACATTTTATAATAAATATTTATATAAAATTCTATGTTTTAACAAAAATCTACGTTTCTTAGATACCATAACAAAAATTTGAATTTAGAAATGTGAAATTTAAAAAATTCAATTGTTTGGCGGTAACGCAACAAAATTATACAATGATTTAATTACATAAAATTTTGGCTAATAAATTCAAAAAATTAAAAATGGAATTCATATTTACTTTTAGCAATTATAATATATAATATGTAAATTAACAAAAAAATATTTTACTAATTCCGGAAAGCAAATCGTCAATTGCATTGAAACACCAATGGCGTAAATACAAATCGAGAAACTTCAAAACTTGTTTGTCACTAAGTGTTAAAATGGTTGATACAAATAATATATTTGGTTTTGAACTTTTTCAAGAAATATACAATAAACAAATTACAAAAAAGGAAGACCTATTAATTCTGTTCATTCATTGGTACCTTATAAAACAGGGATTTAGATGCATTGGAATCGGCGATTCTGTAAGTTATTAAAAAACTCTTGTTTTTATAAACTATTGCGCAATTATAGAATTTTGTATGATAATCTTTCAGCATAATCTATTTGTATAAATAAGAAGTTAAATTATAAGAAGTTACTAAAATTTTATAATACATAACCTATATTAATTATATGTCAATTATAATTTAAAATAATTTAATTAATTAAATAATAATTTTATTGTAATTACATATTGTCTTGATTTAAATTCATAAAAATTATAGTAAAAAATATACATAAAATATATAAATATATATTAATTTTCTTAATAATTTTTGGTTCTAGAAAGTATTTGAACCATCAGAAAAAGGATCTCAATTACTTCCAGAAGGATGGAATATGCAACCAAGTTATACATTACGTTACATAAATAATGGAAAATTATTCATATTCCATGGTATAAAATCTGATGAAGATCTACTTGTAAATTTATTGGTAATTTAAATAATAATCTTTTAGATGAAGAGTGGCAAAATAATATTTATGAATATTCTATTTTACAGAAAATTCATGATCAAAAAGTATCTACCATTCAGTTTCCAATTAATCAAACTATAAATGATCTCCATGGAACATTGGAAGTTATAATACCTTCATATCAAAATATTATAAATATAATTCAAACAGATATTATAGATACATTGATTCCTAGTAATACAACAGAAAATTCTACTCAGACAATATATAATACACCTGGAGATGATTCATTAAGGGGTGATCCATTAAGGGTATTGCCACAATCTTCATTTGCATCATCACAATGGTAATACTCGCATCGATTCATAAAAAAATTATGATATCTAATCATAAAAAATTTAATCAAAAATCTCTGTTTTAATCATACTTAAATAAAAGGCCTGACAGGGAGAGAAAAAAAGGAGAATCGATGCGATTTCAATGTATTAAATTTGAAAATAATATGTGAAACATCTTTACAGAATTTTCATAATGATGATATAAATCTGGATGACTTTGTATCAATTTTTGAATTATGAATCTTAACCATTTAATTTCAAGCATGAAAAAATAATCTCTTTTTTTCGAAAAAGTCAGAATTAAGTCTTATATTTCACTACTATTGATCCCGCAAACGTAATTGGTATAAATTTTTTATTATCTCCATGACATGCCGAAAATAATTACATTTTCTTTTTTCAATATAATATTTGCTTATATAGAAAATAATATCTTTATATATTCCTTAAAAAATCTTTCTTAAAAAATATATAATTAAAATTTTTATTTAAAATTTTAAAGGCGTCCTGCAGCTGATCCTACGAATATAGGAGCCGCAGATTTAAATCCATTAGGACGCGGCGGTGGTATGATTTTTGATCCATTTTCATCGCAACGTAATCCTATAGATCCATACAGGCCAGCTTTAGGAGTTCCTGGCAGATTACCATCGTAAGTTAAAATAATTAAAAAAGTTAAAATAATGATAATTTGTATATAAAAAAAAAATATTAAAAAATTATCTTATTACAGTGGCGCGGTTCCGCCGTTTGCAAGATTTGATCCTTTTGGTCCACCAGATCTTGATCGACCAAGACCACGACGTGATCCAGATAATGATCATTTACCTCCTCCAGGATACAATGATATGTTTATGTAAAATGAACAAAATGTAATGAAAAATATATCGCTAAGATTTATTATTATACATTTTATTTTTATGTTATTCGAAATATATGATTATATATAAAAAAAGAAATTAAATTTAGTGAAGTAATATTAAATAAACGATTTTAGTTCTATGTAAAAAAAAAAAAGATTTTTAAAAAATATTTTACTTTAATAATGCGTAACAACGACACTCATTCGTTTTATTTTATTACTATATTTTATTTTTATACATATCTTAATAAATAATATATAATAAAAATATTTAAACTGTTATCCTGTCTTTTTATTAAAAATATTTTAGACCTTTTTCTTTTGCTATTATAGTTTATATAAGTGCAATAAAATAAATACGAATAAAGAAAACGTATAGAGAAAAGAAGATATATTAAAAATTATGAAATCAGCGCCATCTCTAATGTGCTTAGACAAAAAAGTATAGACAAGGAAAATAAATAAGAAGAAAAAGATAGATAAAGTAAAAATTCATTTTTTAGCGCCATCTCTTGAGTCTTAAAAGAATTTTAAATTTGTACAATATTCAAGAGATGACGCTAGCAGTCATTTCTTATTCTATTTCTATTCTTTTCTTATTATTCTCTCTCTTTGTTATATTAGTTTCATTTGCGGCACTCCAGAGATGGCGCTGATTTCCTAATTTTTATTCTATCTCTATCCTTCTCTTTATTTGTCTTGTCTATATTAATTTCTTTTCTTATAATAATATTCTGAATATAACAATGATATGCCTAATTTTTACCCTATCTCTACTGCAAACAAAATATTTCATGGGATGTTAATTGAACACACATTCATTATTTCTCTTCCAAAACTACAATGTGCCTTAATCTTTAATATAAAAAATATAGATATTACATTTTTAGTTTTACAATGTATCTCTACAATGTCAACCTCGTAAAACAATATATCCTGATATATAATCCTCGTTAACAGTGAATTTAAACAAATAAAACTCTAGCCCAATAATAAATGAAATAAAAAAAAATTTTGAATTTATCGAAAAATGATTTATTTATAAAATTATTGAAATTTAATTTTAACCGTAATTAACATTGCAATCTTAATTTGAATCGAATCAATAACGTTGCAAATAATATTAAAATGAATTTAAGAAAATCCTAGAGTGTCTCTACGAGGCATGGGACAAAAGTATATATCGAATGTTAAGTTTATTCTATATTTTGTCTGTAGTTTAATGCTTTTGTTTTTCGTTGATTGACATTGATTGATTGAGACAACGGTATAATTAAAATAATTTCATTAAGATAAAGATAAGACATAATGGCATAAAATCTTAGCTTATTACGAAACTCTGTCAGAATACAATATATTCATGTAAAATGAATACATAAAATATATCGATTTAGATCATAATTATTACATATTATTATTATTATTATTATATTATTATTATTATAAATACTTCTAATTTTGCAAAAAAGAGAAAAGATGGAAAAGAATAGTTATTTTAAATAAACAATTCCATTTGTTTGCAAAAGAAAGATCGCAAAGAGATATTTTATTTTGGCAACGCATCAGACATATATGTAAGTGATACATCACAAAATATTTCTTCACAAAACGACTTCCATTCTTTTTTATTTCATTACTGATGTTTTACAATATAACAAAATTCTTCATTTAATTTAATCAATTAATACAGCAGTAGGTAGGAAATTACATTAACAAATCAAATATATAATAATAGTAATTCTTGTTTAAATTGCGCTAACTCGTTAAATTTATTTTTTGCATAATCGATTCGAAAGGAGTGACTGTTCTTACTTCATTACGTCGGTTCAAAATAGAGGATTTCTTTGCTACCTAAGTTGTTCCTGTTCTTGTTATTCACATGAATTGAAACATTTTCTTTTTAACCTAAAATAGAATCATCGTATGAAACGATTTTCTCAATCGCTATTTATAAAATTAACGATTAAACTAAATATTTCATGCTTTTATGGATTATTTTTTTTGTTTTCAATAAAAAAAAATAAAATAAAATTTGATATAGCGTTTCGATTCAATTCTTCGAGAATAAAAGTTTTTTTTTCTCTCTTCTTCTAATACTCTGTGACTACGCGAAATAGTAAACATTCAGATCAAAATATGTCTCTAAATATAATTTTAAATAAGATCTACGAATGCCCATTGATTAATTCGATTTAAAAATGTGGGCTCTAACCTTGAAAAGATTTTTAAACATTCATTTTCACAGGTAGCACGTTTTCAATAAGCCCAATCATTAATCCCTTCTAATTTTCGATTTTTTTTTTCGCAAAAAATGTATCACAGACAAAATATGTTCACTCATATAAGTAATTACTTCACTACAATGAAGTATAACTGCTTGAAGAAGTGAATCGACGTGCAAAATTAATTTCCACATGATAAAAATTCGTTGGTAACTTTTTCAATCAATTGCTAGGTATACCTAATTAAAGTATCAAAGTATCTTACTTTAAAAAAAAAAAATCATATTCAAAAAGAAGAAATAAAGAACATTTTACCGATTATGATAATTGTTACAATAACCTACGGAGAACAAAAATTGAATAATTAAAAGATTATTGAATTTCGGATCTAAGGCTCGATAATTTTTCTTTTTTTTTACGAATATCCCTCGTCCCATCCTCTGGTAAAAAATATTGCAGTTTTTTTAACATTACAAAAAAGGAGCTGTACCAGGTTCAAATTTCATTTCGAGTCTGCGATTATGGTGAATGTACAAATAGTTATACATGATACTTAAAAATTATGCACAAAAAGGACGAATATTTTATCATTGGCGTATCATGCACATGAATTTATCATATTTAGTCAATAATCTTGTAGAAAAACGTCATTCAGGTTTCTTATATACTAATCATCAAAAATGGAAAGAGAAAAAAAAAAAAAAATACATACATCGACTATGATAATTCGTCACATCATTCTTGTATACAACCATTGCTATAAGCACAAGAAATGATTATTTTTTTAAACGCAATTCCATGTATCATAATACATACAAAAACGTACATTCACATTAAATCGTCAGACTTATGAAATGATCTAAGTATTACATTCATTAGTTTAGGAGCGAATTTTTTTTCTATCTTTTGAACACAGTTTAGTGTGGCGTACAGCATCACCGACAATTTTACCAAAATTGCGAATACGATTACAATATATGCTTCACACAAAATGCGTATGCAGCTTTTTAAAATTTATCGAATAAAAGTGGATGTTTTAAAAAATTTTGGTGAAATTGCCGTTAAGCTACGATAAAAGTGATATATAACTCTGGAGTGATTTTCTTTCTTCACTTTGTTTCGCAATATTCGTTATTTCAAGTTAACGCAGATTCCAAGTCCAGTAAGAGTTAAGAACACTCATCAATTCGGCATGCCACTGGAAATGCAACGCAATTTTTCTTTTATTTAAGAGTTATATTTTAAAAATTAATGTTTACAAATTTTAAATACCTGTACACTTTTATTAAATCGTTTTATTTTATACAAATTTCGGTTTTTTTTTTTTTACAAGTGTGGTAAGTATATGAAAATATATGTCACAAGTTCAACGTTGATTTCTAACAATGTATATTAAATTTGATTTGATAGTATAAAATAGAAAACAGTGTTACACACTGATTCAATTGTCTATTACATCTATTTTTATAAACTGAATTAAATTAATAAGTTGTATAAATTCATTTTTTTATAACAGAGATAACATGTACTAACCACACTTTGTTAAAAATTCATGTTTTTAATACATACTATTCCAACAATTGCAAAAAAATTTAAGTATATGTTTAAATTCTGTTTTTCTTTGCTTATGTTATATGCAAAACATCTGCAAAAAATATGTCACATATGTTTCAATCACAATTAAAAAGTAAATATATTGAATTACTTACTAAAACTGTAGTTGATAGGATATTTATTCATTCTGGGAAACGTGAGATTTTTTTATTGCACTAATTCTCTAAATAGCTAAATTTGATGATGGCTGGATACAATTGCAATACCAAAGGAACCATTTTCATTAAAAATCATATTATTCCAAAGATGCTTGCTCCAACCATCCTTAAAATATGTCGCATAAATAACGTATTAACTATGTTCAGAAATTAATTATCAACATTATAATGTCTTATTTTATTGGACCAAGTAAATGCAGCCTTCTAGAATACTTGTACGCAATAATCTTAAATGAGGTACTAAGTATTATTATAAAACGTATAAGTTGATCCAATTTTTTATTTATTATACAAATGATCAGATCCATTAAAATTTTATTACTATATATATCACGTTTAGAAGGCTTTCTCTGTTCTATAGCATGTAATATTAATTTAGTATCAAAAATAAATACAAAAATTTCATAAAAGAAAAGTGCAAATAATTATATGAAATTTATTTTTATTTTAAATTGTTTCATTTACGCTGGAAAATCAAATAATGCAAAATATACCATTAAAATTGTTTTATAAGTAGTTCGGTTGCATTTCCATTGATAGGCCAGATTCAGAACAGAGTCAATACAGTATGTCTCTTGTTATCAGGCGCGAAAACCTATACAATTAGGTATACCAATCAGTATGAATTAGTAACTTTTTAAAGAAATCGTTTGATCTATTGGACACAGCAGGAGTTTTTTTGTCCATTTTTGAGCTTCAACCGAGACTTGGGACGATATTTCTCAAGATAGGCCAGCTGCTTTGAATTGATGGCTCCCCGTCTTTTGCTGGATAAGTAAATATCATTTTTATAATTATAACATAAAATAAATATATATATATGAAAGCCAAGAAAATTCAAATATATATGTATATATACTTACTCCCTAATTAACGCGACTGCATCTTCGTATTTTAATCCCAACTCAATAAGAGCAAGTGCAACTAAGACCGGTGCTCTACCAAGTCCTGCGACACAATGTACTGCCACACATGCATCTGGAGACTCGCGGAATCGATTTTTTAGCAATTCAAACCATTCATCGATAACCTGAAAATTTAATTATGTTAAAATCTAATGATTTCTATGATATTATTTTAAGAATTTTTAAGATATTTTATAAAATAATAATACTTCGTTTGGTGGAAATGTGCCATCGTCAAATACCAAATCTATGACATTGATCCCTTCTGCTTTAAGTTCTTCAATTTTGTACGTTGGTTCACAGACCCTCACTACTTCTTTTACATTGTGCTTTTTTAATTCCTATTTAAAAAAAATCATTCTATTTATATTGATTTTCATTAATAAGATTTATTTTTAAAATAAATAAGAAACATACTTGAATAAAAGTATGAATGGTCTGATCATTGGGCCGATCAGTAATGAGGAACTTCATGTTTTTGTATTCGATCTCGGCGGGCTCCGGTCTGATATCCTTCACCCTCATGTTGCTCATTTCCTTTTGGACAACAAGTGGTGTAAAACTCCTACTTTTTTATTATTTTAACTTTTATGTTTTTAATAATTTTGTACGACACTGTTTCTCTTTATTTTTGCAATTTTTGCCACACTATCAAGCAACAAAGGCTGAATTTGACAACTTAGCCCATAGATGTCAGTCTTATAAAGTTATTTCTCATTTAACTAATTGAATACTTTGTTATTTTTTTACAGAGGACAGAACAATGGGTTTACATGTAGACCTCGAAAAGGTTGTTAAGGTGCAAATTTCACTGAAGGGGTGAGGGCTACGTTACATTAGGCGTTGTTGATATGCGATTGATTCCCACTTGGGATCCTTGACTATGATTCGGAAGATAATCTGAAAAGAGACAACAAGTGTTAGTGTTAATTTTTGAAAATTTTATATTATGCGTAGCAAAAATTAATAGTAAATCTTACCTATTTGGCACTGGGTGCGCCTGGATCAGGTGCGCTCAGTAACTACAATGCTTGCATTTAATATTGTAAATTAACAATTGATTCTATTTAATTCTTCTATGTTTTGCGTGATGACTAGCTGATGATTTTCTGACTTTGAGGCAATGATCCCAATATTATAAAAATTTTTTTTGCCTGATTAAGATGTTTTTTCCTTATTTCTTTTTTAATAGTACCTAGCAAATTCTAGGGTATTTGGGCGTGTCTCTCTACTTGTGTTGAGCCTGGCAGTATTCTGCACTATCCAGCTGAAACTCCATGTATGTGAGGATGCACTCACCAGGAAACTGTAACATAAATATATAATTTGATCATTAATTATTTCATTTTACTTATTTTTTTAAAAGTTTGAAACTTTTTTCAAAGAATTATCTTTATAAAAGTAACAGTTTGATATGGATATAGGTTAGGTCTACAATATTAAACGTATCTTACATATTTTTATGAAAATATGAATATAAAATAATAAATCTAATAATTATAACGAAGATTATATTTTGAAACATTATAAGATATTTTTGTTTTATTTGCAATAAGAAAGAGATTACAATTGTGAACGTTTGACACGTGCCAAACCTTGCGCCAATTTTCGCAATTATCTATTGTGAGCAATAAATATTTAATAAAATTCTCACCCGGAAAATTGTAAACAATTGTGATGATACTTTGCCACGATAATTCATTACGAACACTCGGCAGAAGAAATTTATTTCACTGAGAAAAAATGTGTTCGACCACGCAAATTCCAGAGGATCTGCGTTGTCATAATGACATTAGTCGACATCTCGAAGCTCGAGTAAAATCGATTAGAGGTAAAGCTTACATACCAAACTAGTACAATGTGTACTATATATATTTTAGAAAATTCTAGTCAGCTATTTTTATTAATTAGTTAATTATTAAATATTTCTAATAAAAAAAAAAGATTAAATCAATAAAAAAAAAATCATACTTGAAAGAAATATAATTATAAAAAAAATTATACTTGTACAAATTAAAACAAATTATAATTATTTATTCACAATTCATTTATATAGAATAAAACAATAATGTTCAAAGGGGGAAAAAAACATTGATTATCATATTAAAAATATTTTTTAAATTTATCAGTGGCGCTAATCGCATTGTCTATATAATAGTATTCAAACATTTCAATTAGCGTCAAAGAATTTTTCCTTTATCTTTGGCACGAATATTTTGTATAGATGCCAAACGAAGCAGATAGTTTAAATGCAAAGAAGTTTTCCTTCATTTTATGCACTAGGTTTTTTTAAAAGTTTGTATTAATTGTCTAGATCAATATTTCGAGGACAAAATTATCTACCTAAGATATCTATATATCTTTACACATGCAAAATTTAATTAAATGAACCTTTTCGTAACAATTCAATCTACTTTGATATTTTTTATTTTGATAATTTTTAATTAAAAATTCTTCATTCAAATATGAACATATTCATTAGCTAATATATATAAATAAAAAGTTATATTACATTTATTTTCTACTATATTTCAGAAAATATACAAAAAAACTATACGAACAATTTCTTAAGTAAAAAGTAATTACAAAATTGTTTTTCAAACCTTTTTCCCGTAATTGATGTTCATCAAGTATCAGATTTGTATTGGATCGAAGCTCAATTAAATATTTTTCTCCACTGTCTCTATTACAATGTAACTTTACAATGTAACAATTGTCAAACACTTAGAATTTCTTTTTTTCTTTTTTTTTTTTTTTACGCGCGCGAAGACCCGGTTGTTTATTCGAGCGATGAATTACGTCGGTAACGCGCAATGGAAATGAGTTCGACCAACAGTCGTCTCTTTACGAACGTTTGTGAATTTGAAGCGCACATCGAATAAATATAGGCGTCGATACTTCGGGGGACACGACGAATGACGCCGCGTCTTTCCGTCAGGATGTCGAGACGATTTACGAAATCTCTTTTTACGTAACGAAAGCTTCCGAAGAAGAAGACGCCGGTCACATCTCGAACTGCGATGACGGATAGGAAAAAGTGAGAGCGCTCGGATCGACGTACCGGAATAACCAGAATAATTGGCAGCCGGTACACGACGACCAACCACGACTCCACACTTTGCAATACGATGTTTCAAGGTTAAATCCATATTGCGAACCCTACATGTTGATTATTCAATTGATCTCGGTTCCTTTAACTTTCTCAATTGATAATGAAAAGGCAGCGATTCTTACATCAATCTCCACCGCATGAATCGGATTAATTTATATTTGTCCGTACTACTGTGCTTGTGAATATTTGATACTTTCGTTGATTTAAAATATCTGTATCTATTACACACGATATATCAGCGTCGTTAAATTAACGATGATGACTAAAAAGCTATATTTATTCGAGTAGATAGAGTATAAATAAAAATGTTTATTAAAAAACTAATATATATATATATGTATATTTTTAAATCAAATATATAATGTATGCACGTGCAATGTTTAAATTATTATCATAATATGAATTATGAATTAAAAATATAATATTAATTTGAATAAGGTTGAAACGAAAAAAGGAATAGCTTTCAAAATTTTTATTATAATTATATCTTACAAATATCCAGATAATATGCTTCCTAGGGAACCAATCTCCATTTTAGAACATTACTAATGAAAAATATTCATACATAAATCGATCCTCCTATCTCTTTCTATTCTCAATAATGCTTTAATATCAAAACTGAAATCCACGAAGGATTTCGAATTCGATGGTGAAAATATCATTTCGAAAAATAATCCATCCATTTTATAAAAATGTAATGACGATAATATTCAAGAAATGAAAAACTTCTTCTTTTTAAAATTAAACCAAAAACTTTCATCACCAAGTGTTCGTTGAATGAACATTATTTACAAACATCGATCTAATTATTTTCATAATAAGCAAAAATTTCAATAAAAATTTCACGATATATCGAAAACACTGTTCAAATAACCACATCTGGAAAGGAGACTGATTCAAAGATCAACTTCACGATAAATATTAATCGCGATACGTACATAAAATCCGCTTTGCTCTCGTTCAAAAAACGGAAGTTCTTATCGCCCATCGATTTTTATCGGATCACGACCGAGTTGATAAACGGAGGGGAAGAAAAAGAAAAAAAAAAAAAAGGAAAAGAGAATGTACTTGCACGAAGGGTGGCTCGACTCGAACTGAACGATGAAAAATAGAAGCGTGAAAAGACGAACGTATTTCGCAGAAGATTTTCATTTAATTTATGCGCTCGTGGCGCACATACACGAACCAGTTACAATATATAATTCGACCACGTGCCGCGTGTGATTTATCTTTATCAAATAGGGAACACCTGTATCCACTCCGCCTGCTTCATTGAATTTACACGCTGTTTTCCTGCAATAATATTACATCTTATCCTGTGCTTAGATATACAGTCACAATCGAGATTTTTTTTAATTGGAAAGAATATATAAGTCAATCGACAAATCTTTTTTTTTTAAACCGTTATTGGTTACGAAATATTGTTTCAATCAGCTAAAATGCTTGATCGAGATGATTTTAATTATAATATTCATGAATACTTCTAAAGAGATATGATTAAAAATAAAAATTAAAATGAAAGATATTATTGGTAATACAAATTGTAAAAGAATTTATATCCTGATCATTGAAAAAATTGAAAGGATTCGTAATTAGGAAGAGTATGATTGTATTAATGAAATGAGAAAAGTTAGTGATTAAAAATATAATATGGAGATATTTCGAAATGTAATTATTTGATTTTTGTTATTCGATTGTCCTCGAATCAAATAAATAAGAAGAAAGAAATTATATTGGAACAATTGAATCAATTTCATCAAATTGAAAGGCTATTATTAAAAAGCTAATTTAAGAGATAAGGTTTAAGAAATAATTACATTCGAACTGTCTTCCATATTTTACGAGTTCTGAATTAATAAATTAGATTTTTAAGAAATGGAACATTCCAAATTTTTGCTTACAATGGAACATCCTCTTTAAAACGATAGGAAAAACGATTTTATAATATTATTGTAACTCTTAAAAAAATTATTGCCACGACAGGAATAATATTATAATTAAAATTTTTACTTATTATTTTACTCTAATGCAAATATTCGATTATTCGCTTGATTAATTATTCTCATTTAATTACCGATATATATGTTTTAATTCATTATTGCGACCGATATTTAATATTTGATACATCGTAATGGGTTGTGTATCGAGCTTGTGTGTATTAATAATTGAAAACAGATAAACTGATCTGTGGAAGAGAATTTGATAAAATAAACAAAAAAATATATATATATAATATATCAAATTACATACATAATTACTTGGAGATAAGTGTAAATCTTTTTCCATATTTTATAAAATTTAATCTTACGTGTTAATTGAATTAAATTTTATTAAATAATAACACAAAGAAGATCTTTTCCATCAAATATTCCATATAATATTCTGATTTAATCACAGTTTGTTAAAGTTTGGATGGTGTACAAGGAGCTTGAATTGGCAATAAACAGAAGGAGATAGGCTGTATTGTCTCTTGGGATTTTTCCCTTTTTTTTTTTAAAAGGGTAAACGAAAAGTTATCAAGTTGTAACCACAGCTGTAAAAAAAGCCGAACGACAAGAAAGTTGTTTCGAAAGAAGAATAAATGAAACCACGCAGATTGAAAATACAATTTTAAATGCAGATTGCATTACAAGCAAAGACAACAATAGAATATAATATTATAGAAAATAAATAATATCTATTTAAACCTAGAAATCATTTTTTACAAATTCAGACTTAATATAAAAAATTTACAGTAATATTCAATTTCCTTGTATCATCATTGAGTCAATTTTCCATGGAAGATGAAAAATATTAAAAATTTCCAATTGTATTATAATTGACAACGATTAAAATATCCGAATTCCTATAAAGATTAATATAATGAATTTGCTATTTTTTTATGGATTAGCATCTCCAAGTCGAAAAGTAAGGCGATTAATCAAAATTTCATCTCGGCTAGGAATCACGAACTACTTTGAAATGTTTTTTCCTAGCCACGGTTGGGACTTGTGCAATTTTCCTATCGTAAATTATACACATCTTTTTATTGGTAATTGATAAGGAAACTGTACGCATTAAGCCACTAGTTATGTAACGTTTGCAAATGGAAACTATTTAACGAGAATTGTTATTGCAAGTTGATTTTATAGGCGACTTGATGCATCACAGGTTGAATTGATAGATTTATCGTGTTTATGGAATTTAGAATTTTGTTTTCGCGCAATACATGTTATTATCTTACCAGTTTTTTCAGCTTTTGCATATCTATTTAAGTCTCGTAACGAGCGAACGATGACCTAATTTTTCTATGTGGAATTTTTTTATTTCCAAAATTATTTTTATTCGACGCCTAAGTAAGAAAAATATAGGACGAGAAATAAATATTCGAATGAAATATTTTTATATTTAAAATCCTATTATACTCTTCATTTTCTACGATAATATCATTCGAAATAATTACGTATTTAGCAAATATTTTCATTCTCGAATAAATAATTTTTTTTTTACATTATTTGCTATGATTATTTTTATGGATTATTCCATAAAGAATATAATTAGCTTCCAATTT
The DNA here is from genome assembly GCF_003254395.2 of Apis mellifera. NCBI lineage: Eukaryota > Metazoa > Arthropoda > Insecta > Hymenoptera > Apidae > Apis > Apis mellifera. The sequence continues at coordinate 4,319,130 of NC_037647.1, forward strand.
CCCAGAAATTTAAAATAACATTAAAGAGTAAAGATCAGTTAATTATTCAAATATCCAAGACTCGATTTTAATCACTTTTGAGATCGACTGAATTCATACGTGCTAAATAAATTTATCTTTCATTTGAATACCCGGTCCCTGAATATCCGACTATTGATTTCTTTGTTAAACTTAGCAAATCTGCGTTTATACTACGTTCAGATAAAAGGCGAGAGACGATCCAAAGATAAATGCAGATAAGTGGAGATAAAAATATACAAAAAAGAAAAAAAAAATTACTATATTCGTGGAATAAAGCAAATTTTCACTTTTGCATAAAAATTCGCAATTCACTAATAAACATGCTTAAATCTCTAAGTTGTTGCTCGTTTCAACAATTAATTATTCGAGGAATCGGTTCGTTAAACTTTCAGAAATGCCAACGAATATTTCACGCACAGAATCACACTTTATATACGTCTTGGTGTCTTCGACCCCGAATTGCTCGAACTATTACTCATCACTCTCTTGTGGGACACGAAAAAAAAAAGAAAAAGAAAAAAAAAAAGGAAAATTACGAGTTCCTCGAAAACTCGCGTCATTCGTACAAAAGGCATTAATGGTCGTTCAAATTAATTTCATCGTTCCATTTTTCCCTAATGTAACATGGGGAGAAAGCATGAATACCATGAAAATGGTTATAAATTTCAGAAAAATTTTTCGTCTTTTTATAAAAAGCCATTACATAATGATTACATTACATTACATAATGATTAATAAGAAATATTTTTTTTCTTTTTATAAACATCATAATTTATAATAATTATATCGTAGTAATACACTTTTTTATAGATATTATCGTACCTCAAATGATAAATACGCGTGATACACACGAAAGTGTATTAACAATATTAATACTCTGAAAAAAGTAATAATTAAATATTCTTAGAATGGACGAAGACATACAAACAAACAATTTGGTTATTTAATATACGCATTATTAAATGGATAAAATATTCCACTGTAAGAATTTTGTAATTTCTCGAAATGAAATTTTCTTTTTTTCTTTTTTTCCAATTTGCAAGCTATGGGGAAACCATTTTGATTTGTCATCATCTCGCAGAAAGCAAATACACGAAAGGATTAAATACGTCACGAATGGTGGAGGAAGACGTGACCTTGGGGGCATGCAATCTCGATGGAAAGCGTATCATGGATGATGGCGCCATTGGTTCAGCCCCTGAAGGCGCCAAGAGTGACGCAAAACGGGGGAAGATTGGTCGGTCGGTGTTGTTAAGCATTGCATGGAGAATTTTAACGATCGGCAAGGATGGAAAATCGGCTGATCGGCCTTTGAACGACGTAGTTCGAGAAATAAATTTCATTACCGGCCAATAGGCCGATAACCAAATCTCTTTTTCCATGCCATTGATAAAATTATTTAAGGCTAAATATAGTTGCGATAGAAATTTCGTCACGATTGATCTCTCTCTTACTCTTTCCTCTCCTTTTTTTTTGTTCTCGTTGTTTCTATCAGTAAGTTTTTTTTTATCGTCCAACTTGCCGAGAGAACGTCTTATTTTCGATGATTTTTTTTTCAACGAGCGATGGATTAATTTTTATTCCTCCTACGTTTTTGTTTCAATCTATTTCGAAGGGAATTGAACCTTGTTCGAAGATTCCTTTATGTTTCTAAAAATTTGTCTGAGTTTTTAAATTTAATTTATAATATCACTTATAAGATAGCTGTTTAATATTTCGATTGTTTCTCGATTATTTGCAATAAAAAATGATTTAAAAATTTAAAAATATTGAACGTAATATCGTTAAGAGATAATTGTTATTCCATTGTTATATTCATTTTTACAATTCTCACGATATTGTTATTCCATTAAATTATTTGTTAAACACAAATGAGAACTCGGCCATCCCATCTCCACCCCTCTTTATTTCTCCCGCGCAATAAACAATTATTTGCATTTCACCAAGATTCTGTTGGTAAATCACGCGAATTTTGGCCCACGTTATTATAGAAATTCGATCATTGGATTGTAATTGATTTGTTTATTTTTTTTTTTTTTTCCCCTCCCTCATGAACGCTCGACTTGTAATTGCGTAAATAGCCGATGTAATTTTCGACCATTGGCCGTTGTTTGTTCTCGTGTGCACAACCTGAAAATTGTGCTGCGTTAAAATTATTTCAAACAATCGGCACGTGGATATTTATTAATAAATGCATCACGATCAATATTATCGAAAGTAAAATATTAAAATGAGGCCTCGTTGTTAAATTGAATCATCATTTCTACCGCAAATTTATATTATTTAAACACAATTTGTTCAGGAAAATTGTATAATTTATAGAGAAAATATTGAACAATTTAATACTCGTTCAATTAAAAGTTAAATAATTCAATCTAATGATTTCAAGAAACGATCGTTCATTTGAAGATTAATTCTTCAAATAAAATATGAATTTATTACCATTGTATCAAAAGAATTATTTATTTGAACTAATAATTCAAATAATCCAACTATTTTAAATTAAAATATTAAATACTAAACATTAATCCTTTACATTCAAACGAATAAATAATGATGAATCTCGATATCCTCAAATAAGAGACGGGAAGAAATAAATAAGAAAAGGAATATCAGCTGCACAACTTTCATTCAGGAAAAAATTCGCATAGAAACTCGACATAGAAATTTTCCACGCAACACAGTTTGGAAACAAGCCACTTCATACTTGGGTTGAGCCTTGTTTGTACGTGCTTCGTAACTAAACTCGTTGGCTAAGCGCAAGACAAATGCATAAATTCGAGCCGAATTCAATGATGGGATGGCAAATAGAATTTTATTTACCGTTTCCATGCTTAAGCTGTCAGTAAGCGGTGCACTTAATCTCCCTGTCAGTGTTCTAACTGTGTGAAAGATATTTTAAGCTTGACCAGCCAACTTTAAATATAGGAGTATTCCAAACGGCTGTTTACCATTTAAGTTTCCCTTTTAAGCCGTCAACTTCTCTTCTCTCCCCTTCTTGCCTAGTCCCTTTACCTGGTCCCATTCTGAAATTTCTTTCACAAAGACATTTCTGCCTTCCTCATTCATTTTCTTAATTGACACTCCACTTCTTAATCCCTGACATTATTTATATATAATTTAAGTTTTAATATGGAAATTTTGAATTTTACTGTTTTAAAAATATATAAATTCCAGAATGGAATTTATTATTCTAACTTTTATTTGTATAACAATGTTTAATGTGATTTAATTTAGAAGGAATATATGAAGATAGGCTATTTGATTATGAGATTATGCTTTTCAAGGAAGAGAATTTATCTTGTAGAAATTCAAATAATAATTTTTTATGTAAATTTTCCTCTTGTGAATAGTACAGATATATATGTATATCTTAAATTAACTAATGGTTAAACTCGCTTTTAATAATTTCTAAGAGAAAAGAAAGATCAGCCTTGTCGTTGTGGATTCCCAAATTGGCAATAGAGCAATTTGGCAAAGAGCTCGAAACCCACGCTACAAACTAAGAGAAAAATGTTCTCGTTGTTGTGTCATAAGATAATTCCTGTAATTGTCGACATCGCATGACAAGGACACTGTTAAACAACTGATTGATGTTAACAAAATAATGCAATTTATTGCAGTTTAAAAGTGTACAATTGCATTCAATTGCTGTACAAAATCCAAGTATAATGTCTATTTCAGGAATTGGTGAAACGTTATTATAATTACATGGAAAAACTACTAAACTTGTGATATATTAACAGAGATGAAATATAGAAACTGATGAAAAAAAACATTTCATTAAAAATTGAACATTTTTTGTAGCTAAAGATTTTTGAATGGCAACGAATAAAAATTTATTTTTAAAACAAAATCACAAAAGCAAAAGAATATAATTCTTTTGAAAATGTGGAATAGAATTCTTTTCTTCAAAAAAATTTTCCTTTGCAATTAATTTTCGACACAATGAACATTCCTCCTAACGTTTGAAACATTCTATATTTAACAATTGTTGTAAATGAAAAAAATGAAATAAATTTCATGATTCTAAAAAAATATATATTTCTAACTTTGATTAAGTTTTTATTCAATTCAAAATCAGATATATAAAATTATTTAACGAAAGGAACAATTGTTAAATTATTCAACTACATCTATTTCTGTTCTTAAGTGAAATTAATTCATAAGACAATGATCTATTTTATTAGGAATTCATTCCTTCATTGATACAGAGTATAGATGATTTTCAAAGGCAATCCAGGTCTATACATATTCTTCCGTGTCTTTGTATCCCAGTACCATTCACCAGATCAAGATACATGAAAGAACTGGATGAATGGATGACCAAATAATAATCAAATCGTTCAGTAGCAATTTCCTTTCATTCCTATTGTTTCACTGTTTGAATTAATCTTTGGAACATTGCATACCAAAACATTTAAGACTTTGACATTAATCCACCTGTTGATTCACTACTGTATGAACATTTATTATGAGACTAAAAATAGAACGTTTTTGAAAATTACATTTTTATGCTTGTCCTCCTTATTTAATTAATTGATTTATCATGATTTTTAAATGATAAATGGTAAATTTATTTCATCTGAAAATTTAAGTTTGTTTTTATATAAAATACAATATCTTTATCGACAGGAAATTTCTTTGAGAGAATGAAATTTTCGTGTTTTGAATACAATTTTCTGCCTGGAAATCTTTTAATAATACAATAGAGAATTAAATCATGAACATTTTATTCTATTTTGCATAGAATTATAATATTAAAAATATGAAATATGCACAGAAACTTTGTCGATTTAACGTGATTGGAGAAAAAGCACATTTCATTTATTTGCACATATCATTTAATAAATCTTCTCTCTTTAAATTTGAAAGCCATCGATGAACAATGTTATAAATCTAACTACTAATATTCTGAAATTTTGCATCATAAAAAAAATAGTACTCCTTTACAAAAGCACATACAATGAATACAAGCTTGAATCTTTGTCTTCTGAAGACTGAAGACAAGCAGCTGTTAATTTAAAATCGTTCTTCTGATCTTCGATTCGAACTTCCTGTTACAACGAGATAAGAACGACTTTCCAGAATTTTGCTTCATCTCTCGAGATTCGAGAAAGTCATCGTTGTGTAGTCAGCGTTCGATCAGCGTACGTTAAACAAGGAAATTCATTGTTAATTATCGCGATACACCACAGCCGGTGCAACAAGAGGATTTCATGGAGGAACGTGTAACAATAAACGCGAGACAAGAGAAATCGCGGGTCAAGAGTCATTGCGTGTATCATCTATCGGTGGAGAGTTTATCGACCAACCGAAGAAAGAAAATAGCAATAACCTATTATGGAAAGGAAATTTTCAATGGGAGAACGAAGCTATTCCAATATCGATATGACAGTGTGTTGAACTTTCCTCGATTGCGTGGAAAATAAAATAAAATCTATAAAAACAGATTCGAAAACTTTTCAATTCTCGAATTTTGAAACTTTTTCGCCGATGATAATTTTTCATTGATCTTCTGGAAATGTTAACATTTTTCTAATATTTCTTTGAATAGATATTCAATCTTGTTGGGAAATATTTTAAATTATTAATGGAGTCAAAGAATCTAAAAGCTATTACAAATTAGATGTATCTTTAATTACCAAGATTTATCTACGAGAAAAAATATCTAATGTATTTTCATTTTTTTTCTTTTTTAAATAGAAATAATTTCACGCGTTCTCAAATATTCTCCATTAATATTAATGACTTTTTTCATCTATTTATACACGTAAGAAGAAAGTGTTTCATTAAACTTTCAGAAAAGTTATGAATTGTAATTGAAAATATTGATTTGAATGTTTTAATTTCATTTTTATGATTGTGCAGACAAGATGAGAAAATCCAGTCCTCGAATTTTTTGTATCTTTTTCTCTCAAAGAAGAGACACATGTTGGATTGCATAATGATCTTTTCATTATGGATGAAATATTGAAGTTTTGTGAAATTTTGTAAAATCAGAAATAAAAAATTTAAGATGAAAAATTATCTATATATTTCTTTGCCACAAAAATAAATAAATAATAAGAATTATTTAAATTATTAACAAGATGATATAATAAAAGAATATTAAATAAATAAAATAAAGTTTATAAGGATATAGAAACTTAATTTAAAAAAAAAAAAATCAAAAAAAGAAAATGAAATAAAATAAATGAATTATATTATCATATGATTTATAATATCTTATGATATTGTCACTCTTATCAATTACGTTGTTCAAAATTTCAATTTTATTATTATTATTATTATCAGAAACGTTTGTGCAAAAGTTTGATGTGCTTCCACGAAATGGAATTACGTTTTATGAAATAAATCTATCAGAGATGAGTCACTTTTCCGATAAAAGTACATTACCTTTATTCCAGAAATATTTCTTACTCATGAAATATCTGCTTGTAAAATTGATTCATTCATGCAATGAATCCAGAATATTAATATTAATAGAATTAATTCAGAAATTTTTTTCCCCTGATTATTTTGAATAATCAGAAGATTAAATAATTTATTAATTATCTTGACAATAATTTCATGTAATTAAAAATTGAAATTCACTTATGATAAATAAAAATATACAGTTAAAAAAAAAAATGATACGAACTCCATTCTTCTCGAATTTAATACGAGAATCAATGATTGAAATTGAAACTTTCTATACATGTATAAAGTTCTCGTACCTTTTACCTCTGCAAACTTGTTGCACACGTGAATCACACCTTATTCACACAATGTATTCATCAAGCCATCTAACTTTGGCAAATCTCCAACTTTCCAAATATCTTCAAAACCTTTAAAAAATCTAAAATGAAATTTTTTTCCTTTTGAAACTTTTGCAGTTCATTCAGAGTTACGTTACGAAAAGGATATTTAATTAATTTTAATTAAATCTAAAATCAATTGTTTTAATCAATTAAAAAAAAAAAGACTCATCTTTCACATATAACAAACAGATTTTAAGAAAATGATTCTTCACAAGAAGGATAATTTTCTTGTAAAGAAAGGATTGCCACAATGTGTTACATGTTTGAGAAACTTCACCAATTCAATTTTCCAAGAATTCTATAATTTCATTGGAAATCGATCATCAGATTTCACTGTTAACAATGTTGTCAAAGAGCAGGTTTTCTTGGAAAAACGTGTATGTGCCGAATAGCACACATGAATCCTGACATTTGGAATATGTTTATTCGAGAATCACATGTTTAAAACTAATCTTATAAATAATACCAACACTGTTAAAGCTTTGTTACCTTTTTCACTTATTATAATAATGTTTTTTTCACCTGACATATATAAAAAGCATGCTTGTCACGTCTCTTCTTTATCGTGCCTATATAAATTCACTTTTAAAAAGTGAAATTGAAGATTTGCATTACCTTTTTTGAATGAAAGAAGAATATTCATTAAGATGGAAAGGAAAAAATTAAAAAAATTGTATAATTATTTCCTAATAATGAGAAATATTTGTCAATTCTTCCAGATTTAACAAAAAATAAAATCTAGTTTCAATAAAAAATTTATCTACTCAAGTTACATTAATTTTATCATATCTATCGATTGATATTCCATTATTGTTTAAATAATTGTTTAAATAATCGATATAATCAATTCAATTTAAACCGAATTAAATTTCACAATTCAAAGGAAGTTTACACAAAGGAGCTCAACGATAAGAAGTTTCGTTTAAAAAACAAAAAAAAAAATGAATCTCAATCGATATTCAATCGTCAATTGAAGTTGTTTCTGCGATTCTGTCGAGAAATTATGTCATCAGAAGATACCGGAAGCGGAGAAGAAACGCGGCGCGAACCAGTTTGTGGTGATAACTCGAGAAATCTGAGAAACGATCGATCTAGTGGCAATATTTTCACGACGGACTTATGAAGTTCCAATATCACCCTATATTCGCGTGTTACTATCGAGATTTTTCCATTTCAATGTTTCATTTCAAGTTTTTATTTCTTTTCATATTTTATATTCTCCTCCCTGACTAAAGTAGAGTTTGTATTGTTGAATATTTTATGCAGGATTTAATTTTTCAAAAATTTAATGCTACCATGAATGATCATGTCATAAAATATGCGAGACATATCTAAGAGATCTAAGAAGTATAACGGTGAATTAAAAGAAAAGAAAATATATTTGTGTAATGAAAGAAAATTGCTATATTCTACCTAAGATTTACTACTGATGACCAACTATAATAGAAGCTATCTCCATATTATATTTCTTAAGATTTTTGAATTTATATCTAGTAAAAAAGCAACTATGCTCATCTATGATATATTTCTATGAGAAACAATAAAAAAAAAGAAAAAGCAAAACAATATCATATTGCTTTTTGTGTGTGCCTTCGATTTTGATTTATATCACACACAATGTTATTATTTATTATTATCATTCATTCTCAAATTATATTTTACAGTCACAAACATTTGTCTGTAATTTTTTATTGATCCATGGAAAATTTAAATGTGCAAAAATCTAAAAGTGCAGAAAGTATATAACAACAAAAATAATATTTAAATTAAATGAATTTTACTACTATTTTAAGTTATGTCTATCTGAAATCATGCTTGAAATAAAATGTGTATCTGAAAAATTAATATGAAAATTAACAAAGCTATTAATGCAATTGATTGTATAATATATATATAAAATATAATATTGAAAATGATCATAAAGGTTTAAAAACATAAAGAAGAATGTAATTTTTCTCTTATACAGGAATAATATTCCTTGTGATGGTTTCTCTCATTACTTTTTTACTTGAACTATTTTCAACTACTTTCTCTTTGCCAATAGTTATGCCAAGAATGATCACCTCGACCACTAGATCACTAGGTTTGATTACTATTGACTAGGTCACCAGAATATTGTTAGTAGAATTACTAGAATTTAATTAAGTTGTGCGATTATTAGTTGTCATTTATTATTAATCATATGAACGTAAATTAATAACTAATGAAATAATGAAGTTCCATTAACAGCTAAAAATCGCAATTATCTTAAATTATTACTATAAGAAATAAAGTTTCATATCCATTAAGTTATTTCATTATTTATATCTATTCTTTTTATATTCTTTTTTTTTGTATTCTTGCAATCAATAATAATTGACCATTTGCAATCTAATTACATTCTTCTATCAATAATAAATCTCTCAAGTTTGATTTTATTTAACAATGAAATATTTAATATCAATGATTTCTCGTAAATTTTCCTCATTTTCCTCTTCTTCAAATTTAAAATAGAAGATAATTCAAGGAGCATGGCAATCTCGATATTCTAAATACTTCAAACATTTCATTATTACTCAAATTCAATATCCATAAACTGCATAATAAAATTCAAAATCTTAATTCAAACCTGTGATCCATCTCCAACCATAAATAATATCAAGAAACTGATTTCCATTCGTTAATTGACCAATAATTTACTTCTGCTCTGATGAAACCACGTGTTACGAGATTGCATAGAGATTGAACGTGCCAATTCACACGTATTATCGTTCGATCCTCAAATCTGTTTACAACTAGACGTTCTCAACGTCTAGAGAATTCAGTCGCAAAAGGATTTAATTAATTGTTAATTAAATTATCCGGGAAATAAATGGCAGCCAGACGTTTCTGGAGATCCACATGACAAATTTTAAAGTCGCCACTGGCACAATTCTCGAATCAATTGCATCTCCACGTAATCGGATGCATTCTCGATCTTGCCTCAAGGTTGTCTCTGTCATTAGACGTATTATCCAATAAATCCAACTTTGAACAAAGAGCCTTTAATATTCAGATATAATTAAAAATTATGTAAATGCATCATCCTGTTCCGATATTGTATAAAATCTATAAAATGGTCATTATTATTCTTTGATCATTTTTCTTTTTCTCTTATTAAATAAGATACGTTTGATAATATTTGAATGAGTAAAAGATAAAAGATAAGATTGTGTAAAAACATATCTTTGAATTCTTAAAGTTAAAACAAATATAAAAATTGATAATATTTATAAAGTTATTAATTTTATTTATAGGATTGGAAAATGATCAAAGAACATGATAAAGAAATTAAAATGGAACGTTTGCTTTATCTCTTGTATATGCTTATAAATGCTTTTTACCTATAAGCAATTTGAGTTTGTGTAATGGAGAATCATTACTAAATTCAATTCATTAAAAAAAAAAAAATGAATAGTTAAAATAATTAAACGAAATTAAGATGGGAATAAACCATTTTAAAAATTTTTAATGGAAATATTTATTTGATTTTAAATTAAACAAGTGTCGTGATTTCGCATAATATTGACGTGAATATTGGCCAATTGTTTTATTATATTTAACATTATGAAAGACTCGTGACGAGATAATTTTTCATCCATAAATACATGCAGAATGAATCATATGATTGTAGTAAATCACGTATCTCTTGTTTGAACGAAATTCACATATGAATGTGGTCGAGGAAAAAAATTTAATTATGTAACATTTAATCTCTTTCTGACATCATTCTTACAGTAACACAATTTAAATAATATATAAATGTGTCTTTTGCTTTGAAATTAGATTTTCCAAAGAGGAAAAAATTCTCTGATATTTTTAACTTTTCTTGACTTGATTCTCTAATCATCTTTTTTTTTCTCGACATTTGTTAAAACTAAAATATTAAATTAATTAAGTATTCTTTCTATAATGAATTATAATCATCATCATTATTATATTATAGTGCAGAGATCATAACGATTGTAACTATTTTTTATTATTAATTGTTATTAATTTCCTAATTTTGAAATTCATTTATCAAATTTTATAGAATTTTTTCAGTATTATAAAAGAAAAAAAAAGAGAAAAGCAAAAATTAAAATTTGGAATCGATATTCATTATCTGATGCAAACACAGGTTTATATAGCAAAAATATGATTATAATTGTCTTACGACATGAACATATTTTAATATTTAATGCAAAAAAAAAAAAAAAGAAAAAAAATTCCAAATATTGCGTAAGACAATCTAAATCGAATGGTTTGCTTTTAACATAAGCGAATAAATAAACACGTAATTTGATCGGTAAAACAAGCTCGATAACAGGAAACGTTTACTTTTCACGTTCATCTGGCACCCAGTCGTCAAAACCTTGTACCAAACATGTTACAAGTCGTACAAACTTCAAAACATTTAGAAAAACATTGACCCATTTCGAAAACATTTTACTCAAGCTGCAATGGAACGCGATCCAAATTCTTATTAACCTTCTTGAAATTCGCGAAATCCATTTTAAAAAACATTCCCTCAAAATTCGTATAAAAACGTGACTTAAATTTTTATCATATCCTTCAAATTATTAATAGCAAAAATAGTACGACGAAGTAATAAGAAATTTTGATTTTTTTATTTTTGTTTGATTACTGTATTAATTATTAGTATTATTGCGTTATATTAATCATGTATTACATTTTAACATTGATAAAAATAAAACACTTTTATTATTCATTACATGTCTCTTGATATGAATTCTATTTTAATGAAGGTCAAAGATGTTGAGCATTCAAGGCCACTTCCTTTGCTTGGATTGATATCAGAAGTGACCTTATGTCACCTGCATTGAATTACTATTACGTCAACTGCTACATAATTTCCTTGTACAACGTACTACAATTTCTAATCCTAACAATATAATAAAAAATTTATTAAATACATATACTTATTAACAGTACTAGCTCAGTTTCCCTCTTTTTATATTCTTTCTCAGTAAAAACTTATTTTTTTTCTTACCTAAAAGAAAATCATAATGAATCTAAAATAAAAGAAAAAAATATATATTATCTAAATATAAATACATATTTTTAATTAATTTAGTTTTTTAAATTTATCTTGAAGGAAAATGAAAAACAAAAAACAAGAAACAAAAGAAAAATAAATCATGCAAAAAAAATTTAATATATCTATACATATTTAAGATTTTAGAATTAAATTTTATGCTAATATTTGAATTTGTTTTATATATTATATATTAATGAATCGCATTTGTTAAGTGACATGTCGGGTCATGTGTAAGTTCAATGTACTTGCACCAATAAAAATAGTAGAAACTTCGGGACGATTATATTCTAATATTGGACTAATTCCTAATTCCTAACCTAACTTGTTAAATAAAAGAAATACTACATGACAGGCACATATACTTCCACGTGCCGATTCCGGAATTACTAAAAATGTAAAAAATATTTTACTGAGAGAAAAATCGATCGATCACGCATGCTTTGCAACGATGCAACAACGGCAATGATAATACACGTACAATACTGAGAAAAATTTTTAGACCGATAGCATATAGATAGATAACCTTTACGATAACATTATATTTTTAAAAAGATTATTACACATTGTTATGCGTATAGAAACTAATTTGAAAATAATCTTTTCATTACTATTCATTTTTGATTTATTGTTTAGAATTATCGTTTCAGTTAAATGAAACACGTATGGAATGATTTAAAATAAGATATGAAAACGAGTCAAATGTTTGAAATGGTAAAAATGAGTTTAGTAAAAATAGAATCGCAATTATATAAAATATTGATTTCAAATTAATAAATATATTTATACCTAATTAAACACAATTTTATATTCAAGGAAATAGAATATTTCTTTAAAAAAGAGACTAACAATAAAAACTTTTGCACTGCTGTAGTATACACGAGAAGTATGTCGAGACTTGTCTAGAGAAAAAAAAAAAACTAGATGTTGAAAAGGGCGGGAGAAATTGTACAAGCAACGCGCTCTATCCGTGCAACTTGGTTCTTTTTTTATGGAGTATTCGCAACGAACGAGTCGGAGCGAAAAGAAAAAAAAAAAATGTGTGTTAACGTGTCATCTGATGTGGGAAAAAGCTACCACAAAACAAAAAGTCGAAACAGCCGTAATTATGTCTCGTCAAGTGTTTAATCTCTGACTGGGTCATTTCCGACACGAGCATCAAATGTTTTTATTTTATTTAGCAATAAAATAAACGAAACGAATATAAATATATTTTTAGCGATTCACACAATTTGACTTTAATATTATTAATAATAAATTATATTTAATATGAATATTAATTTTCGAAAGAAAAAAAAATTTCAAGTATGCTTTCGAAAACTGATCAAATTCTTACCGAGTAAAATTAATGAGATTTACGAACAACTGTTTAAACACTAACTTGAAGTTATTTCAATATAAAATACGATTTGAAATGTAACTAGGAAAGTTGCAATAAATTACATTTACCTATACATATAAATGTTCATTAGATATAGAACATTAGAAAGAGGAAAAATCGACGAATGGATTCTATGTCGTAATACATTTTCATTTACACAGGTCACTTAATAATTGCGCTTGCCAAATGCTTACGCTAATGAGAGTTTATAATGCCAAGAAATTCGTGCGACCTGTTTGCCTGTCGCGAGGCGTGAATGGAGCCATCGAATATAATCGAGTGAAAATGTCTACCACGTGACGCGTTTAAGATAGCAAAGAAAGTGTAGCCATGAGAAAACGTACCTTGAGGTCATTTGACGATCCAAACCAATCTCGCCACGGTAAGCAGGTGTATTCAAGTCCTGGTTCCCCGGTGCATACACCAAGTAAAAGACGAAATATGATATTACAATGGGGACGTGAAGTTGCACGTCGCACAGTGAAGTCACATCTTACACACACTGCGTAGCGAACACTGTGTGTTATACACGATTTCACTTCGCGAAGATTCTGTAGCAGGTCATAAAAACACGCTCTCTCTCGACGAGTCCACGTATAGGAGAGAGAAAGAAGGGGAAGAGAGAAGAAGAAGGATAGACGGACGAGTTAACGATGTTCGACGAACTTCCACCAACTTCACGATGTATAACAACCACTCGGCTCGCGTCTCGAGATTTCGAGATTGGCGCGCGCACACTGAGTTGGCGCGTGGTCAACAGCACGTCGAAGTCGAATTCTTTTCAGATTTTACGGACGGTCGTAGACGATGTAAGAGCCGAAAGGCCCACCGAACTCACGGATAAATCGAATATCACGTTCACGTTGTGACGGTCGCATCGAATCTGGGCCAGCAGTAGCGCGGTGATGAAAATAGCACAGCGCCGAGACAGCTTTGCCCTCTTCACGCAGTCGCCCCTCTTTCACTGCCCGTCGCGCGCGCTCTTTCCCTACCACTTCGACCGTGACGCTTCACCTCGTCGCCACTCGACCAATCAGAGCTCTGCATTCCTTCGTGACGTCATTCCGTAGAATAGCGATCGTTTGAAACAACATGCGAGCGTGAACAACGTGAACACGTTATGAAATCGCTTTCACTCGCTTTAATTTATAATGGCAGATGAAGTGAACTTGACTGAAATATGAAACCGATTATAAAATGTTTAACGTTACTTGTACATGGGAAATTATTTAGGAAATTTGCATTATTTAAGAGAGACTTTGAACTTTTTATATTAGAGAAATTTAAATGTAAAATTTTAAAGCGAAAATTCAAACGTGATATGATATTTAAATAATATATATTATATTCAGAATAATATATATTATCTGTAAATTTTTATAGAAAGTAAATAGTTATGAAAAATTAAAAAATGATGATTTTACTTCTCAGGAAGGAAAAGATGCATTATTCTTACAATTTACAAAATTGCAAGATTTATGCTATTAAAATTATCTTTCAAACAATTAAATAATCGAAGGATTCTACTCACAAATATCACTAAAGTTTGCAAATACCAATAAAATACTTAGATACACGTATGAATTTTTCTGATTTGCAATAAGAAACTCTACATTGCATCATCTTATTACATATTGCAATCGAGAGATACTATTTCAATGATTGAAATGATTCGTTCAATGGTTTATCTATTATAGAAGTGGTTTTCATTGATTTTATAACGATGAATTGATGATTCAATATGTAGAAATAAGTTATTAAAAAAAGAAATACATAAATTTCAATGCATTGAAAAATACAAAAGATACATGACACACTAATCAAAATTAATATATAAAAAAATCTAACCTTTAAAAAAAAATGAAAGATACACTTCTCTCATATTTTAATTTGATTTTTGACAATATTTTTAAATATTCATTTTCGTCACGTAAATCATATATTGAGACAATTATTTGAATAGAAATTATCTTTCAAATCTTTTAAAAATTAGTTTACTATTTAGAATTTCGTTATATTAATTAACAATTTGCATTTCAATCAACGAAATGAATATCAGCTGAGTAATCGATGCAAATTAAGTATAAAATGAATACTTTAAATTCACGAAACCGGATTCATTATCGTTTTTCGAAATCTGCTTGATCTTTTTTATTGTATCGATCACTCTTATTTCTTTGAGAAATCGATCGAGGAACATACTTACTACGACGTGTTCGACATACGATTGATCAAACTACGTATCGCACGATATTTGTCGTTAAGCGATAGATAAGAGACGAATTCAAAAACAAACAAGGCGTACACTAGTCTCGAAAGAGATTACATACTACTCGATGTCTTCTGATATTTACAATAATACAAATTGCTTAATGAGAATCATATCATATTTAATATGATATTGTAATAAAATATTACAACTTTTTTTTTATGTAATTGAAATTTTTAAACGAGAGTACAGATTCATTGGATTAAAAACCTGCTTAAAAAATTATTACCTTGACTTAATATTATACTTTCCAAAATACTTATTGGAAAAATATATATTTTTATAATTATTTTAATAATTATTGAATAATAATATATTCAATTTTTTTCAAATTTGGAGTTGTCCCAGATTTGATTGCTTTTTGTCAATAATTTATTGATTTATTATTATTAATAAAAGTAACATAAGATCCTGCAATTTTATAATTGGATGCTAGAAGTGATTCACTTCCAAATGCAAATTATAAAAGAAGTTTTGAATGATATTATATTCATATTAATAACTCCAATATTTGAACAACATATAATTGAAATACATTATAAATTCAAAGTATCCATTATAAGCGATGCCATTGTTAATACAAATCGTATAAATTCATCATTCGCAAAATTAATAACAATCATTCCCTTCGAATAAAACACTGGAATAAAAGGCGTCAATGAACACTCTTCGATTTTGATTTTCCCTAAAGATTTTTTCCGCCCTTTCTCCGATCGGAACGGAACCGAAACAGGATGAAACAATTCCAAGCAAACCACCCACTTGAAATAGAACGACTCGTGGAATTGTATCTTAATCGCTCGACGACACGGCCGATGACGGCGAAATATACGATTTCCCGTAATTTGATATAATTTATCAGCTATAGTTTCCAATCCATAAATAATGTCACATGCATCTTTGCTAATTCCGATAGAAACGCGTATATGACAGGCGCAGTCGTGTCAGTTGTAAATATCACGATTAAATATATCGAGCTATACGATGGGAAGGAAGTAGTATCAATTAAATATAAATTAATAAAATTATTGTACAGATATGTGATACCGTTAAATTTTTACAATCATTTCCTAACTCGTGGATTTATTTACCTACAATTTACATAAAAGGCATGAAATATTCAAGGCAAAATACATATCATTTGAATTCTATTTTTTTTACATTCATAAAAATTTGCTAATCTAATAATAAATGAGGCTTTAAAGAATTTATAAATTTTAAATAATATAATTCCAGAAAATTAATAAAATGAGTTAAAGGAAATAAAGAGAGAGAGAGAGAAAGGAAAAGAAAAATGATCGATGTAAAAATAATTCCCAACCGCAAACCATCGTTGTTTATTGTCCTGCTGCTATTTTAACGACGAGACATCTCGAAACGTGGTTTCATAATTTCCACGTAATCTGCGTGGGAGTGGACGAGGTTCGATCGTTTATGATCTCTTTGAAATCACGTGGAAGCGAGATAAAATGAAAAAAGAGGAAGGGAGGAGGAAGAAAAAAAGAGGGAAAATGAGCGACATTGCTTGGTGCAGAATTATTGCCGAGCATTTGAAAAATGCCGAAAGGGAAAATGTCACGATCACAATTGAAAATTTATTACTTTATTACTAGAACTTTTGAACTTGTGACGAAAATGGCAGAAATTTCAAATGTCAAAAAACGAGGTTATTATTTTGAAATTTTTCATAATGTTGAGAAAACAATACGTATTGTTGCAATAAAAATTATTATTCGAAACGTTGATAAAGTTAATAAAATTTGTACGAATGGTTTAATAAACATTGACAAATTACTCGAATCTTACGATAATAATTATCCTATTATTTATTGAAACAATTTAAAAGACAAAAATTATTTATATTTCCGCACTAAAATTCCATTCATCCCCCCTTCAAACTCTAACATTATTTTCCTAACCTCTCAAATACAACATAGAAATCGTTTAATTTCTAAAAAAAAAAAAAAAAACAAGAAAATACTCGACAAAATAATCGAATAATAAATACGTGAAAACGTGATAAAATTTTCTACAAAATCTTCCCAACTCGCGTTAAAAAAAATTTGAAATAAAAGAGAAATAAATTCAACGATGAAGCGTTACAAAAGCACAGAAGCCATATTATTCGAGCGATCGAGTTTTTCAAGTGTCGACTTTTCAATCAACCCCCATATTATCGACAAGCCCACATACACACACACTTCTACCCTTATCTGGTCCCCACTGCCATCTCTTGCAGATTTTCCGCCACGTTTTCCATCGGGGGTGGATTTTAATCTTAAGCGGCCTACTACGATTATCCGCGGACAAAATTGTGTATCGACTTCGATTTGTTTGCGAGATTTATCGATGTTTGGATTTATTGGCTGTTTCAAAGTGGTTCGAAGAAAGGATTCTGTATTTTAAAATGTCAAAACTAAAACTTACGCCCACTTAATTTCCACTATCCTTCACTTGAATTATTACGTGTCTGATTTTTCATTGCAGCGTCAATATAGATACAATGAAAATAAATTTCTTAAAAATGGATAATAATAAACGAGTATTTTTATTTATTTTTTTTTTTTAACTTTTCGATGGAGAATGTTACAGATAAATTGTTTTTTTTTTTTTCAAAGAAATATTTTGAATGCACAACGCGTTAATGTATTCGACACCTTTGTGGGATGCGATTCTAGAGGGTGAAACAAGCATAGAAGAAGTTACGATATGCAGAAAATATCGATCGAGGATTATTTATTAAGTTATGAATAATTTAAACGAGTAGCCTCAACATTTTTGTATATTCAAGCGTTAAAAGAAATATATATATACGGAGATACAATCGTACAAAGATTACCAGATTAATATGTGATCCTCTATTGTGATGACATAAGATATTTGTCAAATATTATAAAACAAATAAAAGCCATATTTATCATCGTTATTAAGATCGGGCGACAAGAAAGGTGTAAAAGATAAGACAGCTTCGTAAATAACGATAATCTTCCGCATTTTACAGACGTGAAACGTCGTTATCTACGGGTCGCTAGGTTCATCTTTTATTTTATAATCGCGAAATTTGATAGAAAAATGATGCGAGCACAAAATGACATGTATAAAATTTCTATGTAATCGTTGCGCTAATATTTGTATCGAAAATATTTAATATCATCCAATTTCTGATTTTTCGAATCGTATATATTTGATTCTCGATCGTGAAATCTATGAAAAATTCGTATCATATTTTCTCTCCCTTTCGAATATCGTTTAATATTTTAAAAATTCACTCTCTCTCTCTATGTACAAATAATATTGGCAAACAAGAAGTTGCTCTTCTTGTATTTTCGATATATAATAATTCCCTTCCACGATTTTCAAAATAATTTAATTACTATTCTTGCAAATAATTTATTCCCTTCGTTCATTCTATCTTTATTTCTTTTATCGAAATCATCGATGATCATCCTTTCGTTTCTTTCTTTTTTTTTTTTTTTTTTGCCAAAAAGTTTTTTCTCTGGTTTATTTTTTATCCAATTAACGTGGAAATTTTATACCTTGTATTTCTACAATATAACGATTGTTGAATATTTTTCACATCTACATCGTTTTATTAATTTTATTATACCTTGCGAAATGTTTTATTATCTTATTATTCGTAATTTTGTTGCATATCATTTATATATACCGACAGCTAACAATATTAAATTATATCGTTTTTCTCTTAAATTTTGTATTTTCGTTTAATCGGGCTCGACGTGAAAATTAAATATTCCTCCATATTTATTGCTACTTCTCCTGTGTGCAAAAATATTAATATTAAAACCGTTAACAAAAGAAATTAAATTTCGTTTAATTCTTAAACGATTTTTCGAAAAAGATATTCAATTCACGTACGATAGATAATTGTAGAGACAATTAAAAACCGTACCCCTATTCGATATATCGAGAAAGAGAGAGGATATATACGTATTCTATTAAATTAAATAATAAAACCGAACAATTGCTTGTAACTCTTTGTATTTTTTAAATCAATTCTTTTTTTTTTTTTAAATCTAAGCTTCGAACGAAAAAAAAAAAATTCATTTCTTCATCTCGCGTCAATTATTAATTATACAAATGATTAATATCGCGCCTAAGATCGTTTCCTCGTAAAATTATTTCGTCGTGTAAAATTGATATGTAATTACTTCGTTTCGAGATTCGAGGAAAAAAAAAATTAGACGCAAGCAACGATCGACGTTGATTTTCAATCACGAATGCCAGGATATGCGAGATAAAACGATAAATCAACGGCGTTATCACGATGCACTTATGATATTACACGTTAATTATATGTGACCATACTGGGACACGATAAATCGAAATTTCATTAAAACTAATCGCCATTATTACTTCGATTCGTCAAGCATCGATGAAACAACAATCGATAATACAATCGACAATTTTTATCTTATTTTTCGATTGAAATTGTTCGGACATGCTCATCCATCGATTCTCTTATCGGTTTTTCCCAATGAAAAAAATTTCCTCTAGGCCATCTATTGGGATATTTATCAAATAATAATAATTTTTGAAGCGTGAAATTATATGAACCGCTGATTAAAAAGAATTATTATTTGGAATTCGAGTATTTATTTGCACGTGTTTTAATAATTATTGTTACGACGTTAGGATAACATTACTTTCGATTGAATCGTTTAGAATTTTGCAAAAAATGAATAAATACCACGTTTAATTAAATTTTCAATTACTTTAAAGCTTAAAAATGGAAACAAACTAATTAAATTACTCTGCGTGAAAATGAAAATAAAATTAAATACAGAGATTGAATTAAATCGTTAAATTCGTTGATTGATTACTTATTGATTAATTTAATGTTAATCTTTTTTTAAAATTTTATAAAAATTCGTACCGTTTCACCACCAGATAAAAAGAAAAACTTATTTTTATTATTTTATTAAAATTACGTCAACGAGACAACGAAGAAGATTAGAATGCTCGTCGTTTCGATTAATCTTTATTCGATTGAACAAATATTCGAGAATCTTGACACAATTTTATCCTCGAAAAGAGATTGAGTATATTAAATACATGTCTCGAATCGAATATTATTCGATGGATTATCGTCCTACCAAAGAAAAATGTATTTCCATTTCATATCAATCGATAATCAGTCCTCGTGGAAATTCAAATGCAAGAAATTCCCTAATGCCTCCCTAGAGACTTTCACTTTCGACAACTTTTCAATAGAAGTGGGTACTGTGTACCAGATCGATCCAACTACTTTCATTGCCTCGCTATTGGATAACTCGAAACTTTAAAAACCAGCCAAGCTTCAAGTCTCTTCTCTTTTCTTCTCTCTTATTCTTTTGTTGAATCAGAAAGAATGAAATTAACTTTCCTAACGGAATTTCCTATAATCCATGGAACAAACGTTAAACTTTTCCTGGAATGTTTATTTTACTTGAAAGTAAATATACGATCAATGCTTTGATCAATTCTTTTTTAAATATTACTTTAATCGTTTTTAATATTAATTTCATAGAAACGAATAAATAATTTAAAATTATTTTTCCTATTGATTCCCTATATCTTGTATTAGTATTAACCCCTTGATGCCATATCGTGCATTTCCCATTACACTAAAATGTATAATAAATGTCGAGGGGTTAATGTTAGATATTCGAACACGAAAGCCTATGAAGATTATTTATACTTCACGGAAATTATAAATAATTTTATAATCTAAAATCGAAAAACCAGTTTATACCTGTTTCTTTATATCGTATCTTCTTATCGATGAATCCTTTAATGTTTTTTATAATAAATCAAAGAAGATAAGGTTAGCAAGTTAAGGATAGGTTTGTTTCAAGATAGATATAACAAGATTGCACGAGTTTTAACTACGGATCCACGATGAGAAGTTGGGAAATCGTGTGTAATTTAAGCGTTAAGCAAAGTGGAGGAAGTGAAAGAATCGATTCGGTTCAATGAACCGTTTAATGAAACACGAACCACCCGATAATATAATATTTTACAACCGTATTCTCGTACTTCGATTAACTAAAAAAATAGTCACCTTTGCCATTACAAATGACATGCAATATACAATTGTCATTACACATGTACAACTTGGAACAATTATCATAAAAATATTGCTACAAGTAACCAACAATATTTCGTTGAAGTTAAACTTTTGATCAAGCAGATATCGATCAACTTCTACTTCAAAAACCACTCGTGCAAGCTCAACTTTGGATAAAACAAACAACTTGCAATTGAATAATTTGATTTTCGAGTTGCAAATCCAAGTATATTATAAACTTATCTTACAGCAATATAAAAAATATTAGAAAGTTAAATTAAAAATAACCAACTCTGATTCATAATCATTATTTGATGAAAGAAATAAATTATTCATAAAAAAAATCGCTCAACAATTCACGATCCGAAAATAAATCTTCCTCCCCCTCTGCTAATTCGCAAAAAAGTCATCTTGACCGATCACAATTACGATTTCTGGGAACACGAGGCGTTTCCGAGAAGCAGCACTCGAGTATCGCGAGGCTTCCGCTAATCTAAGCCTTCGAGGAAAGCGGCGAGATCAGCGTTATCGCGACGATGACACGTAAACAGCGAGACAACGGCGAAGGCGAGAGAACAGCTGATCACACACGGAAGGGAATAAACGCGCATCGTGGCGTGTAAAATTGTACACTTGGCGGGTACACTCGGGAGGAAGAGGAGGAGGAGGAGGAGGAGGAGGAGGAGGAGGAGGAGGAGGAGGAGGAGGAGACGACGACGGAACCCGCTTAACCAGAAACTCGAGGCGGGTATGAAACGTTAAAATAGAAAGCGACACGTGAATTACGATGCTTGGAGGGAACTTCTCGCTTTCGACGTGAACAAAGGTCAGGGTTGCACGGATGCGCCCCGGTGACCGTATACTTTTTCCACGAACGCTACGATGGAGAGAAAAAAAAAAAAAAAAAAAGGAGGCCTTCTCCCCCTCCTCCCCCGACGAGGTCGAGTTCTCAAGCCATCGATCTGCTTCTCTCTCTCTATCTCCATCTCTGCCGCTTTGTTAACAGGTGAACCTTGGAGATTTCGCACCTCCAGATCTTTTTTTTTTTTTTCGAGAAGGTATCGATTCAATTTGAAGAAATTTTCTACAATCATTGTTTAATTTAATCCCGATGGAATGAGAAGAAATGGAAAGATATTTATAAATTGTAAAAATTTTACGCGACGAGTAAGAAGAAGGTTTTGATAAAATTGTTTTGCGGTTTTATGTAGATAGTTGCACGTTTCTTTTTCAATTCCTTCGTAATTTATACTGGCACGCAAGTATGAGAATGTTTTTCATTTGTTGCAACACAGTTTATGATGGCCAGAATATGTCGGCCAAGGTGGAATTGGGAGCCATTGATTTAAAGATCGATCTTTTTCCCTCCGCGACTTTACACTAAAAAAAAGAAAATAAAAGAGCAAAGCAAGAGAGGAGAAAAGGGAACAATGGTTATTTGATTTTAATCGAAGTTTAAAATAAGAAATAGAGAGAAATCTTGTTTCTGTTTGTTGAAAGGAAGTTGTTGTTTTCTTGCAAGTTTTTTTAATTTGGTTGATAATTATTTGATCGATGACGAATAGATAAGTTGGTTTCAAGTATGTTTCTTGTACAATTGATTCCACTTCTTGGAAAAGGAGATATGGAATGAAGTGAAAATTTGATGAGATATAGAACTGGATGGATTATAGAAGAATATTTATGGGTACAAAAATGTAAAATATGCTTTAAGCTATCAATAATCCTTTTATGGATTATAAAATGAAATTATTATGTAAAAATAATTATGTAATTTTGTTACCCATTTGTATTATATTGGACTAATTAAAATTCATGTTTTTCGTTTCGTGTGATGGATAATAAACATTTCGTCTCGAAAATCTTCCTGTTTCCCGTTATAATTGCGTTGAATTGGAATTTTTTTTCCTACAAAAGGACATAGTTGATTGTATTTAAAATACGCAAATGTTATAATGGGAAAATTTTTGTATACAGAATATTTCAACTTCAATTTCACAAGTACAAAGTTACTTGCATCGTACGATGTCGCGTCTAAAAGAGACTTTCATCCTAACAATTTCTCTCCAATTTTTTAGATACATTTTTCATTCGCGACAATTTTAAATTCCAATTTTTCCACAGAAAAATATAATTTATATCTCTGTACGTAGAAATAACACGAGTGTACATTCGTGAAAATGATCATTTCATATGCAGGCGACCTGGTATAATATATCATTTACGCAACAGAAATCCACACTTTTTGCACGATGACACGACACGCAAAAAAATACAAAATACTCGAAGCAATTAATCATTTAATTTTTTTTCCCATCATTACGAACACCCACGGTCCAATTATCAAAAAGAAACATACTCCAAATACTATAATAAAACAAATAAAAATTACCAAAATTTTTAATAAAAGTTGAGTACTTTTTATAGTAAATGTAAAGAAGAAAACTTTCAATGGTGAAATTATAATAAAGTGGAAGCTTGGACGGCCATGTTGTTTGATCATCTCTCTCCCTCGTGTCGAAAGGGATCAAGTTTCGAGAAATTGGCAGACGACATCCACTGGACCATATTGCCATCTCTTCGATAGAACGCACACTATTCCGAGCAAGCTCGGGTAGCCTTGAAATTTCAACAAGTGTACCGCGACAGAAATTGCAGGATGGCATCGGTTCAAGGGTCGCAACACCACGATTGCTTACAGGGTAAACGTCGTCTCTTCTCGTCAATCAATAAATTGTGGCGAAGGTGGTGTTTTCCAACTTTTTTTCTATGCCAAAAACAATTTCAAACTGGTAAAGTTCGAAGTTCGAGAACCTTTATGTATATATAAAACGATATTATTTTATTCTTTGAGTTTAGAATAAACGGAAGTACAAGTTGAAAGTTTAAATAGAATTTCTCGAAGTTCGTAAGTAGACCACAATATATCGAGAATCGATAATATTTTGATATTCAGGATTTTAAATAATACAAAATACAGGGATAATATGTAAGAGGATTCGAATATATTTTTTTTGTTGAAAACCTTTGATCGCCTGTTTTATATTTCATTTTGTTCGAAAATTGAATTTCATTTTCTCAATTGGAAAATTATTAATCCAAAGAGTGTACAAAGAGTTTTTGAATTTTCATTCCTCTTTTACTGTAAAATTTTGTCTTCACGATTTGAACTATTGAGTTTCGTGAATTTCTGAAAATTGAAAGTTCCGTTTATTGTTTTTTATTTAATCTAAGAGAATCTTAGATCTGAGCTTCATCTCTTCTTTGGATAAATTAGAAATTTTCGATTAAATTTTAAACGAATATTAGATAAATTGAATGCAAAGTTTTTCAAACTTGTTATTATAAAAGATTCCATTGAATTTACTTTATTTTTGGATCTTGAGAAGAAAAGGATAAAAATGAGTGAAATAAACGTGGTTCCACTGGAGAGAGCCATTCTTTGACGAGGAGTAGCTGATCTGAATAAAACATTCAAAGTGAACAACAGAGAAAATTTATTAAGAGGGAGGAAATTGAAAAAAATATAATTCGAGAACAAAGGGATGATTCAATTTATGGAGAGAAAATTCATTAATAATTTGTTTGATGAATGGGATTGAATGAAATCTTTCGTATTCGAGAGGAAAATTTTTATATTCTTAAAATCTAACAAGAGAACAAAATTTTTTTAATTTAAAAAACCCCGTTCAAGAAAATCATTTCGAATAATCACTTTAAAGATCTTTGCATCGTAAAATTCTTTGCAAATAAAAGATATCAAGATTAATTCTTATCTTAATTTACATACCTTAATTTACATGAAATTACTTTTATTAGACCCAGAATTTATGATACTGTTATGATACTGTATATATCGTTCGTAATAATCAAACAAAGAATGTCAAGAATAGCGCTGAATTTTAAATAGGTCTTCTTTGCTAAAAATAAAAAAAAAGAAATGAAATAAAATCGTTTTGGAAAAATTTGGATTCGAATGAAATAATCGATCGAAAATTCATGGTTGATGATAATACACACAGATAAATAAAGATATTTGTTTAAAATACAGTCGCTTAAGCTAATGCGATACTTTATTCGTCTGGATAATTTTAATAACCAAATATATGTGAGAATAACAAGAATATATACGTAATATCATACGTAAATATATATTAATAAAATTTAATGAATAACGTTTCCAAAGATGAAATTACGTATATTTTCAAATGTTTACACGTGCAAATACATGGTAATATTAATTAATAATTTCGAAAAGATACATACAGAAAATTAAAACGCGTAATTATAAAATTAATTAATTCGAAACATGAAATTATATTTCGCGTTAAATAACGTAATATATTCTTGAGAAATTTACTAATCATTTCTAAAAAAAAAAAAATAATTCATTCTTTGCTTGCACTATCACGAAAAATATTTTTATTTTTGATTATGATCGATGAAACACATTGTACAACATTGTACACTACTTCCAAATATTTATTCTACATGAATAATCATGTCAGAGACAACGCTTGATATCCTCCATATATTTAAAATATTTTATCACGCACTATAACAAACAATAAAATTTCAAAAATTATAACGCATCCAATATGCAAATATCTTAGAAAATGATACAACGTGCAATTTAATTTTTTTATTTTATAAACAAATATCTCCCTTGTCGTAGAAAAAAATTTCCCAAGATCCAACAACCCATTCTTACTCACATTAACCACCTTCCAACACATCTTTTATCCACTCGTGAAAATCGAAAAGGCGAAATATCCTCCAAGACCACTACTTTTGCTCGAAACCAAAATTCTAAATCCACCTCTCCCCCCTCAAAATTCCACATTCCAGCCTATCCACAAACACTATTCAACTCCTCTTGCATATCTATTCATCCACAGTCCACGAGCATCCCACGCGCGCCTCGTCGACCCATAAAATATTAACTGCCCCGCCATCATCGTGCCTCCGCAACGCCGACGGAGGGATGATGAATTCCTACACGTGGCCACGTGTCAACTCGGTCGCGGAAGGAGAGGATTCCACCCACTCTATCGACCGTTCGTCATCCGTCTTTGCGCAGGAGAGCGTTCCAGACAGGAGAATTTTTACATGTCGAAACCGCGAAGGACGCGTGTCGCGGGCCGGCACGTGCGATATACACCGCGTAGGAGGGGAGGAAATCGTTTCTAGGATTGCGCCCCGTTGCATAAGATTGCTCAGTTTTCCGTGGCAACAATCCGCATTGCGCAGGCTCGATGCATTCCTCCTGCGAACGCGCGACTCCGGTTTGAAACTCGCGTGTCTTCCGTCCTGGAATTTCATTCACGCGCTCTCGTTGCTTTCCTTTCTTAATTAGAATTTTATCATTCTAAGTTTGTAAATATTTATTCGCAGGGAGAGATGATGTTTTATTTTTAATTATTTGATTTTTTATCTCGGTTTTTCTTTTTTGAATTCTACGAGATACAACACGGTTAAAATTTATGGAGCGTGTGATGTAGGAGGAAAGGAGAGTGTATCCGAATAATTTCTAAATTATTGCGTCGCGTTGGTTGAAATACTGTTCTAATATAGGGCGATTGTGCAACGTTCTGCGTACTTCCTTTGGTAGGTGGAGGCGTTGCATTTGTAAATAGAATCTGTTGTATCTTTGTTGCGACGAAATTCGAAAGATTGAAATTTCGGATAAAATTTATTTATACTTGGGCGAGAACATTTATTTCTAAAGCGATCATCCAGAATTGTCTTTGAATAGAAGCGTCGAATTTCCTGTCGAGAAGGATATTGAAATCGGATTCGAGCATAAAGTGTGATATTTAGGATGAGGAATTTATAAAATAGGATACAAAGCCCGTGTACAAAGCCACGCAGAAACGTAATCGACCGATAAGTAATTCGTATGGGTGGTAGTTATTTTTGGACATCGAGTTTGCATTGGAGAGAGAGAGAGAAAAAAAAGGAAGAAAAAATTTATCGATAATCTGGATTAAAATCTGCCTCGATAATTTCATCTCGAATTATTTGCACTCTATAATTTTTAGGAAATAAAAATATCTCTGATGAGTTTGTGGTGAATGGAAATTTGGGAAAATTTATTTTCATCCCGTAACTTTCTCATTTATGAAAAATTTGTTAAAAATAATATACATTAAATTAGAGAATAATTCACGCTTCTTTTTCCCCGTTTTTTTTTTTCTTGAATCAACTTTGAACAATCTCCAACTCGAACTATTTTGGAAGATAAACACACGGAATATTATTTTGAAGAACGTAGAAACTTCACCTCTAAATATTAATCGTACGTCAAAAGAGAGATTCAAGAAAAAATAAATGACGATCGAAAATAGATAAATTAGAAAGAATTTACGAAATAAAATAAAAATATAATAAAATTTGTAAGAAAACTTATTTTATCTACTAGAATTCTATGCAAAAGTAAGTTTTCGTTGGAAAGTTTTTTACCAGAAGAAATTAATTTAATCTGTGCCGTAAACGAAACCTTAGCTAGACCGAATAAATCGCTAGATCGCGTCGAGTTACCTTGTATCGGAGATTTATAAATACTTCTTTCAGATTAGAGAAGCTAATTGATGTGTAAAAACAGTCCCGAAAACCAACCAAATATTAAAAACTTTTCGATCGAACAATTCTTTGTTTAAAAGAACACTGAAAAAAATATTGAAAAAAAAAAACAAAATTCATCCAACAAAATCTCTCTATAAACAAGTAAAAATCAAACATTTTAAAAGATAATTTAACCAAAAAAAAAACATCTTCTATATCAAAAAAGAGCCCTATTCAGCCCTAACGAACGACCTAATCCCTTTCCTTCGTCATTCAGACACGTATTACAAGAAATCGTGCCCAAAGAAACAATTATCTCCACATCCATGGAAATCCATTATCCACTTCACCATTCCATTTCACATTGAAAACGGCGCGCGCCGTTTGCTACAAAAATTCGCTGCGGATCGAACGTTGGTGACGTCACGGATTGCCACCAGCAGTTGGAGTGGGTTGTGACGTCGAAGCGGTGATGACGTCAGCCCGAGTCGCGACGTCACGAGTCTGGCCAACCCCCTCCGCTCGTCTGGTAGTAAAAGCGCGGTGGAGGGTGGATGGGTGGGTGGACGAACGTTTCGGCTGGTATCCGTGCCGTTTCACCCTCTCCGGTTCGCGACGAGGCGCAACCCCTCGTCGTCACAGTTCTTCCAGACGACAGACAGGGGATTGAACGAGGCGAAGGGCGACGAACCGCGGCCATTAGACAGTGCCGCGCGTACCCGTTTCACCCTTTGTGTGCCTTTATATAGATTTCTTTTTCTCTGTATGCGCGGGGCGTACTTATTCTCCGGGCTGTAATTGAATTAAGAAGAAACGAGGAGTCGAAGTAGGTAATATTACTCGACTCGTTGTCCACTTACTTTCTTACACGCGATTGTTTAAAATAATTAACATCTTCCTTTGCGTTCTTATTTTATTTTCTTGTTTTCTTTCCATTAAAATCCTGTTTGCCTTTCCTTTTTTGTCGAAATTGCTCCAGTAACCATTACATCGTCAGTGGTAATGAGTTCTGCATTTTCTACGAATAAATGACGGATAAAATAATAATAAAAAAAATCGTATAATATCATCATTTCACCAATTTCAGGAAGAGAATAAGTAAATCTTTCGAGATAAATCTAGCAAAACTAGCAATTCAAAAAATTAATCAATTTTCGAACGAGTGATAAAAAGATGCCCTCCTCTGTGCACACGGCCCAATATAATATCAGTTAGTGTGGTAAATTTAGTAGAATCTAGATTTGTCGTTTTGCCGTGCATCATCGAGCATATCAACGGAACAATGGCGCCTTGTTCTCCATCTGCCGTGCTTCCTTAACCGGGAATACACTTTGGACTTTACTACTTTGTCCACGGGATTCCGACTATGCAAACGAACCTGCGGTCTCTCTGCGGCAACCTCACAGCCGTATCCATTCGTTTAGCAATGTGACGTGTACAACACGTAGCCTCTCCCCACTGTTTTAACAGATTTATTCTTCGGCGCCATTTATTATCCGATCGATTTATAATCCAATGGCGGGTGGTCGTTCCATTTAAATTACAAAACGCGCTCGTTTTATGGAAATTATTATTTAAAACGCGATTCAATATTCAAATTTTGCAATTGAAAGGTAATTAAGTAATTTTTTTTTCTTTTTCATTTCTCCAATTTTTGTCGAGCTTTGCTTTCGTCAATTTTTGCGAAGATAAGATAATATTTTTTAAATTGTATTGTTTCGCTCGTTCTTTCTATCTGAAATGCAGAATGATAAATGTTCGTAGAAAGATAGATTTAAAATTATTATTTTTTTTTTTATATATATTTTAGAGGGCAAGATATATTAAACGTTTATTGAAGTTTTCATCGAAGATAATTTTTAACATAAAAAGTTAAACTAACTTTTTATACATTGCTATTTTTAACCCTGTTCCCCTGTAACCTCGAACAAAAGAAAAATAAAAAAAGAAAGAGGATTAAAATAGTGCTATAAAAATAAATAAAACTAGATACTTTAATAGATAGACATACCATTCTTCCGACTTTTTTTTCTTACTTTTATATATATATATTTAATCAAATGATCTATCAATAGAATTCTCTAAAAATACGAAGTAACGAATTGTTTTTCAATTCTTTCAATTTCTTTCTATATTAATCTCGAAACCGTTTACCAAACACATCAACAACTGTTAATGTTTTCTAAAATAACCAATCATATCGTAACGATTGCCTTGATTGAATATTAAAAATTCTCAAACGATTAAACCCTCTCGAATGAACTCCCAACTTTGGGAATCCAAATATCCAAATCACCAATTATCCTTTCCCTTTTTTCCCTTGATCCCTATCCAAGCCAAGAAATCTTCGACAAAAAAACACCTCCCCCCTTCAAACCTCGTTTTACTCGATTTCGAACACGTTTTATCCTCGAGTACCATTCTGCTCGAGCGTGAATGTTACAAGGAAAAAGAAGTGAGGGCAACGAGGAGGAGTGTTTCAGGTGGTCGTAAAATCGATATCGCAACTAGGACACTGGGTTATTCGGTGAATGATGATAAGAGGTTACCTCGAACGATCACCGCCGATAACGGTAAGAACCAGTGCTGGAAAAGGGGGGTTGGAATACCTCTCCAGGGTGACGTGGTCAAGAATAAACGGCCGTGAAGAAAGAGGAACGGTGAAATTCGCGGGAATAAGTGAAAGGGAGGGAGGGAGGGAAGGGGGAAGACAAATCGGATGGAAATTAACACGCGGATTTCCCTATGGATCCCTTAAGATTTCTCTTCTGACATATATCAACCAGACATATTTTTATATATACCTACTTTTCTTCGTTTCTATAAAATTTTTGTTATTTGCACATTTTAATGTTCGATAAATAAATTAATAATAATTAACGAAGAAGCGAGGAACAGGTAAGGCAAAAATATTTAATCTGAATTAACGTTTAATTTCAACGTTGGGTTGCTAAAGCGTCCCACGTTGGCGAAACTAGCAATCTTGTTTGACCTCATAGATATTTATAACACTGGTAAGATCATTATCAGTAAGGAAATATACGCGCATGTAGAGTTGAAAATATCACATGAATGAAAAATTGATCTTGGAAAGCCGATTTTAAGTGTCCAAGTATAATTTTGACAAATATCCTTGTGTAAAATATAGGAGAGGAGAATATTCGAAGAGGGGAGGATTCAACGTTACCAGAATATGTAATTTTCTTCGTATTTGTATAAACTGTGTACCATCAGATTGCAAAATAAATAATAAATTAATCCTCAAGTTGATGTTACATACAATATTGGATAATCGAAGTGTAACAATTCAATGCGAATAATTAAAATAGATTTATACGGTTTGTTGCAATGGAAAGTAACTTTTTTCCTTTCTGAATTGATCCACTTCAAGTATCCAGCGGAATTCAATTAATTATTGCAACAACGTACTCGTTGCACAATTTAATACGAGATGGGAATAGAAGAAGAAGGCGAAATAAATTATGAATGAACGAAGATAAACGATGAAGATATAAATTATGAAAGTTAATTTCTGTCGTGTTATGCGCGTTATGTGTGCGGCGAGATAATAAAAAGAACGAGTTTCTGCATTTTAAATAAAGATAACGCATTAATACTTTCATGTTGCACTTTCTTTTTTCTTTAACGATTACGAAAGAGAAATGAGTTTAAAATAATATACTTGATATTTCATAATTGGACGAAGATTTTCTTTACGATCCAATATTTATTAATACAATAAAACAACAACAAATTGATGATTTGTTACTACTAATAACAAATTAAAAAAAAATAAATAAATAAACTTTGAATAACAAAATAAGACAATGAACTTTTTACCTAAACTTACAGAAATAAAATAATAAGCATTAAAACATAGCAAAAAATAAAAGAAAAATTTTAATAAAAAACAAAATTCTAAAAAGATAATTAAATTATTCCTGGTCGAAAGCGTAAAGTTACAAATTAATTTAATCAAGAGTTTAAAACATATAATAAAGCTGTCAAATGCAAGATAAAATGTTGAAATTACATCTCCTCCGTCTTTATATAAGGTTATGCATGCACCATTAGCATTAGTTTCAGCACTTAACCCCCATAACGCCCCTGTACAGTTTCGTGGGGCATTATCAGATCTTAAACGATCCAAGATTCATCAGCATAAACTAGTGGTTCTCAACTTGTTCGAAAATGCCTTTTCAGCATTATTTAATAACTTTCTAATCTCGACTTGTATTTAATGTAATTGTGCAATAACGAAATACAGCTCGATAAATGGCAAGTTTTTATTTGGAAAAATCGATATTTCGATAATCGTTGAATTTTGGCGTCTAAACGATATCTTGAAGATATATTTTCGTAACTGACTATAGAATAAGTTGGATGGATGCCCAAAAATTCGCGTATTAAATAGAATGATATTGAAATTTAACCCTGATATGGTTTGCTGTTCCCCCTCTATTTTATCGAATATAAAAAAGTGAGGGAAAGAAATAAATATAATGATATAACTCACCGATAACGTTTTTTTTTTTTTTTTAAAGGAATTTTCGTTGAAAAGCACTTATCTAAATTTATGAAGTGACAATAAATATCAATTGCATATTATCGAGAGTTTAAGTGATTATTACTCGCGTTATCGTGTATAAATTTTTTCTTAAAATAACGTTACAACGATATATTTCTTATCTATAGATATTTATTATCTATATTAAGTTCTCTTGTAAAAAGAATTTAATAATAAAGTTGGAATTAAATTTCAAATTCAATTTTCACGATTTTACTTACTACTTTAAATCTGTTCGATCCCTCAATAAAATCTTTTTCTAAATTTTACTCTAAAGACAGTTATATCTTCCCAACGACTCAAACTTTACACCATCCCTTGGGGATTATTCCAGGCTTGAAAATGCAAGAAAATATTAATAAGGATATAAAAAAGAAGAACCCCTATTTCGAGAAATAAAATTTCTAAAGTAAGAAAGGAAAAAAGGTTCGAACAAAAATACGATTTATGGCGTTTCTTACAAAGTTGTGTTTTTTCAAGGAAGAATTAAGAAGAATTCTTAACCTCATCCCCATCAGACCTTGAAACTTTACTAACTTCGCTAATAATAAAAAAGAAACTGACTAATAAAAAAAAGAAAAATTATCCCCTCCACCATTATCCTCAACTTTACAACAAGGATAAAAATTACACTACCCACGTTACCCTTCAAGATTCAATGGAACAAAAACTAAAAGAGAAAGATTATAGAAGAAAAAAAAAAAAAAGAAACAGGCAACATCGTTTTCACTGCTGAACCGAGAAGGCATCACGGTGAATCACGTGATTTCACAGATTAACGAACACGTTTGTATCCATGTATTGGCTGCAGGGTAATTGTCCGGCCACGCGTTATACGGCAAAGTGGAATCAACCCACTCTCCCTCTAAATTCGAGGGGGTAACAGCATTACCGTGGCATCTCCCCTCTCGAGATCGAACCCGACAGAGTGAATCCCACAGACAGTGGCGATCGTTAAGCAAGGTCAGTGACATCGGTCGTCCAACCCGTCTACCGTCGAATATCTTTTTCATCGAGGCTATATAAGCCCCCGACGCGTCCTGTCCGGAGTGGAATATTCGTGTTTCTCTGTATAATAAATTGGTCTCGATGTCTAGACAGCTGGTAGACCCGAGAAAATTATACTCCTTCGTTGCTCCTTTTGCACTTCGTTCCATTCTTATTTTTCTAACGAGTTTTTCTAACCTTGCTTCACACGATTTTATCATTATATGATTATTCCCTGTTTTCAACATTATTTTATTATTGACACTTCTTGATACAAGTTTTTCAAATCTGTGAAATATTCTTGGTATTGTAATTCATTATTCTATATTCTTTTCTTATTTGCAACCTTTCAGATTGTTGTTACTTTTAGTTTTATAATATATTTTTGATACTTCTTTTTTTAATTTCTCTTCTATTATTTCACTTTTAGCAATAAGAGGAAAATGATATGTACAGGTATCAAGATATAGCAATGAGACCTTTCAACAATAATTAAAGCTTAAATAAAATAAATATAAATCAACAAACCTTGTTCATCAATGTTTTCTCTTATTTAATGGAATTTATTGGCAGTTTACTCTATTTCTGAAGAAAAATTATTGTATAATAATCACAATTTTAGAATTTTAATGGATATTGAATATGCCTTGTTCATTGTACCACAGATTTTCTTTTAACCTCTCAACAAGATGTCATATTAAATAAAATCATATCTATGAACATGCAATATTTTATTATTTCAAGTTAACATTATCTGCTAAACATTATTATAAATACAAATCACTCACTTCAAGAATCTTTTTCCGGCATACAAATATCCATTAAATATCCTTATCCCCCTCCTTTTTTTCCTCTCAAGCCAATATATTCCATTATCCCTTTTGGAGTAAGCATCTAAATGATTATTGTTACCTGAAGCGAGGATGGTGAGGGTTTCAACAATAGGAAAAAGCAAAAGCCAAGAACGTTTTCGAGTAAACTCTGCACAAGATGCGATGATTAATGTCCATTACCTGAAATCAGAAAAACGATTTTGTTAGTAAGATGAAGATAAGACAATAGTAGGAAAGTATTTATCCTCTCTCGATTAACTAACGTTAATTAACGTTAATTAATAACACAATCGATACAACAACAACAAGGCCGAATCGAAACGAATCGTTTTGTCGCCCCGGCGTGAAATTCACCGCGACGGCGGTTTTGAAAACCTGTTGAACTGGTTTCTTATTTTTAACCGGATCGTCTTGTTTAACAGAGAGCCGATTTTAATGCCGATATCACACATCCGTTGCTCGCTCCGTGTATACGTGCTTTATGAATATAACGTGCAACAATATCGTTAAATAGGCGGCCATAAAAATTTTCAACCGGTCCTCTGCAATTTTGCACAGGGACGTTTACCCTCGTGGAAAAAAAAAAAATAAAAGTGTCTCGATACTTAAAGATACCGGATCGAAGAAGAAAGAAAGAAAGAATATTGTTCTCTCGAAGAATAATGTGTTGAGAGGCGTGGCTGTTTGACTATGTACCTTGAGGACGAACGGCAGGTGCAGTTATATGCCAGGTATAATTCTCGGAATTTTGTAGTTTTTAAGAATTCTAAAGCGCTTGGAGAAAGTTTTCCAATTTATTGAACGGCAATATATCATCGTAAAAAAAAAAAAAAAAGGTCTCGGTTATGGACATAACTCGAGAGAAATTACCGAGTAATTTGCATACCTGTCTCCGGGACACACCTGCCGAGTGAAGGTAACTCGAGATCGACCATCTCGAAGGGTGAGTTCACCCCATTTCTTGACTTCTTGAAAAGACCCAATCAATAATATAATTTTTATAATATTGAGATAATGTACGAATATACAATGCAAATTTAAGTTTGTATTATAGTTCAGTGAATTAGAGAACTTCGAGAAACAAGATTGTAACAAAAGCGAATGATATTTTTAAAAAATCCTCTCATCCCCCAATCCACAAATTAACCGACTATTAAATCTCTTCGAGCCTAAAGACTACAAAAAAAAAATCTTCAGATCTGTAAAACAAATAGAAGGATTACACACATATATATATCTAATCCACTTTTCTCCCATTACGTTTAATTTCACGGTCCACGGAGTTTTATCCGAAAAAGTAGAGGCCAAGTAAAAAAAGGGGACGAAGGTTGTAACTAATTACAATACGTGTCACGATTTAAAGGCGATCGATAACCGCATGGACGGGTCATCTTGCACAACCCGATCGTGGCGAGCACACTTTCACGAGCCGCGAATAACCTCGAACGCAACAAAATTAATTCAATGTTTCCCCTCGATAGGATCGGCCACTATGCTGCGTCGCAATTACACGAAAATAACGGACGGTAAAAGGCCGCGGTTTATAATTAACCGGATCGATACACGTGTAGACATCACGTTGCCATCCCGAGCCCCGGTGATAAAGGAAAAACCGGCCCGGTAATTGTTTCTCAAAATAAACGAGGTAAATAGAGTCGAATGGATGGGCGATGGTGATGATGGATGGCCCCGTCATCATCGTGCTCGATCTCTTAATCTTTCGATTGTGTACGATCGAGAGAGGTCCACCATAGGGGGTGGAGGAATTTTTTCACGTTGGAGAATAATAATTTATCAAGGCTTGTTTTTTTTCTTTAAATTTATGATTAAAATGGATCGTAATAGACGAGATACTCGAATTGAAGAGGTAAGAATAAATTATTTGAACAAATAATTCCTAAGCGTGGAGGAGTTTTTGCAATCTCACGATAAAAAGCAATAAACAAAATTGTAGATACCGACTCTACAATTTGAATAAGTGCATAAGTGGTGAAAGATAAATTTTGTTTTGATAATATTAGAACTAGTTGATGTTTTCTATGATCGTATATTGTTAGAGGAAGTCAATATTCCGTGATAGGATTACAGAAATAATATATGCAAAATGTTGGATTAAATGGAAAGAAAATTGTATATCGATAATATCGTTATTTAAATAACATTAAAATCAGTTTTTAACGTGTATTATATTTATCGTGGTAATTAATTTTGAATCCATCACTGTTATTCAAATAAGAGATTAAAGATCTCGCGGAATTTTTAAATTTCTCGCCTGAATAAATTTTCCTTCCAACGAGACAGATTCAACAGGTTGAATTTGAATAGTAAACGCAGAAAAATCTTCCTATTTTTTTTTTATAAAGATCTATAATTTCGAATGTACCTCATCGCGTTTACAATAATAAAAAGGAAATCTTTTTTGAAACAGGATCTTGACTTGAATTCAATGTCGTCAATATTTAAACATAAATCTAAAATTGGAAAAATTTTTATAAAAAATAGCAATGCATAATTTATCTAATAATCCAAAATGATCAGACGCAAATTCATACGCACATTGTCTCAATTTGATTATCTAGTTAATCCGCGTTATGTCGCGAGAAATGCATAACCAATCCGTCCCAATATGAACGAAAAGGGTTAAAAATAATCCAGTTTCCAATTTTAACCCTTTTCATCGCTCGAGAAGTGGTATTAAATGTTATGGCTATGTGTTTACACGATAAACGAGTTCATTGATACAAGCCTTCATTGTTCACGAAACGATCCGCTGGTTTATGTAATTCGAAATAATTTTCTCGAAATAGAATTAACTTACGCGAGCCTATCATCGAATTTCCCGCTCCCGCAAAAGGGTATGGATATGGATTGCGCAATGAGGATAATTAACGGGTAGGTGGTATTTAATTCTCTCGCCAATTACGTCGATAAAACGTGCGATTGTGAACTTGCAACAGATGCCAGCGGAAATGATCTTCCATATTTTTCTCCGGATAATTAAAACGTTTCCACATTGCGTCGTATTAATTCGATTACTCCAGCTGTCTTCGTTGTTATTGGGCTAACTATGCATTAACGAATCAATTATTCGTAATTTAATGTGGTGAAATCTGTTAATATTGGTGAGAATGATATCCAACCAAACCTTGTTTTTTCCTCGTAATTCTCATTACGAATTATGTAAATGAGATTATTTCTTTTTTTATATTTTCCTCTTTCGATCATTCGAATCAAATCATCGAAATATTCCGTCCACTTAAACTTATCTTTAATAATCGATCAAATAATTAACTAGAACTTCACTCTCAAACCTATCGCTACTATCGTCCATAGTCAAACACATAAATTCAAATTTTAATCCCAATTTCAAGCGTGTTGTACATTCGAAATCACTTACACATTGATCCGAAAACCCTTTTATCCCACGGTACACTGCCCATTATACTACTTTCCCAGTATTTGATCGTTCTTCGTTTACTCGTCAAACATAACCTACAAAGTGAACAAGACAGACAGAGAGAGAGAAAAAATGTAAAAGAAGAGAGGGGAAAAAAAGTTCTCTGCAAAAAAGAAAACGATAGGGAACACGCAACGAATCCTACTTTTTTTTTTTTCCAGACACTGTCTGGATCGAAGAAGCCATCGGGAGGCAAGGGTCGGAATACTTCTGGTCACCGACCTTAATTTTTCGTCTCGGTAAAATCTCGGTCGGTAAGGTCACGTCCTGCCAATAAAGAAAGGGAATGGCACACACGGTTTGCCCGCCGTTTTATCGTGTTGTTTGCATAACACCGGTACACTCCGGTTGATGAAAACAAAGCTGTTTGCATCGTGAAACATCATCCACGTGGGTTGTGTCTGCCACTAAAGAAAAGCTGTCGAGGGTGGCCCACCGAACGGCTCTGTTTATCGAGCTTGATTCAATCGTACCGACCGTCTCGAGATATGATGGCGATACGGGTTTGAAGAATTCTTCGAACGCCGAGTCGGTAGCCTTTATGACGTACGATAATGAGATTAAATTCAGAGAAGAGGATCACGGTCACGGTTGTGCGATATACTTATATATATATATATTTTAAATTTACATAATTTCCTTCCAATATAAAAAAAAAATGTCAAATAATTTGGTGCATTTGCAATGAGCTGATTAATTTGATTATTCAACGGACTTTTATTCGGTTATTTTAAACTTTAATTTTAGATTAACATAATTCGATCATTATGGAGGAAATGATACGTATCTCGTGCTAACTAAATCTCCATTTCGGTTTTCCCAAAGTTTTCAAGTCTCTGCCGATTTGCATCCGTCGAGCATATACCTTAACGGGTCGAGTGATTTTACCTGGCTACATTTCTTCAATCGATTACACGTTGTGTATATACTTGGAGTAGGACATAACAATGTTACATAAATTGATTCCACGACATAGGTGGCCTCCTCGTAGTCTATGCAGATCGCTTTACAGGCGCACTCGGATTGCGCTTCGCTTCGCCGGGGGAGCACTGACCCTTTCGTCCGATTGTGGCCACGGAAAGAGAAGTATCATGGAAGATACAGCCGAGATGCAGATTTTATCTTGGGTTTCTCCTTCGTTTTTTTTTTCTTTTTTTTACTTTTTTTTATTTTTTGGACGAAGGAGTATCGTTAGTTGGCTTCGAGACAAAAGGAGGTTGAGATAAAAGTGGGATTCTGTATCGTAATAGAGGGTTAGTTTTTTACAGGGCTGTTCTCTTTTTCCTCTTCTTTTTTTTACTCTTGGAAATATCTTGGATATTCTTGGTTAATAAATAGAAGGAGAAACTTTATTTTATTTATATAACGTGACAGAAAAATGGGACTCGATATTCTCAGAAAATTAGATTATCATCCTCCTTCTCCCAAGAATTTCAACAATTTTAAACTTTAAATTTAGTTTCGAGATTATATATTTTCTTTCTTCTCCGAATGCATTTATTAAACGTTCAGAATTAATTTTTAAGTCGGAAATGAAAGAAAAGTATAAAAAAAATATCCCTCTCTCGTTTTAAATCATTCGATCAGCATGAATAATTCCTATAAAAAATTTCGAATTGTGCATCGCATTCCTTTCAATTTCTCGAACGGGATAAAATATTACGACGAGCGGGTGGCAAAAATTTTCGCGGTTTCTCGCTTTTATAAAAGTCGCAATAGATCTCTCGAACCGGAAGACTTTGGACGGGGATGGATCCTAAAGGAAGAAGCAGAAAGAACGAACAAGGAATTTTACGGTCGTGTGCGTGTACCAACATCGAGGTGCAGCACCAAATTGTTGAAAAAAAAAAAAAAAAGGAGGATCGAAATCTTGGGAAGCTTGCCAAAAATTTGACTTTCCAAGAGGATTAAAATATCTGGAAGATATCGTTTCCGTTTTCGTTTCGGTGGAAATTTTGCATCTTGGAGATACATCATTTTCTTTTTTCATTATTTAATATCCGATAAAAAGTTTCTTGAAATCTAGAGATCAGAAATAGATAATGTTTAATTATTCGTTTGGCGCGAAATTTGTAACAAAAATTACAGAGATAAAATTAATAGTAACACTTAAAGAGTTCTGTCAGAAATTTTTTCAATCCCTTTTCTCCTTCAATTTTATATAAGAATTGAAAGATGCTTATCTTGCGTGATTTACATTTTTCCAAAACTACTGCAAAGATAAATTAAATATCCAGCTATTGATCATCAAGAATTATTCTCTATCAAAATTTTAAAATTCACGCAACTATCCAATTATTTATTTCCCCCTTTTCCCCAACTATTTTTAAACTTTCTAGGTCGCAGAACAAAATGCACGTCACCACCTTCCCTTCTCCTCTTCTAATCAAATTAAATTAAAAATTCAACAGCCCCCCCTCCTCCATAAAACCCTATTGGATCGACGAGCCAATAACTCGCCCTTTAATCAACATTTAATTAAAACACGGATTCATCCTTTTTTTTCTTCTTTTAGTAAATTAAAATTAATCTATTATTTCTCCCACGATTACACCTACGCAGGTAGCCATCTATTTCCTATCAGGAATACGATATTTATCCGTTTCAATTTTTCATCGTCAACGGTAAACAACGCGTGGCCAAGAAAATAAGATAAAAGGAATTCGAGCGAAAACTAATTAGACCGTCGACGGCGAGGCGATTTTTTTCCCCCCTTTTCCTTTTTTTTTCGAGAAATTGCAACCGTCGGGCGAGATACAAAAGGAAGATACTTAAAATATTACGTAAACCGTTGTACATTGTTATCGATATGGCGCCATACGTGCAACGTCAAGGCTGACTAATGTCTCGCCAATTGAAAGCAATTTGAAAGACATTCCACGCCATTCTCTTTGTTAACCTGTTTTTATCGTGCCATTTGTCGGTCGTAAATTCCTCTTCAGTATGAATTAAACAAAAAAAAAAAAAAAAGAAAGAAAAATTGACGAGAGGAAACAATGCAATTCAATCCTTTTTAAAAAATTAACCCTTTACCCCTTACCAATTATATCTAATCGAGAACTTTGCTTTTACATCGTAACATTGTTTTTGATTTTTCTAACATCTACAGATAAATACAAAATTAACCCTTTACCCCTTCTCAATTATATCTAATCGAGAACTTTTACACTGTAACATTATTTTTGCGAATTTTGATTTTTCTGACATCTACACATAAACACTACACGTAAACGTGAGATAAGAGATTGAATATTGGGATTGAAACGAGAGAGAAGTATCGTTGAATGATTAAAAATTGATAGAAAAAATAAAATTCCCTTCTGGATTCTCTCTCTCTCTCGTTTCGTATTTCTTTTCGAAACTCGGTTACCAGGCTGTATTCGACGCATCTGAGATAGACAATATGTGATACGTAACATTATAGCAATAATGACGTAACTGTGGTCACACGTTTGTACGATTCTATCGCGACGAAACACGAGACCGAATGGAACAGATATACCCGTTAAAATTAAATGGATAACCGCAGATACATCTGTGGACGTTACGAAGTTGATTGTAATTAGCATAAATATAATTAGAACGGATTGTAATTGATAACATGGCGGCACGGTCAAATAATAGTTGGATCAACGGATTAATTATCCGTTAATAATCACGAGAATTTCTGCAAGATTAATTTGTTATACAAAATATAACGACG
The DNA here is from genome assembly GCF_003254395.2 of Apis mellifera. NCBI lineage: Eukaryota > Metazoa > Arthropoda > Insecta > Hymenoptera > Apidae > Apis > Apis mellifera. The sequence goes on from NC_037647.1 coordinate 4,360,838, forward strand.
ACGATTATTTGAAATCGAAAGGGGAACAAGGAAGAAGAAATTTGAAAGATGGACGAGGGATCGTATTGAAAAGAAAAGAAAGAAAAATCAAAGAGGAATCAAAGACACGTAACGATATTAAGAATAATACCCTCAAAGAATCGTAAGGTTTCGAGAACAATTGCGGTAGCTGCGCAAACAGCAACAATAGCAATGAAAGAACTTCAATGGCCACGACTTTAGTCGATTTACCAGCGTTTATTTACCAGGAAAGATATAGTTTCTTTTCCCTTGCAGAATCTAGTAACCCAGAAAACGTGGACATCTTTTATACGTAACGCGTAAGTAAAAACGTTTCTCATTTGTATTTCCTTTCCTTTCCTTTCCTTTCCTTTCCTTTTTTTTGTGACAAACTCCAAGTAGGTATAGCATTCACGAGGAGCGTCGCGAAAATAGAAATGAGCAGCTCTTTGCCTTGGGGTGCGGTGCAACGAGGTGGCGTGTGTCTTCACAAAGGGTGCACTTGAGGAAGAAACAGTTGTCGAGAGACTGGTTGGAAAAGAGCTATGCGTGAAAAAAAAAGAAATCTTCTGGAAAGATCCAGAATTGAATTTTTGGAATGGATTCTATATCAGCTTCCAAGTTTCAAGTGCTCGTTGAAGATTACATTACAAAATCATCAACTATTTTAATTATCAACATTATCCTTCTTATATCAAATAAAATCTTCCTTTCTAAATTTTACAAAAAACATATCCTCTTCTCATCAAAATCCGAACAATTCCCGGAAAAGGAATCCCTTATCGAGGAAAAGGTCACGAAGAAGGGCGCGAGTGGATATGCAGAAGAACTGTAACCGAAGAATCATCATCATCGTCGTCATCGAGCAGACTCGTGGACCCGTCTGCCCGAGATAGCACGGTAACTCAACTCTCACACGTGGCGGCAGTAAAAAGGAGAAGCGGAGAGGTAATCTTCGCGGACGATAGCGAGAGGGGGTGGTAGTCGAAAGGCGAGACCAAAAGGGAAGCGGAGAGATAGCTTGTGCAGCACACGCTTCTGTTACTCGATCGACGAGCGCGCACGTGTGCGATATTTTTCCTCCCGTTTCTTCGTCCATTTATAGAAATGATTTTTATCTTCACCTCTCATTCTTCTGAGTAACGAATTTTCCACGTTTGACGTATGTAAGATATATCAGAGAACAGCCTTTTTTTGAACAGCTATGTACATTTTCGTGAAATTCGAAGACATTCTTGTTTTTAAATACAAATCGCAGAGCTTGGCTTGTTTCAAAGGCGAGCGTGTTTTATCGCAACGATTGCGGGTAATGAGCGACGAGGATAGCAGCTCTCGTGTTGGCATCGGCTCGGTTGTGCGTTAGCCACTCCTTGCTTCCTGTTCCGATCGTTCACCGTTATATAATGTAATGCAATTTACATAACAGGAAATGGTAAGCGAGGCCTCGATCCAGCAAATTGTAGGCGTTACTGAACACTGTCATCAGGTATCGTGGCTGATCGATTGGTGAACAAGAATGTGCGTAAGGTGCGACGAATTTGCCGGAAGAATTTGGCTTCCAATCGTCGTCGAAATCGGATCGAAAAATAATCCTTTTCTTAATTGAAACGAACGAAATTAATTAATTTCCGAGGAATAATAATTTGCATACTACGATTTATCAGGTTTCTGAAGAAGAATTTTTACTTAGGAATAAGATTCGAATCTGTTCTTTTTCCTATTCTTTAAAAGAATTCTGCGATTGAAATATAAATCGATAAAAAGTAACAATGATAAAAACTTGTGGATACAAAGTGAGGAACAACGCGAGAAGAACATTTGAGAACTTGAGAATAATTAAAAATGATAAATTATATTTCCTTTCGTAAATTATTTTTAATTGATTACGATTAAAGATAAAAAATATTATATATGAATGAGAATCGACCATTTTATCGCGGTGTCCAAAGATTAAAAGATTATTTTGAGAAAGTTTAATAATAATTAATCTTGATCACATTTTGCCGAGTTTTCTTTGAACAATAATCGAGTTTTTTTCTAATACAGTTATTCCGTACAACAATCGATCAACAACCTTGACCCGCTTTTCTGCCTCATTTTATGCTAACTAGTTTCACGAGGATTGAAATAAAAAGCATCGTACAATGAACGATTGATAATAAAAAAGGGGAAACCTATTCCATTTCTATTCTTCTGTTTAATTTTTTCTACCGACCTTGTTATTTTTCCAAAATGGAAAAACAATTTGGAGCAATGAACGTATTCGTTCAAAAGAAATTTTAATTTCAAAAAAAAAAACTTCCAAATGAAAAATTTATACAAATAATCCCCCAATTTATTCCCAAATATTAAATACGAACGAAAAGTCTTCGAATTTACCATTTTTGCGCGATAATAAAAATCCTAAATATATTTATCTCGATTATATTGGTCGAATAAATAATCCAATTTTTTTTATAAAAAGTCTATCGAGTCTCCATTGAAATGGAATTCGATATAATTCTACAATAAGATCCTAAATTGAAATTCATTAATATTAATGAACAAAAACTATCATCCAGTATTACAATCAATCGATCACGAGAAGAACTATCTATAAATATTATAACAAATATTTTTCTCCTTCAGAAAAATCACAAAAATTGACAATATTTTCCAGGTATCTAATAATACTAACCAAAAATCCCTCTTTCGATCATTCAAAACCCATTTCCATTGTCCCCTTTCTCCGAATCTAAAAAAAAGAAAAAGGTATTTTTCCTTAATTTTTACCAATACTATAATAACCGACAAAAGTATTTCCCTCAAAGAAAATACTTTTCGAAAGGATCCAACTTCCGGTATTCCAACACCAACTCTATTTTCCACTCGTGAATTTCTCCCTTTTTCTCGCTCGAAACCGTGAGTAGCAGCAAAGGGAGAAGAGAGGCAGGAGAGCCGGTGTATAAACGGGGTTGCGAGTGACGCGTACGATCGATCGGCATTCACTCGATTGTTTCGCGAGTGTTTTCTAAACGTTCCCTTTGTTCCTCATCTCCGGCCATTGTTCTTTGTTGCCGATACATAGGAGCTCGTTACGCGCGCGAATAAAACGCGCGCCGTGTTTGCACGCGTGCGAGCGCCGCGTTTTTCGCGTGTATCGCACGAAAATTCACCTCTTTTTCCTCTTCCTCCCTCCCTCCCCTCTTTTTCCACGAGGACAAACAGCGAAGAAAACTTCTCTCACCGCCTCTGTCAAAGAAGGAATCGATTAGTACAGTCGTCACTCGAAGGAGGAGGATCGTTGATTCGTGAGAAGTAAAATTTTGAGAAGATTTTTGGAAAGAGATGCATGTTATACTTTTGTACGTAAGATAATACTAGCCAGAATCCAGAAAAATCTAATCAATTCCAGGAACTGGCTCCATCCACATGTCGCCTCTTCTCCATCCATCTCTCTCAGTTCGTCCACTAAGCTCATCTCATTCACGATATTTCTGATATTTTTGAGATCCATCCTCGTTTTTTAACTAGGGATCAATATAGTATGAATACAGAGATATTCATAAATTCAAGTCTATTGAATACTTCATTTTATGAAATAGAATTTCGAATTAAAGAAAACAAAAATGTGACGGATAAAATTCTAATAACAATAATACCTGTCTTAATTCACTCATATTTTTATAAAATAAGGAGGATTTTAACGTTGGAAAAAGACACTTTGTCCCTGGTCGAAAATTCAAAAAAGGAAATCCCGCTGAGACAGAGAGGGTTCTGTACAAAAACGAAGGCCTAGGCACGGCAAGGACTTGAAAAGATCCAGTCACGTGTGCTAAATTTAATAAGCATTACACAGATGAAATACGAGCACTCGAGTAATCCGATGTCCCCGCGTAAACTAGATGCGCACGTGGTCTTGTAAAGCGAGAAGCCAAGGTGATAACGAGATTTCTATTCAGAAAAATCGTGAACCGCGTTACCCGATCGGGATGAATTCCCTGAACGCCTCTCTTCTATCCATCTCCATTGGGAGATCCAAGGATACCGATCATCTTCGCTATCTTTCGCGATTATCTCCTTGTTTCGACCCCAACTATTTCTCGAAATATTTGTATTTCTACGATCATTAATCGGTCGAATCCAACAGAAATCGATGAGCGAGGAAGACGTGATAAGAAATCCCTTCACCTGTCGAAAGAAAGAACGAACTCTGACTAATGAAAGGTCGAGCATTTCTCAAGAATTTGATTTGTAATTTTCGAGAGGAATTAATCGAAATGTGAGAGACGAAGAGATTTGCAAGAAGATAGTTTCATGTGATCGATAGATCGATTGTGAGACTTTTAACGATCGTAATTAGGTCAATGGAAATAATTAAATAGAAGAATCTTTAAGTAATCTCTCTATTTGAACTGATCTAATTCAAAACTAATTCAAAACTATCGAAATCGATCATGTTGAAAAGTTAATATTTTGCATATATATACTTTTATTGAAATGTAAACCTAATTTCTTCGTCTGTATTTATCTACATACTTGAATCCTTCGAGTATCGACAATATATATTTTAATTAATATAAAAAAATATTGTTGAGCACGAAAAGATAACACTTATTTCACGTGGGTCATCGATGATCCACGATCTGATAAACTAGTAATAAATCGCTTTTGTTTTTTTTTTTAATTTATATTATTTTTACTCGAAGATTTCAAAACAAAACGTCGATAATATATACAGATTTTTCTTTCTACATCATTTCCTTCTCCTATTCAAAATTAGCTCGGATGAGTTAAAAAAAGCATTTAGTAGTAACTACAAGTCACTTAACAGTATAATACAGTATTGTCACGAACGCGATATTCTGAGTCATGACATTCTGGATTGCACGACGTTAATTCACTTTATGCAATCCCGCGAAATCTTTAACGAAATCAAACAACCAATATGCAAAAGAAGGAATACGTAAAACTTACCGCGAAGATAATTAAAAATTTTTATCATAAGGTAACAAAAGATGAAGCTAGCCCGAGTTACATTTTGATATAACAATTGACAATTATTTTTCTCAAAAAAAAAAAAAAAGGAACGACTCGAATAAATAAATATCAAAACAATTTTCACTAACTTTCCTTCAAGAAAGAATCACCTGTCTTTAAATTCACGCTTCTGGAATTCCAATATCACCTCGGATGACTAACATGGCAAGCTGTTTTTCTAGTAAAACTTGCTTTAAAGCAAACAAGTTCTCCTCTATCGCCGCTGACTAATACCCCGTGGTGTACGTTCTTTTTAAAGAGATCCCGTTCGCTTCAGCATGAGTAACTTCTGACCGACATCCATCGAGATCTCTCCCTTTTCCTATTCTATCAATTATATCTATCTATCTCGTTTTACACGATATCGATGGTTAATATGCACCAGATATCTAAAAAAAAAAAATTGATAATCGATTAGTTTGGATAAATATGCGAAATGAATTATGGTAATGAAATATTTCTCTTATTATTGCTTGTACATTCATCGTACAATTATTGGAGAGCTTTCTTTAATATAGTCTTGTATAGTATTTCTTATTTCTCGAGATATCTAAAATATTTTATCTTTTGAAATCTTATTATTATTATAAGATACCTTTGATACTAATAAATTCTAAATTCTACATTTCTGTTTTACATTTATTAAAATTTAAAATTAATTCGATTAAAAAATTGCCTAATAATAAACGTGGTTTGTAAATGGCGCGTTGAAAAAAAGATGCATGTCAAAGCAAACTTGCATTATAGGTTCAGAGAAAACATCCTGTTAGCATTTTATGTACACGTTCTCTATATATATATATCATTTATACATTGATGTAGCGCATTAACTCTTTTATCCTGCTGATGATGTATACGTGCACGCAACATTGAACTTACAATTATGCTAATTAAGAAAATAAGTAAAGTTATATTCGAAACGAAAACTGAAATGTTTCCGCGTAATTTCGAGACGAGAACTTTGGAATGTTTTTCAAGAAGACCTCTAACAATGCGGATTCGCGTTTATCCGTATCCTATTGACGTCAAACGAGATACACATTAGCATACAACGATGAAGAAGAAATATTCAATTTTGAACGAGTTGAAAAGTTCGAACAAGTTTCCAAGTTATTTAAGATCGTTTAAGAGTTTCATCATCGTTAATATTTTAATATATATCTTTCCTACATCAACGCAAGAGGAATTGGCGTTATTTAAAAAATATCGCCGAAAATAAAATGGAAGAATTATCGTTTGAATTTCATTACGGTGAATATTTATCACTTTATCAGACGAAATTCAACAGATAGCTATTTTAACTTTTCCAAAGAGCGATTTCCCTATAATACGTCGTGCGATTAATTCCACGTATATTAAATTCGCGATATTACATGTTAAATGTCACAACCAAAGGATATCCTATATTTAACCTTCCAATTCATGGGTACACCGATAATTACGTGATATATATTATAATTATTAACAAGTATATGTATTTGAAAAACGTTTTTTTTTAATCTTTCATATCTATTTCGACTCATTAAATATTCTAACTGGGACGTTCCTCGATTAGAAACCTTTCGCGTACCGGAAGTCGAAGATTAACGAAAGAGGATTAATTTCGCTTCCGTTATGCACACACAAAACTGTTTTCTTGCTTAAAAATTCGTAGAAACGTGTTTTCTAACTGTTATTACTCGCAATAATTAGAAAATGATTAATTTAATGAATCAGAAAATTAAGGAGATTAAATTAGGAAATTTTATTCACTGAAAATAAATTAAAAAATTTACTTACTGAATTGAACTATAAAATTTTAATTATATATATATTATTTATAAATTTTTTCCATATAGATTTACAGTGTCATTTATAAAAAGCGTGCAAACGATAGAAGACCACGTGTAAGAGAGAAAGGGAAAAATAAAACTGCAAAACGTTTGTTTCTCTCTTTTCGTGCATGGTTCGTGGGAGTGGATGACGTCACCCATTTTTTCCCTTCAGAATATTGGTCGCCATGGGTGGTAATTCACGGAAACGAGAATAACATCCATCGAGCAGTTTCGATCCAAGGATGTCCCACGCGGCAGGTTCACTAATTCATAGTCTGTTAGAAATTACACAAATCTATAGAGGATGTACCATAGTATTGAAATTACAATGTACATACTCTATTTGTGTTAAAACTCTTATGTTAAAGTGCACATTAAATCAATTATATTTTATAATTATAACCTATCCAAGCTATACAAGTTTATATAATACTATAATAATGGAATATTTATGTATACTATGTTTTATATTAAAACTCCTATGAAAAATATTTTATTTTATCAAAATAAATGTTGCAAATATCTTTGAAAATAATTATAATTTAATTTTAATTATTTTCAATTATGAATGTCACTAAATATATATTATAACATTCCCTACAAGAATTCTAAACCTATGTCTATATATAATGATTAAAACCTACCAAACAAATTGTATTTTTATTTTTCTTTTTATGTACTAAAAATTTAATATACGTATTATATATTAAATTTATAAAATACACCTATATTTTCAAAAAATTCATCATTTCTTCAACAATATAGTAAAACGATAGTACATTGTAACCGGAAACTCTTGACAACCACTGCAGTTATTACTATTCGAGGCTTCCGGCTGTAAGCCATGTCCACAAGGAATTATATTCCAACATTTCACCAGCATTGTAGCTAGCTCTTCGAGAGTTAAATTACATACTAATATTCATTACAAGATGCAATGACAAAAAAGAAAAAAATACCTATATATATATTTCGTACAAAATACTAGCAATGGACCTTGAAAATTAAAAAAAAAAGAAAAAAGAAAAAAAATAAAAGTTTTTTCATGATGTGGATTCTATCTATCTTTATAAGATTTTAATTCTCTAACAGAGAGAAGATCAAATAATAAAATGATTCTGTATAATATTTTGATATGAAAGCAAAGATTATCATTTCTTTAAATTTATTTTGTATTTTTCATTCCTTTTTTTACTATATCATTCTCCTTGAATTTTAATATATTGTTTTCATCTTACTCATAAGATATAATTATTTCTCTCAGATAATTATTTGTTACATAACTCTTATGAAGACATACTATTATCTAACTAATTCCATTTTATTTCATATCATAAATACAAGCATTGAAATTCTTTTTGAAAAATAAGTATTGGTTCAATTTTATATAGTATTATATGAATATTTATAAATTATATATTATTTTATAAATGTTCATATAATGAAAATTAAAAGTATTTTGTATAAAAAAAGGAATGATTAAAGAATTTATTTATCCTAAACAGACATCCTACATAAATCAATTTAAATTAAAATATAAATCATTTGGGATGGTAAAAAATTCGATTCATCATTCAACAAAGCCGTGGAATTAACATCAGATTATAGAAATAAATATATTTGGACAAACAATATATCAATGATCAAATAGCAAAAATAGCATGTTGAAAGCAATCGAATCTCTCAATTATTTATATTATGTGACAAGTATAATAAAATAAAAAAAATTAATAAAGTTTATTGCAAAAAGTAAGTATTTATATAATGTTTTTATAGATTTCCCGGTATAATAGACTCATTCATTCATGGTTAAAACTGTTCATTGGCATTCGACAATTATAGTGATTATAAATAACAAACAAATGAAGGAATCAATAGTGACTATTAAGAAAATTAATAATGAAACTTAAATAACAAATCAAAATCAATTTTTCTAATCAAAATATTGTATTTCATTAATGAAAAATAAATTATAAATATGACTAACTTTAAAAATCTAAAAGATTTTAAAAAAGGATTCTGCACGAAATTATGCTCGTGAAAAAAACATTTTTTTAAAGATAAAAGATATAATATAAATATTTGTAAAGAAATTAAAATAGTAAATAAATTTTGAAGGAGTTTAAAAAATATATAACTTTAAGAAAGATTGTGTGCGTAGATATACTTGTCAAATATAAATATTTGATGACAAAATCTCAACATCATATTCTATCATGTTAGAAACAATAATATTTATATCTATAATCTTCTGTGTAGTGGATATTATACTTTCATTAAAGAGTAAATATAATTAATCTTGAATCTACATCAATCATCTGAAATTGAAACAAATTATTATCAAGGTAAGAAATATACTATAAAATAATATAAATTATATTAATTTTATCAATTTCATTTTTTTTTGCTATTAAAAAGAAAAAAAGTTAGAATCATTCTATCTAATAATCAAACCATGATTAGAAAAAAAGAAATGTAAAAGATATAAAATACAAATATAAAATATTAACGAAGAATATTATTTGATTTCAATTTTGTAATTTTGAATTTTGTTGATAATTGCTCCAAACAATTATAAATTAATAAATTGCCAAGTGGCAAAAAGATGTACATACGACCTTGTATCATTTGACGTCATTCAACGCGTGACGGATCATAAATGCATTCTAATTTATTAACGAGTCGAATATGTCGTTTTTTAAAAGTTTATATTTATTTTTCCGAATTGCGAATCAGTCATTGCTGAAGAATGATTCGAAGCAAAAATATATATTTTATAATGATATTCCAATAAAGATTAAGTTTATTCTATATTATATATATATCGAAATTAATTCTAAATAATACTTGTAATAAAGAATGATAAGAAAATAATTATAATTTCACTTATATGACAAGAATGCAAAATGAATCAATGTGTATTTGAGAAAAATGATATAAAACTAAAAGATTGATCAACGTAATAATTTCAAAACCGATATTTTATACACATATGAAAGAAAGTTTGATGAAATAGTTGATTAACACATTTCTTTACCAACTTAACCTATAATTTGTTTCCACGCGTACGACAATTCTTATTAAAATTTACTCACTTTTTTTCAAATTTTATTATTAAGAAATAAATCATATATAACTTATATATGATAATACTGTGTACCAATTAAAAAAAGAAAAAATAGAAACAATTATTATAACTTACTTATAATGATAAATACGAAAAGATCTTCTTTATAAAAAGAATATATATTTTGACTAGCGTAGTAGACTTCCTTCCAGTAGCCGATTAAAAAAAAGTGAAATGTAAATGGCAATGTGAAAACACACAAGCTGTCATAACACAATTTAAAACTTACGATTATCATCACGACACCAATAAAATTAAAAAAAAAAAGAAAAAAAAATCAGAAAAATCTTTATTATACGCACATTCATCCATTTTATACGCATCTTGATTTTTCTCTTATATGTTTGACTACACGCGCGAGCCTGGATTCGCGAGACTGCCATCTTAATTCGCGCGAAAGGAAACAATGACGTCGTTGACCTGCTCTTGAATGGTAGAATAATAAATAGCGCGGGCTGACCGAACACGATACGATATGTTTTTCACGATGAAGAAACGGGTGTGACCGCGATCGATTAAATGGATCAATTATTATTCAAACTATAATACGGTCCACGATATAGCGAGATTATAAAATCAAAACTAGTCAAAATAGTTACGAAATAGTTCGAGAATAAAGGAGTCAATAGAAATACAAATATATAAGATCTGGACAGGACTGTATAAAGAAATAATGGAATTGATTTCTTAAAAATCAACGAAACAAAATAAGAAAAATAAATATACAAAAGATATTCGATGTTCATTTAATAAATATTAAAAAAGTAGTATAATTCTATTATGGCTATCTATTATAGGTAATAGATAACTATGAAAAAGCATATTTTTTTATTGTACAAAAATTTAAATTAGACTTGAATATACAGTCCTAAAATGAATCTACAATCTAATGATATCAGACGATACCGATACTCACTGGTTTAATTTACATTCTCACTATATCTTGGTCCCATACTACACACGAGGCAAAACAGCAACACGCGTGCCCCTGGCGTGCAATCCGCGTGTCATTCGAGCGTGCCTCCGGCCGCTCTCACCGCCGACCTCGACCGCCTGTCACTCGGACTTTGCCAATTGAACATATTTACAAAGAACGCAAAAAACTTGTACGAGAGAAAGAATGCAGGTCTACTTCATCGTGGTTAAAACCTTTCGGCGCATGGCATGCCGTATCCTCCGGAATTACTCTAAAAATTCATGATACGATGCCGTTAAACATTACGGCGGAGTAGCTTCTCAGAGGGAATCGGATTAAAATCAGTCGTAAAAAGACACATTCTTTTCACGCATACCCAATGCTCCCACGAACAAATTATTTCGAAACGAAGGGACACGAGTAGGCAGCCAAGCAGACAGACTACGATGACGGCGGTGGCTTTCGATGGGACGCCAGAGTTCGTCGTCCGCGCACACACGCGTATGTCAATGCGTGTAAAGACATGGATAGGTTCGGGAATTGTGCATATATATAGAGGCGCGCGCACATTCACACGTAAACGGAGCATCACACGTAACGCGAATATATAATATATACGAAGGGAAGCACGCAACCAAAGAGAGACACACGCGCGCGTATACGACGGCCGTAAATGCAACGATCGACTTTTTGCCGTTAGAAAGTCACTGGACGCGTACACGCGAAACACAATTTATGAAATCGTATCGAGATTTCATTCGGAATAACTGTGCTCTTTGAACACTCACCTGAATCGCCATACACATTGAATATGGAAGGTACGGTGGGGCGTTCGTTAGCGAAAACGCGACTCCGTAGGTGACAGAACACGCCGAATATTCACGTACGTCCGCACGCCAGAAAAGCTTGTGGACAACTGACGGAAATGGCGGAAGAAGGCCGCAAGGTGGCCTCAGCAGTCCTACCACGCGATTGGTTGGCTGACTATGTGGCGCTACATTCAAATGTTTATATCATACATTTGTTAATTTATCGCCTAACAATGGTATGAAAGATTATCTTGATTTTGTTTTCTTTTTTATCGACTCGTGCATCTGAAATTCAATAATTATTATTGATTAGACAAAATTAATATCATTTTTTGATTGAATATAAAGCAAATTATACTGATTTTATATACATAATCTTTTATCAAATAGAAATCTAATTATAAAAAAATATTATTTATCAACTAGAATATCATGCAACGTTTTACTGATAATTGCAAGCTATTTTTTGCAAGATTAACATGTCATTAGATAAAATAGCTCTGAATACTCTTATGAAATAATATTGATTTATAATTCTAAAAATAAATTTCTATTGAATTATATAAGTATTTGATATTTAAAAATGAAATAAAAAAATAGAATAATTAATATACTGACACAAAATGAAAATAACAAACAATGTAAAACAATTTAATTTAATTTAAAAAAATATATTAAAAAATTTCATATTTGAAAAATAAATAAGTATTATTTTAACAGTTTTCAAAACATTTATTCATTGTAAATACATTGTTTGTGCCTTACTTCTGAGAGAAGAAAAAAATGTTACATTTCGACAATTGAAGAAAAAGACGATTTCTGATAATAATTAATTTTTCATTTATTATCGGTGTCTTTTTATCTTCTAGTGAAACGTAAAACGAAATTATTCGAATTCTATATATTCATGATCTATAGATATTTGTTTCATATTTAAGGAAGAGATTCTGTGATTGATATGAAAACATAAGGTTCATTTTAAGAAAAAACAGTGTTTTTCAACCGCGCACGCACGATATATTCTCCTCTATATGTATTATAAGGGATTTAAAATTATATATATATATATATATATATATAAATATACATTTATATATATTTATATATATAAATGTATATTTATATATAATATTCGAGGAAACGATAAATCAATCATTTTTGACAATACGAGATTTTTCTTATATATCTAATATTATTTTATATATATATTTATTTATTTTATATATATATATATCTCTGTCTCTGCAAATTACGATCATTCTTCATCATTCATTGATTACCTTTTACCACTTGTACCATTATCAGAGCGTTCCTTATGAATTATTTGTTTTTTTTTTTTTTAATCTTTCTTTTTTTAAGGCAATATTACTTCAAGTGTTTTAACACTGTTTTCGCGATAATGAAACCGGGACCACATTGAAATTATTTTTTCCATTATGATTAGCATATCAAAATGGCGATTTTTGCCATATTTCTTTCTTATTTCTTTAAGATGGCCGAATATATGGATTAAATAATTTTGCTTATTGCGCGGCTAAATTAAGCAACTTTTTCTGTGTGTGATGTCAAATATAATAATGTAATAATAATAACAAAGTAACATGAGTATTTGTGTGCATGTATATAATGTACATATGTATGTATATGTTTTATGAATTGATATGGCATTAATAAATACAAACTGTTGAAATTGGACTAAAATACTTTTAAAAGTTAGATGCTGTATCAATTAAATATTTTTACTACTTCGAGACCACTTTTTTCATAGTTGTAGATATCTAATTCATTTTTCTACTTTCTTTCATAATTTCTGGTACTCTGTTTCTGAATATAGTTTGGTTGAGATTAATCGGCTGCTCAAGACTGTTTTTTTACTAATATATACTATCAATTTTTCTCTTTTAATATCATTAGTGATTTTGATTTAAAAAATATTTTTTTTATTTAATAATATGTTATTAAATATTAAAAAAACATATAAAAAAGTGATATAAAATGTAATATATAAAATGATTGCATATTTTCCTGCAAATAATATTACACAATTTTATAAATCTATTCTTGAAAAGTTTGAAGATGATGAATGAATAAAATTATTTATGAATATTATGAAACATAAAAATGTTGTTTTATATTATTAAAATAAATTACAAGAGGAAAAAATAGAGTATAAAAAAAAATAATGTAATAAGTTAAACAAATTATATAATTTTCTTTTTAATAGCCTTAAACAGCCGATTAATTCAAACATACTATAATACTTTCTCTTTTTCATTCGCTATCAAGCTCTCAGAAAAGATTCTATTCACCATAAAAACATCATATAACATTCAACAAAATCTTTTTTGTGAGCTTTACAATTTTCTATTCATCCACTGAACAGGTTTAAACTCATTCTTGATTAACATTCTCATTATCTTGAAATACAGTCGAATCTTTATATCTCGAGAACTTATTTTTTTATTGGTTGGATTATTTTCTATTTATTTGATATTGAAGAATTCCTGTAAACAATTAATTTATGTTTGTAACTCAAACTTTTATCAGCGATATCTCCACAACCTAAAATAATTATATATCATTTATCAGTAATTGATAATTATCTCAAATGATTGAAAATAAAAAATAATACTTACGAATTTTTCTTTCATTACAATTTACAATTGAAAAAATATTAATTCTTGTACAATGCGTGTAAAATTTTATCTATTTTACTGAAAAATTTTAATAAGAAATCTCTATAATTTGAACATTAGTTCTAGCCTTGAAATTCGAGCTGTCGAGATTCGATTGTAATTCGAAATCACATAGATATACCATTATATTTTATATATTTTTCATGAGCTTTTATAATTATATTTAATTTCTGAAACCATAATATAATTCACAAAGATCCTCCTTTGTTTTTTCCTTTCTCAAGCAAATATATATTGCTTTTTTCTCTTTTTCTCTTTTAATTTCAATTTTTACAAATCTTAACTAATTCGACTCACATTCGCGTATCACCATTCAACAATCGTTTGAAGAAACAAAAGAAAAGAAAAAGAGAAAAAAAAAAATGATAAAAATACAAGAAACATCTTCGTATTGTTCTGCTTATACATTATGGTCCCTACAAAAAATACATTACATCTATAAGCAGTTTATATTAATCGTTATAATAGATTTAATATCTATATACACAACATTCTTTTTTTTTAATTTAATTCTTGATCGCTAGCGTTAGAACTTCCTACCTAATACTTAAAACACTTCCATCCTCTATGACTTCTATTTTTCTCTCTCTCATTGTTTAATTTTCCTTCTAATAAAGTATATAGCTTGGGAATGTGTTACATACAGTAAATATAATAGTACCAATTAATTGATTAAAAGAAACATCTGTTACAAAATAAACATACACTATAAACTAACTAACGATGAATATATTAGTGATAGATAATAAAAAGCGCAATGATTATTATGACGACAATAATAATACTAATAATAATAATGACAACAGTATAATATAACAGGAAATAATTTTTGAGATGATAAATCGAATTCATAATAAAAATATCGAAATTAATCTTCAACTCCTTGCCTTATAATATCATTGAATTACATTGAACTTATATTTAATTTAAATCTTAATTTTATATTTATATATTTAATTTAATTTAATTCCAAATTATATTTGATTATAAATATAGTATTAACTCTTGAATATAATATCCTATAATAATGTTGAAAAAAAATCTGAAACAAGGTAGATATAATATAGGTTATGTTAATGTAATTATTCTTTTTAAAACATTTTAATACTATTCTATATTTGAATATTATTGAAGGTGCACGTTAAAGTAAAGAAAATAAAGTAATTAAAGTTACTATAAAATAATGAGTGTTTAAAATCTAAAATCATAAATAAATATACAATGTTGTCAAAAATATATAGAATATAAATAACATGCAAAAATATCTAAAATTTTCAAAATAAATTATTATAATATTTATAAAACAATACTAATTATTAATTAAATTTCATTTATCATCACTTTAACTATATTCATAAAAATGTAAATCTGCATATATATCTGCAGTTTAGTCATAAGTAATCTTTTGTTTAATTTTTAAATAAATTATATAAGATTTTCAAGAAATAGTTGGTCTCTATTTATTTTAATATAATATATTTTAGATTTAAAATATTTTGATATCTTAAAATAATAAAAAATATAAAATCAATACAGTAAAAATATTATTTATATTGTATAAAAATTATAATTCGAATACAAACATTAATTTTTTTGAAACCTGCATATTTTTTATAAGAATCTAGTAATCAAAACAGATTTAATATTTCTAATGTTAGTTTTTTTTGAAGAATTCTTTAAAGAAATGATATGTTAATTATGACTAAACTTTAATATATAGTGTTTGAAAGAATAAAAAGGCAAGGAGTTAAACAATCGATCAAAAAAAAACAAAAAAGAAAAAAAAATCTAAGAATACAAGATTCGTCATAAAAATAATATGCGAGAAAGGCTTTTGTAAAAATATTTAAGTAACACGATGGAAAAATTGTGCGGGTCACGCGCTCATAATTGTTCGTTTCTTTCATAAATATTTTTGCCACAAATCGTACAAAACGACGCATTTTAGAAACAGAACATTATCGCATCGATAGCGATCACCATAAAATTCTATTAATCGTATATATTTATATATATATATAATTATAATACACATAATCATGTAGTTTCTTTTTTTCTCGATTGCTCATTATAAATCGTTTTAACTATTATAATTCTCTATATACAATTGTAGTTATTTTGGTGGATGCAATCATTAATTTCTTCTTGTTAACAAATTCTTATTTATCATTCTCGATGAAATGTGTAAATTGAATTGAATTTGATTTTACCTGTGTAACTTGTTCCTTTTCCTAACCTTTTTGTCTTTATATTTTTCTTCTGTTCCTTCTTTTTCTTATTCATCTTTTTTATTTCTTTCTATTCACAGCACTTTTTTCCTTTTTGTTTTGTATTTCTCATGTATACCAGAAATCCATTCGACAAACACTATCGTTCGATACAAAGATTTATATCACAAAGTAGGTATAGTTAATACGTAAATGCTTCGCAATAATTAATCGTTAGTTAGGAGAGAGATCATCACGGCCTCAAGAATATTTCAAACGATCGAATTTGCCGAATGGTTCAAACAGTTCACAAACATCAAAATTGCCTCTAAAATATAATATATGTGTGTATGTATATATGTATAGGGGATAGTGTGTAACTACACTTTGAAAAATTGACAGTGACGGGCCAAACAGCGTGCGAGATATATCATACATAGGTAAGTATGTTTGCATTAACGTAAGTAAATGATGATGTCACCATAATAGTATTGATATTTTTTTTATCTTATTTTTTTTCTGAGATTGTGTAAAATTAACATTATATCTTTTGTTGTTTTCATTTTTAATTTGAATTTTATAGAAGTATGTATAAAACGGTTTCGTACCCGAAGCGATAGGAAAAGACAGTTTTAAATAATAGATTCGTGCAAACAGCATTGTTGTCCCTATAATAATATTGTTATTTATTAAAATCTTTTTCCGTAAAATCTTCTTAATTAATTTTTTTTTCTTCTTGTATCATCATTTTTTAAAAGAAATTGAGCTTGAGATGAGTAATTTTATATCCTTTTCTTTTTTTTTTTTTTTAATTTCTTAGGCTAAAATTTCATTAATTTTGCACTGAGAGATATTCATTATTATTTATAGCTTTTTTTCGATTTCAAAAGTGCCTTTAACACTCTATAAAATTTCTTTTCCTGAGTAAGTTTTATATACTTCTTTCTTTCTTTTTGTTTTTTTGCACTTATCTCTTTTTTTTTTTTCTTTTGTTATATCGAAATTGGATAAGAGATGCTTTCAGGTACAAAACAAGTAGACTTCTCCCTAACAACAAGTGAGCAAACTGTATTTAATAAGCCAGAATTTGTTCAAGACATATTTCAGTGTTATATAATTAATCCCAATTGACCAACCATTTTATCTCATTAATATTCATTAACCGAAAATTTATAAGTTTTTTGTTTTTCTTTCATTGCTTGGAAGCATAATTCATTTTATATAATTCATTCTATAGAATATGATAAGAAGTAACGCACAAGTTATAACGAAAAAAATCGCACAAATGCGTCTTCTTTTTTATTTTGTTTTTTTTTTCTTTTTAAATTAATGCTAAGATTGTTTTTGAAAGCTCTTAAAAATTGCATTATCGATATAATAATATTTAGAAGAAAAAACATCAGAGATCAAGGTGCCGCCTCGTTAAAAGCGTGATTTTTTTTTTTTTGCATAAGAGAGTATTTTTTTTTTTGCAAAAAAGAAAAAGAAAGGAATAAAACTATTGCAAAATATTAAAATAATTTTATAAACAAGTCAACGCTATGGATTCTTAATCCATTTGTTATTTTTCTTTACATCACTAAGTTAAATTGACTACTTTTTTTTTATTTCTGAGAAAGCCTAATCACTAGTTATAAAATAAATCGCAGCTCTCAATCTGCAATTATAATGATATTATTCATTATAGATCATTAACTCTATCATTTAATTATCTTTAAATATATGTTTGTCTAGTCTTGTATTTCTTAAGGCAGGAATTTTTATATTTACAGTTTTGTCCTTATTGGCCTTTCTTCCTTTTTTTTCCTTTCTTTTTAACCACGCAAGGCTCGTTTCCTAACAGCAAAAAAATCTCGTTTCAGACAAAGAAAATCTTTGAACTCAAGTTACAAGATGTCTGTCTGAAACGAGTCTAAATATTTTTTTTCACCTATTACATTCCTATTATTGACATATATATCGCATCACCGTAAAAATGTACATTCTAGTGATATTAGTTCCTAAAAAATAGCCAAACAATCGAGACAAACCTGTGGCAAATTATTTCGTATCATAAACGATATTCTTCACGCAAATATAACCATTGTAAAAATATTTTTGACTCGCCTGTATGTAAGAATATATAATGTGTGCAAATGTATGTTATGTATCTGTGTAAAATTTACTTATATCTTCAACACAATTTAAATTTTATACCCGACGATATACGGAACGATATAAGATAATTCTTTGTCTCTCGATTTTTTTAAAAAAGTATATTAGCACCATATATATATATATATGTATACAGATTACCTTCTTTCTTTTATTTTAAAGCCATTCATATTTCTCCCCATTTACTTTTTTTTTTTTAGGATTGCACAAATCAATAATGCACGTACATTGTACATATTATATCTCTTTTTCTATGTATATTGAATTACCTGTGACTTCAAAACAATTTGCCACAGACTTACATTATCACTTTTTTGATATAATTCAATTACATAGCCTCTAGTATGAGTTAAACATTAAACGTTCCGTATATGCTTATCTGATTTACCGGTGAACGGTTTCACTTCCGTATCCGGTTCTTCCATAGCAAGAGGCGCTTGCCTTGTATCGGGAACATCGACGTCCATTGCATTTTTCGAACGATGCCCTGTCTCTGTCGAATCTTGAGTCTGATTCGATGAGCCAGTATCTTCTAAGTTCGTCGATTTCGTAGGCTCTGTGGGCGACGAAATTGACGATGGCGTGGGCAATTCAGAATTTGGAGAAGTGCCATCTCCTTCTCCTATGTTATGATTATGAGGTTTTTCTTCGAATACTAAAATATGAAAACACATATTTGTAAATTCAATGATTTATAATATTGAGACAATAGTTTAATGAAGAAAAAAATATAAAATGAATATTAAATGATATCTTACGATGTTTTTGAAAAGAAATCACATAAGTATATCTTTTTTTATCCTTTTAATTTTTTATTTAAATATCAATTGCATATATTTTTGAACTTACATTTATCAAGGCTGATAATTGACCCTACAAATTCGTTGACAGTGAGAGATGGTGCATGGTCTTCCATTTGTCTTCTCCTCCTAACCAACCACCAGTCAATAAGGAACAATGCCAAAGCTAAAATCTTAATGCCAGCGCAAAGTCCAACATATCTGAAATATATTTTGGTCAACAAAAATACTTTCTTGCTTAATATCATTCCTAGAATTTAATTATTTAAAATTATGCATCGATATTAGAGTTGTACCTGTATCTAAATTGTTCAATGTCATAAAGTAAACATCTTCCACCTTTTTCTCCACAAGTGCTTTTCCAAAGTAAGCATGTAGAGTCAATTAAATTACCAAATAAAATAGGAGCGGGTATATAACCGAATAGTCGAAAGATTACAAATTGCATGCCTAAAGCAAATGATCTTTCCTCTTCTGAAACTGACCTATGTGTACATATTCAAAATAAAAATTAAAATATACTTAATAATATATAATTTAAAATAATAATGTATAGGGAAAATAAAAATAAAACTTACCGTAATACTATCATTAATAGAGGCATTTGAGTGATGGCAACAATAAATGTCATGAAAAAAAGTAAAATTAAAAATGGAAATATAGTCCTACATGGCGAAGTGCACGGACCCGCAGTAGCTACTGGTACTACCGTCACCTCTGCAAATTCTGGTGCTGCCGGAGGTAACATTGTTAAATTTCCGTGTATACCTAAAACACAAATATCTAATATTATCAAAAATCTAATATTATCAACAATATAATCATCTAATTCATATACATTGCTAAACATTGTACTTAATTTATGTTATATTTTTTTACAATTGTACACTTACAAGCACAATTAGTGAAATTTGATTTGGAACTGAAGGCAGTGCAACCTGCATGACAAGGACTAAAATATGTGAGACCATTGTTTCCACAGACTGGTTCCACATCTGTCATTCGGCATTCGCAACCGAAGTTACATGCGGCAGTGAGATTTACTTGAAAGGGTTCAGGGCCCTTTGTACTGCTGTTAAAATATGGTATAGTGGTCCCAGCCATTTTTACATTGTCACAACCGAGGAAAAAAAGGAGACCATAGCACACCAGGCATATCATGTTCGAGACAAGAACGAATTGAACCGCACCTTTCGGTCTTAATTCTAAACGTTTGAGCAAACATCCGCCAAAAAAGATTCCAATGCAGGCACCTGGTATCGCTATAGAGCCGGTGAATACACTAGCTTGACTCTTTCCTAGGCTGAACTGTGTCTCCAAATATTTTGGCAAGAAAACCACGAATCCAGAAACAATCACTAATTCCATGCAAGCTCCTAAACACGTCACTACGTACACTGGATTACATACTAGTCTCCACATACTCCTAGGAATATCTGAAAGTGAAAATTATATTTAAACAAATATTTTAAGTTAAAATATATTATTACGTTCATATTCACCTTTCACATCTTTTCCGTAACCACTATCATCAAGTCTTTCTTTTTTTTGTTCTTTGCATTGCTCTTTTTCTTTCTGCGATGATAATTTATTTTTTTCAATAATACGTATTTTTTCTTTCTCCCGTTGTAAAATTTTTGGAAAACTGAAGAAAGGAATTGCCACTAAAATTAGGAGTAAGCCACAGAGTAAAAACCCACCCCACCACATGCCTACCCATCTGTGATCACCTGGATCTAGAGAAAAATTTATTTTATTTTATAAATAGTATTTTATAATTTTTAATAAACAACATCTTATTGAATTTATTGAATCACCTATACTGATAATTGTTCCAGAAAATGAATCCATATGAAATGATAATAGATATGCTCCAAGAAGAAAACCTAAAACTGGTCCAAAAGCTGCCATACTATACATGCAACCTAGAGAAAAAATAGATGAAATTATTTAATAAATTGTCTTTGATGACGAATTTTAAATATTTTAAAATCACAGGTTCTTACCAATATACAAAGAAGCACTTTCTGGTCGTACATGATCATCTATATACGTAGTACCAAGAGTAAATAAAGGAGAACCACCACAGCCTAATAATAACTGAGCAAGTACAAATAACATAACAGGACCAGCAGTAGATGGAGATCCTTGAATGCAATTATCACCTCTTAAATTGTTGTGTGGCGCTAAAGGTGGAGATGATAATCCAGATGAAAGGCGACCTACAAAGAAAGAACATTTTCATTTTCTTTATCAAATAATTTTCCTCTCTTAAAATTGGATAATGAATCAATAAAATATATTTTATAATCAATATTGAATATATCTTGTGCTATTTTATCATAATTTCATTCTTTTAAAAATATATGAAATCAAAAAGAATTCTATAGAAAATTCACTTTTTCTCTATTATATTTATTTAATATATATAAACTGTAATATATGTAAGCTGGTAGCTGATGCTATAAAAAGAATTATGAAAAAATAAATATATTTTACATTCTCTTAAAATGTAAAATTTTATTTTTTGAAAACTTTGTTGTGAAATATTGCAGAAGTTGATAGAATCTATAATTTTGTATGCATTTCTCGTTTCACAATTCATTAAATATTTACCAAAGCTCATGTCTTGTTCGCGTAACGAAATTGCACGACAAATGTTGTCTGAGTTAGAGTTATTCACAGTCGTCATTAAATTGGGCTCGGCTGTGAAGTGTGGCACCATAAAGATCATCGATCCCAGTCCCATTATAACAGCGCCTGAAACAATAACATTAATAGTAAGCAAAAAGAAGGGGAAACAATAAACAATAGACTCTGTTAATCTGAATACTATTATAACATTATACCATAACAATATGATTTAAAATTAAATGAATTTCAGAACTTCTAATATTATAATATATATTATAATATTATAATATTATAATATTATAATATTCTAATATTATAATATTCCCTAATATAATACAATATATCTATATTATAATATAGACAATTACAATATTCTGTTTCTAACAATAAGATCAAAATATATTTTTCATTCACTCACCAATAGCTATCCAAACAGGTATGTGTCTTCGGCTACCAAGATAGCTGACAAAGATGACAGTGATGACATTTCCAATTTCATAGGAGCTAGCAATGACGCCTGAAAGGCTGGACGGGATTTCGAACCTTTTCTCTATGGTTGTGATCACAGAATTTATGTAACCTGAACTAAGTGCTTGTTGCAATGTGACGAGAAACGATAGAAGGAACACAAACACCTGAAAAAATTATAGGATAACAAAAGGTAAATTCGTTAATGAGTAGTAGGATTATAGATGGAAATTTGATTGTGTTTTCTTTCATATGTTCGACTATTCTGAGAAGTGAAGCAATTCGTGTAACTATTACAAAATTTGCTACTATATTCTACCTATTTATTAGGTAGAACATAATGGATTAAAAATATCAATGAGAAATTTGAATATATCTTTTAATATTATAAAAGTTTCTTCTTTTTTAGTGTTTCATTAAATTGAAACTTAAGTATACGTTTGCTGGAATGTCTTGAGAATATTTGATACTATGAAAATGTGATTTTTCTTGAATATTGCTTGAATATTGTTTGATAAAAATGCAAATATGATGTAGAATTATTTAATAATGCATGGTACGTGTTATCAAAGAATGTTCTCTATATTAAATGAATATAATATTGGATAAAAATATTGATATTGTTATTTTATGTAAAAATCACAATTAAATATTGAAACTAAAGAATGGGAAATAATTTTCTCGTAACAATATTTATTTTATATGTAAATGAAACGATATTTTACGAGATAAAAATTTCGATTTGACAAAAAGAATTTTCCATGTTCGTGTACTTTAACAGAAATAATTTTTTCCCCCCGTTGGGACGAAACAAAAGGATCTTTTTATCATGTTAAATTGAGAGATACGTGTTCCTGATATTATCGACCGATTCTTTGATACATCCTTTATGTCGAATCGAACGATAAAGCCCGATTAGATAAGCAGAAACTTTATCGATTCCACCATTGTACCCTTGAGTACATTTTAACTAACGAAGGTAAAACGCTGCATTAACGATGATGGGAACAGGATAAAACGTTTTGCTGATAATCAACGTGCCATATTTGATAAATCAAAAGTGAACAGATTCTCGATACATCGTATAAAGTGCTTTCATTCCAAATTACTTCACTTTTGTGTAAATTTCCATGAAGTTTAAAAATTTGAGAGTATTAAAAAATATTTAATCTACCTAGAAGGCTTTGAAAATTCCTCCACAGGAAATTTAATAAAATCTAATCTCATTTTTTAACAACAACAAATCATACCATTACACCAGAAGAAGAACTAAATGATGAAATCAACATCAAACGACGTCTTCACGTCTTACGTATTCGACGACTTACAATTAGAACCTTTCACGGAATGTCAGCATCGTTTCAATGTCATATCCTTTCAAAATGATGACTCACGATACCAGGTTTGTACATCCGTGTAATATATACCATCCATAAGTTAGTGAACACATGTTTCAGAGTATTGAACATTATGATTATACATTTATATTGATTATATACCAATTATATGTCTATAAAGTAAGAAAATATTATGCTTCAATAATTTTAATATCAATCTACTTTCATTCATTAACATAACATTATTTCATTAAATATTTTTATTTTAAAAATTCATCATATTCCATATACCACAAACTAATAAATAGATTAATTTAGATATTGGAATATCATAATAGTTATTAAAATGATAAATAATCCAAATGAATCTTGAATTAAGAAATTGTGACTCTACACAGTTTATTATAGATCTGTAAGTACTTTCCAAACTTATTTTTTCCAAACTCCATAAGAAAAAGAAAACTAAAAACAAAACAAATTTACAAATTAATGTTAATCACTGACAAGCTTGTATTTAAAATTAGCAAGAGATTCATGAACGAGATTGTAGGTAATTCTATAAGCCAATTTCGATTGAATCTCTTAGATAAATCACAATACAAGTCAGATCTGAAGCAAGAAGAAGATCTGAGGAAGCACACACCGCCTTTTACGAACCTTTATTCCAGCGAATCTTTGTATAAAGGCCGGCCTGCAGCTCAGGATTCCACAGTCCTTCGAATCCGGATTAAACGGTGGGGTTTGCGCTCTCTCCTTCTCCGTCCTGTGCCACCAACGAGAAAAACGCTTTAAGAATCTTCTGCAAAATCTTTTGTAGGATATTTTGATATTGGAATGGAGGAACGAAGCGAGAAGCACGTATGTGATTAATCCTTTAACCAGTAGACAATGATATAAATTGTTGATATTATTTTTAAAATGATATTGTAATTTATGATTATAATGTAGTTGAGTGTAATGTAATCTTTGTTCAATTTTTTTATGAAAATTGAATAATGGTATTGTAAATTTATTTAATACAATAAATATTGTGATTAAAAATAAGAAGAATTTTATGACTATTAATAATGTACTTTTTATTACTGATTGAAGAATGTTTGAAGAATAACATATTTTTTAAGTTTTTTCTTTTATAATATAGTTATTTCAGATTCTAAATTCCAGTAAATGAGACAATAATTTTTAAAAGCTTAATTTCTCTTCCTATTTCTATATAAATATCTCAACATTTTTAAATTTTTCTGATTTTTCCAAGATTGATGATTTTATGATCTAGACTAATACTTTTCAATGTCCTTCTAATTTGCCCACGATTTTATCATAAATGTTCAACTTCCACTTAAGCTAATTCAATGTTATTTTACATCTCAAAGTAACGTTCATCTTGGATTTTACGGATTGCTAACTTCTCAAGAGTCTATACAGCCTACTTGGCGTCACTTCAATTCCTTATTTAAAATAAATTCTTCGTTCATCGCCAACGCTGTTCTTAAAAGGAAATCCGGCTCTTCTGTATTTTCATCACAGAGCTCATCTCATGTAAAATTAGTCCGTAGAAAATAACATTGGAAGTGCCTTTAATGATAATTTTAGTTCTAATCGTGATACAGTTAAAGGATTAAAAGAAGACAATTCATTCGATGGAAATAAAATTGAGGAAAAAAAAGAGAGAAAAAAAAAAACAGATTGAAAGAAATGTTAACTTTTGCGTTAATCATATACAATCTTTTTTTTTGTGTTAATTGTACAAACGATAATCGTGCCAAATTTACCTGTCCACCATGGAAGCACTGGGATTCCTGCTGTGACATTTGATGATAAAATCTCTGAAAAAGTGTAAAAAGAAGAAACAAGAAGCATGAATATCTCGTGCTGAATGATGCACTGTGATCGCGTGCATATGAGGACAGATTGTAGTTAATTAGAAATGGATCAATCCTTTGGAGATTTAAGCATTGCACATTGACATTCAATTTTTTATTAATTGAATAAATTACAGAGAATCTAAGTTTTCATTTTTCCAAAGGATCAAACCATATTGAGAATTGAAGACTAGAGATATTGTATCATAAATTTTCATATTTCTTCATAACATGTATTAAAATAAAGTTTAGCATTTATATTTCTTTTACAAATATTAATTTTCATATATAGAATTTTATCTATATCCAAAATCTTCAATTATAATATTTTATATACAAGTATTAAAAGAGATATTGTATCACAAATTTTCATATTTCTTTTACAAATATTAATTTTTATATACAGAATTTTATCTATATCCAGAATCTTCAATTATAATATTTTATATACAAGTATTAAAAGAAAGACTAAGACTTTGCTCTTACTATCAATTAACTCTTAAATTAATTATATCATTCTTCCAACAAATTTTTAATCTGTAAAACATTTATATCCCCATACCATTAATTAATTTCACAAATATTAGATTAACATCCCAAAAATATTATAAAACAATCAGTTGAGGTACATAAGTATGATAAAAAAAAAATTAATAAAAATTCTAGAAAAATAGACCTGAAGAATTATTTTGGAGATTTAAACATTGATATTCAATTTTTTATTAATTGGATAAATTACAGATATTACAGAGAATCTAAATTTTCATTTTTCCAAAGGATCAAACCATATTGAGAATTGAAGACTAGATATAGATTATTTTCATATTTTTTTATAACATGTATTGAAATAAAGTTTAGCATTTATATTTCTTTTACAAATATTAATTCTCATGTACAGAATTTTATCTATATTTGGAATTCTTCAATTATAATATTTTATATACAAGTATTAAAAGAAAGACTAAGACTTTGCTCTTACTATCAATTAACTCTTAAATTAATTATATCATTCTTCCAACAAATTTTTAATCTGTAAAACATTTATATCCCCATACCATTAATTAATTTCACAAATATTAGATTAACATCCCAAAAATATTATAAAACAATCAGTTGAGGTACATAAGTATGATAAAAAAAAAATTAATAAAAATTCTAGAAAAATAGACCTGAAGAATTATTTTGGAGATTTAAGCATTGATATTCAATTTTTTATTAATTGGATAAATTACAGATATTACAGAGAATCTAAATTTTCATTTTTCCAAAGGATCAAACCATATTGAGAATTGAAGACTAGATATAGATTATTTTCATATTTTTTTATAACATGTATTGAAATAAAGTTTAGCATTTATATTTCTTTTACAAATATTAATTCTCATGTACAGAATTTTATCTATATTTGGAATTCTTCAATTATAATATTTTATATACAAGTATTAAAAGAAAGACTAAAATTTAAATTAATTATATCATTCTTCCAACATATTTTTAATCTATAAAACATTTATATCCCTATACCATTAATTAATTTCACAAATATTAGATTGCCATTCCAAAAATATTATAAAACAATCAGTTGAGATATATAAGTATGATGGAAAAAAAGAAATTAATAAAAATTCTAGAAAAATAGATCTGAAGAATTATATATTGGAACAACTTGGGACATCTACAGAGAAAGGAATCGTAAGAGTATGTGACACGATAAATGTAACAGTTATAAAAATATCTATTTTGCGAATAATGGTGCCATGGTCAACCCGATGCTTTCACTTTTCACGATTTCGAGGGTCACACTTTACAATTTTTACCACGGTCGTTTAGAAGCTATTTCTGTATGTAAATTCGCGGATGCAAAAAATTTCCGATTTCATAACAGGAAGAAACACCCATAACCATTTTCATGTCTCACTTCTTAACGTCTCGCTTTCTCTTTTTCGCGATAATTTGTCCTATTTAGTGTTACGCACGATTGTCACTTATATAACGATGATGCTAACGCATCATTTTCAATGTGAAAATATTTTGTGAAACGAGTGGAATATATATATATATATATATATATATATATATTTATATGTGCTTCACCTGCATAATCTGTATAAAGTTTCTTGAAATAGTGGAAAATAATAATATGGGTTTCGATTGTTTGCAATCAATAATTCATATAATATCGAATGATAAAAATAATGACACGTAAATTGTGCAATATTCTCGTGAATCATTCTTACATATTGTTTTATACAAACCAAGTGGTATTATTCGAGTTTAAAACCGTCAAGTACGTCATTTTTTTCATTTCAAAACAAGTATGCTGCAATCGTTTATAATTTACGTATTTTCTTAGCATTAAAAATTTGTATAATTTTTACACGTTTATATACACTAGTATATAGCAAGCAAAATAATCTTCCAGGAATGAACATATTTATCGCGTGATTTTTCTTTAAAAATCGATTATGAAATTATCGATTATTAAAATTAAGAAAAATTTAAACCGCTATAACTTGGATAATAACGATTCCTGATCAACGGATGAAAGATCATTAGAAGCGCGGGAGTTTACCCTTTGAAATACTTTTTCATTTATTCCGACACGACTTCCGGTTCCAAAGATATCGTCGTGTAAAGAAAAGGTGATTTTTATATTCTTAAAAACTCGATTAAACTCGATTGAAATTAGGGAAAATTTGAATCGCTACAACTCGGAACGTAACGACTTCCGGCCAATGAACGAAACATCGTTAGAAGCGTGGGATTTTACCCTTTAAAACGCTCTTTTGTTTATCTCGATACGACTTCCGGTTCCCGAGATATCGTCGTGGAAAGAAAAGCCTAATTTTTAACCGTTTATTCTCTCCATTCTTGTCGTTTACTCGGATCTCTCTCTCTCTCACTGACCTATCCCAAATTCCAGGCGAGCGAAAGACGCGATTCCTGGAAAAAACGTACGTATTTCCAAGAAAAAATGTAGGTCACCAGATAGCGCCACCATTCGTAATCTCTGTACCGTCTCAAATATTATAGAAACTCTGAATCCTTATATCTCGGCAACCAATTCAGATATCGGGATAAAACAAAAAGGAACTTCAATGGCGTGGTTTTCTCTATTTCCTGAATAGGTTTAGATGACAAAATTTATAGTTTCTCCTCGCGTTTTTTCATACGAAAAGTCGAACTTTTATTTGCAATACTTTGCAAGAATATATTGATCTATTATGATCAATATATATATGAATTAGAGAATTTAGAGATAATATTATTTATTATTAAGAATAATAAAGTATAGGGATATAATTTAACATATACATTTTACACAATATTCTGTATTTTATATAATAGATATTTTTTGTTTGTTTATATTAAATGAATATTTGAAATCCTTAATTCAGAATACATGTTTCTAAACTTAAAAACTTATCCCACGAATATTGTATTATATCAACACCCTTTTGTGCACATTCCTAGATAAGATTTAAAAAAAAGGAAAAAAGGAAAAATCGTCTCGTGAATCCGCAATACTCACCTATGGTCCACGAGGCCAGAACTGGGATTTCTACTGTGACACCTGATGACGGTGTCATGAGTCAGTCTGCTACCGGTTGCTTGCAGTGGGTCTGTGGTCTCGTCGGTTCCCGTGGTCGCGCTCTCAGCGTACAGACCAGTCATAGCATACATGCTTTCGTTCCTTCGATGCCCAGCATGATAATTGCTACCAGATTCGGACCTGAAACGTAACCGTCGGTCACTATAATCTCAAAATAATCCAGATTGCATCTCTTCGAAGAGTGGCGCACAAATTCCAACTTAATTGTTATTTCATAGAAAAAATTTTTGTGATCCAAAATAAATATTGATTCGATTGAATCCTGAAATCATCATCACTATTGAACATTTATTAAAATCCTTAAATTGTAAAAATGAAGAAAACTAAATCTATCCAATTATCATAAGATTAGAACTGATTGGATTAATTGTTTCATAGAGAAAATCTTTGTGATCCAAAATAAATATCGATTCGATTGAACGTTGAATCCTGAAATCATCATCTATAAAACACAGGATTTATTAAAATCCTTAAATTGTAAAA
This sequence comes from Apis mellifera, assembly GCF_003254395.2. Lineage (NCBI taxonomy): Eukaryota > Metazoa > Arthropoda > Insecta > Hymenoptera > Apidae > Apis > Apis mellifera. The sequence goes on from NC_037647.1 coordinate 4,390,777, forward strand.
ACGAAGGAAACTAAATCTATCCAATTATCATGAGATTAGAACTGATTGGATTAATTGTTGTTTCATAGAGAAACATTTATTGATCGAGATTTGGCTCGTTGAAACGAAAATTTTTGCATTTTTGTGGTCCAAAATAAACATCGATTCTTATTTAATTACCAATATTTTCCACTACTCAAGAACCAATTGAAAAAGTAACTCTGTAACACTTTCTTCTCGCAAAATGAAAAAAAAAATAGAGGAGGAGAGAAAGAAATCATCATCACTGTACGACACAGGATTTATTAAAATTCTTAAATTGTAAAAACGAAAGAAACTACAATTATCATGAGATTAGAACCGATTGGATCAAAAAATATTATACCTACATCCTTCCCAATTTGCAAATTTTTAATAATTTTATTAATCTTTTTTTAAATTATTATTTATTGACAATTTTTCCGACAGCAAGTCGGTTGTGGATGCAATTTCTCGTTATCGAGCAAGAGTAGAGAAGACAAACAGAATTCTGGAAGCCCCTGAACAACCTGTACTTATCTAAACATTACACGTAGGCCCCCTCGAAGCATCGTATTACCCTCTAACGTAATAAGAATCTTCCCTTCTGTTATTTGGATTTTTTCGCCCTCGCCAGAGAGGAGATCTCCTCGAAAATTGCATATCCAACGTCTACGGCCCGATTTAAATATTAACCGGTCACAGAAGAGCTCCAAGATACGCACATAGTTATGCTTTTCCTTTTTCTTTTTCTTACCTGCTATCTTATTATCTTTTTCTATTTTTTTTATTTTTAACGTAATTCTTAATGCAATTCTTTCTTCTCCAATTTTAATAATCGAGGGATTGATAAAATGATTCTCAAGAGGATGAAAATATAAGGAAGACTATAGATTCTTGCTGATCTTAAATTGTATCAAGTATTCTGCAAAGGTGCCATTTGTCTCTCATCTCGATTCTAATGTTGAAGAAAGAAAAGGGAAATATTTAGCGATATTTTAACAAACTCTAAGCTCCGTTTTTTTTCGAGAAAATTGAGTTTGAAAACTTTACAGATTGGCGGGTGTTTAAGTTTCGATGGGAAAAGTAAAGAGACTGATGATAAACCGATAAGCAAAGTAATAAAAGTGATAATAAAGAAACAATAACCTTCCCCCAACGCTGGAGAAATTTAAATATTGATAGAAATCTTTATCGTTTAAAACAATCCAACAAACTTGAAACTTTTACTTTACGCCATTCCAAAGAGATAACAACTTCTTTAAACAATAACTGTTCAAAGAATCCAAAATTGGATAATAATATTTCCATAGACTTTCATTCAATCCTTTAATACATGCTGATAAAATTCTTTATTAAGATTTTCAAATTGAAAACAAAACTTTTCAGAGGAAACGAAATTTCTCTGATCACAAACACCAAGATCCATTGTCCCATAGACTTTATTCATTTCAGAGAAAGGAATAAAGGAAAAGAAAAAGAATAAAGGCTCTCACAACAGTGGAGAATAAAAAGATCATCCTTTAAAAACCTTATACATTGATTCCTGAAAAAGAAATAGCAGACAAAATTTAATCTTGTGTGGCTCCAAAGTCAAACTACATTGCACGTGTACTCTAAAAAAAGAAAAATCTTAGAGGAAAGCTTGATGAAAAGCTTGGAGAGCGACAGAAAGAGGAGGAATTCGATAAGGATGATACATAGAAGAAAGAGAAAAATATTAAAGGAACAGAAAGAAAAGGCAAGTGAAGAGTAAAAAGATCATCCTTTAAAAACCTTATACATTGATTCCTGAAAAAGAAGTAGCAGACAAAACCTAAGAAATAATAAAAACAGTTTAATCTCGTGTGACTCCAAAGTCAAACTACATTGCACGTGTACTCTAAAAAAGGAAAAATCTTAGAGGAAAGGTTGATGAAAAGCTTGGAGAGCGACTTGGAGAAAGAGAAGAGAAATTCCATAAGGATGATACATAGAAGAAAGGGAAAAATATTAAGGGAACAGGAAGAAAAGGCAAGTGAAGAGTAAAAAGATCATCCTTTAAAAAGTATACATTGATGGAAACAATGTATCCTTATACATTGATTCCTGAAAAAGAAGTAGCAGACAAAACCTAAGAAACAATAGAAACAGTTTAATCTCATGTGGTTCCAAAGTCAAACTACATTACGTGTACTCTAAAAAAGGAAAAATCTTAGAGGAAAGGTTGATGAAAAGCTTGGAGAGCGACTTGGAGAAAGAGAAGAGAAATTCGATAAGGATGATACATAGAAGAAAGGGAAAAATATTAAGGGGTTAACGAACAGGAAGAAAAGGCGAGTGGAGAGATCATCTTTTAAAAACCTTATACATTGAAAAAGAAATAGCAGACAAAACCTAATCTTGTGTGGCTCCAAACTCACTGCAAACTACATTGCACGTGTACTCTAAAAAAGGAAAAATCTTAGAGGAAAGGTTGATGAAAAGCTTGGAGAGCGACTTGGAGAAAGAGAAGAGAAATTCGATAAGGATGATACATAGAAGAAAGGGAAAAATATTAAGGGGTTAACGAAGAAAAGGCGAGAGAGCATCACCTTTTGTGGCCGAAACCACCCCCGCTGCTCTCGTTCCTCTTGTGGCCACTCTCGGATCGTTTGTGGCCAAAGGCACTGGATATGCTCTCGGCACGTTTGTGACCGCTCTCGGAGCGTTTGTGCCCGATAAAACCGCCGCCTGACTCGGTCCGTTTGTGGGTGAACATGCTCGAACTCGAGCCGTTCCTCTTGTGCCCGCTCGTGGACGCCATTTCTTCCTCCTTCTCCTCCACCGCTTCCTCGCGTCCCTCGGCTTCCCTCCTACCAAAATCCTTGAATTACGGCTCCGCCGTCCACATTTTTCGCCGAGTGCTCCCGTGCTTGCCTGCAACAAACGCAACAATCTCCATTTAGACGCTGCTCTGTTTTTAAATTAAATCCTCCCAGGATATTCTTCCATGAATATCGATCTCTGAAGAGCAAGGTATCGATTTCAAGGTTTCGTTTCGTGGAAGAAAAAAGGCGTGAACGTTTCTTTAATGTCGACACGGTTTCGTACGATCAATTGACATCTCTGTGTTCAACGGTTCAACGAACCTGCTTCTGGTAAGGTCAGGGCCGTTCGACAGCGCGAGCAACGTTGTCATCTTACGTTACGAAGACAGAAGCGGGATAACTGTATTTCCTATTCTTTGCATCCTGGACAATGTCCACCTCGACGACGATAATTCTTCTCGAGGACAAATTTGACGCAGGGATTTAAGGCGCGGAGGGCAAAGGAGGTCGCTTTTCGACCAAGTCGTTCAACGTGTCGAGACAAATTTATCATTTCTTAACGTTTCTTCTCTAATTTAACAATTTATTGTTACATTTTACACGCAAGTTCATATTGTGTAAGAAAAATGATCAATCTTTTCTCGAACGAACCATGATAACCAGATCAAATCTTGCTTACAAATCGCGTTCACCTAAAAAAAGAAAAAAAAAGGTATCAAAATCAAGAAGAAAATCAACTCATCATTCCCTTCAATTGCTCGAAGAAAGCTCAACCTTCTTCTCGCCATTCACGACTTCGGTTTCGCAAATAGCCACGCTAAGCGTCGAGTAATTCGCCACGCGCCGTCCATCCGCCGTCATCGTTGCACACGAAATCGTTTCTGTCGCAACAGGGGCGAGGGCCGACCGATGAAAGTTTCGAATTAAACTTGCGCAATTAGGGCCGTTACGTAAAACGCACGTTTTGTCGTGGCGGGAATTGATTAATTTGACGGCGATTCTCTCTCTTCTCAGCTTACCATTTCCGTGACAATGAAACGTTGTTTTTGGCTTAATATGGTCGGTTTATTTAGAGCAAATACAGCGTGTGTGTGTGTCTGTGTGTGAAGATGGATGAAATTTCGTTCGCCATTCTTGGCACGATGCAAATTGTCAAAATTCGTATTCGATTAGAACAAGATATCGATCGTTTATTGGGATATTATATCAACGATCGAGTAATTGAAGATTCTATCTGTTTATAGTAGCAGTGGAAGAATAAGTGAATTTAATTTTATTCACTCGCGAAGATTAAAGAATCAATTTCAAAATAATTGACTTTGAGTTTAACACGCTAAGCGTATGCAAATTTCAAACCTTTGCGATTTCCCCAACCTTCGTGAATTTTGATTGCTAAGAAGTAGCAGGTAATTCATGTAAAGATTTTAAGAAACCGATAAAAAAAAAAAGACTAAGCAACGAAGTCGAGATTTGGATTATAAGCCTTCAAAGGCAACAACGTTAAACTCTGTCTCTCGAAAAAATTATATCACGCGATAAGATCAAATAAGTCCAATTATTACCTGTCATAGACCCTCACTCTCATAAAATTAAAAATAGAAAAATGAAAAATCGATCGTTTCTCGCCAAAAACAAATTCCTCGAGCATTGCAGTGTCGCGTTTCGTCCCCTCTCGAAACTCGATCTCCATCGCTTCTGCATTCGCCTCTTATTGCGACAACACGAAGAAGAGAACGCCAAGGGAACACCATTTTCGCCACCTTTTTTCCCCCAGATTATCGACCGACCACGCGGCCTTGATTTCGTTCGTCCGATGAAAAATTAAAGCGTTGTATGCCCGTCGGATAACGAATTCAAAGTCAGGGATACGTCGTAATGATCCGCGCTGTACAGCTCGATGCCACGTGCCGTTTAATAATTTCATCGAGTTCCGAATTTTTTGAATTCCCCCTATTTTATTCAGAATTCCATTTAAAGTAAAGGGAAAATATATTATTCACCTGTTTAATCTAAAACATGGCCCATCGATTATAATTTTAGGTCGATCTGCTCCGTCAAGTGAAATTTAAATAGCCGCGGTATGTTGACATTGTACAAAGATAGCATAATAAATTATTTTTTAATCGAAGAATCGAATGAATTAATGAAATAATAACTGTCTCTGGATTATTAAATGAATTTAAATTTTTAGTTAAAATTGTAAAATTTGATTATGCAACGATTTATTTAGTTTATATTTTTTGTATAAATAAATTAGTAATTAAATTTGATTGGTAAATTTGATAAACTTTATTTAATAAATTAATTTTGATTTATGATTTATAATTAAAAGAACGAATTACCTTAGAAATAACAGCTTAATATCTTTTGATAGATCATAAAGATGTTTGATTAAGATAAAAATTAGGCACAGCAGTTTAAGTTTTTGAATCTGTTCGACTTTTAAAATCTTATTTGAGTTCACTTTTCTAAGAAACGTGAAAGAGAGCAATTGCTTTTGGTATAAATAATCATTTTGAATAATTCCAAGTAGTCTCGTTACTTGCCATGGAATATTTTTCATACAAACTCCATTATTATTATTTTGTAATCCGATTTGTTGAATGATACTTGGATTTGAAAATACAAGAATTGTTTTTGAACACAGTTTAACTTTTTGCATTCTATCAAAATTACGAATTATGGATTCGAAATTGATGTAACCATTAATGAAAATCACATTTTCCTAGATATTGATTTAACAACTGTTAACAAGATAATTGTTAAACAGTATGCGAGCTCGGGATTAAACTTCTCCTCGTCCTCTGATCAAATCTTCATTGACTGAACCATCGTTAGTCGCAAATCCAATTATACCATCGTTGATCGCATTATATCTTGGGGTTGTACACCTCTCGTTCTCTTCAATCCCTAAATACCATTATGGAATTATGCAGTTATTTACGTATTATTTATATACTCGACAAATTCCTTTGACTCGTCATTCCTTATTTTTTAACATTTACCCCGCAAATAATTCCTCGACGAACGATATATAAAACGTTTCATCATTATCTAATAATGATTTTTAACAAATTATTTATTATTATTTAAATTTTCTTGATACAAAATATAATTAAGATCGTTTCATCATTATATAGAATAAGATTTTTATCAAATTTCGAAGACTAATAAATTATTTATTATCATTTAAATTTTCTTTCTCTTATTATGATACAAAATATAATTAAGATCAATCACGAATTTTCAATTTTCATCTTCATCAAGATCAAAGATCATGGTGTCCTTCGATTCATTTACATTTACTTCACAAATAATTCTTTGACAAATGATATATAAAACATTTCATCATCATCTAATAAGATTTTTATCGATTTGTTATTACCTAAATCTTCTTGATATTATATTACGAAATATAATTAAGATCAATTACGAATTTTCAAGACGACGAACTCATTTTTGATACATCAAGATCAAAGATCATGGTGTCCTTCGATTCATCATTAATAAAAAAATCTGAAATAATAATATATTATATTACGAAATAATTAAGATCAATTACGAATTTTTAAGACGACGAACTCATTCTTGATAATCAAGATTAAAGATCATGCTGTCCTTCGATTAATAAAAAAATCTGAAATAATAATAATAAAAGAAAAAGGAAAAAATAGTAAGAGTTAGGAAAAATAAAAGGGATGAGGGGTTTGAAAAGGAGAAGAATCGATAGATTCGAGGATAAAAAAAATGCCCAAGGTGCGAGAAGCCGAGCGAAAACTCGGATAAAGCCATTCCCCCCATTCTGCTCGATCATTTTCTCCCTTTCGTCGAATTGTTAAAACGCACACCGAGCGCAAATACATCGAGCGATCGCGGTGTGTTTGCATCCGCGTCAAAATATCGAAGCGAATAAAGCTGTTACCGCGTGTTCCTCTGTGTCTCTCTCTCATTTTAGAAAACACTTTCGAAGCACGGAAGCGTGGAATCACCGTTATAAATTCGCGATCCCTCTTTTTATTACACCGTTCGACAACCTTTCCAACGCGTAATGGATTTCGAATGAATCTGAATGGATTTTTCTTAATATAAAAATATAAGAAAATTATCCAATTTTTGTATAATCGTTCAGTGTCAGATAATATTATCCAACGTGATAATTTAATCTAATATTGCCTATAATGCAATGTTTTGAATAATTGGATTACGTAAATTATAATAATTCCGTCGATGCATAAAATACATTGTAGATATGAAATAATTGTTTCAATAATTACGTATAATTACGTATAATTATTATGAAGAAAAGTGGATCGTTTCTTCGATTCTTTCACATGTTTGAATGAAGTAAAAAAAAGTAGCACGTGAGTGAATATTTATGAATGATACTGTTATTCCATTTCATTCATGATTTCCTCGTACACTTTTTTCTTTCTTTCTTTCTTTCTTCCTTTCTTTTTTCTGTTTCTATTCCAATGCATACCGATACGCGAATGCACAATTTATTGTAACACACTGTTACGCACTCGATGTATATATTTCCATTTCATTTTCCGTGCCGATGCATCATTTTCTCTTATATTTATCTAATGTTATTCGTCAATCGTGAAATTATCCAACAGTTATCAAACGATTAATATTAATAATTATCGACATTTTTCTATTCCTTCACAAATTTTTCTTTCGAAGTAATAAAAAAGGAATCGATGGATTATTATTTTCAGAGTCGATTTTTCTCTTCCTGAAAATAATTCGATTAATGCAAAAAATAAAAAAATAATAAAATATTACGAATTTGTAATTATTCTGAGAGGTGGCAAATTTTTTTCCTCCTCCACCTTTTGGAGGTAAAATTAGTCGAGTAGAAACTCGAGTGGTGGGATTTCGAATGCACAAGTGTTGACTTGTCTCGTCGTTTGAAAAAAAAAAAAAGGAAAAAAAGGTATTGTTTGACTTGTTAAGAGGGAAAAAATAAAAATTTCCTTGTTTGGAGAGGGGAAAAATCGGAGAAATTTGACACGGATGTCGGTGAACTTCGATTGTTCAACTTGCATATTCTTTTCTTTTTTTAAACTGACAATTTCTGAATTTGTTTCTTTTTTTCTTTTTATTGTCAATGAAAAAATATCGCTTATTATTATTCTTCTTCTTCATATAAATATAAAAAGAATACTTTTTGACTCGGTGGAAAAATTTTCTGTTTTCTTTTCTGTACACGATTTATCATTTTTCTTTTAAAATGATCGAGCGAAAAGATAATCCGACGAAACAGAAGAACACGCGAATTTTCAATTATTTTATCGAAGATGACATTTAAACGTTGCAACAAAAATTAATTCTTGGAAAGTGATGCCAAAACGAACAATGATCAGTTGCCAGAAATCTGCAAATACTGCTATCTATTTTAAGTAAAAACGAGTTATAGAATGAAAGTTTTGAGACATTGCATGGTTTGTCAAAAATCATTTCAAATTATTATTATCACGTTGAAGAATGCACATCGTTTTCTAAATAATAAATAAAAAGATTCGTCCCATTTTTCGAAATACACATAAATAAACCTGTAAAAATTTAATCACAAACTTTCTCCAAAACAAAGAGAGAGAGAGAAAGAAAGAATTAATTTCGAATCAACAAAGCAAATAATAATAAATAACGAATAATAAATCTAAAAAAAAATAAATAAATAAATATCGCCATCAATCTTTGCTACGAGAAATCAGAATAATCAGAACAGGCTCGCAACAACTTCTATTCAATATTGTTCGTCCAACAGCACGTTAATTGCAAATTACTCTCACGCCATGACTCGTGACCTAATAATCTTCTCTTGATCTTAGACCCTTGGAGGGTTCTTGCTGCGCACCGGAAGAAGAGCAATGAACTGTCGTGTACCGTTAAAGAATTAACTAACCATCTTTCGTCGAATACTTTATTTTCTACTGGAACAAAAATACGAAAATATGAAAAAAAGAAAATATATATATAGGAAATTTTATTGGTGTAAAATGATACAAATTATTCGAACTGACTCGTGCAAAATGACGAGTGGAAAAAGTACGATGAAAGATGTGTATGTAAGAAACTTTTTATTACCTCGTGATTCAAAACTATGAATCTCGAAGCAGAATCTTTCTTCTGCATGAGAAGAGTTATACACCTTTTTTTTTTTATGGATCATAGATCCATCTAGTGATGACATTCGAAATAAGAATTATATGTTACTAAAAATCAATTCGAAATTTGTATATTATAATATTTCCATTTGAGATTGAATTACAAATTTTCTTTAAATGTCAAATGGACGAATTTTAAAGATTTTTGACAAATTTGAAAATCGAATTCGAAAGAATGATACATCTTAAAGTGTCTTTTTCTTCGCATCACGAAACACACAAATATTTGATCGAATTGCATCGCGACCTTGCGTCGTGTTCACGCGATTTCTTCGTCGTGAATGCTCCATTACTGGTTATATAAATTCTTTTTTATACGTTTGAAGACTACAGAAGTAATGATAACATGGCATTTTCCGACTCCTACGCGGAAACAAATTGAAAATTGATCAAGACGTTTCCCTACGATTCGTTATGCTCTGTAACTCGTCAAGTGTTTTTCTTTTAACTTTAGCAACGCATTAACTCGATTGGATCGATAAAAATAGATTAATTGGATCGAATGGATCTTTTTTTAAATTAAATTCATTCCATTCTTTGAAAAATTATCGTCATTGAATCCTTTCTTTGATCCTGAAAAACGAATTTTAAACAAATCTATTCATAAATTTGCGAAAAATCTTTTAAAAATAATAACAATATTATTTTTTAAGTCTCAAAACAACAAAGAACTTATAAAATGATGGACGATTGAATTGAAAAACTGGAGGAAAGAAGATAAATTTACAAGATAAACTGAAAACAGGATAAAATTTCAAAATAACAAGCCTATTTATAGATTTGGTTTCGCTTGCAAAAAACATTTTTCAACAACAGCAGCACAAGAGTCTTTAATAATAGCAAGTAACAAGACTATATTACAAGTTATCTGTAACAAGATTGTGTAATATCTTGCATCACGTGTGATGCACCGAACGTGGCAGGAATGAGCATCGTATATCGCACGATGCACGAGACCAACATCGCGTTACTAAATACTTCTTAATATATTTCTATATCTTGTGCAATCATTAAGAAACCTTTAATCCTCGAAAAAAAAAAAAAAATAAAAAACAAATTTGTAAGTGAAAAAATTTCTTTAATTAATTTCTTTAATTCTAATGACTTTTTAAAAATAATCATATCTACAATCCACCTACCAATAAATATCCAAACCTACCAAAAAATTATTTCCAATTATTATTGCATTCTGACCAATTACAAATATTATAAAAGATATAAATTCAGCCTCATATTCTATTACACAAGTTAACAAAACAACCAACCAACTATATTCCCTCCCAAAAGATAATCCTCCTTAAGAATCCTTCTCTCCTGGAAAAAATATTTTACCCATTTAAACCAATAATAAAAATTCCATCCATTAATTAATATTTCCACAATTTATTTTGGATAATGGCAGCGATCGGCCACAAACAAGGTATACCCAATCATTTATTCCCTCCCAAAAGATAATCCTCCTTAAGAATCCTTCTCTCCTGGAAAAAATATTTTACCTATTTAAACCGACAATAAGAATTCCATCCATTAATTAATATTTCCATAATTTATTTTGGATAATGGCAGCGATCGGCCACAAACAAGGTATACCCAATCACTTATTCCCTCCCAAAAGATAATCCTCCTTAAGAATCCTTCTCTGGAAAAAATATTTTACCCATTTAAACCAATAATAAAAATTCCATCCATTAATTAATATTTCCACAATTTATTTTGGATAATAGCAGCGATCGGCCACAAATAAGATATACCCAATCACTTATTCCCTCCCAAAAGATAATCCTCCTTAAGAATCCTTCTCTCCTAGAAAAACTATTTTACCCATTTAAACCAATAATAAAAATTCCATTCATTAATTAATATTTCCATAATTTATTTTGGATAACGGCAGCAATCGGCCACAAACAAGGTATACCCAATCACTTATTCCCTCCCAAAAGATAATCCTCCTTAAGAATCCTTCTCTCCTGGAAAAACTATTTTACCCATTTAAACCAATAATAAAAATTCCACTCATTAATTAAAAATTCCATAATTTATCTTGGATAATGGCAGCGATCGGCCACAAACAAGGTATACTCAATCACTTATTCCCTCCCAAAAGATAATTCTCCTTAAGAATCCTTCTCTGGAAAAAATATTTTACCTATTTAAACTGATGATAAAAATTCCATCCATTAATTAATATTTCCATAATTTATTTTGGATAATGGCAGCGATCGGCCACAAACAAAGTATATCCAATCGCTTCTCCGGTAACCCAGTTCCTAGCCGGAAACCACGTCGATCCATTACTCCCCTCGGCCACCGGTCTTCTCTCCTCAATCGTTTCCTCCGCTAAAACGAAACGCCTCGAGCCAGGGCGAGAAGTTGAAATACACACATATACACATATACATATATCGGTTGGGGGGATGAAACGCTGACCTAGTGGCCAACCCATCGCCACCCGGTTTTCCAAGACCTTCCGACACGCGAGGGACCATTCGTTCCCCGGGCGCACGTGAGGATGGATGGATGGAAGCACGGCTCGGCCGTACCACAGCGCGATAGAGGCCTCCGCGATATCGCGCGCTCCCCGACGATCGATACCTCGCGTGCAATCGGCCCACCCGATATAAGCGCGCCGATCGGGGGGACAAGCAACCGCGACCTTTCCTCCTCGTGATCGAACTCACACTGAGGTGAAAGGGTGATTAAAGTGCGGTCATTATTTCGCGGATCGATCTAAACCGAGCTTTCTTTTTCTTCTTCTTCTTCCTTTCGGCGAAAAGTATTTGAGTTTTGGAAACTCTTTCTTTTTTCTATTCTATATATCGGTGGCTTTGAAATGGGATGGGATGGGATTCTTGGAATTAGGAGATTCGATCTTGTTAAGATCTTGATGATGATAGGGAGAATGAAGGGATCAAGTCGATTCGTGATGGATTAAAATAAAGAAGGAAGTTTCTCTACGAAGCATTCGAATATATAACAAATAAATCATAAACTTGATTATTATTATATCAACTATCGAGATTACGACGAAAACTGATAAATGCTCCATGGATAAATCCATCTACTTATATTAAATTAAAATTAATTCTCACAGACGATTATTTTCCTCGATTAACAATACTAAAACTTCTAAAAAACAAGTAACAATTAAACAAGCCAGGGGACCGAATCCTGAATAAAAATCGGCCGCCACTCGATCATCAGAGAGACAGGGGTGATCGAATCTAATAAATTTCAAACGGCGCGATTAATTCGATCCACGCGAGGAGGAAAAAAAAGAAAAAGAAAGGACTCGATGAATTCGCTTTGTGTCGAATACAGGCCGCGTGTCACCGGCCGATTCACCGGTGCAGCAGGAATCGTGGCTGCCCACCTTCGTGACGGTGGATTGTTTGTCGGGTGAAACGGCAGAAACGCTCCACCGCCATAACCAGCCTAGCTTTGCTCACCAGTTTCGACTTTGGTTACAACACAAGGTCTAGAACGATCGAGGAATGATCGTGGATTAGAAACTTGGCCTCTTCTTTTGTTTCGAGAAATTATTGGATCTAGATTCTTGGAAATCGAATATGATTGGATATATTTTAAAAATTGGAACTCTAACACCAAGTCAGAAATATTTAAAATGAATGAACAGCAACGTTGTTTATCGAAATATTCCTGAGATACGTTTCTCTAATCCTCCTCTCGTGTTTTACAATGTACAATAACGATATTAAAAGTAATAATTTCGACAAATTTTCGCTCCCATCTCTCTTTTTCTAAACGTATCTCCATTCCACCTTTATCATGCAAGGTAAAAAAGTTAAAAGAGAGAAAATTTACAGCAGGGTCGCCCATTTGGCCGCGGAGAATCCGATGGTTACTCCCGCGAATCCCGGCTAAAAGCACGATTTCGGAATAAAAAGTAAAAACTATATATTCCACGACCTACATATCGTTATTTACCGCATCTCCTGCGGCCGAGCAAAAAAAAGCTGTACCTGTACTCATCGACGACGATCGAGAAAGAGAATAAAATATTCAACCGCGCTCGCTTCCGATACGTCGATTAAATTTAACGAAAGTTCAATCCGTTCGCTTCCCTTTTGCGTGTAATTAAATAAAAAAAATATATATTCTCTTTATTTTAATACATTATCTCCTTCTTCTTCTGGAAGATAAAAAAAGATCGAATCCTAATTTTTAATTTCGTGAAAAGAGAATTTCTTTAAATCTTCTTCATCTCATTATTTAAATTTTTCGAATATGTGTGAAAATGTTGCTTGAACGAGGGAAAAACATTGGAGAAGTTCCGTGTAAAACACACCATGCACTTAAACTTTTACACGAGTGTACACAATCAAAGTGGAAAGCGAGAATTTAGTGTGAATGTTTATTGGAGTTTCGAATGTTAGATATATCGTGAACGAGTCGAGGATTTGCAGGTGTTAAAATATATCGTTATGTATTGCCAGATGTACCGGAGGTAATTGTTGAATAGAAGTTCCCTCGAGTTGTATTCCGAGTTGTTTCGTCGTATCCCGTTCCGAAACATAATTATACCTTTTTTCAAACTGTTGAAATTATTCTATATAATTTATCTTTTTTTTTTTTATTTTTGAAGACAGAAAAATCCGATCACACGACACGTTAATAGAACGAAATCCCAATCTCGTGACTTTTAATTGCTTCAATCCCGAAAGAAAACTTCTCTAATTATCCTGTCTTTCAACATCTTTAAAAATAGTTCCTCCTACAAAGAGAAAACATCGAGTTACCTGTCAATAAATTAAAAATCACGAATATTAACGATTAAAAATATGTTTAAAATATATACAATTGTACAATTTTTAGTTATTCTAAAGAAAATCGCTAATTGCTCCTGATTTTTAATTTAAATTAAAGTAAAATATCTAAGAATCTTCACCTAATATCAAAAGAAAACCCTAATTCCTCCTGATTTACTCTATTTTTAATTTAAATTAAAGATACTTAGAAACTAAGATATTTAGATACTAAGAAATTAATAAGTTATTTAATAAAGATAATTCCAACATCAAAAGAAAACCCTATACTGAAGATACTTAGAAACTAAGATATCTAAATACTAAGAAGTTATTGAATTATTTAATAAGGATAATTCTAGCATCAAAAGAAAACCCTAATTCCTTCTGATTTACTCTATTTTTAATTTAAACTAAATTTACTTAGAAACTAAAATATCTAGACATTAAGAAATTATTGAATTATTTAATAAGAATAATTCCAACATCAAAAGAAAACCCTATACTGAAAATACTTAAAAACTAAGATATCTAGATACTAAGAAATTATTTAATAAGGATAATTCCAACATCAAAACAAAAACCTTATACTGAAGATATTTAGAAATTATTGAATAATTTAATAAGGATATCAAAAGAAATTCCTCCTGATTTACTCTATATTTAATTTAAACTGAAGATACTCAGAAACTAATTTAATAAGGATAATCTGTAATTAATCAATCGTTATCCCAATCGCCAAAAATTTCCCCGATCCCTTCTTAATAATAAAACTAAAACGGACACCCGGTACGTAGCCGGAAACTTTTGGCACCGCGATAATATACCGTTATACCGGCCACTGCAGAAAAATATAATGCGACGTCCCAACCGCTTTATATAAATCATATACCTGTGCGCAGGTATGCATCGAAACAAATGCAACACCCAGGTCACCGGTCATATTGTCTCGCACGATAAATCACCGTGATTGCAAGTATGCGATTCGAACGTTGTTAACGTTCTAACGAGAGCTAAAATAAAACATTTCCATGATGGAAATTTCATGCTACATCTGCTATTGAACACGAGAGATTCTAAACAGTTTATTATTTTGAATTAAAATTATCTTAAACGTGGGATCACAAACGTTGGAAAAGGAATAAAGTGTCTAGAAATGGTGTACAGATGTTGAAAAACATCATTGGGATTCAGGCATTGATTCGAGTGATGGGTTTAAGTTCATCGCGAAACTGAAACATTTTATTATTTCCAATATTGTTTGAACTATTTATTAAACCCATCACTGGAACGAACAACAGCGCGAATACGAGATAATCTGTCCACGATTCGCAGAAATGTCCACCAATAATTATATTTCGTACGAGAATAAGCGACTACCCTAGTATACGTGAACTATGCGTGACTTGGGTCGTACGGTCTTTTCTATGGAAGAGTTCGAGGAAAAAGGGTGGATGTAAGGGTTGATGAGGGACAATTGGATATTTGGAGGCGTTGATTTCGGTGAATAAAAATTGCAGAGTGGAAAGAATAGAAGAGGATTTCGATTCTTGGTATACGCTTATGTTCACAAGTCATGGAATATCGATGGAGAAATTACATGAAATTATTTGAAATTGATCCTTTCGATCAAAGAAAATTCTAATAATAAATTTTAACTTTTAGATACGAGAAATATATAAAGAATTTCCTATTATAAAAGTTAAACTTTTATATAAATTGAAAACTATGATTAGTTTTATCAATTTTCAAGAGAAATATATTTACATGTTATTTACATTTATTTATCCATTTTACCTTTCTAGAATTATACAAATTCTACTTGGATAAATAAATTAATTAGTATGAAAATAAATTCATACGATGATAAATATTTTTTGTGATCACTGTAATTACAATTTTATTTATATGTGCATGTACAAAATACCTCACGACTTGTAAACACGAGTGGTACGTTAAATAAGGGGTGAATGAAACTTTACGTGCGTTCAACCCTTTCAGACGATTGGCAAACGAATTTGCTAACGAAAATAATAGGTGGAAGTGTGCGTTTTATTCGCAAATAAACACAAATAACCCTTGCCAATTTCTATCAATTTCGCGCAACAACAGATTGATTTTCATTTTAATTAAAATTCAAATATTCCTTACGAATAAAATAACTAAAAAAAAACTATTAGCAATATCAAGAAAATTATTATACAAATCGTGGAAGGGAAGACTTTCAATATACGAGAGTACTAAGAGCTAAGAACTAATTTAAATAATTGAATTTGACGATCACACACGATCGAAACAATTTTTTTAATCACACACGAATAAGCTGCATAAAGTCGAAATAATTAAAAGAAGTCGTTCGCAAACAAGCCTCATCCAATTTCCCTTGACACGCTGCTAATTCCATCGGATAATCTCGTTAAAGCACTTTTAATGCATCGTTTCCTCTAATACGCGCGTAATCCGACCAACATTTAATTACCCAAATCCACCAAACATTTATGGATCCGCATTAAAACAACAATATCCTTTTACGATCGTTCCTCGAATTTATCCCCCCTCTTCATTTTAATTATCGAATAACGGCTATAATTTTTAGATTTATTCCTTGATCCTTCGATCGAAATAAACTTAATTCTCTCTATTTTCAATCCATCCATCCGTATCGATCCTTATAATCGATTCGTTCCTTCAAAATCTTCACATTCGTTCGTTATTTCTTATAATATAGAGATAAAAAGGATGTGTTAGTATCTGGAATTAGCGCAAGATCTATCAATGGAGCGATACTTTTTTTCATTAAATATATATCGACGATAGTTTCAATTGTCGATTAATGACCTGAATAAAGCGAACAATACTTTTAAAAATTATGCAAGATTTCGTCGATCTCTTCGTTGAAAAACAATCGATGAACGGTTCTTTCATTTCCTTCCAAAAATTTAATTTTCTGTATTTCCATAACTGCAATTTATTCGTATCTAAAAATAATCGAGTTATTAATTTAACATTCATTTCGAATCCAAACATTTATCCTCGAATAAATAAACAAAAAATTCACACACTAAGAATCACTGTTCCACGATGAATCAGTTACCGTGTCTTCAAGTTACTGAGTCACTCATTGCAAACGTCGAGTAAACGACCCGTTTGATATGGTTCCAAATATAAAATCGTTCCCTCGAAGAAATATCGCGAGAAATCTCTTCGTTAGAAAGAAAAAAAACGCTGCTAATTCGAAACACACGCGAAGAGACTCCAACTTTCCATTGATTTACACTCCTTCGAGACACTTTAATCTCTGTTGAGGAGAAGCTTGATTAATTGATACGCGTTTTCTTCTGCTTCGTTCGAGGAGTGGTTAAGCAAAACCAGAAGAATTCGAATTAAGATCGTTTAAATTGTTTCATCTGTGACGAATTTCTTTTTTTCCTGAAGTCTAATTTGAACGAGTTTAAATCGATTTTTCGATGTTTTTGGATATCCAGAAAATACATTTCTGAGAAATATATACGTTTTTAAATGGATCTTGCAATTGGATGATCGAACTTTTCGAAATTCTTCGTTATGTTAATTCGCACACAATTACTTTATCTCGAGTAATAAATAATTCTCGAATTTATTTAACCTGGGTGTCGAGCCAAGCTGATGGCTACGAAATGAGAGCAGAGACGTCTGTAAAATTAACATTGGAGCTGTGATCTTAGAGGCTGGAGAATGAGCGGCAATCAGCCATATGGAATATAAGAAGAGATCGAGTTCAGAGAGATTCGTAATCGTCGAGGATCGTAGGAAACTCGTAAGAAATCGTGGGTAGAATAATGGGGTCACGTTTCTAGACGGATTCTGTGTAAATATAGAATTTTAGCTTCTTAAAAAACGCGCCACTGGGACGTCTTTTTGAAAAAATTGGACGTAGATGGAGACTCTCTGGAGAATTTTATACAGCATGTATATGTGTGAGAGAAGTGGATGGAAGATTATTGGCGATCTAATCGTTGCATCGTGAATGGAAAAAAAATGGTTGCGTCAGTATTTGAATAATAATATTCAACAATCTATTACGTGGACTACTTTATTTTAATAAAGATAGCAGCTTCTTTATCAGCCACTTAAGCTTGGGTGAGTAATTACTTTATCATCGAGTTAAATTTTATTTAAATATGTAGATGAGGGCCGTATCTTCTTTGTTAATATTTAATCTTATTGTTGTCACAATATTCATGATGCTTCACTTGTCCATTATTATCCGAAGTACAAGTTGGATTTGAAATGATGCAAAGTATTTTCCTTTTAACTCGAATCTTTAAAATATCCTCCCAGTTTCCTTTCGGTTCAATTCTGAAATCCGATTCAAACAGGTTTCCAAGATGGCTCTCCTTTAATTTTTCTCAGCTCTGCTCCCTAACCCCGTTTTACTGTACACAAAATATTACAGTTTATTCAGGGAATCAAGTTAAAAATAGAGCTGGGTGTATCGTTCTTTTAAATCGCTCTTTTCGAGAGCTGTTGTGCAAAGTACTTCTCTCGAGAGAAGTATTGACGTAATCGAATTGGCAAGACGAGCATCGACCAGCTCGAAAGTCGAGAGATTCAACATTGTTAAATGAAGCATCGCTAATTCTTCTTAGTTTGTGGCCAATAACTTGGATTCTCAATGATATTTCCAAATATTTCTATTTATTTCTTTCGAGTTCGTGTTGAATCGGTTACAAAAATTCACTCTGAATATGTAAATTATATCCTCCTCCTTGCTGCTTGCAACATTCCATTTCCACGAATTAAATTTTTACATGCAAATCTTGCCAGATCAAAACGATATTTTGAAACGTTATTTTGATTAATTCCAACGATTTTGTGAAAGATAAAATAGCAATGGTTTCGTTCGAGCTTCGTTGCTTTGTCGAATAATTCATCTTATTTATCTTCGTTTCAACAAAAGCAAAATTTATATTTATTATTGGACTTGGAACCTGCCTTTCCCAGAAAAAAGACAAAGATTCACGTGTATTAAAAAAAAAAAAAAGTAAAAGAATAAAAAATTCATTCATGGAAAGGTAAATATTTTTCCTAGCCACTTAGTACTACCTTGCTAATTGATGGAATATATCATAAAAAGATTAAATAAAATGTTAATTTTTGTCAAGAATGAAAACGAAGAAAAGGAATGTAATTAGTGGACAACCACACACAGTGTGAATACAATATACGAATATTATGAGAGAGAGTTTCAAGAAAAAGTAAGAAAAATATATTCCCCAAGAGCGTAGCAGAGTTTTCATTCCACCTTTTCTTTCCATTTCTTTTTTACATTTAAGAAATAAACTTCTTCATAGCAATCTGTCCAGGAACTGAAAAGAGAAGCAAAGAAGACGATAACAAGTATTCAACAACTGTGAATAAAATATTTCTTCTAAGAATCCTTTCTTCAAAATAACAAAAACTGACTGGTCATTTTTTAGAATAAATTCGAATAACTATACTATTCTATTTTAATTGATACAAATATAAACCTTAACCTGCATCTTAATCTGCATCTTAGCTGCATCTTAACCACATTTTTCTCAATGAAAAACCAAACTCGAGAGATTTCCATCCTTCTTCCTCGACTTTTCAACGTTCAGAGAAACTAGATTTTCCATCAGACACGGATATCCGTGATCTAGGCACGGGAAACAAAGCCGGTACAACGAGAATCGTGGGCAGGATAATGAGGGCACAGGTACGTACGCGACAAAAGAACCGTTCGACCGCGTGTGTTAACACCTTTACCTCCTCTCGACACCGTTCTCCTCCATCCGCCTTCGACCTCTGGCCAACGTAAGCGGATTAGAGATCTCGCACGGGAAAACAGGCATAATTCCCCCGTCTATTCGAATGAGGACTGTTTCCATAACGGTTCCAATATTCCCTTTTCGCCATCGATTTACCAAGGTGAACACGATTCTCACTCTTCTGATGGAATTGAGGGTTCAATGGAGGATTTGGTGCAATGGAATATCCCGGTGATGGTTTAATCTACAAAGAAAGGTTTAAGTTAGTACAAAAGATGAAGAAGGATTTGAATAGATTTTACTAAAGAATTGGAAGGAAAGAGGATAAATTCATTTTATTAACAATCTGAAATGTTTGTGAAAAAATTATGTAATAAATGTTATTTAATTATTAATGAGAGTGGTAAGTTTTGAGAGATTATATATCCAGTAATAAATTAACCTCTTTTGTTGGTCCATTGAAATATGTCAATGTCTATATTTGTTAATGATAATCAATCATTTTTTTAATGAAGATAATTACAATGTAAACAAGATAAGCTAAGCTGTTTAAACACTTGAGAGAAAAAAATGGGAAGAGAGAGAATGAATTCTTTGAATATTTCAATAAATTTCATTTTTTTTTTTTACAAAAAATGTACTTATCTGCTATTTTTATTCTAAGGTCACGATCCAAATGTCCTCCACCAATTTTTATCACCTTGAGACATGTTGTTAAATACTTTCAACGGAGATATATATCTTTATTTTATAACCAATATAAAAAAAAAGTATTCCAAGGTTGATCGTACAACTGTCTCAACTTATCCCCCTTTTCTTTGATATTATTATTGTTAAAAAATACACGATAAATGCATTCGACAAATAAAATTATACAGAATCACGTTCCTAATTATGCAAATTATTCGGTATAAATTATTCTTATCTTTTCTTACCGACCATTCTTCTACAAAAAACAAACTTTAATATTCCAATAATATTTTTAAAGATTCATAAACAGAGCAAA
Organism: Apis mellifera; assembly: GCF_003254395.2. NCBI lineage: Eukaryota > Metazoa > Arthropoda > Insecta > Hymenoptera > Apidae > Apis > Apis mellifera. The sequence goes on from NC_037647.1 coordinate 4,411,276, forward strand.
AAAACAAAGTTAACAAAAAGAGAGGAAGAGAAAATATCGATATTTCGTAACAACTTTGACATTTTTATAATTTTTTAATTACCATAAATCGAAGATTTGTTCCATTTCTTTTTTAAATCATGGAAACTAATCATTACATGTTATTTATTCTAATTATCCGTAGAAAGAATCGATAATCTCGAGTTAATCCTCGGTTTTTTTTCATCTAATCGATCAATCGATATCAAGTGCAAAAGAAACGAAAGTAAAACGATTGTTTACACGGTGTTTTACGTCCAGTTCGTAATTCCCTCCCGCCATTTTATCGACGTCGAGGTATCACAGATTCCCGCAAACACGAATAAAAAAAAAAAGCTTATAGGATTTTTTGTCGAATCGATGATAATCGAAAGCAACGCATTTCTGCATCTTCATCATACGTGTCTGTAATTCATAATTTTTTTTTATAAATATACGAATCATTACAATCTCTCAGAAATTAACTTTTAATTCCATTATACGTTCTTTTTAAATAAAAAAAGACTCGACTTACTTCTTGCACGTGCAATCATCTCTATTAATCGCAACATCTATCCTGCAGGAACTGTTTAACACAGAATCTTTTACAAAAATATCCGGTTTCGTGTTAAACAGTTATTCTTAAGTACGTAAGTACTTCGGCCTGAATTTGAACGGAGGAATTCTTGTGGAATGAATCGAGAGGCAACCTTCAACAAGAGTTGGAAATCCTCAAAATAAACGAAGGATATAACTGTAAAGCGTATATAGCGTGGTTGTAAGTCGCTTCCGTGTGACATCATTATTGGGTATGAATGAGTCATGGCAAAAAAAAAAAAAAGAAGAAAAGAAGAAAAAAGAATAAAAGAAAAGGATGGAAAGATGCAATATAAAATTGAAAATAGAGTCGATAATTGAACAGATTGAAGGAGAATGATTGTATTGTTTGCATCACGTGGTTTCAGATAAAACCGAGTTATTTTTCTTCCAACAATATACACCGAGATTATCGAGCGAGATAAAGATATTCGACGATTTCAAATTTCCCAATTTCTTCACTCATTCTCCATCTTTTAAAATTCAACCAGAATTCAAAATTCCACCTTAAAAAAAAAAGAGAGAGAAAAGAAGCAACTGTTCATCACGAATATTACTCCATTAATCAAAGTCTTTTTGTGCCCTTGATGGAAACGTGTGTTTCGATCAATTCTTCTCTAAGACGAGAGAAGAAAAGGAGTTCCTGAAGGAGATTCTGCGAAGAATAAAATCAAAGATGACGAATTCCTCGTCAATTACCTCCACGGACGAAAGAAGAGAGAGAAGAAGTAAGAAAGAACATCGTGTCATACAGTATTGACCTTTCTATTCGCTTTCTTTCGCCAGTGTAGGCGTACTCTATCAAGGGTTTTCGGTGCCTTTGGACGATCGCCAACACGCTCTCTGTATAATGCTGTTACAATGCTAATTCCTGATCGCAATGTCTTGCGGTGCCAGGCGAAATTATGCGGCCCGGCCTGCCAACCTTACAATGCTTTATAGATGGCGGCGAACACGGTTATCGTATCGACGTCAATTCAAACGAAAATAATGTTTCGTTTTACGTGGTATACGATAATAAATGAGACATCTCACAGAAATTGGACAGTTCCGTTTGGAATTGATTCGTATGAATCGAATTTTTCTTTCTTTCAAACTGAAAACTTTGTCGAAATCACTTAGCCTCGTCACACACGTAAAAAACACTTATCTTCATTGAAAATTATTTACGATTAATTAACAGAGAAATTTTTGAAATGGATTTTAATCAGAGTGAACACAGGGAAGAGAATTAAAAATTCGATGATATTTTATTATTATATCGCGAATTACGATAAAAAGTGTGTCTTCTTTATTCAATTCTGGTTTGTACTTGTCGCAGAAAGAAAATAATAAAATAGGATAATAATAATAGGCTTTATCTGGATAAATTCATAAATCATTACGATACAAACTATCGTAAAGATAAATGGTTTTCTACATTACGTTGCCGCCACGGTGTCAAAGTTGAGATTGAAGAAGAAATTATTTTATTTACGCTTTCTCAAGGTTCGAATCGATACGATCATATCTTTTCTCTGTTACGAATTAATAAATCGTAAATAATTTTCAAAGGGGGATAAGTGTTTTTACGTGTGTGACGAGGGTAAGTGATTTCGACAAAGTTTTTGCGTCAGTTTGAAAGAAAGAAACTTATCTATTGCTGATTTCTTATTTCGTAGTCGTAGATACATTATATAAATGGTTTTAATTGATAAATGTGCAGTTTTAATTAGGTTAATGATAGATTTCAATGTATATAATATGAGAAATATATACTTTTGAGTTTTAACTTGAGGGAATTTTGGAGGGAATTTAAATAAATCGATCGATTTTTGTTTTACAACGATAAATAAGTTTGACGTTAAGCAAAAGTTTTCCTTTTCCGAAATTTATTCGATAAATAAAGGATTTTAAATTCTTCTTTCGTAAGTTTAACAATTGCGATTATTAAAATGCGCAAAATTTTCTATTACAATAAACAATTGTCGCAATTATTCGAAAACGATAAATATCCTTTCGAAGAATAAATTTTATCGCTTATTTTGAAATACTCGAACGAATAATTGATCGATAAATGGTGTGAAAATTAAAATTTTTTCTCTTTTATTTTCGTCTCACCGATTGCAAAATAATACGAAAACATTTCAAAATTAAAATTGTTACTTCTCTAGAAATAACTCTCTCGAGAGTTTTATCCTCAAATATATCTATTCCCATCTTTGCGAATAGATATATCTTTAAAATTTATTTCGTGGAAATAGCTATCGATCGCTTTATCTAAAAGAAAAATACAGATAAATGAATTAAACGAAATTATCGTTTAAAATTAAACGAAGACAACGTGTGGATTCCTCGCATGGGACAAGTGTATATAAACAAGGATTAAGTTGATGCTCACACGTATTTCCCCGAAATTTAAATATCATCATTCGTTAACTTTCATTCCATCGTAATTGTTATAAACAAATTCCAAATTCCATTAAGTTACGTTTAAATCGTTAAATTGCCCCAACAAAAGTATTAAAATCTCGGTATATCAGCTGTCAAAAACAATTTGAAATATTCGCACGATTGTTTTATCGGCTCGAAAAAAAATTCCACGCACAAGATGAATTTATTAGAAAAACGCAGAGAGAGACGAGAACAACGCTTGTATATAAACAAGGATTATGCTCGAGAAATATTCCCTTCCCCCCCACACGAAATTTTCGATTACAAATTGAATTTGCAACAGCAGAAATACGAAAACCTCGGATATCAGAAAGCTGTCAGAAATAATCGATTATTCTTTACGATTATTTTATCTACGTGGAAAAAATTCCACGCAAAAATGAATTTATTAGAAGCATTAGAATTTCAAGGAGATTTCCAAACGAATGTTGAGATCTCGAAAACTTCGATAAAATAAATTTACCAACGAAGCTCGAAATATGTATTATTGATAATATAATGTACGTTTCAGGAAATAATCTATGGAAAAAAAAATAATGAATATTAAAATAGGACGAGAAATATAAAAAAAAAAGAAAATTTATCTCAAACGATCCACAATCGCATGCATAAAAGATTACGTATTCGAAATATATATGAATGTGGAGCAAATTAATAAAAGAATCGTACGAGGCTCGTACAATTTAATGGTAAAATAACGTGGGAGATCCTTCGCCTCCCCATCTTCTCCGAGAAGTTCCATTTTATTTTTAACGTCAAGCTACCCCACTGAGCTTCGACATTTTTTCTTGCTGGGTCGATTGAAGGGCTTTCGTGATCGACCATTCGTTTAATTAACCTTACGTTGTGATTCGCAGAGCACATTAGAATTGAAAAACGAATTACCACGAGGATAGGTTGATTTTAATTTTTTTTATTAACATGTATAAAAGCGTGGGTCAACGAATAGAAATTGTGTGTAATATTTCTATTCGAACGTGGCATTGAATCGTAAAGTAGCCACAGTAGTTGGAAAATAAGAATTAAAATGGTTTTCTCTAACGATTTAAAAAATGGAATATCGTTGAAGAAATAATATGTAAATTTTTAAAAAGTTATATATAATAATTCATCATTCAAATATCAAAGGATATGTTATTTAAACATTGTGATATAATAAACAAGATTCTAAATTATTTTTTAAATTATATCCAATGAATTTGGCAAATTTTCCATTGCAAAATCTGTTAAAGAAATATGAACGTGATTTGCTTAAGTAGCAATAACGTTTTGATCATTTCTAAATGATTATATTTGGCCACTAGAAATGTGTAAATTTTTTGAAAAGTTATGAATAATAATCAAAGGATACGTTATTTAAACATTGTAATGTAATAAACAAGATTCTAAATTACTTTTAAATTATATCCAATGAATTTGGCAAATTTTCCATTGCAAAACAAATCTGTTAAAGAAATATGAACATGATTTGCTGTTTTGATCATTTCTAAATGATTATATTTGGCCACTAGAGATAAATATTAGTTGTAATGTGTAAATTTTTTGAAAAGTTACAAATAATAACCAAAGAATACGTTATTTAAACATTGTGATATAATAAACAAGATTCTAAATTACTTTTAAATTATATCCAATGAATTTGGCAAATTTTCCATCGCAAAACAAATCCGTTGCAAAGAGATTTGAATGATGAGTGATTTGCTTAACTAGCAAATAACATTTTTCGGTAATTGATCATTTCTAAATGATTATTTGGCCACTAGAGATAAATATTAGTTGTAATAAAACACTCGAAACGTGGCATGTATGACATTTACATGCATTAACAACGATGCTGAATTCATTAGCGTTGAAACACGTGAGAATTTAATGAACGGAGTGCAAATTATGTGAAATAAGTGCAACGAGTATATCCGTACGATTGAAGGTGGATTATTTAGTTGAAGCATATCTGGAAAACGTATCTTCTATGCAAAGTAGGATACGTACGATGGAAATACACCTTTTCAAATCCAATTTGTCCCCTCTTCTTTTTTTTTTCCATTTATTCTTTACTTTACTTCCAAACAATTATTTATCTTCTCCACTCGTTTCCATTACTCCAAATATAAAAAACACGAGAGTATAATTCTAACAAAAAGCAAGAATAATTGTCGGAATAATCTCAGACCAAACATATGTCGTTCGATTAATAATACTTCGTCCAGTATTTTTTAACGTTATTCCTTTCGCGAAACAATATTATTCGAGATAATATTTCGAATATGCAGATTTATTCCGCAAGAAGATATTGAAAAATACTTTCGAGATCAATATTTTTAAATTCAATTTTCGAAAATCAGATACAAACACTTTCAAATTGTATGTTGTATTACAAGAATTTCTTTATTTCTTTATTTCTCTCTCTTCAAGGAATCCTTCTCGTTTTCTTCTTATCAGAAATTTTTCACTTCGAATTTTCTATCCGACCGCCATTATTCAGTCATCGATTCTTCTGGTCGTTCGAGTAACCGCACAGCCATCCAATAAATTATCCTCAACCTCGACCTACGGTGGAATTGCCAAGAGAAAACACTGGATTACGGCAACCAGTGACTTTCTCTGACGGAATGGGCTGGCTGGGTATATACACAGGCTTGGTCGTTAGAATGTCGACGAACATTGAGAATTTTTTATTATTCAAATCACGAGCCCTGGTCGCATTTTGCGCGTGGAAAAATGAACGAGCGGATTCGCCATTGTTGCGGCGTGAGACTTTCCAGAGTTGCATATCAATTATTTCAAATTATTGTATTATTTTAGTATAATAAGATGCTATTACTCGTTTTCTCTCGTGGAGGTAATTAATTGCTGTGATAAAGTGTGCATCTTACTTTCTTCGATAAAGAAAAATTTTAAAATGTGCGTAAATAAAATCTAAATAAAATAGAATTTATTTAGATTAATCTGGAATTAAAAATTTGAAACGAATGGAAAAATGGAAGAATACAGAAATTCTCGTAAATGAGAATTGAAATTCTAGAACGAAGTTTGAGTTCGATTTGAAGGATATATCGATTTGGAAACGCACTTGAAATATGTGCACTTAGGAAATGAGAAGAAGATACAGCCTGATGTGAAATAATATAAAAATCGATAGAATTTTACATTTCACGAATGAACGATAAATGAAAGCAATTTTTTGAAAAATAATTCATCCAATATTAAAAAAAGAAATAATAATCCTGAAGAAAACTTGGAAATCCTTTCAAATTCATCCAATATTAAAAATTGACTAAATATAATAAAAAAAAGAAATAATAATCCTGAAGAAAACTTGGAAATCCTTTCAAATTCATCCAATATTAAAAATTGACTAATAAAAAAAAGAAATAATAATCCTGAAGAAAACTTGGAAATTTTTCCCTTGCTTCTCGAAAAAAATGATTCAAAACCGTCGATTAATCATATTTATGTCGCAAAGAATTTCGAAAATGAAAAACTTTCTACATTTTCTGTACAACGATCTACACGAATCTTAATTAGAATAACAATTTTTGAATTACGTGAAAGATTGTCGAATCGTTACATTATCTTTATATTATATTATTTCAAAGAACCATATCTTAAAAAAGAAAAATAATTCCACAAAGAACAACTTGTGAAAATAAAAGAGGAAGATACCGTCAGATGCACCACAGACAGATTTACAATTTTTAAACTCGCCAACAAACGATATCTCAAAGCTTCCTCGAATTTCCTCGAAATCTACATCCTGGTCTTTCGTCACAATCATACAAACAAACCAGATATCAACCAAAGTGTGTCACTCGTGCACGATATACAACACGTTGCAATGCGCGTACAGATTGCACACTCTTCAATATCCAAGATTCGTTTAAATAATTATTATTATAAATCGATGATATTCTATCGAAACACATCTGCAAAGAAATCGTGGATGATGGATTGTAAACCGAATTTCCCAAGCCTCCTACTTCATATTTCACACGTAACTTCGGTTGAAACGCGAAGATTTAGCGAGAAATTTCTGACAGGATATCGTATACACGAAGATATAAAAATGAAGGCGAGTTTGAAAGAGGATCGAGGATTTTTTTTCAATTTTTCAATCGAATTCAATGATCTTTTGATAAAAAATAAGATTCTCTTATTATAAGATAGGCTGGGTACACAAAAGATTAGAGATATAATTAGAACGAGATATGTCACCAAGTGTGAAAAATATCGCGAAATAACAAGAATTTCGACGTATCATTTTTTAAACGATTTCGTATCGAATTATATATTATTGAAACAAACTTTTTACTCGCAATGATATTCGAAGAATATAATTTATGTAAAAAATAAAAAATAAAGATAACGCACCGATTCTTTCAATCTGAAATTTCTATTCCAATCCGAGTATATAAAAAAGATTCGATTAGCAAGTATCGTTAACGATAACGAGTATATTTTCAATTTTAATTTATTTATCGTGTAAAAATTCAGATAACGGTTACGCAACAAGAAAAAACGCATAATCTTTAATGAATTGATCGGACGCGTGTCACAAAACGCTATTTCTAAAATTATTTTTCCGATATCTGGCCGTTTTAAACATTTATCAAGAGCGCTCAATCATACTTTTATCCTCATCCACCCATTTATCGACGAAAACGCGTGTGAAAATAGCAAGATACGAATGTAAAAAAGGATAAATAATTCTTCTCGAGAAGAAGGGAGGAATATCCGCGTCGAAAATTGTCGAAAATTCCACGTTTCGAAATTTCCTCCGTGATCGACAATCGTGGATGGCGACGCTCCATTATGCAATAGGTAGGGAACCGTGAAAAGAAAACTACACACACACACACACTCTCTCCGGATCGATTCGATCACCGATCCGACCTTAGCCTCCTTTCATACCGGAATGGGGAAATCGGCAATTATGACAAACATGTTACTTTCTCCGTGTGTGTCGCGTTACACGCGCAAATACGATACGTGTCCAAGATGAAACGATCCGTGAGTTTTTTCGAGACAAGTACGTTTATATACAGGGTGTACACGAACTTCTCTATCATTGTAATAAACGAGCTGTACTTTACAACAGTTGTAACAAGACCTCCATCTATAAAAATCTTGAACAATTTTTCCAACGTCCTGTCGTTTATTATTTTATTAACAACGTGATGCAATTCCAAGAGCAATCTTCATTTGCATCAGCCTTAATTACTCTGATATTCCATAACAAAGTATCAAATCATAGCCAAGGGTGTGAATTATTCATCATACGCAGCAATAAAAGACTGATGAAGCGAACGGTTGAAAAGCATGGGAGGAGTTACGTGGCAAGACCTAGTTCAGATTGTCTTCGGGCTAATCACGAGTAATTAACCGAAACGGGGTTAGGATATTAAAACTCACGTGGATCCCAATGCTCACATGATGCAACCGGTATAAACGGTTTTCTGGAACAAGCCTTTCTCGCGCAATTTATCGGCAATTCTTTCTTCCCCCCCCTCCCTCGAAACACGTCGATTGTATACCAAGCTGACACGAAGAGACAAACGCTTCCTGCGTCTCGTGTATATAACTTTGCTTCATTAGCTGGAATCGGGTGGTGTGTATGGCGTAAATAACGTATTGAAAGGATTGATCGCTTATTTGGAACGATTGAAAAGAATTATATTTTTTTCCCTTTTAATTCTTTCAATTTTCGAAGATCAATTTCATTTCGATGTTTCAGAAATGGATGGATGAATGGAATAACTTGTTCTATTTATTCTTTCGGCAATTTTATTATCCGTGTTAATGTAGATAACGAACACAGGTGTGTGGATTACGTAAACTTATCGCTAATCTGAAACGAATAAAAAATTTCGAGAGAATAATATTTTCCTTCCAATGTTCTTGGAATAATTTGTTTCGATATTTCCGACTTTTGATTCTTTTTTTCCCTAGTTCTCCTACATTTCTAACTTTTTATTTATTTTTTTTAGAAGATTCTTAATTTCAATTCTCGGATCCTTTGAAAAGATCCGATACACGCTGAAAATCAATTTTCGACAATATTATTATTTAACAACCGTACAAGCAACAAATTATTCCAAACGTAATTATTCACTAGGCGCGTTCCGCGTGACTGTGAAGTAACGAGCGAAAGATTCTCACCAATAAACGATTCGTAATAAATATTCCATCACGAACAGCTGATTTCTTACGGCCGATTCGGTCATTGGGAACATGAATAGCTCGGATGCAATCGACTGTTAAACGCACGACGCCTATGAAATATTTCTACCCATAATATTGCCTCCGATCCTTCATTCCACGCGAATTTGCTCGCTTTTGCGTGAAGCAAATTGTTGTTGTGGCGTTCAATGATTATCCGTGGATTCTTTTCCATTCTTCTCAAAAAGACAGATACTTGATAATTTGCGAATAATGGATAACTTCGAAGACTTCTAAATAAATTTAAAAAAAAGAAAGAAACAAAATTTTCCGCGTTTAAGTTATTGCTAATTATATCTAGTTGCGGCACACGGATTGCTCAAGTCGTGCTTCTCAAGACTCATGATTAATGAAAGAAACCTACAGATACACCTACAAAGTGCGCTTAGCAATTTAAATAAGTTCGCGCGCCAAAAAAGTAGATCGCCGAGTTATTATTCTCGAATCACGGCCGTGTCAGATTTGAATATCTATGACGAAGCGGAATTGGAAATTTTAGAGAAACTTATTTCCTAAATATCTTCGTTTCAAATAAAAAGAGAACCGCGATGGATCTTTGTCGAAAAGTCGAACACACGCTCCCTGACTGTATCATATTTTATCGCGTCACAAGATTTCGAAGAAACAAGTTTTATTCCGTTCCTAGAATCCTTTGACTGGAAAAAAGTAAACGAATATTTCAGATTCATCGCTGCGAATATCAGAATCACGCGTTTATTTCTTCAAATACGCATTCATCGTTTCAAGTCAATGAAACTGAAATCCGCGTGAATGGTTAAGCTGACCTGCTTTTCGATATAGTTATAGCTTGTGTTTTTGTATTTCAACAGCAGAACCTCTGACCAGTTGAACTGGTGTAACTAATTCCGCGGAAATTGTTTTCTATCTGCACATCCAGATATGGATCTGAAGGTATTGAGAGCGCACCAATCGATTCCTAATGAATTCATAAGTAATTCTGAGGGAGGATCTGCGTGAATTACTTCGTTTTTAAACTCTGTCGATGAATATCTTGTTACAACTCGAGATTTAATTGCTTCATTTTCCTAGAAAAACATAAAAGTGTTAAATTAATTTCTGTCTATAGATTGTGAAATTGTAAGATTGTCAATGTTTTACAATATTTTTATTATTCAAAAATAAAATTGTATTATATTTCTACTTAATTTCTATATTCATTAATTGGGAACAGTAACATTTATCAGTTAGTTACAGTTAGTTGAATAATATTATTTTCCTAAAAAAACATAAAAGTGTTAAATTATTCTGTCTACAGATTGTCGATATTTTTATTATTTAAAAATAAAATTGTTCGTTTGTTGTATTTCTACTTAATTTCTATATTCATTAATTGAGAACAGTAACTTTTATCAATTAATTATAGTTAGTTGAATAATATTATTTAATAGAAATTTTTATCACGCGATCAAAAATTAATTTATTCGGGGTAATTACAACTTTCTTTCCACTATGATTCTACACATTTTTTTTCTAGAAAAAAAATTTCTATTATGCATGAAACATTTCATTGAGAAAAATTCTCGGCAGCTGTTCCACTCATTCTTAAAATACTTTCTCCGAGCTCTCAACAGTATCATTTCACCGAGAAATAAAAAAAGAATTCGTGTTAATTTTTAACAACGTTTATTTTTTTCCCTTCACCTAAAAACTTATGCAACCTGTAAATATTCGCGATCCAACCCAGAAATGTTTAAGAAAATAATTTCCTCTGTTTTCTAATCATTATCTTATCACTTTTAACTTTATTAAAATTTTTTTTTTATAATATATTGGGAATTTATTTTCTCAGTTTTTTTATATTCAGATTCAATATTTATTCTACAATGAAATTCTATTTAAAAAACCGTTGCAACATTAATCGAGATACATTTTTCGAATCCTGTACGTTTATTTTCGAGAGGGATACTATTCTAAGGAATATTTTATTTCTAGCTATTGTTTCTCTTCAATTCAGAGATTCTATCTTTCTTCTCAATCGTGTATCTACTTATCACACGATTTAAATTCATTTAAAAATGTATTTGATATTATTTTTATTAAAAAAAAGTTTCAGTAATTTAATAATGATATGTAATTGTAAAATAAAGAAATGTATTTTTCATACTTCTATGATTCATGGCTAGCTAAGATAACACCAATCATGGGTCAAAGATAACAGGCTCCCTTCACAACAGCAATTCTAGGAATTGGATATTTCGCGGATAATTTCGCGAGTAGAAGAAATAATGTAAAAATATTTACGTCTATTTAAAAAACATTTAATAAACGAAATGTAAAAGGAAATAATATATATTATTAATTGAAACAAAAATAAAGAAAATCTTAATGAAAGAAAATATTAAAAAAGATGTTGTTAACACCTTTTAAAAACCTGAAAAACACGTAATCCATCCTACACATACATTAATTTTACCTAAATTTAATCTTTAATTTCAAACTTATATAAAATCGTCAAGAAACCAACTATTTATTAAATTTATTAAAATTATGATAATGTAAATAATCTTGAATGATCTTCAACACTAACTATATATCTAAATCGATATATCTAATCGAAACTATCTCTACTAAATCGAAATATAAAAAGAAATTATATATATTATTATTAATTGAAATAAAAATAAAGATAATCTTAATGAAAGAAAATCTAACTACACTAACTACTAAATCGAAATATAAAAAGAAATTATATATATTATTATTAATTGAAATAAAAATAAAGATAATCTTAATGAAAGAAAATATAAAAAAATGTTATTAACACCTTTTAAAAACCTGAAAAACACGTAATCCATCCTACACATACATTAATTTTACCTAAATTTAATCTTTAACTTCTAACTTATATAAAATCATCAAGAACTACTTATTAAACTACTTATTAAACTTATTAAAATTATGATAATGTAAATGATCTTGAATGATCTTCAACACTAACTAGATCGATGAATTTGTCACGGAATAGACAGATCCACCTGAAAAAAAATATAGTTTCGTTAAAAAAAATAAATAAAAATTATATTAAAATCTATAAAAGGTATATTTACCTAAAATTTAAAATTATTCTTTTAAAGATAACATATCCCCCTCGAAACAAAGTAAATCTTGAAATATTTTTCTCGAATATTATAATTTCGATAATTGGTTCAAATGGAACACTCTTCTGTGCATCGAATCTTTCGTTTCAAAAAGGATCGTCGCATCGTCGAGATTTTTGCACAAGAATTTGCAAAAATGACGAAATTGTTTGCCACGATGGAATTATGCAAAAATGGAATTTCACCCTCCGGGTTCGCCAGGAAATTTCTACGATATTACCATCGAAATTGAGTTAAAGATTTTCTTGCATCGGCGATGATCGGTTAACGGATATTGAATTTTAGAGAATCATTACATCATAGGGAGATGTAACTATTGATTAATCCGTTGATTAATTTTTTACCGTATTTCAATCTTGAAAACGAAAACCTTGTCGATTGGATATTTAATCTAATTCCTAAATTCTTCGAGATAAAAATGACTACCACGATCTGCTGTTTTTCTGCCTTTCACGAATCATTCATTGAAAATTAATTAGTGCATGATTTGTAGGAATAGGATTTTTATGCAAATATAAATAGATTTACAATATCTAAATTCATAAATCATTTCATCCATCGATAGAATAATCGAATTTTAGAATATTCATAAGATAATGAAATTTCTTATGAATAAACTAAAAAGTAGAGGGGAATATCAGAAATTCTCATCGGGAATTTCTATTTTATTGGAGCGTTCATACATTTGTCGGAATAATCACAATCGAAACCGAGAAATCCGTTTCGAAAAAAAAGAGGAGAAGAAAAAAAATCTCGTAATCGATGCTTATCGAAATTACTCTCTCGCTACGCGATATAATTGCGCGCCTCTTGGAAACCGCTTAACCGAGACGCTTAAAAACCGTGCCAGAAGTGTTCGTTCTCAATTTTATAACGAGCCTAATTCCGTCATTCCGATTTAAATGCACGATTAGAAGAATCGGAAAACAGGGATGGAAAAAAAATTCCACGATATAAACGGTACAAAACCGAGGATCGCACGCTCCGTTAAACCAACAACGATAATGAGATAGTCTGTCCAATTACGAACTTCCAAAAAAAAAAAAAAAAAAACCTTCCAATTAAAATTACGTTTCGAGGGGTATATTTCAAATCCCGTCCCCTTTTCCACGTTTTTCTCTGTGTATTTGTACAATGTCGCTCGTGGAAATCGTTACGCTTTCTGTGTTTGTAGACAGGCTTGATACGCGTGAAAGGAAAAGTCCTCATGATTCTGTAAACTGAGAGCCAGAGCCCTTGAAATTCTTTCCTCCTCGATCGTTTTTCTTCTTTCTTACCAGGGGGAGGGGAGGGGAAGATGGATTATCCGCGACACACGTGTGGGCGTCACTGAAACGAGATAGTGTGTGTTAGTGTGTGTACACGAGGTATCCTGCGCTTTCAGAATGTTCCAGATACGAATATTATTGAAGACAGTCGATGATCGTGAGCCGATAAATATACGCGGTGTCCTCGAGATTGCGGTGTGATCGAAGAGGAAGTACTCGTTGGGTTAAAAGTGTGGAGCTCTGTTTTATGAAAAAATTAAATTTGAACATTATATCCTTGGAAATTTCCATGATAAATAATAAATCATTTTCTATGAGGAGTGATTATTTTAACATGGTATTGTCTGTTTAACGAGATCTGTAAAAAAATATTGTGATATTAATATTTTAATGAATATTGATCTCATACTGTGACAATAGTCTGTTCGAAGAGGAAAAAGTTAAATTAATTATCCTATAGAAAGTAAATTCAAATTAATTTTCAACCACGTTCATTCATTTTTAAAATACAATAAGAATTTACAAAAGATTTAAATTATTTTAATTAAAAAGGAAAGAAAATTCAAATATTTATTTTTATGAGACAAACTCCATAAAGATAAATATTTGCTTTTTGATCTTCAAGCTGCTTTTCATCTTCGAAATAACATTCACTGCATTTCTATTTCAAAAATTCTACAAATGGCAATCCTGTTTGAAAACTTTTGTACTTGCCGCATCTCGAAATATTTTATACTTTTTCTTTTAGAAGCATCTGCTCCTATTCCCGCAACAGTTTGTGCACTTTTCAGAATGTACAGTCCACGGACAAGTAACTATAATACACCAAGAAGCCGACTTTTATTCTGCATAAAAGAACAAGTGTGTAGAAAGGCTATACGTACTACTTGCATTCTCCTTCCTATTTTTGAATATTTTCCGTTTTGGCGTTACAAATTATGGATAAAACAAAGCGTGTATTTCATGTTATGGAAAAATTTCTGTTTAATTCTTAATGATGGAAGAATTTTCATCATTAAGAATTAATTCTAAACTTTCTAAATTTACTTGAGAATTTCATTTCAATTAACAAATCACATATATGCATCAAAATATAATTCTAATGTTTATAATTCTTTTGTTATAAATGAAATGAAATACGGAAGTCATGAAGGATGGAATGTAAGGCCAATTTTGGTAAAAACAGCAACGAGCATTGTGATTCACTCTCTAAGGATATTCAGTATTGAATCTCGTTATTCTCATTGCCGTTTGCACACTGCCAATAAATCAATACTCAATGACAATTTACTATCCTCGATTTTGCAAGTGAGGCAAACGAGGCCAATTTTTCTGGCTATTTCTGAATTGCCAGAACGAATCGTATTTATATTGTTATCGTCGTCGTACTTTGGTTAATTTGTTTTCATCCACATACGCGCTGTTAAATATATTTTTGCAGAAAAACTGTGAGAGGCTGTGGTCGTGAAACCAGAATTATTTACCAACACTGACAAAGTTTCGCTTTTTCAAGGCAATACTTGCGGTCGCCAAGATTGTGAGCTTTTATTAAGGCTAAAGAAAATGATACGTACACGTAAATAGTAGACATGCAAAAATATTTATTTCCATCTTTTAAATTATATTTCTTTTTAATTTTATTGATAATGTAAAATTTTCAAACTGATGCATGCTAAAAATAAAAGATATTTTATTAAATGAATACCTGTTTACTTGTTTAATGATTGTTGATGTAAATAATGGCAAGATTGTTATATTATTTTGTATTATTATAATATTATCGCGATAATATTATAATTGTATTATATTAATATAATAATTTAGATTACTTACTAATGAATGAGATGTTATTAATATTGTTTTATCATTATATCCAATCCCAAATGGAAATTTATGGAAATAATATATAATTAAAGTTAAAAATGCTGTTGAAATTTAAAAAAAAAAGAATTATATTATATGTTATATCCTAAAACTAGTTTTTTGGAATATAGGATTTTTTAAACACATGATATAATATAGTAAGTAATGATTATTAATTAATATAATAAAAAAAATTGTACATAAATGTTTAAAAATATTTCAGTAAAAAATTTTTGCATACACTGTATGCAGAAATTCAATCTCTACTAGGTATGCGCAGAAGCAATAAAAAATACAATAAAAAAACCATATGGCTATACAGATGGGTAGTACTAAAATTGTGATTCGTAAATATTCATGAAAAATGATTATTCGTTAATAATCATTTTTTATTAGGTTGATACAAAAAATGAATACAATTAAATGTATAGTTATTCACCGAAAATAACTTTTCTCGAATAATGCAAATGCGAATTATCTTATAAAACATTACAAAGAGAATGTAACGTAGTTTCAAATTGGTTTCAAGGAAGACTAATAACATTTTTAAATATTATGACAATTTTATTATAAATTTAAGAAATTAATGAAATAATATTTATTCAACAGTGACAAGACAATCAGGAATAAATAATGGGTCATTAATAGTGCGTCTAATTTATGTATAAATATATGATTGACAATACGATCACACATACGTCATTTATATGCACAGCTAATAGTTTAAATCGTACGATAAAAAACTAGGTTAGGCCTCGATTTATTGTCCCACATTTATTGCTAATTTTCAATCATCAAACATCTACACTGAAATCTTGAATATTATTATATTTAAAAGAGCATCGACAATATTAAGCGACATCAAATTCAATTTATATATTCGTTATGTTAAATTTGAATATCTAAATTCAAAAAATCCATTAAGGATATATACACCTATTCAAATACAAATAATAAAATATAAAAATCCTCCTAATTTATCCTACCTGAAAAATTGACAAATCCATTTCTGAACGTGAAAAAAAAGAATAACAATATCAAAATCTTTCAAATATAACGGGCTATTGTGAAAGTCATCGTGTTACAATGACAAGTAATGGCGGCATTTGAAGTCGCTTGCTTGACGCTGACCAGGCAGACCACGCTTAAATTAATTCGGTCATTTCTTCCATTCTATTTTGAAGATACTGCACTCTAAAGATGATTACAGGCACGAAAAACTATTACGTAACCACGAAGAAGAAATGCAAGAGTCGCAAAAAAGGATCAAGCTCACTAACTAAACTCACGAAACACGCGTGCTTACATGACTTTCGATTTCAATATGTCCACAGATCGAATCTTTCGACCGGCGAATTACTAAATCGCGCAAGTTAAAGCGACATCTTTCCGTGATGCACGAATACCATGGAATTTATAGAGGTCACTACTAAATTTGTGAAGTTTCGTTAGGTTAGAATGAATCCTCTCGTCGACGGTATATTTTCGCACAAAATGTCTAACCCTCGAAGTTTAAGGATACAACACTTCTTGTAAAAAATATATGGGGAAAGAAGAAGAATTTACGATCCGACCCGCTCATCAAAAATTTATATCTGTACGTTAAATACGTACAATTTTTCTTTCAGTGAACGAAAATCGAAAAAATTTTCTCACGTTTGGTTCTATTTTTATGTACTCGTTTTAGTTTCTTTCTTTTCCGCTTTTTGCAAACTTGCTCAAATGAGACACTATTTCTAGTGAGATAATCTGTCGCAGATTAAAGACGAACCTTTTTATGTTCCTAGTTTAACTTCACGATCGCTGATTGGTTAGTCAATAGATTTATTTTTAAAACTATGTCCTATAGTAAGTGGTGAATTTTTTTATGCAGAATGCAATAATTGAAATACAATAATTGATTTGAGATTATGTTAATATTTTATTTAGAAAAGATTTCTATCAATAGAAAAAATAAATTGGAAAATAAAAACGAAATAAATAAAACTGATTACACAAAAAGTAATCAATAAAAATATCCAATTGACGGAAGCGGAAAAACTTTTAACAGTTTCTTTTGCATTCTGCATCAGACTATGATGCACATACTATCGTAGCTAAATTTATCAATTGAAATTTAATCGAGAAAATTCACGAACGTACGAAATTGAATCTCGAGTAAAATACGCACATTACAAAATCTAACACCATAATCTTGTCATGAACGGGTGTGCATTTTTAATTACAAATAAGAGAGTCTGGAATGGTAACAGCTGGCGAGTCGAAATTAACATTTCGAAAAGAATAAACTGTTCTTTTTTTTTTTTTTTGATCATATTATTGCTGATCATATGGTGCCAAACGATATATTGTTATTAGTTTGAATCGATTTATTTATTATATCTCGAAACAATATTGAATTTTTTATATTATATTATTTATACTATATTACACACATATCATGTATCTATATTATATTAGAATAATTTATGATTTAGCTAATATTCAAGACAAGATTATGAATAATAATGAATTTCACGCAGTCATTCTGAAACACCCTATATACATGGATATCGGTAGCTAAGCCATTCTGCCGTGCTGTGTAATACGTGTATGCACCGATCGATGCTGAAAAACTGGAGATCGAAAGTAAACGTCCGAAGTTCAACGATAATGGCATCGATACCATGAAACAATAAGGGTGAAAAAGAAAGAGACAAATGCAATGAAAGGCATCGAATCAAATGAGATGAAATAAGAAGGATAAAAAAATTAACAGAAAATGTATTTTTAACAATGATTAGCGAATAATCGGCTTGTTACTTGTCGCTGTCGATTCGTTAATTGGCACATCGATTAAAAGCATGATGAACGAGAGAGGTATCATTTTGCATAGGACAAGGTCAAAGTCCTAAGGACTGTAGCACGGTTGTGCACCGCTCGACAACAGCCGGATTCCTCTCTCGTCCGATGCCGCGCGCGCGGTGACAGAGCACATCGAGGATAT
Source organism: Apis mellifera (assembly GCF_003254395.2). Taxonomy (NCBI): domain Eukaryota; kingdom Metazoa; phylum Arthropoda; class Insecta; order Hymenoptera; family Apidae; genus Apis; species Apis mellifera. Next base: position 4,429,755 of record NC_037647.1, read on the forward strand.
AAAAATAGTTGTGCAGACACCGAGGTTCAAGACCTCGATATATAGATACTACGGTGGCACGATAACGTTATCCATGGAATTATGGCACAGCTGTGTTTACACGTAAACATCAGCAAAAACGAGCGACGGCGACGGCGACCGGACAACAAAAGGAAGATTAAAATTTCAAAATATAATCTTTTGTATGTACATAAGAATCCTGTTATGCATAAAATATTGTTCACAATGTTGGAAATTTCTCGTCTGTAGATAGTAAATAACCACTACCATATACAGGAACGCGCTACGTAATAAACAAAAAATTGAATGGAGAAGTATAATTCTCGGCAAGTATGTAAGATAACAAAGACAGCTCATTTTCAAGAGTCCCATATGCAAAGAAATAACTCACGATAAAAATCTCTTTCTTTCTCAACAGGCGATACCTGTTCAGAATCTCACGACTAGATTACGAAAAACTTTATTCTGACCTATTTCTAAAGATGCTGTATGCCGAATCCTTTTCGTTATTTGAAATATCGTTTCGACTGCAAATTTTTTTTAGAATTTATTTTACGAAATATACGATAAACTTCGTGTTTTGTTGTTCGATTTCTTATAGAAATTGTTATTATAAAAAGTAGAATCAAAGAAAATTATGTAGACACGCGATATAGACGTTCGGTAGATTGAAAAAGGTCACTTGGCTCTGTGGATTGATTGAAAATTCGATATTATATGCGATCAAGAAAACCACGATGCGACAAATTCTCAAGTAGAAATTGTAAACTTACCGAAAGGACGCTCGAAGCACCTCACGAAACTCCTTTGTATCCAGGGCAGTGAAAAATCCTCGTGGTGACACCGCGATTAACAAGTTTTGCATACATCTAAACACACTCACTAACACTATAAATCGAGCACTGAACAAATTTTCACGTACGCCTGCCTTGACCTCACGATCTGACCGGTAGATCGGTAAGAATTTCACGAAAATCACATTGATAGCGTTCAACCGTCAGCTTGCTTCGGAGATCATAGACCAGCTGTGTTTTTGCCCGACCATTCAGGAACTGGTGCATGCGCACTGGCGTTGCCGCCATCTTGACTTTCTTGGGAGTAGGAAAATATATCGCGCGCAATTTAAAGTTGTTAATTTAAATCTGGAATTCCTGCTTGCTAGTGATGCTCCTAAAACATTAATTATTTAATAGTTAGTGAAAAATAAAAAAATGACGAAGAATAAAAAGAATCTTATTTTGTACATTTTTATTTTAAAACTAACTTGTATAATTAAAAATATATGTATTTTTTATATTTTAATGAAAAAAATAATTTGTAAAAAAAAAAAATATTTCTATAAATTAAATTTTATTTATGTAATTAAAAATATGTATATTTTTTATACTTTTATTATTAAAAATAATTTTTTACTATTAAATTTTATATATATCATTTTTACGATTTTATATTTATATTTAAATATAAAAGAAAAATAATTATCTACGAATATATTATATATACGAATATATTATGATTATTTATTTAAATATAAATATTAAAAATATAAATTTTAGCATAAAAAAAACCGGGCCCCTCCGGGATTTGAACCCGGGACCTCCTGCACCCAAAGCAGGAATCATACCCCTAGACCAAGAGGCCAGCTGATTAACAGTTTCATAATATTTTTTTTTATATCACGTAATAAGATAATTATATAAAATAAATGTACATTAATTATTATTATATATAACAAAAAATTATATTATATAATGTTTTATATTTATATATGATGTAATAATAATATTAATAATATTATATATGATATAATAATAAATGCATATAACAATATACATATATAACGTAAAAATCATTAATTGAGTATTATTTTGTACTTAATAATTAATCATTCTAATTAATTTATAATTTTAATCTCATTATATGCAATTATAGTACATATATAATTTATATATAAAAATAAAAAATCTTAAAACAGTAATAATCTAACAGTCGATAAATATGTTTGCGATTGTACCTAAAGGTGATCACTCATGTAACTGCATTTGAATGTAATTCTACATTTAACCTGTATGTATTGTACATAACCTCTAAACTAAACTAAAAACTATTCATCTGTGATTAAATTGTGTTAACTTTAAGTAAATAATTAAATAAAATAAAAAAATAAAGATAATATTCTTAATATATAATAAAAAAAAATGTAGTTTTAAATTATTCAATATATTTATTACGTAAATTATAATATAATCATTTTTATCTGGCAATCATATTACGTGAATACGTAAGTAATTACAGAAATAGCTACTAGTATCTATATTTTAAGCATGTGAACAAGTTTTGACGTAAATATTATTATTGATTTTATGATTCTTATCTTTCTATAACCAATGAATGGAGAAAATAAGAGAAACCAAAATAATTAACATATTTCACTAACTTTTTATTAGCGACACGTATAATACACGTGTTTAACATATCAATATTTTATAACAAAAATAATTACAATTACAAATCGCACAAAATTTTTCATATCAAAGCAATATAAATGACATTTCATACAGCCATGTACTTTATTTGCACACATATTTTAAGCATTTCTATTTTGATCGCCGCATTTTTATTGTGATAAATATTCATAAGAAATGATATAATTTTTTAACATTTAAATGTTTCAAAATTCTCTCATAATTGAATGATAAAATTTGTACGATCGAACATTCACAATTTTTAAGTAGATATTGATACCTTTGGTATAATTCAATTACTTATAATATCAAAATAATATATAGTTTTTTCCTGTTTTCCTTTCTTATCTTATGTATTAAACCTGAAAAAACACTTTGTTAAATATGACATATCAAATTTTAATATATAAAATTTCCCAAAGTAATATATTTTTTATTCAACTTGTGAATGGGATATGCTAGGATATGCTATCAAAACTTGCAACTATGTGTATCTATAATTATATATACTATTATAAATATTAATTCACAATAGAGCTTGATCTATTTTTTTTTTCTTTTTTAGATAATAGATAATCGTCTTTATACAAGCAATAACATTATACAAATATGATATCAATTCTATGAAAAAACAATGTTTTCCAGAGGAATTTCTGTGCTACTAATAATTTAGTTTTTTGCATAACAATTATATATTCAATAAATAAGATGAACATGTAGAATAATTTCTTTTTTTACCTTAAACATTGACTATCCTTTGTGATAAATACATTTTTTGAATTTAATTGACAATCAGTTAATACTAAGAATACAATTACAGAATGTCACACAAGTTGAAAATACATTCAGATAATACAGGACAATATTGTACTGTTCTATAATTCTATATAATCATAATAGTCTTTTTTAATACAATAATTAACTATAATTATTCATTTTTATCGAACAATACAGAAAGCGTAGTAATATATTAAGCAAATGTTTATCCGTTATTCTTTTATTCTTATTGATATCATATAAAATCGTAATTTCATAAATGAAATATTCCATTGGGAAGTAATAATAAATATCGAAAAGGACTACAAGTGCACTTGCCCATTATATCTCATAATTGGTATTTATAATTCTCTCGTTAAAAAACGAGACATATTATTAATACGATATTAAAAACAATATTATGTTCTTTACAATTGGCAGTGATAGCTCTTATACGAAATATTCTACTTATAGCAAACCGTATAAATGTATCTACAATTTTACGAATCAATAACTCTCGAACGAAATAAATAATTTCACTCGAGTTTCATTGATTTCACAATTTAATTTACTTTCATATTACTTATATTTATATATGTCATTTTTGTGCAAATATTTTTTTACTTAACATTACAACAATAATAAATAATTTTACGCTTTTTATAAATTTCCTTATAAATTATCTGAGAAATGAAATCATTTCCTCCTGTTATAAACGATTATATTAATGAATAAAAATATTAAATAAATATCTATCTATTCCATTTACATTTCAATTTTTTAATAGTTATTTTACAATAAACTATAAATAAAATTTTATTAAAAATGTATAATTATATACTTAAATATTGAAATATTTTTTAAATATCCCGCCATAAAAAAGTACCTATCAAATCGAAAAAGATAGATGTCGCAATATGGATACTCGATTTAATAGACAAGCACGTAGTGTCATCTAGTGTCATCTAGTTTCAGTGGAGTGAGAGTGTACGTAGAAATTTCTTCAAAATTTATTTCTTCTATTATTTCTTTTGGTAAGTTTGGCAAACGTTGAAAGTTCTTATTAAATAGTGGTTATTCGTGATATTTTTAAGATATCATAATTAGAATGTTAGATTTTTCTTTACGGATTATAGGATTTATTGTTGCTGGTGTGATTGGCGGTTCGTACTGAGTGTCGTTGTGGACTCTTCTCGCAAATTTTGTGCAACTCTTCTACTTCCTGGAGAAATATAAGTCCACCAATCATTTCCTTTTATTATAAACGATTATATTTATTTAATACTTTTATTCATTAATAAATTTATTCATTAATCAATTATTTTTATTCATTAATAAACGATTATATTAATGAATAAAAGTATTAAATAAATATCTATCTATTCCATTTACATTTCAATTTTTTAATAGTTATTTTACAATAAATTATAAATAAAATTTTATTAAAAATGTATAATTATATACTTAAATATTGAAATATTTTTTAAATATCCCGCCATAAAAAAGTACCTATCAAATCGAAAAAGATAGATGTCGCAATATCGATACTTGATTTAATAGACAAGCACGTAGTGTCATCTAGTGTCGTCTAGTTTCAGTGGAGTGAGAGTGTACGTAGAAATTTCTTCAAAATTCATTTCTTCAATTATTTCTTTTGGTAAGTTTGGCAAACGTTGAAAGTTCTTATTAAATAGTAGTTATTCGCGATATTTCTAAGATATCATAATTAGAATGTTAGATTTTTCTTTACGGATCAATCATAGGATTTATTGTTGGTTGGCGGTTCCTGTCGAGTATCGTTTAACATAAATGTCGTTGTGGGCTCTTCCCGCGAATTTTATGCAACTTTTCTACTTTCTAGAGGAATATAAGTCCACCAATCATTTTCTCCTGTTATAAACGATTATATTTATTTAATACTTTTATTCATTAATAAATTTATTCATTAATAAACGATTATATTAGTGAATAAAAGTATTAAATAAATATCTATCTATTTCATTTATATTTCAATTTTTAATAGTTATTTTACAAACTATGAATAAACTATGAATAAAATTTTATTAAAAATGTATAATTATATTGAATATTGAAATATTTTTTAAATATCCCTCCATTAAAAAAGTACCTATCGAATCGAAGAAGATAGATGTCGCAGTATCGATATTCGATTTAGATTAAATCGATACTCGATTTAATAGACTAGCACATAGTGTCATCTAGTTTCAGTGGAGTGAGAGTGTACGTAGAAATTTCTTCAAAATTTATTTCTTCGATTATTTCTTTTGGTAAGTTTGGCAAACGTTGAAAATTCTTATTAAATAGTAGTTATTCGTGATATTTTTAAGATAGCATAAATTAGAATGCTAGATTTTTCTTTACGGATCAATTATAGGATTTATTGTTGCTGGTGTGATTGGCGGTTCGTGCTGAGTGTCGTTTAACACAAATGTCGTTGTGGGCTCTTCCCGCGAATTTTGTGCAACTCTTCTACTTCCTGGAGGAATATAAGTCCACCAAGCCAGGAAAAAGAAAAGAAGGGATGCTGCTTTGCCGATGAAAGCTAATGCTAGCATATATCTGAAACAAGGTATGTTCATTGATTTTTGCATGATTGTAAATGTCTGATTTTGCATGATGAAAATGAATTTTTAATAAAAACATAATATAGTTTACAACTCAATTATTATAATTCTTATATTAAGATACAAATAGTAATATTTGCTTTACAATATCATAAAATAATAAATGTTTAATTCTAATCGTTAAAACCGCCATTTTTATTTCAATTTTATTTGAATGAATGTTTTAATCTTTAGCGGCCATTATTGAAATTATAGAGGACGCCATAATCAAGTGTGGAACAATGTCTACAGATATAGAAATAATAAACGAAGATATACAAACATAGAGGTAGTTTTATTTTATAATTTTTTTGAATAAGTAACAAATTCAAAAGTATTTAACACGATTTAAAGATTCAAATATAATTAATTTTATCATACCTGCTCATATATAAGTTATCATAAACGAGGCAGGATCCTTCGCCGTCACAAGTTTTGTTCCATAAAATGCATGTTTCATCTATAAGAGCACCGAACACCATAGGTGCTGGTATTGTGCCTAGAATTCTAACTTTGATCCATTGTATACCTAAGGCAAACGATCTTTGATCGTCTCGAACGACACGAAGTGTCGCAGAAAGTGCAGGCATTGTGCAAAGAAAGGTTATAAACATGTTGCAAAATGCTAGAGCGATAAAAGGCCATAGATAAGAGCATGATGTGCTGCAAGTAGTGTTTATTGCCTCGTAACTAATCACACTATCTGCAGTAGTTAGATTCATTGGTGGTGCTCTTATACACGTGCAGTCTGTATATATCTGTAAAATAATAAAGAAAAATATTAAATTATTGTATAATTATTTAGAATTAATCTTAAAGATTCATAGATATAAGTTTTCTGCTTTTGAACATTGTTAGAATATTTTAATTTCGAATTTTATTTCATAAAATTGAAAATCGTTAGAGACAAGTTTGTAAGTAAAAATATAGTATTCCAATGATTTTCATGTAAATCATAGGTTTTTGAAAGCAATTATTTAATATAATGATTATAGTTATAAAATAAATATAAAAAATAAAAATAATTTTAATAGTATTTTAGAAATAGATAAACTATGAGAATAAAAATATAAACATTTATTTCAAAGAAAAATAAATGTTTATAAATATGATTATATTGACATATAATCAGTATTGAGCTTCATTTTTTTTTTTTTAATTTAATGACTGATAGTTTTTAATTGAATATATATTTATTTCCGTTTTGCAATAAATGTAGATTTTTATAAAATATATACAGCACGAATGCCAAAGGTTAAAAAAAATATATTTTTTATGATTTCAAGAAATGGACTTCACAAGCTTGCATACTAAGTATTAAGATAAGAAATTATACGAACTTCGACGTTATTTAGTCGCATTCCTTGATAACATCCTGCATGACAAGGGGAATAGTACGTGATTCCATCAACTCCGCATATTGGACTGAACTCTGATCTCGAGCAGCCGCAGCCATTATTGCACGTGTTATCCAATGAAAATGTTTTTCTGTAAATATGAAATTTTTTATTTATTATAGATATTTATTTGCATCTTGAAATTTATCATATATAATACAGTTATATTATGGTCTATATAAATCTATTTGTTTCAAGTTTCTGATTTAATTTTCTGATTCTTTTCATTTTTAATTTTTATATAAAATGGAATTGATTAAATTAAATACATTTCAAATACTATTCAATAAAAATATCATATTAGAAATATCATTCAATAAAATGAAGTAGTGAATTAATAGTAACTGTTATAAAATATTCGTTTTACAAAACTAAAAACGATTCGACTTCATTTATTTGAATGAAATTTTAAATTTAGTTAATACATTATTAGAAGCATTTATTCTATATAAATGAATTTCTGAATTTCTCTTATTTAAACCAGAGAAATCAGTAAAAATCAATAAATTCCAATTAATATGTATGAATTATATTTATACTTCAATGTAGAACCAATCTTCAGATAAAAATATAGAGTTTTATTATTAAAAAAAAGTAAAAAGAAAAATTAATATCAGCAGATACTAATTAGGAGACCTATTGTGTACAGATGAGAACGAATAAAATCATAGGAAAAATAAAATAAAACATGAAATCCTCGATAAATATCATGCAAATTCGTGAAATAGTGACATATTTTCCCAAAAATTTTAGCTTTAGTACAAAACAAAGTTTCAAACATCCAATTTTATATTAATTGAAATTACTTTTACAGAATTTAAACAGAATTTCACACGCCCATACACATGCATAAATAACAATCACGTACTTGGTCTGGTTCGAATAAGGTATAGTGACTCCTGCGAAGTTTAAATTCGGACAATTCAGAACGAAGCACAAAGTGAAAGCGATGCAGGACGCGGTTGCCAGTAGACAGAACTTTAAAATGCCCGAACAGGGCAAATTAAAACGCTTTATGAGGTAACCCCCGAGGAAGGTGCCTCCACCGCCTGCGGGTACAGTCACCAAACCTGCAAGCAAAATGAGAAAAATAATGAAGATGAAACGGTATCTCATTTCTTTTTTTTACCTAGATAGAACAGGGTGCTCTCTTCTCTCTGTTGCTATCGAAATTTCACGAAATTACGTCGAAACATTAGTCAATCGTAAATATTCCATACGAAATATAAAAACGTCGAGGATGATTTATATCTCGCGACATACGCGCGGATAACTGACGGTAACATATCGTTCAGTCGATATTTTAACGAAAGAGAAGGAAGAGAGAGAAAGAGAGAGAGGGATAAAAAATGTTTCGAGGGAGGTATTTGACGAAATATCGTCGATGATTACGCGTTACAACTGACGAGAGGTTGTTTTTTTTTTCTCTCCTTCTTTCTTTGATTGATTACAACAGAATGCTTGAATATTATTCACCCATTAGTAACGCGGCGGAACTAGCGCTGACGTTGAATTGATTTTCGATCAGCTTGGGGAGGAAAGCGGCGAAACCGGCGATAAGCAATCCTTCACTGGCACCTGCCAGATTTAACATGAAAAAGCCAGGATTGCCGAGTAGATCGGTCAGGGCGCGAGGCAGTTCTCGTATTTTCGAGAATGCCTCTCCTCGATCGCTCGAGGACGATTGCTTCCTGGTGCTCCTTTGGTGCGCCTCTGACACCCTCTCTTTAGCCAATTTCTCTGAACCTGGAAAAGAGATATTTATTCGTTTAAATTTGTGTGTGGATAGAACTGTTATTTGAACGTATATCTAGATGATTGTTGAGAGGATGCAATTTGAATGGAAAATTGTAAATAGAAGGATTTATAATTATTAAAGTTTTATTGATATTGGATATTGTTTCAGTGTAATTTTGAGATTATGCATTTGGATATTATGAAATTCCTGAAACAATAATTTAAAGAATGGTAATCTTATTATATAATACTGTGTGTTGTAAAATATTTCACAATTCAATTACCAGGCAAAGCTGCTGGAAACGCTAAGATGGGTATAGCGATTATGAAACATAAAACTGCAGCCGCTAGGAAACCTATCCACCATGCTCCCACCCATACGTTGCTGTTTGGTGTTAAGCCAATCCTGGAAATTGGTTCCTTAAATTATTACAAACACTTTTGCAAGTCAGACAGAGTCGTGAATAGAAAAAAGAATATTCATTAACAATTATTAAGTACTCTATCAGATATTATTTCTTATAAAAATTTCCTATTCTCAAAAATTCTTTTAAATCTATGATACATCATCATGCTTTTTAAATTTGAATAAGATGAAATCCATAATTCTTATTTTATTATTTATCCTTATTTTCTATTCTCAAAAATTCTTTTAAATCTATGATACATCATCATGCTTTTTAAATTTGAATAAGATGAAATCCATAATTCTTATTTTATTATTTATCCTTATTTTCTATTCTCAAAAATTCTTTTAAATCTATGATACATTATCATGCTTTTTAAATTTGAACAAGATGAATCCATGATTCTTATTTTATTATTTATCCTTATTTTCTATTCTCAAAAATTCTTTTAAATCTATGATACATTATCATGCTTTTTAAATTTGAACAAGATGAAATCCATGATTCTTATTTTATTATTGATCCTTATTTAAACCAATTAATAATTGTTCTTTTGGATTTGAAAGTTCAATAGAGATCTCGAGTTACTCCACTTTGATTCAATCTTTGAAATTCTATCTTTTCAAATCAAGGGGGAAACTACGTAAAGATTCTTTTAATAACTCCACGTTAAATCAATCCAGGATTCGATCAATATTATTTAAACGGAAAACGAGTTGAAAATGTTGCGTCTCTAATATCACGAAACGGGTCAACCCTATCTTTTTTAAACGCTTTAAAGTAGGCCGCGCGTAAAACAAATAAGAGTTGGGAAGGATATAGCCGGGGTAAAAATGTAATTATCCGGCAACAGTAGAGCGGATTGTAGTTCGTACAACACGGTGAGTAGGCCGGAATTGCTCCACCGTCGCGGAACTTCCGGCGCATCTCGCCGCGGTTTTTTAATTGCGCCAGCGAGAAATCCCCTACCGAGTCGAGCTTCTGCAACTTTTCCGACTAATTGCCGGTTACAGAGCTTCTGGAAGCTTCTCTTTTTCCCCCATGATATCGAGGAAAAATTTCTAATTTTAGAAAAATATATATACACACGCATATGCATAGAAAATTTTCATTTTGTAGAATATTTTATTCTCTATCGATGGATATTTTTATTATATTGTTCCCAAATAGATTTTTGCGTAGAAATATTAAAAATTTAACGATCAAGTAATACTTTCCACCATGCTTTCTAAATATGAGGATAAAAATACAAGAATGCAGCCTCTGTATCCAAGACCACGAGCACAATGCTCTTCAATCCTAGTCGCTCATCATCCTCTATTACTTTGCACAATGCGCCATCATCATCGTGGCGCGGGGTATAACCGAGAAAATTCTTTCAGAATCGGGGACGATATTGCAGGGGCATAACTTATCTCGGGAAAGAGCGGAAAATTGTGAAAAAGTATCCAAGTTACTCGAAATGACCGTCGAATCTTGGTCCGCTAAATTAAATGAGGCGCGTGCATGCAGAGAGAGGCGAGCTCGTAACCGGAAGTGGCCGTATAATGCAACTAGTTACCCCATTCTTTTCCTTGCTTCCGGCTTCGTACACCGGAATAGAGGAAGGGAATGTAATTGGACTCGCGGGGAAATGTTATTAGCTCTCCACAGAAACGTTTTTCGTTTCTGTTTCGTTTTATTAAAGGATCGCCAAAGGATGAGGAGGCGTCTCTCTCTCTCTCTCTCTCTCTCTCTGTTTGCAAATTATCGGATTGCGCCTTCTTCGATACGCAATTTAAGTTTTGCTTGGAAATCTTGGTAAACCTTGTTCCGAGACAGCAACTTTAAACTTTCGCCGTTTAGGCGTTACGATAATCGAATTTTAAATTGAGGATTAGGGAGCTTTTATCGTGAAAGTGTTAATCTTAAGGGCGAACAATGTTGTTTGATTAATGGAGGGGATTTGATACTTTTTGATAAATTTCCACGGATTGAATATTTCTTGTCCTAATTTTAATTGGAATAAATAAAAATTTAAAAACAATGGTTCCATCGCGTCGAAATATTTTCTAAACTAATTTAATTTTCGATTGAAGTTTTTATAGATACGTTTCGTGATATTAATTCATTAAAGATGTAATGAATTGTTTAAAAAAATAACTCGTTTCCACAAAACAATTATTAAAAGGTTATACTTTCTTCGTCTACGGTTTTCAATTTTTATTTATAACATTTTTTCTCGCATCATTAAACTCAATTAATGATATTGAAAATGATCAAGTTAAATTGTTTATTCAATAGATAATAATATTTCATTATTGAATCGATTCGATATGACGGACAAGGACTTTTTTTTTATCGATTATTGACGAGGCAGAATATTCCTAGCAGAGCAGCTTTACGTAACTTTTTTTTTCTCATCAAAGTTACCAAGGCCAATGGATCTCATTTTTTCCCTGGTAAAACCTCGACCGTGAAGAGGTGATTGATTGCCCGGAAACGGCTGACTAACTGCGCGATCATCCCTTAGCAGACCTAACTGCACTACACCGACAAGGAATCGCCGTTTACTTTTACCCCCTTTTTCTCTCTCGTTTTTCTCCCCCACTTTTCCATAGTAACTCATCTTTAAACGACGTTCGTGACTTTTTTTGATTTTACTCGTTGACAGTGGTGGAAATTGAAAAGGAATTTCTCTGATCTTTAGAAAAACGAAGACGAATACAATTTTAATAATCAGTTTCATCGGTGTCTTTAATAAATTATTAAATTCCACCCACTATTTTGTGTAATTTAAAAGGAGAATTATTATTCTTCATTGAAAAAAGGAAGATATAAACGATTGATTAGATTCTTACATTATTTTACGAAAATATTAAATAATTTCACCAAAATTTTTCAACGAAATTTCCAAAGAAAAAAAAAAAGTTTATTAATTAAACTTCCAACTGCGATCATTACTCGTTCGAAATACGATAAATACAAATTTTAATAATTAATTTCATCGATATCTTTAATAAACAAATTATTAAATTCTACACATTTTGTGTAATTTATACTTTCTTCGTCTACGCTTTTCAAAATGATTGATTAGATTCCTACATTTTTTTACGAAAATTTCAAATAATTTCATCAAAATTTTTCAACGAAATTTCTAAAGGAAAAAAAAAAGTTTATTAATTAAATGCTTCCAACTGCGATCATTACCCGTTCGAAATACGATAAATACAAATTTTAATAATTAATTTCATCGATATCTCTAATTTTGTGTAATTTAAAAGAATATTATTTTTCATCGAAAAGGAGAAGAAATAAAAAGAAAGATATAAACGATTGATTAGATTATTTTACGAAAATTCCAAATAATTTCACCAAAATTTTTCAACGAAATTTCCAAAAGAAAAAAAAGTTTATTAATTAAATGCTTCCAACTGCGATCATACCTGCAAAAAATGTTCCCTACCGTCCCCGTGTTTACACCGATTCATTTCTAGGAGTGGAGCTTTCGAATAAACTTTCAGAAGAAAGTTGCAAGGGTTCTAAATTTACCGATGTCCACTCGGCTCCTCCGTGGACTCAGTTAACCGTGAAACTCGAAGGGAAATCCTTTCGACTTTTAATTTCAGTCCCCATCCTAACCGTTTCTTGCTGCTTCTCTTTTCTTTCCCCTTTTCTTCTCCTTTCTTTTCTTACGTTCACGACGTAAATTGTTATATCATAATAATTTCTCGAGCTTTAAAAGGGTTGCGCCTCGATTTATTAATCGAGAAAAGAAATAGAAGGGGAATGTTTTGACACTCGAGGCATTCGATCGGTGCAAGAGACAAAATTGGAAAGAAAGGGATATTTATCTTCTCGCGCTTTCTTATTCCTTCGAAGATTAAAATTTCGTCGAATAAAGAAATTTTGTCGAGAAGAGCAACATTTTTATGGATATTTCAACGCGTAGCATTCGTGTCGTGTGATATCGATGTATAAAATATCATTTTCGTGAAATAAACATTGCTGTTTGTTAGCCGCTGATGCAGCTTTGTTTATTTAACGCGTATTGCAATAAATATAAACGTTGAAATTAAATCCAATAAATTAAAGAACGCGTTTTCGCATAAGCTTTTAAATTGCTTTTTAAATGGAAAATCAATTAAAATGATTTTACAAATGGAATCCTATAAAAAAAAATGTTGCGATAAAATTCTCCCCGAATAAAACCGTATCAAATTTATTTATTTTATTCACGATATCCAATCTCTCCTCCGTTTCTTATTAATACTTCAACCTCTTTTCGAAATATCGAGACGAATCAAATGACATCGAAACTCTTCTTGAATCATTCGTATATTCACAGAAAGACGTTCTCTTATTATTATTAAAAAATCAATCCATATACTATAAAAAAAAAATACCTGGTAATTTTAGAAACACCAGAGCGAAATAAAAAACGAATAAGAGGAATTTCAACTCGACGAAAAAGAAAAAAATAACCAAGAAAGGGATACAAAACCCGTCTCTCTCGTACCTCGAAATCGATATCCGGCCATTTAAAAGTAAAATTCGCAAGGATGGAAACCCTCGGACGTTGGAAAAAATCCTATACACGATCGACAACTCGATTTATCGTTTCTACGCCTGCTGTTACACGTCACGGAGGAGTAAATCGGTAAAAAGAAAGTGAAAGAGAAAATAAAGGAAAAAGGAAAAAGGGAAAAAAGGCGAGATTAATTCGATTCTCGCGCGGAGAGAGAGAGAGGAGAGGGGAGAGGGTTGTTCCGTGGGGAGGCGAGCGGACAAATGGAACTTGATTGTACTCTAAGTGTCGGGGGATGAAGTGACAGTTTTGAAGGGTAACATCGGCGTCATCGTCAAACATTGGTTCACCGCTTGACATTTTCCCCACGGGATGAGAGAGAGAGAGAGAGAGAGAGAGAGTTGAGTCTTGCACGCGTGTACGGGGTTACATGCACTATTAATCGTGGCCCATTATACGCTCTAATGGTCCTTCGGGATATTTTCTACGGGGCAGAGGAGATTCTGATCCGAGACAAAGATTCGCCTCGAGTTGAACGATTGATTGAACATTTTCGTACGATGTGGGTGTGCGCGTGTCTTGTTATTTTTTTTCGCGCTTCGTTGTCGATTAAGTAATTGGAGTCTGCGTAGGAGGGGTAAATATAATCCTACGTTTCAATAAAGAAACCGAGTATCTTTGAAATAATAATTTTTTAATTCGTATTAAATACAAGTATTTGGTATTTTTTAAACTGTGAAAATTTTATATGAATGTAGAAAGGAAAATAATTATCATTTGATAGTTTGATAGTTTTTTTTTTTTGCTTTTCGATTGCAACAAAAGTCTGGAGGGATAATAATCCTATGTTTTAATAAAGAAATTGAGTATCTTTGAAATAATAATTTTTTAATTCGTGTTAAATACAAGTATTTGGTATTTTTTAAACTGTGAAAATTTTAAGAAATTTTATACGAAGGTAGAAAGGAAAATAATTATCATTTGATAATTTGATTGGTTTTTTTTTTACTTTTCGATTGCAACAAACAAATTCAAACAGGATACATTGTATGCGTAATAGAACTAGTTTATCATTCAGAAATCTAACATAAATACCCTTAAAAACCACCCTTATTTCTATCCTAATAATAATCCCTTCATCGTAGATTAAATTTAATCTTGGCTCAAAATTTTCCTCGTCCTCGAATCTCATCTCAAAAGAATCCACCCCTCCGCTTTAAAAAAAAATTAAAAAAAAAAGAAGCAGCAAATTAATTAATACCATGACGCGTATGCTCAAAAAAGAAAAACATCGGTGGCTCATTAGCCGAGGACAAGAAGCCGGTAATTAAGCAAACACGTCCGACAACGCTTTCGCGCGTATCTTCGGTGGGGCATCTTTTCAAGGCCGTGAAACAGCAAAAATAGATGATAAAAATCCGATAGCCTGTGCATATCAACTCCAACCTTAACTCGATAATAGTAATGAGCGTGATATCGATACTTCTCCCGAGTTTCAAGCGATATTTGCTCAAACATTTAAAGTATATTCACAACATACATCGAAAGAAACTTACTTACGCGAAAATGTTGTTAAAAATATCCAAATTATATCGATATGGAATCTTGGAATATTTGGAAAGCAAAATGTACGTAGAAAATGATCTCGATCCTTCGTTGCATCGTTCAGAAGAAAACAAGACAGCGAAAATTCCTTTTTCCGCAATTTCGCAGAGAAATTTTTATCCGTGGCAATATTTCATTATTCCCCCATCCCTTCAAGATTTCGCGATTAATCCGAGAAAGCAGCGACGTGGATTTACGCGGGTTATAAGACGAATATAAAGTTCGAATTTTCACGACGGGGATACGCGTCTGGAATACGCTCCGGGCGAATGTGATTCATTCATATTTGCGTATCACCGGATGTCGCTTGGAACACGCGACTTTCCTCTCTACCTGTCACGGTTACAGGTAAGCAGCAGACTTATGCTGATAAGTATTCTTTACGATTTTTCCATTCTATTCTTCCAATTGGTCATATCTTATATATCCATCCATTATTAAAATTGAGCAATTTCTTTTTTAATTTTCTTTTCGATAATTCCCCAAAATTGTTCGTAAGAAAGATACAGGATCTCGAAGATTTTATTGGTCTCTAATAATCTAAACTATCGTGTAAATAGCAGCAGACTTATGTTGATATTCTTTACGATTTTTCCATTCTATTCTTCGAATTGATCATATCTTATATATCCATCCATTATTAAAATTGAGCAATTTCTTTTAAATTTTCTTTTCGATCATTCCTCTTAATATTGGTTCGCAAAATTATTCAAAAACGTAAGAAAGATATTCGAAGATTTTATTGGTCTTTAATAATCTAAACTATCGTATAAATAGCAGCAGACTTATGTTGATATTCTTTACGATTTTTCCATTCTATTCTTCCAATTGGTCACATCTTATATATCCATCCATTATTAAAATTGACCAATTTTTTAAAATTTTCTTTTCGATAATTCCCCAAAATTGTTCAAAATTGTTCATAAGAAAAATGCAGGAAGATACTCAAAGATTTTCATATCTTATATATCTTATCTTATATATTCATTATTGAAATTGAGGAAACGAGCAATTTTTTTTAAATTTTCTTTTCGATAATTCCTCAAAATTGTTCAAAATTGTTCGTAAGAAAAACACAGAAAGATACTCGAAGATTTTATTGGTCTTTAATAATCTAAATTATCATGTAAATAGCAGAAGACTTATGTTGATAAGGATATTCTTTACGATTTTTCCATTCTATTCTTCCAATTGGTCACATCTTATATATCCATCCATTATTAAAATTGAACAATTTTTTTTAAATTTTCTTTCGATCATTCCTCAAAATTGTTCAAAATTGTTCATAAGAAAGATACAGGAAGATACTCAAAGATTTTCATATCTTATATATCTTATCTTATATATTCATTATTGAAATTGAGGAAACGAGCAATTTTTTTTAAATTTTCTTTTCGATAATTCCCCAAAATTGTTCAAAATTGTTCGTAAGAAAGATATAGGAAGATTTTATTGGTCTCTAATAATTTAAACTATCGTGTAAATAGCAGAAGACTTATATTAATAAGGATATTCTTTACGATTTTTCCATTCTATTCTATTCTATTCTTCCAATTGGTCATATCTTATATATCCATCCATTATTGAAATTTTTTTAAAATTTTCTTTTCGATAATTCCCCAAAATTGTTCGTAAGAAAGACACAGGAAGATACTCGAAGATTTCATTGGTCTCTAATAATCTAAACTATCGTGTAAATTTCCACCATTAAATGGTCCACTAATGACAAATGTGGAGAGTGGCAACCGCATATCTGTTCCCCCGGATGGCAGGGCGAAACAGCCGATAAATCGTGTCGAGAATTTAATAAAGTTGCCGCGGCTCGCCCCTCCGCTCCCGCACGAGGAAAAAGCGGGAAACGTGTTTAAACGCGTGGCGACACGAGAGGCGACAAATTCCGATGGCGCGCCCATTAAACGTCATTCTCCATCGGCATCCGCCGACTATGAACCCTCTTTATGGCGAAATGAACGCGGACAACTTTCAATCCATTGTCCATTCGCCGTAATTCTTCCTCCGCGATGGATCCTCTTCCGCAATTTTAATCTTAAAGGTTTAAAGATTTCCAGAGATGGATTTTTCTTTCCCTTTTCCCGTATTTTTCTATTTCAATCCGACGCGAAAGATCTCTTCGATATTTTTTTTCACCATAATGATCTTTGTAATGATCCATGTAATGATCTTTCAGGGGGTGATGGCGTTTTGTCGAGATTACTGCGTGATCAAAGATGAAGCTGATATTTAGGGAGGCGTGGTATTTAAGTAGACCCTTGCCAGATTTCTCTTCGAGTCGATTTTAAATCGTTTATCCTGGATTGATTTTATTATAATCATTGTGGATAATTTTTAGCAGATTCGAATGGTAATCTGTTTGCACAAAATTTCACTTTTACATTTGATATTTTTATACTTGTACTTGTATCCATGTTTCAATTATAATAAATGTAATATTCTAAAAGCCATGCTACGTAGAATGTAGTTAGCATAATTGAAAAAATACTCACTTTGATGGATCCACGGTGATAAAGTCTGTATAGAGCTTCAACAATTCACCTCCAACCACGTATCCTAACGCAGGCCCTATTATGGCCATTGTGTAGAAAATTCCTAAACAGAGAGAAAAAAGGATATTTAATAATCGTTTGTACGGATGGATTTTAAAAATTTAATGCGAATTATTAATAACTTGTCGAATATCACGATGATTTATCGTCGTGTGAGAAATTTAATAAACGTTGAAAAAGATTTCTGCAAGATTTAATAATACAAAGATAATAGTTGAGGAGAGCATAAAGCGTAATTTCAAATTTTCTTAAACAATTAAAATTCTTAACATCGATTATATACGTTGATTGTCCTATACAAGATGGCACTTGAAACTTCAAACTTCACAAGTGTACATATACATATATACAGTGCTCAAAAGTTGAAGCAAGCGCAACGAGTGCGGCAATAGAATGTGACAATTCTCAAAGAGCTATTGCGGAATATCCGAGTTAAATCAAGTAAGTACTTGTCAAGTAGGTACAGTACGGTTGAAAAGTTTAGCTTACTTTACGTTGACGGATCTTTTTAATAAGAAAAGTTATGAAATGACCTGTCTTTTAAATTAATATCTTTCAATCTTTTTAAATTGACAACACATTTATTGTGTTGTTCCTCTTATAAAATTAATATTTTGAAAAAGAATACTTGCAAATTTATATAATATAACAACAAGAAGGAGAAAAAATTAATCAATTAATATTAACATTTCTTACCTACGTACACGGAGGACATCTTTTTCGACACATTCTCATCTAGATACGTAACGCCAAGCGTATAAAAAGGAGCGGAGCCAGCCCCATGTAGAAGTTGAGCTATCAGAAAGATACTTAAGTACAATCCACTGTATGGTTCTTGGTCTATTTGGCCCACTGATCCGCTACAAGATAGCTGAATGGCAAAGATATATTAATTTAATTAATAGACGAGCAAAGATATTTAAAAATACTTTATTGGAATTAGAAAAAAGAAAAAACGATTATCTTGAAATATTGTTCATGTTATATCGATATTGTTTCAAGGAAAAAGTTAACAGGATTTTTTTGATCCAAATTTCTTTAAATTTAGTTAAATAGAAATATAATGTACGAAGATGACATTCTATTAGTGCATGTGAAAGCATGGATCTTGCTTTTACAAAGGACGAGATCCATAAACTCTGTCAACTATCCTTTACATCTAATTGAATATTTACTCTTCAAAGATCAAAGACACAAGTCTTCCGGTAATTGAGCTCGGGTAATAAAATGTATAAAATAATTATATCAAAAAGATAGGTTATATTGCT
Source organism: Apis mellifera (assembly GCF_003254395.2). Lineage (NCBI taxonomy): Eukaryota > Metazoa > Arthropoda > Insecta > Hymenoptera > Apidae > Apis > Apis mellifera. The sequence goes on from NC_037647.1 coordinate 4,449,085, forward strand.
CGTCGAAACAACATATTCCGAATTGATATCTTTATTCTTTATAAAAATATCTTGCTCAATTCCTTCTTTAAGACTTTGATACTCGTCGAAAAATATCTTTCAAATCTTTTTATACCGCCAATCTTTAGAATCAATCATCACTTACCGAACGGGAGGACGTATTCGTCACCCTTTGACAAATATTTTCCGACTGTTGCCCACCCCTGTATGGTCCAGCAATGTAATGAGGGGATGCGAACAGCAGACTTCCTAAGCCTAAGACTAGAACACCTATTCCTATGTACCTATAGAACAAAAATCGAACCAAGAAATCTTGTTTACCAACTTCTCAAAAGAAGTACTAAGTATCCTCATTTACCAACCGAATTTTCAAACGAACGAAATTTACAAAAAAATCTCCTTTTCTATTCAATTTTCGAGATCAGCCTCTCCTTTCAAACTGTTATTGATTATCGATTATACAAGGTGGTTTTCGAAAGTGTGGAAGGAACTGGAAATGGAAATTAACGCTGTTGGTCCGGCTGACGTTAGGATTAATATTTATGAGAAGTGTCGAGGCGGATCGATATCGGTATTAATATTAATAGGCGCGACAATAGCTTATACGCGAACGCGTGTGTACCTCGGTTTCGACGCTTTCGAGCGTCCTCCTAGGAAGCTGACTGGGACGAGGGTAAGGAAGCTGGCTATGTCGTATCCGCCCGCTATCAACCCCGTCTGAGACGACCTCAAACCGAATCTCCTCTCTATCGTGGTTATGACCACGTTCACGAAACCGTTCACCACCATCCCTGAAAACACACGTTTACGTTAGAATTAAAATAGAATAATCCCTTTATCACAATGATCGTACAACTTAACCAGGATTAACCTGGATAATTTGAAAGCTCCAACTAACACACATAATTTAATCTGTAAATAGCTAGCTTGGCTTTTTCATTCGAGCAGATGAGTCTGAAAAACCTTCTTATCGATCTACTATCCATCGATCCTGGCCAAGTTAAACATTCAGGATACGATCGATAGGAATATCGGGGCCATCCTGTAATAATAACTCGATCCCCATTCTCAAATTCGAGACACACAGTTGATCCCTGATACGCATACTCGAGAGCAAATCCGCGTGCCGCGTGTAAATGAATCAGAAGGGGGGTGAACTAATTCAATTAAGTCTCCCCTACGCTCACCAGTGTCCCGCTCACCCTCCAAGAAATCTCTCTCTCTCTCTCTCTCTCTCTCTCTTGGACTTGTAAATCTGTTAAACAGTTCTTTCTCACGAATATATGCACACGCAGGCTGCTAATCGTCTCTGAATCGAACCGGTGCTCCACGATGGAAGCAGAAGCGTTGACAGGGCGTCGAATTACAAACCAGCGGAGCCAGTATCGTGGCAAAAGTATCGGCTGACAAAAGCGTTCAACCGTTCCCTGACAATCGAAAAAATGAATCTTCTTTCCGGGAGAATCCTCTCGGATTCTGCGACGGTTCGAGGTTTCCGCGGATCCCTTTTGATGCTTGCATTCCGCCGGGGTTGTCGTTTTAACGAGCGGATTGGTTACGGAAAGGGGGGAGGAAAAAATTGGAATTATTTTTTTCAACCGTGGAAATTTTTCTCTCGTCTTTTAGATTCGGATTGTGTAGCTTGTTGTTGAATAGAATGAAAATATGTATGGTGATTGCATTATTTGTGAGACTGACACGTTTTTTGATCAATTTTATAAATAAGGAAATTGAAATTAATTTCCAGTTCAGACGATATGTTTCTAAAGATTTAGTAATCTTAATATTAAAAGTAGAAAATAATTGAAATTTTGTTTTCAATACTATCTTTCATTCCATGAATGAAACGTTATTTCATTTTTATTCTATGCAGTCTCTATTTTTTAAAATACTTAAGAATCACTATTTATGCACTTTCATATAATTCTTAATGGCAATATTTATTTATCAAAATCCATCGAAATAAACCAATAAACCAAAATAAATAAAAATAATATCAAAACGTGAGGAGCAAAACCAACCTAAACCAACGCGAAAACCAATTTCTTCCCAGTAACTAGCAACCCAAGATAACCAAACTGCGCCTCGAACAATTAAGTAACACTCTTAACTCGTCCCTCCCACACCAAGCTTACAACATCCATCGAATTAACGCGTTCACAGACGGCCGTGGCCAGCAAGAGGCCTGGCTCGAGTGTCGGCGTATCCGGTGTCTGTCCACCCGGAAAATGAACCACCTTCGTTTCCCATTGTACCGCTAATAGGAGAATTTTAATTAAAACCGGTCGTGCAGCGCGGATAATTTGTTTCTCCAGCTGCTCGTATCTCCCTCTTCTTCTATTCGCGTACGTTTCTCGTGTCTCGCTTCTTCTTACGTTGATCGATTGGTCCGAGGAGGATGGATGGATTATGATTTAACAGGGATTGGAATAATACTCGTGTAATATCGGATAGGAGATAATTTTCAATCGATTGTTTCTGTTTGATATTTTGAAAATGTATTCACGCGAAGAATTTGTGAATATTTTAAAAAGTTCTTATTTTTCATAAGAAAAAACACTCCTCTTTAATCCATACTTCTACCAATTTTCAAAGTAGTGAAAAAAAAAAATCCTTTAACTTTACAGATCCAATAGTGAAACGTAATACAAAAGATAATTTTCAATTTTAATTTTCATTTTGTTTCTGCTTGATATTTTGAAAATGTATTCACGCGAAGAAATATCGAAATATAAAGTTTAAAAATTATCCTAGAATTTGTGGTAAAATATTTGAAAAGTAATCTAAGTAATGAAATTTTCTCGTTTTTTATTTTTCACAAGAAAAAACACTCCTTTAACTTTACACACAGATCCAATAGTGAAACGTAATACAGAAGATAATTTTCAATTTTAATTTTCAAGTTATTTCTGCTTGATATTTTGAAAAATATATTTACACGAAATATCGAAGTATCATTTAAAAATTATTCGATATTTGAAATCTAATAAAATTTGTTCTATTTTTCACAAAAAAAAAAAACACTCCTCTTTAATGCATACTTCCCCTCTACCAATTCTCAAAGTAATAAAAAAAAATCACAGATCCAATAGTGAAACGTAATATAGAAGATAATTTTCAATCAGTTATTTCTGTTTGATATTTTAAAAATATATTCACACGAAGAAATATCGAAGTATCATTTAAAAATTATTCGATATTTGAAATCTAATAAAATTTATTCGTTTCTTATTTTTCAAAAAAAAAAAAACACTCCTCTTTAATGCATACTTCCTCTCTACCAATTCTCAAAGTAATGAAAAAAAATCACAGATCCAATAGCGAAATACAGAAGATAATTTTCAATCAGTTATTTCTGTTTGGTATTTTAAAAATGTATTCACACGAAAAAAAATCGAAGTATCATTTAAAAATTATTCGATATTTGAAATCTAATAAAATTTGTTCGTTTCTTATTTTTCACAAAAAAAAAAAACACTCCTCTTTAATACATACTTCCCCTCTATCAATTCTCAAAGTAATGAAAAAAAAAAAAAAAAAATTCTTTAACCTTACACACAGAAACGCGATACTCGTTACAACATCCGAATTCTCATAACCCTGCGTGCACGAGCACCACTCACCACCGACCTTATTCTCGACTTACGTACAGACGATTGCCGGCTCCATTGTCCACCAATTTGTTCAATCCCGTCCGCCTCGAAGAAGGCACGAACCTCCGCACGACGATTTCTTTTGTCGGCCGAGTGGAGAGGAGAGGGAGAGGGGGGGCGAACAAACTTATTTAAACCGAATACGGCTACCGTGTTCCAACCTTTCCCTCCACCCCTTTTTAGCCAACGTCGACGACCTTCGTCTCGCCACCCTTCTCGCCTCGATCCTCGCTCTCCTTTCGTCGACGCGCACCACCCTCCACCGCGTCAACCTCCTGCCACCGGGCCGGAAAACTCGATTTCCGGTTATCGTCAGTCACCGTCGACCCTATCCACCTCCTCCTCCTCCTCCCTCCTCCCTTTCGCGCCACCGTGAAAGCTTCGAAATTGCATTCGAATGCACGGCTATTAGTAACGGCAAACGGCGATATCAGAGTCAATCAGCCCTTTGGGGCCCGCGCGTCTGCGTGTTTACGCGTACGATCCACGAAAAATGAACCCCGTGGATTTGTTCCGGAGGGCGAGGAAATATTGTTGGTGGTTAAACGTCGCGTTTACCACGATCGACATCGATTCTTTTTTTTAAACTTTGATCGGTTCAAACGGTTTCGATACAAGATCGTTTATAAATCGCCTTTTCGAACCGTGTACTTTCAGATAAATCGAATATTTTCAAAGTTCGGAGATATTAAAGAATTATTAATCGATTTAATTGTTAAGATTCCTCCTTCCTGAGTGGGTTAAAATTCGATATCGAAACGAGTCGGAATCAGTGTTAAAATTAGTAGATTTTCTACCAATGATTGCGAATTGGGGAAATTTGATCGAGGGTTTAGGGAAAATTTTGTATAAATCGCTTTTTCGAACAAGTATTTCCCGTGTACTTTCAAATAAATTGAATATTTTTATCCAAAATTCGAAGATATTAAAGAATTATTAATGGGAAAATCGATTAATTGTTAAGATTCCTCCTCCCTTCTTAAAATTGTAAATGACAAAATTCGATATCGTTAAAATTAGTTTTTTTCTTGCCCCATCAAATTTAAATTGCATACCTTGCATCGCACCTGTCCAGCATAACCAGAAGAGCGCCCATTTCGCGGTTCGAAATCGTTGCAAATATTTGGGTCTGAACCAGAACCAACCGCACTTCGGCTCCACCGTCCTCTCCGTCTCCTTACCTGCTTCCGGCTTTATTTCCGGCTTCGTCGGCCCGTCCCTGAACTGTTCCGAAAAACTGGACAGGGTCTCGTGCATGTCCGGCACCCCCGACTGTAAATCACATTGTTCAGAATCGAATTAGAGAATGATTAACGAGGATCAATGTGATGATAACAATCGAAATTAACAGCAAATGGAGACAGGAATTGGTAAACTCTTACTTTCCTAAATAAATTCTTGAAATTTCTTTTTATTGATTGCAAAGATTATTTTCATCTTGAGTTTTCATTAATAATTGAAATATATTGCGCTAATATAAACAAAAATTTATTTGCAAAATCCTTCATTCCCCCGAAAAATGAAGTAATGAATTAGTTTTGAATAAAAATATTTAATAGAAAAATCTTTTTTCCTGCAAGTGGAGACAGGAATTGGTGAACTCTTACTTTCCTAAATAAATACTTGAAATTTCTTTTTATTGATTGCAAAGATTATTTTCATCTTGAGTTTTCATTAATAATTGAAATATATTGCGCTAATATAAACAAAAATTTATTTGCAAAATCCTTTATTCCTCCGAAAAATAAAGTAATGAATTAGTTTTGAATAAAAATATTTATTAAAAAAATCTATTTTTCTTTTTTCTAACATGTGATGATAAAAATCGAAATTAACAGCAAGTGAATTGAATTTTTATATAACGTAGCTCTTACTTTCCTAAATAAATACTTGAAATTTCTTTTATTGATTGCAAAAATTATTTTCAATGTGATGATATGATCCTGAGTTTTCATTAATAATTGAAATATACCCGATATTGCGCTAATATAAATAAAAATTTATTTGCAAAATCCTTTATTCCCCCGAAAAATGAATAATAATTTAATTTAGTTTTGAATAAAAATATTTAGTGGAAAAATCTATTTTTCTTTTTTCTATCTGACTTGTAAATTCAATAATTAATAATTTCAAGATGTTTTTACGCATTTTTAACGATTCATCGTGCATAATAAAAAAAGGAGATTAAAATTCATGATCTTACGTAAATAAAATCATAAGCGGAACGAGTTTGAATTGTAAATATGTACACGTCGAGTTACCGGAAATTGGTCGATGTGTACCAAACAAATATATATATATACAACATTTCCCTTATCGGATTTAATTATTGGGTTTTACCTATTATATAATATAAAATATAGAATGCATCGAGTATTCACAATCAGCAGCTTGTTTTACGTTTATATTTTATCATTTCGCGTTAATATAATCGCGCGTAATTTTCATACGTTTAATCGATGATAATTAACACTGTTCTGATAGGCTACGCGTGAAATCGTAAAACCAGTTTTGCTACCAGAAGTAATTATTGCAACGTTTCTCTCCTCAAACTTTCTCCAACGGTATCGGAATTAATTTGTATATTTCGTATTCGGTGCAGAGAAAGGTAATTACATTTGCATCATCGAGAATTTTGAGACGGTATGATTTTTATTTTTTTTTTTTTTTCAAAGTATAGACTTTATACTTTTAATTTAAAAGTAAAATGAATTTTGACGGATTGTGTGTTGGAATAATAAGCTGAATGTTTTTCTTTAATTATTATTATTCATTCATGGAAGGAAATGATTTATCACGACGAGATATTTATTAAGAAGACGTTTCTAAGGCGAATAGGCCAAGGAAAAATATTTTACTCGGTAAAATGGAATTACGGGATTATCTTCGAGTGTTATTTTCATTTGATTGTTTAGAGAAATTTGCGATAAAATACAAACAAGAGAAAAATATTTTTAATTTAAATAAATAATCTAATCTATCGATTACTTCTACTTTCATAAACATTGTGATAATATCTATCTACGATTAGATTAAATCAAATACAATTAACAAACCATATCTTTCTTCAAAAGAGAGAGAGAGAGAGAGACATTTAAGAAAAATCCTTTCTTTCTTGTCGTACAAAAATAAAATAAAATTTAAAAATTTAAATCTTGCGAAACGAAATAAACGAACGGAAGAAAAAGGAAAGAAAGATAAGAAAAAAGAGAATAATTAGATATATCATCGCGTGACGCAATTGCAACGAGTATCCCCAACTAATTCCATTTCACCATGAATACAAAATCGGATCTCTCGCCGTCTTAAAAATGCATCCACGATTACGAGGAACAACTCGATATATGTAATTCATTCTCCCTATTCAACGTGCACAACGGTTGTCGAAAATAACATCTACAAAGCGATCGATCGGTTAGCATCGATGTCACGCTCGCCTCCTAAAATAAACGCAGAATCCAATATCTCTCACGGTTACTCACGCTGAATGCAAATTTATCCCTCATGATTCTTTCTGCCTCTTCTTTCACCTTTTAACCTAGAAAAACCAAACGAGATCACCCAAAATGTATATATATATATATATACGCGATATATATTTGTCACTTCTCGAACATCCTCCACTTCCTCCTCCCAACAAGCAAGGTAAATTCCGTCAAAGAAACGGCACAGATTGCCACCAAATCCCAAATATTATTTCCATCACGGATTCGCGTGTCGTGTTCCGCGAGATAGTTGGCCGGCGAAAGTGACGATGGAGAGAACTTCCGGCACCTGGTCACGCTTCGTCGTTCACCACCGGTTCGAACCACGATCGAAACGTGACAGAGACACGCTCGATAACGAATATTATTGTCCGTTCGAGGAGCGGAGGGATTTCTTCCACGACTTCTTCCTCGATTAAAGATTCGAGAGAAATCTTAGTGGAATATCTAGAAAAAAGCTTCGATCTCCTTTCCCCTTTTTTTTCTTCTTTCTCACTTCGTTAGTTCGAATGCCGTTTCCAGGATCTTATCTCTAAGATTTGACTTGATTGTATCCGTTTCGGTTTGGAATATTTAGGATGGAAGGATGTTTTTGAATTTTAGTCTTCTTTTCTGTTCGACGAGCTTTCTCTTGATTTCTTTTTTGAAGTGCAGGCAAAAGTCGTTTCCGTGGAAACGAGTCGCTAGCTCTGTCGTTTATCAAACGTCCAGATTGCAGTTTCCATTCCAGTCTCGAATGTAACTCCTCTTGTACGCGTCCTCCACTTCCGTTGTCCTCTGTTTCACCTGGATCAAAAGATTTATCGTCGTATCTTTACCTCCCCATCGATCACCCTCTCCCTCACTGGATTCAGAATTTTCGATGAGGGGAATTCTTCCCTCTGCTCCAACTTGTACACTCGTTTCGAAAGAGTTTCGAAGAGTTTTAAATACGAGATACTCTCAGTTCTATATTTCAACAACAAGAGAGTCATTTATTATTGTCGTGATTCTTCAATTTCAGTCTTTATTCAATCTCCTTTTAATCCTTATTTAACATCTTAAATAAGATATATACATCACTGTTAATCTTTTATCATGTATTCAAAATCCATCCTCTTTCGGTATATTTCTTCCTCATCCTCCACTTTAACAATTGTTGTCACCTTTTTCTTATCCTCTTCGAATATTTAATCTTTATTTACCGCCATAACTCGATTATCATTAACCAATTCGAGTCTCTATGTACAAAATTCTCTTATCAAAGTATTTCAAAATTTCAACGAATTCTCTCCCTCTCTCTCTCTACTACAAAAAGAGAGAAGAATCAACATACCGCTCCCACGCACGTATACTATCACTTGTCAAACATCTAGATTACGCTTTCCACCCGTTCCGAACGTACCTGCATCCTCCGCTTCCTGTTCCACCAGGTACTCTCGTCAAACGTCTCGAAACGATTCCATTCACACGCATCGTTATAAATCCTTGGAGAGGATACCGCCTTTTTTCTCTACCACGGCTCCCATGAAATATTCATATTCGGCGGGGATTTATAATCCTCGATATCGATTTCTAATGGGGGAGAAGGGTCAAACGTGTTGCGATCGAAACTGTTGATAATGACTTTTCCTACGAAACAAGCGGTATAACGGAAGCGGCGTATCAGAGGATTTGCAACACTTTTCTCACGGACGCCGCTCTTTGTTCTCGTCTCTCTTCTCGCGTCTTGTTAATGGAAAAGTTTGTCGAGGCGGTAAAACTTGGGCAACGAATTGTAGTTTTAGGCAGTAGATTCTCCGTGATGGATTCTTGAAACGTAGAAGAATTTTTAGAAGGATTTATTGACGTTTTAAAATTTTATTAATATATAATTAATTGGAAATTTTAAATATTAATTTAAATAGATATTTGAATGAGAAAATTTTTCGAGATTTAAGTAAAATTGACAAAATCAAGTTTCAAAAGTTATTTACGTATTTGATTGCAACTTTAATTTAAATAGATCGGTATCTATTCAAATTAAACACCGTGAACAGACTATCGATCGCAGCGATCAAAGGTTTCGGATTTAAATTTTCCGAGATTCCGAGTTTTACCACGCTTTTGATATCGAATTTCGAGTTAAAACGATAAATCGTACGTTGTTTGCCAAATTATAGATCCTATTTTCGGCGATTAGAAGTCTTGAAAATTCGTGGGGACAAACTTATGTAAATTTTTCATCGGATTAAACTGCGGTTCTATTTCGAATCGTCTACGATCACTGGCCGATTTTAGAAGCGAAATCTTCACGGTTCCAAGTCAATATTCAAATGTCTTTAAGATCCAGGAAACTTTGCACTTCGGTCACAGGTTTCTCACGACAAACTCCTTACATTCAAATACTTTAGATTTCCATCCTTGAAAATTCAAACTTCGAGATGAAATTTAACACTGCCGATCTCTATTCTCTTATAGAAATATTAATTTTCACTCGAATCTTTAAAACTACGTAGATACAAAATTCGCAGAATCAAAGAAAATTTCACCAATAAAAGAATTTCAAAACCACCGAATCTAAGAACAAATTCGAGAACGTTCGAGATATTATAATCCCGAACAATCTTCCAAGTATTACTCAAAAGAAATATCAACAATTCTACAATCTTCTTAAAAAAAAGAAGAAAAGAAGCACGAAAATAAACAAAGCTCGAAACTATTCGAGATGTTCCCACGGATATTACACGTCGAGGGAAGGGATCTACGGCGATCGCGATCACGAAAACGAGACGATTGAAGAGCGGCACGACTACCTAAGGCCGCGTGTCACACGCGACTGAGGATCGCGAGCTCGTGCTCTCAGAGTTTTCCCCGCGAGTTAAACCACCGTATATGCTACTACCGCCACGACAGACATTCTCCGTCCTTCTCCTTCCTTCCACCTCCTCTCCCTCCCCGGCTCTCCCCCACCCTTCCAACCCCTTCTCTCCCTCCACTCCTTCCTCCCGTTTCTGTCTCCGTCTCCCTCCATCCCTCTCTTCTCCAACCCTTTCCAAACTATCCCTCTCTCCCTCTCCATCTTTCTCTCTGTCCGTTCACGCGACACATTGTAAACCGCCCCCTACTACTAGCTGTTGCTTCGCTCGAAAAACCGACCACCATCTGATAACATCTCATTAATTCACGTTAATTGCGCGGATCCCGACAACGATTAAACGTTTTGAAACAAGGTATTGAGTTTTCTTGTAATTGTTGTTGGTGTTTTAAGGAGGAAGTTTGGGGGAGGAAGAAGTTTGGCTTTTTCCTTTCTCTTAGTTTATGTTATCGAGTATTGTAACAATATTTTGCGATTCTTCTTAGTTACCTCGATTTTTTCGTTTAGGTTAACCTCTTCGATTCAGCAAATTATTATATCGCGCAAATGTTCGATACTTGAAATAATATTCGAAACAATTGTAGGGGGAAGTTTGGGTTTGCGAATTGGTGGTTTAAGAAGGTTTTTCCTTTCCAACTATTTAGGGATTAGTCAAAAACAGTGGTACTCCTCAGATTCAGCAAATTATATCGCGCAAATGTTAGATATTTGGAATAATATTCGAAAAAATTGTACGATAAATGCAGGAGAAAGTTTGGGTTTGCGAATTGATGGTTTAAGGAGGTTTTTCCTTTTTATTAGTTTATGTTATCAAATCCAACTATTTAGGGATTAGTCAAAAGCAGTGGTACTCTTCGATTCAGCAAATTATATCGCAAATGTTTTTTCTGATACTTGGAATAATATTTGAAACAATTGTACGATAAATGTAGGAGGAAGTTTGGGTTTGGTGGTTTAAGAAGAGTTTTCCTTTCCAACCATTTAGGGATTAGTCAAAAGCAATGGTACTTCTTAAATTCAACAAATTATATCGTGCAAATATTCGATTGAACTTGAAATAATATTCGAAACAATTGTACGATAAATGTAGGAGGAAGTTTGGTGGTTTAAGAAGAGTTTTCCTTTCCAACTATTTAGAGATTAGTCAAAAGCAATGGTATTCAGATTCAGTAAATTATCGCGCAAATGTTGGATTAATATTCGAAGCAAATCTATTTCCGATCAAAAAGAAATTGTCATAGAAAAAACGCGCGACACAATCGTTTCTCTTATTTCGAAACAACGCGAACTATTGCGAATCGTAGTGGGAGAGGATCGAGGGATCGAGCGTCCATCGGTACCGTTGTCGCGTAAATTGCCTTCCCCCCCCCCTCGACTTTTGACCGCAGCAAGGCAAGCTATCGCGGAACTGCGGGGGAATCGACGAGACAAACTGCAACTCCCATCGCTAGGCCAACGAAACCGATAGCATCCCAAGTTCCACCTATTTTCCGGCTATCCCCCCGTTGTAACGAGTTTCTTAATGCTTTGTATCGAGGAACGCATTTGTCTTCCGGCGTTCCATTAACGAGCCTCCGTTACCGTTCCCTTCTCCTCCACTCGTGTCGTTTTCCATATTAAAACGAGTTAGAAAAATATTTCGAAGGGGAATTCGCGTATTTTTATCATTTAGTAGCAACTTTCGTTACATTGCTATTAACTTAATATTCTATTCCTTCTATTAATGTTATCTGAAATATATATGTATTATCTCTACTGATAAATGTACAACGTTTTTCCTTATCGCGGTAGTTGAAATAAAATTTAATTCGAAACCGAATGTGCGATAAACGTCAAAATATAAAATCGTTGAAACGAAAATGGAGGAGGAAAATTTGTAAGATGCAAGGTTTAATATATTTAATGATTAGTTGAAAATTCTACTAAAGTATATACAATTTCGCAAATAGGGTTAATTTTTCCTTTGTTTGTTTCCTGTTTTCCTGATAAATTAAATAATATTTAATAAGATAAAGGGAATATTTCGACAAAATATTTACACAAATATTTCCATCTTCAACAATTCCCTCGATATCGATAAAAATATATATATATATAAGAGTAAATATATGCTGTATACGCGAGAGGAGAATAACAGTGCACGGTTAGAATACGAGAAAAAATGTAAGAGGACCGAGGGAATATTTTATAGAGACTTTTCGCCAAGTTTCTCATATTTCAAGAGATGAGGTAGGTCAGGCATGGTATCAACCGTTGGAGAAACGTGTTTCGAATTTATGACAGTAATAACCTAAGTATGCAGCCTCGAAAACTTGCAAATAAATCATGTTGATAATATTGGTCGTTAGGGGAGGACCTTAGTTAATGCGAGGCCATGAAGAATCCGAGGAATCGATATCGAAATTCAAGATTCGTTGAATACGATTGGGAAAAAAGACTTTGTTCGTTTTTAGAAAATTTATTAAAGAATTTTACTTATCTATTTTGTTGATATCGATATTTTTTTTTAATTTCTTCATTAATTGTCTTGTTTCCTTTTTTTTTAATTCTACAATATTCTTCAATATTATCGAATATTTTATACTTCAGTTGTTTATCTCTCATTCGAACGATTTCTCTTTTATCTTTTACCATTTTTTCTTAAAATTAACCGAACAACGTAAACGAAGGTTACAAGAATAGACTTGCCTAGACATCATATTATCCACGAGAGGAAAAGGATGTGCATCGTTTCAGAAAGAATCAGCGTTTCACCGTCGAAATTCGCGAAGCGTTAAATTAAATTTCCCAGAGGTGTCAGTCTCAGTATTGGGAAGACCGATTGACATGGAACTATCGATATTTAAACGATAACATCGCATCCTCTATGAATTGATCGTTACCAGAGGCTCTCATTTCACCTCGTTATTCGATAAATCTGAAAACAAAGAAAAAGATAAATAAAAGTTCACAAGTCAAGTGAGCCCAGTAATTTAATCGAATAATAAAACTTGTTATTTCTCTCTCTCTTTTTTTTTATCGAAATATATTTTTTCAAAAGAAAAAATTTAAATATAAATTTATATTAATAAAACTTTCTTGTTAATAAAAAGGTTAAATTTACACCAATAAATATTATAATAAACTAGTAATTAATGGGTATCAATGAATAAAAAATCTTGAAATAATTGCAAATACTGTTGCTATTGAAAGAATATAATGAAAATGACTAATAACATAATTTAAAGAATAATATTAATTGATGAATTTGATAATATAATTCTGGTTAATCCTCCAATAGCAAATAGTATAATAAAACTTAAAGATCATAGAACAGATATTTAATTTTGTTCCATGATATATTGCTAGTCATCTAAAAACTTTAATTGGTACAGCAATAATTATTGTTGCAAAAGGAAAGTATACTTGAATATTACTTAATTATATTCAATATTTATCCCAATATCAAGATATCTTACCCATTAATTACTATAAATTTGTGTGAAAAAATACATTTCCATGTCGAATAATGAAACTTGTTATTTCTCTCTCTCTTTTTCTTTAATTAAAATATATATATTTTTCCAAAAGAAAGGAAAAATTTAGCAACGATGCTTATCATTGCTTAATATAGATTTATACTTAATAAAACTTCCCCATTCATCATCTTAATTATATTCAATATCAAGATATCTTAATTACTATAAATTCGTTTGAAAAATGCAACAAGTATTATACGTGTATAATCCAATTCAAACTCCAACTATCAAGTCACCGAATTCCTCGATGGGTCCCCCAACGTTGAACTCGTTAAGAGAGTGTGGGTATTTATCAGTGAAAAGGCACCGGTGCATTTCGAATTTCTCGAAATGCAACATGCTTGTACCGCAACGATAACGGAACTCGAGTAATTAAACTCTTCCTATCTTTGGGGGACCAGTTTCGTCCCCTTGGATCCCCTCGCTCATTTATGCCTCCACGTTTTCTCAAATATTCACAATTGACGCCCACGCATCTCTCCACCCCCTCCTCCTTTCCTCCATCGCGTTTTCAAACAGATCTCTCTTGATGGAGGTTGATAAGGGTCAAGGTATGACACGTATTTAAAAAAATTGCCACGTTACAAGACGTTGTTGTTTGGTTTTATTAAAAAATTCCAAAATGGAATCGGTGGCCACGACGTTGCATCATTTCCTTTATTTTATCCGTCGAGGTATTTTCACGATGAGCTTCGTGGTTCAGACGAGATGAAATGGTTAACGGACGGAGGAGTTGTACGACTTTTTCTTTCCTTTGGTTCTTTCCAATTTTTTCGGGATATTGTTCCGCAAGAGTAAATGAGACGGGGACGAGAAGAGATATTTATTACAATGAGAATTTTTCTTTTTATTTTGCAACTTTATTACATGCGTGCATGTACTTTATAAATTGTATGCAATTACGTGTTGAGATGAAAAATGTTCGACCCTATTAACGTAATAAAATACTTCCTTTTGATTCTGTAAGCAGATTTATAAATCATCGTAACCTTCTTCTTGTCAATTAATTTATTAGAAATATTCTTTCATTGCAAATACTTATCAAGTTAATTAATATCTAAAATTAATTCTAATAATTCTCCACCATATTCTAATAAAATTTCCATTCTCGATATTCCTACAATCTTTGCAAACAGAATAATAATAAAAAAGAATAGAATCTAATCTAGAAACAACCATCTAGATCATACCAATTCAATGAAACGAATAGAAATCATTTAACTTTTTTCTTATCAATTATTTTATTAGAAATATTCTTTTATTGAGATGTAAATACTTACAAGTTAATTAATACCTAAAATTAATTCCAACAATCCTCCATCATATTCTAATACATTTCCATTCTCGATATTCCTACAATCTTTACAAATCGAACCTAACCTAGAAACTGAACCACTGCGACTAGATCATATCCATTAGGTGAAACGAATATAACCTTTTTCTTGTCAATTAAGTATTAAAAATATTTTTTCATTGAAATGCAAATACTTATCAAGTTAATTAATATCTAAAATTAATTCCAACGATCCTCCACCAAATTCTATGGAACCTAACCTAGAAACAACCATATTGCGACTAGATCACACCAATTCAATGAAACGAATATTATAATTGTAAACTTTTTCTTGTCAATTAAGTATTAGAAATATTCTTTCATTGAGATGCAAATATTTATCAAGTTAATTAATAAACTAAAATTAATTCCAACGATCCTCCACCATATTCTAATACATTTCTCGATATTCCTACAATCTTTGCAAATGGAATAATAATAAAAGAGAATAGAACCTAACCTACAAACAACCATCGAATATCCGAGAATCCCTTCTCATCCTCGTCAAATCTATCCAAGGAACCGTGTTACACACAAAATCCCCCCCCAAAGCTTTTCCACGATATTTCGTTTCGTTTAAATCCTCTCCAAGCCCCGAAGGCGTCCACCATTCCAAATCGAATACCGCGTTCATTAAAACGCACGTTGAACGGCGATTTGTTTGACGAGCTTCGGGCGCATAGACATTATCCAACAGGAGAAGAAGGAAAAAAAGAAAGAAAAAAACGCAATATACGCGCGTCGTGTGCACAATGGCGAAAAGGCCGTGTGTCAACGTTCGTTTGCCCGATGCAAACGTGTGGATCGCGCGTAGGTGGGGCAGAGGGGAGGTGGAGGGGAGGGATAAATACCCTTTCGGGCACGTTTCGACGGCCACGCGACCGCCTCGACATAAATTTCGTGGATTTAATAGAGATCCATGGCTTCCGGTTTCGGGGGACCATAAGCTGCTGCTGCTGGCGGCCATGCCTCGTCATCATTGGATTTGTTTGTTTTTTCTCTTATTCCTTTCGGATTCTTTGCTCGTGAGAGAAAGTAGAGTGATTGTTATCGGATCAAAAGGAGATCCAGATGATTGAAATTGATTCAAAATTTTTGTATCGTCTTAGATTAAAAAAAAAAAGGGTGCTTGAAGAGTTTGCCAGATCGTCGGATCGACCCGACGAATTGGAAAAGTTTCGAAAATGGAGGGAAATGGTGGATGAAAACAACATACTCGAATAAATTATCGCGAATTTATGGGAAAAGAATTGGACACAGCGTGACGAGAAATTTGTTTGTCAAATACCGGTTATTTATTGCTTCGATGGAATAATTGGGAGAAGGGGAAGTTTGCTGGTTGAGTGGTTGAATAATGGTTTTTAGGATTTCGTTTAGTTTGATGGACGTAGATATTATTCTTAATTCCTGATTCAATTTAAATATTATACGTTTTGCATAAAAATTTAATATCGTTTGTCGTTATTAATCATTTCTTTCGCGTTAATTACGTGACAAAAATTGTTTACGAGTTCCTAGAAATTTAAATAATGGAGAAAAGAAAAATATTGTACTATAAATTAATTCATTTAAAAAAAAAAAATACTTAATTTAATTTTTCATACTACCATACTATTTTGTATTTAAAAATATATTTTACACTTCGTAATAATTCTTAATTTTTAAAAGCATCCATTCCAATGTTTTGTTATTCCTGTAGCAACTTTATATTACTTTGTATTGTGCATACCTACTATATTTAAATTTAAAAGGATAATTTATAAAATTTCATCCACACACCGCTGCAAAAGTTAATCAAATAAATACAAAAATATGATTTAATACACGAATATTTTATTCTTAATTCTGCCCTCGAACCCGTGATCACGTTCCATCGACGCTTATACAAAGGGTTAAACAACGGCGCGTGTCATCCGTGGGTGGCCTATTCTGAATGTTTAGAGGAAGTTTCCAATAATTTTCTATTGAATTTATTAACACCTACGAAATCGTTTCGTTTCAGGCACGCACCAACCGTTCGAACCCCTCGTCAATGGGAAAGAAAAATATCGTTTCGACGATTCTTTATCTTGTGCGTGTGTGTGTGTGTGCACTTTCATTCTGAAAATTTAGAATCTTTGTTGCATCTGTTGCATATATATTTCGTAAAAGGATTAGATTAAAAAATTTCCATTCTCGACGCGAAAAATTCGTCTTACCTTTCAATTTCTTAATTTCAAATCACGTGTTTTAAAGACAAAAACTTCTCCTCTTTCCTCTCCAACACTCCAATTGCAATTGCAACTGTTTCGAAATCAACGACTTCATCATCTCTATTAACATTAAGCTCATTCATCTCTCATTACTTTGGTAAAAAAAAAAAGAGAGAGAAAAATTCACCGCAAACCGCTCAATTCCTAGTAATCGATGCCAGTCGCGGGTTTAATTACGCAATGCCCGCGGGACCAATGCCCTTTTTTTTATCTTTATTTTTATTTCACGATTTCCCATCCACCCGAAAGAATTGTACGAGCCATACAAAAGCCATACAAACTGACTCAACTTTATCGAAATTAATCATTTTCTTTTTAAAAAAAAAGTTCACATATATTAATGAAACGTCAGTCTCATTTTTGTTTAAAAAAGAAAAAAAACGAACTGTTACTTTTAAAATTTGTCGAACGAATTTGGACTAACAATGTCCAGTGTAATATAAAATCGTAACACTGGGCATTAATTAATCCATAAATTGTAGTTTAAACGATTTTTTTTTTTCCTAACAAAAATGCAATTTCATTAGAAATCTATCCTGAAAATTCTTTTCGTGCCTTGATCATTATCCAGACACGTTGATCTATAATAAAAAGATCAAAATTTTGGGATAAAAAAATACAAATTGTTGATCACTAATTCATTTCAATTAATTTTAATCAAATTCGAGTATTTATTATTCCAATTGGCCACGATTTGATCAAAATATCGTATCTATAACGAAAAAAACTTGCAATAATCTAACTCATTAACTATCACGAATGTCCAGAACCAAAATGTCCAGAAACTGTCACTGTTCCAGCTCGTCCACACGATCGTCAAGTGTAAAGCGGCTCGCGGGAAAACCAGTCGCGATATTCTTACACTCTTGCTCCGCGTGTAATGGAATACATTTTTGCACTTTTCCCGCTGCTCTTTTTCTCCTCACCCGTTTCTCCTCCTCTCCTCTCCTCTCGTCCCAGCTTCTCTCGTTTCGCGGCCTCTTTCGGCCGCACTCAACGCTCGCTCGGCTCGAAATGAAAACGAGCCTCAAAAGAGCTTTGTACGCGCTTCCGTCACGTTCGATATTCGTGCGTTCTTTTATACCGCGTCACGTTTTTCCTGCGAGGATTTCACGGTTCCAGAGAAAGAAACACCGGAGGGGAGAGAGGGAGGGTCTCGTTCCTCTCACGCCCCGGCATCGACCGAGTGACGTTTGTCGCCTAAATTCCTTTTTCTTCCACTTCCTTTTACTTTCTTCCATTTTTCCTTTACATTCCTTTTTTTCCCTTTTCTTTCTTTCTTTCTTTCCCTTTTATTTCCCTTTTTTTCCGTCGGTCGGTTCCCTTTTCGCCATTGTGCGTTGCACCACGCGCGTTTGTTTTCGATTTTCGTTTGTTTTTTTGTTTCTTGCCTCTGTTTGTTGTCGCTGCATTATTCGCAACAATAATCGAAACTTCACCGAGAGTGAAATCGTAATTAATATTCCCTGTAACGAGCATCTCTCTCAATCTTGAGTTTAGATTTATCTCGAAAGATCGCGAAAGAAATTTTGGAAAATTTTTAATTTGTTATATCGAAGTATAGAAATTCGATACAGGATCGAAGATCTATACTTTCTCAATATCCCAATATAATTCCCCGTAAACTGCACAACTCGATAAAAAAGGCCATCATCAAACAGTGCTTCAGCAATACACTGAAAACTGCAAACACCCATTGGAAACACTCCAACAAAACCACCCACCTCAACTACCTCTAAATACTCCCAACCATCGACGTTAATTACCTTTTCAATTAATCGTTTTGTTCGATAACTTGCCTAATGATCGAGATATCTCCAAATATGATATCTCAATATTTCCAAAAGAATATAACAATATAACAAATTGTCCTAAAATTGACGTCTGTATAAAATTTTCGCATGAAAATTAGAAACATGTTTAAAAAAAATTGGCTGAATTGAATGGAAAAAAAGAAGTGGAATATTTTAAATTTTTTAAACAATTTTTTAAACGAAGAACCATCGTATAAAATTTCAAATTAAGTAATGCTGCTTATAAAAGCGTGAAGGGATAACAATTAACAAATGCCTGAAAAAAACTCACACGATTAAAAACTGTACCTCCACTCCCCTCGTAAATAACTCAAAAACCATCGATTAATTACCCTTTCAATCAATAAGTTACGCAAACGACCCGAACGCGTTTCCCTCCCTCCAAACATGGCGGCGTCTCGATCGTGGCGTGGGACGCATTGGGCGGAAGTTAGACGCGGCAAACTTTTCCCGCCAGAGGCAAACCAGTCTCTCGCGCATTCCTAACGACTCCATTCAGAAGTAACTCGATTTGTGGCCGGGCATAAAGTGAATACGTCAAACAGCTTGTTAATCCAGATTAAATGGCGCCCGGCCGGCCGGTTTCTCGCGAAACCCTTCCTCCCTCCCCCGCCAATTATTTAGCCGGCCGTTTCGCTCGTTCTGTGTCCTCCTCCGTTTCCCATCCTCCACAGTTTTCATCTGGCGAACGCGACTAACGAATGCCGCAACGAATGCTCCCTTCTCTTCCTATTTTTCTCTTTCTCCGTTTCACGTACACCATGACAATACTTATTCTTTTCGAAGGAAATATTCAGGGGAGGGTGGAGAGGGGGTGGATATCGGTACGATTGATTGAAGTTTCTCTTGTTAATGATTCTTTTTATTTTTCCTTTTTCGTGTTTTCTCTTGGGTTTTTTGTTCTTGCAAGGCAAGTATGGTTCTTTTCAAAATAAAAGGGGATGGAAACTCATTTTTTTTTGGTGTAGGTTGAAGAGAAAATCCAGTGATATTGAATCGAGATTACAATTTTTCCTTTTTGATTTCTTGTGCAGGTTTTTGATCTTCTTTGAGGATTTTTTATCAATTTTTATTTTCGAAAAAGGGAGGTAGATATTGGATGATTGGAATGGAGAATACTTGATCCGGGATGCAAAGGTTTTTTTCATTAGGAAAGGTAAAGAGGGACACGATTGATAAAAAATATAGCTCTGGCTTCGAGACGTTTTTGACAGGGAATTTTGGCAATTTAAACTATTATTGCTCTCCTATTTAATTTAATTAGTTCAAACCTTGCTTGAAAAATAACAACGATCAAGATAACGCAAGCCAAATAACAATTCCGTTTCCTCGATCTTAATTGCGATTCATCATCCACTTCCCACGGATTTTTGACCATCAATTTCGACGATACCCTCGTCCCACCCTCCTCCCCGCTCCACTCTTTCTAACCATTATTTTTCTCTTCGACATCTTCGTCATGCCGCTACTCCTCGTAATTGCGGCACAATCGTGGCCCGCAGGCATCAACCGCGGCGCAACTCTTCCATTGATAATACCAACGCGATAACAATGGCGAACAAGCAGGGCGAACAAAGAAGGAGGGCGGTGGGTGTGTACGATACGTGTGTAAAATATGTAGATCGGTCCAAATTTTCGTCCCACATTCAATCTCTCTCTCAGCATCTCTCCCCGGAAAATCGCGTCCAGGGAAATTGGGGCTTCCGTCATCGCGATGGCGCGCTTCGCCTCCGGTGAATGATCTCATTTTTCTCCCGGATTGCCATTCATACGCGCGTTTCTGCTTTGATTCGTCGAATTTTTCCTCTTCTACGCGCGTATATCTTCTTTCTCCTTTTTCTTCTCTTCTTTTTTTTTTCCTTTTAATTCTTTCCTTTTTTTTGTTTTTAGATGGATAGAGCGATTGGCGAAGATTGATGAGATTTATCGGGAGTTAGTCGGTTAGATTGAATAGGGGAGAATATGTGTTTTCATGAGATGTATTTTTGACGTCCGTTCCGGGATATTGAAGATGGAGAGTGATTTGTGGTTTGTTGGTGAAACCCGCGCGTTTGGGTTTCGTTCGATTTTCCTTTTTTTTTTTCTGTCAGAAGTTCCTCCGTTTTCCAGGTTTTTATCGCGTTTTTTCATTGGAATAAAGTGTTCGATTTTTTCCTAATAAATTTTTGTTTGATTAAATAGAATTGATAATTCGTGTATGTAAATCGCACAGATTTTACCAAGCATTTTTTAATTACAGTTTCGATATACATATCTATATATATATGTATATATATATATATGTATAGAATGCATCTCGAAATTGCAATTCGATCGAATCAGACTACGTCAACCACGCATACCGCAACCACGGAAATGAACTATTACCAACCTCATATACGGTTCCACAAACCGATCATAATTGCAATAATAACAATCGAACAGCTTATTAATAGTTTCCTATTGAAACAATGTTTTTCTGATGCAAAAAGAATTTACGAATAATAACATCTCTCTATTTTCGATAATGAATAATTTCGATTATAAACAAGAGGATCTTTAATTAACACGATTATGGATATATATTTTTTGAAGAATACTTATACAATAATATATTGGCATCTTTAAAAAGATTCTTGGAAAAATTTAACAAGGATTCGATAATACCAAAGTCTGCCAAGGAAACAACCCCTTTTCAACCCTTTTCCATTTCCTCCACTAGAATACATACAGTTCCGGTAGGTATCGAAAAATGGCGCGAACCTGCTTTCACCAAACTCCCTTTTTAAATGAAAAGTAGGATCGGGATAACCTAGGCGAATAAAAGAGGTCTCGAAACGAGTTTACGTTGCACGCGCATTGTGCCACCAGCTTCTCCACGACGCACACCGTCTTCCAAGAATTCGGCTTGACTTTCCGAAAACCGCTTTCATCCGGCCAATATTCTTTAGGCAAACATCTTTGTCGATTCTTCCTATCGTTGTATTTTTCAGCGATCCTTTCGTTCGCCCTCGATCGTGTAGACGGTAATATCGGAGAATAAATTTCAATTTTTCTTTATCCTCTTCGGAGAATGTTCACAAAATCCTCTCGAGAATATTTGTTATTGGGAAAAAGTTTGGATGGTACATCAAGTATTTTTGATTAGGGTAGATGCAAGATTTATCCTGTTGAGAATGTTCAAAGAATCCTCTTGAGAATGCTCATAAAATCCTCTTGAAAATATTCAAAAAATCCTGTTGAGAATGTTCATAGAATCCTCTTGAAAATATTCAAAAAATCCTGTTGAGAATGTTCATAGAATCCTCTTGAAAATATTAAAAAAAAATCCTTTTGAGAATGTTCATAGAATCCTCTTGAAAATATTCAAAAAATCCTGTTGAGAATGTTCATAGAATCCTGTTGAAAATATTAAAAAAAATCCTCTTGAGAATGTTCATAGAATCTTCTTGAGAATATTCAAAAAATCCTTTTGAAAATGTTCATAGAATTCTCTTGAAAATATTCAAAAAATCCTTTTGAGAATGTTCATAGAATCCTCTTAAGAATATTTGTATTTTTGAGGATAATTTATAAATAATTTATGATAGGTAGATGCAAGATTTATTCTCTTGAGAATGTTCAAAAAATCTTCTTGAGGATGTTCACAGAATCCTCCTGAGTGTATATTCTCAGAATTCTATTGAGAATGTTCATTGAATCTTCTTGAGAATATTTATTATTGATGAACAGTTATTTTTGATTAGGATTGAAATGATTTATGATAGATGCAAGCTTTTGGAAAGATAGAAATAAACGTACAGTTCGAACGACAATAGAATATTCGATTCGTGCTACATTCTTTCATTCTATCCTATTTGCATACACATTGATCAATTTTCCGCAATAAAAATTCACCCTGTATAAAACCCTGTTTTCCAACAATTTTCCCTTTATAATAAATCACACTAAAGCAATTTTAAAAATTAAACAACACCTCAGGCATAGTTGTTTGAAAGTTGAACAGGATGGTATCCAACGATTACGAATGAAATGATTCAACGAAGTTCAAGACTCAACTTTGAAACGCCAACCCTCTGTTTTTTTTATCAGATCTTTTTTCCCCAAAGTTTGTTCTAATCTCGTGACCGATAATCCGAAAATTCCAGCAAAGCAATCCTTTCATCTTATCCCACGGGAATAAACAAGTGCAATACCTTTTTATCCCGATTCCTACGATCCGAAAATTTGCATCTGACTCCAGTTCAAATTTGCATAAATACTGGATCTGTGTATAATTAATAAATTCGACTAATATGTAAGATATATGATAGTAATCGTATAAAGTAATTAATTTTTACCGAATAAGTGTTGATTATATCGTTAGATTATTTTATAATACAAGAAGGGAGAGGGAATTTTCATGAATATTCATCCACTCACCGCATTTTCTGCCGCGTCGTATCCAAGATTGTCCATAATTTCACCTGGAAAAGAAAAGGATCTTATTAATTTAAAAATAGGATTCACTTACATATTTTATTATCACATACTTGTACATCACAAACAATAAATTCAGTGCATTCTCGAACCGTAAGACAATCCGTTGAGACGTGCGAATGAACCATAATGGAGCTGGTAACAATCGAACTAACAAGGTAATAGATGCTTCGGTTAAATTATGCAGTCTGTATGGAATGTCTTTGAGCAAAGCGTCTTCGAGCAATCCATTCCTATTACTCTAAACAACTTAATTTCTTCAATATATAAAAATATGACTTGAGTTTTTTTTAATCTGCTCTTTTTCAATCTTGACTCTTATCAAAAATTGTCCTTTCAACAGAATTCTAAAAATTTGTGACAACATTGAATATTGAAATTGATTCTAGAATATTACTAAATAATTTTACTTTAAATTTTATTTTTTCACCTTCCTGTTCCCCACAGTGAAATTAACAATTGTCACAATTTCCTGGTTACGCTTTTCTTTAGTGAGGGACGTGACCCAGTGAGAGAAAGAAAGGAAGAAACGATAAAGATCGTTCGGTTTTTACCGCGGATCGAACATAAGAGCCCTCGAGGAGAGACATCTTTAAGTTCAACACGATTTCCCCATTACCGATTCCGTGCATCGAATTCACGATCGTTTATGAGACCTTTTTAATATCCTTCAATTTCAATATTTTTCAATCATCCCCCTCGAGACGTTTCCAATTTCTCGTTATATCGATATTTGAATCACTCCTGTCGGAAATTAAATCGATCGAATTTTTATTTTATTAAAATTTAACCTATTTATTTTTTTTTGAACAGACTCGTACAACATCCATCGATTCGTTATATAGAAAATTTTCATTCCTCGAAATTTTTTATGTATTTAAATTCATTCCTCGTTTATATTCGCTATCCAACTATAAATATTCTGTAATTTATGAGAAGGCAATAACGAAACAAGCTAGTCTCGGTGACTTTCGCTTTTTCCACGTACGAATTTTCCTTATTCATTGTCTTATCGCACTACGAACACACAATATTGAGTAATTACCTACTTACAAGTAATTATTGTAAAAATATAAAAAATAAACGTTTATTTACTGCGAACTTTTTTCTCTCTCTTTAATTATATAAAATTTATGCAAGCAAGAATTTACTCATTACGCCAGAAATATTGCAATATCCTGCTCTCCTTGGAAGAAAGCACGAGGATGGTAAAACCCCTTTTAATTCCATTCCAGTTTATTGCAAAACAAACGTATGCAAATCCATTTGGAAATTTCAATTGTTAAAACTTGCGTTGAATATGCAGTGACTCGCGTTAATATTTCAAAATAATAATACCAGAGATATTGTTTCTATATATATATTGTTTACAATATACTTACTAAATTGATTGTTTTTTTTAAACTGCAATATTTACAATAAATTGGAAATAAAAATTTTATTCGTCAACGATAAATGTATAATGATTAATAATTAAAAAAAAAAATAATAATTTTCAATTTTAAAATAACCAAACAATCCCCTTATAAAATAACCCGAAAATATTCATCGCCGTGTCCATCCCTTATCTTCTCCCTTATCCCATTCGTCCCAAATCTAATTACCCTTACAATTTCTACGCGCGGAAATCCACCAGCCTATAAATCGGCCGGGAGAGAAGCCGCTTTATCTCTTCCTTCGTGCGCTCAGAGTCAATGCACAGAAACCATCCACCCGTTGTAGAACAGTCTGTATCTCGGTTTTTATTACCGAAGGAAGCGCGAATTCGTGCTTTATCACGAGGAGGACCGCCACCCACCCGATCCGATTCGAAAATGGCGGAGGAAGGAGCGACGCGTATGTATGCTGACAGGACACTTTATTTATCGTTGCCTCCCTTTGATTCTTTTTCCTTTTTTTTTTTTTTTTTATGATTACCAACGCACACGTGCATCCGGGAAAATATTCCACGTGGTTTCACGTGGAATTCTTTGCAAGAATTTTTATTGGACCGTTGATAAATCAGAGCTTGGAGTATTCTTCGAGAAATTTTAAGTAGATAGGTAACTTGGGAAATGTTCCTTTATGGTGCAAAGTTTCAGAAAAGTTTCGATGATTTTCATCCTGGAATATATTATAAATTTCCCTCGTCTGATCTAATCTAACCTAACCACGTTTCGTTATAATAATTTGATTTCGATTAAAATGATATTTCTTGCGATAATCGATACATTTTTTACAAAATTTCACGGGTTAAATTTTTGGCTTCGAATACAATTTCAATACGATTCGTGACGCGTTTAGAAAAACGTCTGAAACGTTGCTGTTTTTCGTTGCTGCGCGATGTGTCAGAAAAATACCCGGCCATATATTTAAAGAGGTGAATCTGGAACGTTATACAGGGGGAAATTTGTTGGAACGTATGCACTATGTCTCGTGATATACCGACCAGATTAAAATAAATATTTCAAGTGGTGCAGTGCGTATTACGGCACGGCCAAACTTTCTCACGGGTGAAATATATACAAAGGATTATTACGCAGATCTATTACAAATGTTTACCAATCTGTGGACAGTTTTTGCCAGGATAAAAACGTGGACACGTGGATGGATATAATAATATGGAACCGTGGGAATGTTATTGGAACAAGATTAATCTGTTGAGCTGTTACACTGTTTTTATCTTCAGTTGTCTTATCGTAAGATCGTAATAGTTTAATAACGATATTTATTAATTATTTTTAAAATTTTCACGACAAATAATTACGCAGCCGAGATCTGTTAATTAATGCGTGTTTTCTCTCTTTTCTCAGTGCTAATTAAATTAAAGGCGAAAACATTTATGTGAAAACTAGCTCGATTGCAACAATGATTAATAATCAATGAGGGATTATCTTTTAAAATCTTATTTTAAGACAATAAAATAAATATATGTGGATTGATCAAGTCGAATTCGAATTAAAGGCGCAATAAAGACACTTGACCAAGATGTGAAAACTAGCTCGATTTCAGTTACTCAAAGCTAATCTCGATTGCAACAATGATTGATAATCAATGATTGTTGGTATTATCTTTTAAGATCTTATTTTAAGACAATAAAAATATAAGTCGAACTCTAAAAATATTTTGGGCTCCTCGAGAGTTAGATCCAATTACCTATGACCTAAAACAGAAATAAAAAGTGCATCTCCAAAGTGCATTCTTTCGATTTTTCACTTTTTTTTTCTTTTACTCGTCGAATTCACACTAAATCGATTCGCTCGAGGCTAAGATTCTTCAGATTTTCTGATTTTGTTTTCTTTGCTTTGACGTGGCTAAAATTGACGTCGACAATTTCGTTGCTATTTTAAATAAGAAATAGTATATATTCAATGATTCCTTGACAATTTTTTTCATGATGATTTCGTGAAAAGTTATTACAATCGATTATTTAAATCATTCTGATCATATTCATCGTGTATTATAATTGTGGCACAATGATACAAATAAAATTCAACATTCACTCTTTTATTTTGATCGAATTTGCTGAAAACTATATTTTTTTATATATCAATGTTGCAATATTTTTGATGTGAATGTTTTCGATACAAAAATTTCACGTAGAATTAAATCATCAAATTTAAAACTTACGTTACACTTAATTCTCCTCCACTCTTTTATCCAATCGATGGATCATCCCTTTGATCCACTCTCTTACGAAATTCTTTAATTACTGATTGCCTCGAAGCAACGCTGGATAATCGCTCGAATCGATTCAACGAGATTGTTTCACTGTAAAGAGATCTCCTTTCTCTTGGACCACGAAAGTACGTGTCAGTTTAATAAAATACATACAAGACTTTAAAACCGGTTTCCACAGCTACATTGTCGAGGACTTGTTATATAGTTTCAGACAAAAAAAAGAAAAAAAAGTTTAATATTTCACTTAAATACTGTTTAAACAGTGTGCAAATTTGAAAATGCTTAAATCATGAACAAATACAATTTATTATCTTTTAATGGTGAATGATGAAAATGGAAGATGCTTCGAATAAAAATGAAAAAACTTCGTGCACGTATAAATTGATATTTTTATACGTTTTATTAATTCACAATTATATCAGAAATTACGAGGAAAAATAAATTTCATTAGATAAATCTCATTACTTATTATAATTAATACGTTTACGTATTATAACGATATTTTTTATTCAATTTCTTTTTCCTCTTAAAATATGTATTATAAGCAACTAGGTCACGAAAAGTGTTAATTCTCTAAGCATCTAGGCCTGTATAATGTAAAAGTATGCAAACTTTACATTTTTAATTTTAACATTTTATAATATGATATAATGTAAAAGTATGCAAACTTTTACATTATATCATATTATAAAATGTTAAAATTAAAAATTGCCTTTGAAAATTTCGATTTTAATTTATTAATTTTTATGTTAAAAACTTATAGGATAAGTTTAAAATAAAAATTTAAGTTTTGGATTTAAGCGTTATGGAGATAATATTTTTTTTTAATTTTGATAATTAATTGCCTTTGAAATATTGTTTTTCCTATATTTCAATAAAATTATATATCTCGAGATAATATTTTTATAATTTCCAATTAATATACGTACTTGAAACATTACTTCTAATATAAAAATTTATTTCCAAAATAATTCTTTATCAATCGAAGAATGGAAATAAATTTTCCATTTATTTTAAAAATCTATTTTTCCCCAAATTCGTCGAAAAAAAAAGAAAGAAATGCACGAGTCGATTCCTCATCAAAATCTCCGAATTTACGTTATGATTATGACTCTCTGATGGCGTGAATCCGGGTGCAATTAGCGTGATTACAGTTTAATCGGAGCCATTATGAGATTTGATGACACTTTGACGGGAAACTAAACGTTCGCGGAAAATAAATTGGAAAATAATTTCTTATCAAATTAGATATTTTTACATTTTTCTCAATTATTGCTTGTTGTTTATCTTGTGTAATTATATTATATCTACTCTTAGATAAGTATGACGTTTTCTTTAATAAGATTGGAAAATTGGTCTCTGTCATATTATATAAGGATAAATTGAATACGTTTAAATATTTCATCTTGAAAATTTTCTTTTCTTCTTCGTAAGAAAAATTCTTTCGACAAATAAATAATTAAAATAAGATTAAATGTAAGTTTCATACATAATTTTTCTTTTACTTAGAAAACAAAAATGAAAATCGAGGATACGAAATAATACAAAGAAGAAACAATGAAAGAAAAGATATTTTCAAAACTGATACCTGTAATACCTTCTTATGTTTCAGAAAAAACATTTCTTACGTCTTAAACAAAACAGTTTAACATCTCTTAAACATTATTTAATGTAACGATATCCTCATGCAATATGCAAAGACGTCAAACTTTAAATATCTTATTATTATCACTGATAAAACTCGTAACCTGTATTTTTTAACCTGTGTTTTAGAAAAATTTCAACACGATTTCTCGTTATTTCTCAATATTCGAATATTATTTTATTAAATTCATAATAATTCAATAAACAATACCTTCACGCGCACCTGTACTCCATTAGTCACGATCCACTTGCAAACTTATCCACTTGTTTCCTCAAATCACGCCACCAATCTTCTTCAAACTTTCACGTCCATTACTTAACCTTGAAAGATTCTTGCGTTATTTCCTTACACAAAATTCGATATTCCAAGCGAGGGACACACGATGAATCGATCACTATTCTTTACATTGTTCTTGATCGATGACACACTCGAACGTAATTTCTTTTCTTCTGAAGAAAAACTATCCTCGTCAATTTTCAAGCATTCTTTAATTTTAACTTGTATTATATTTTTAATCCCCTAATAATTGATTCCTTTTTATTAACATACTGTCATACATTGAAGTATGATCCATCTGTAATTGTATCAATCAAATTCATGAAGTCGTAAATCTCACGATTTAAACAAGGATTATTTTAGTCATAAATCCTTGATTAAAATACGATTTCGAAACAATCATATTTATTTATCATAATTATTTAAATTTTTTCACCAATTTCAACATCAAGTTATTTCGTGCATCACCTCGTTTCTTAAACAAACGTTATTCAATATCAAAACACACGGATCCAATATTTATAAAATCAATATTTTTTTAACTCTTCGAGCCCCTTAATTCTTAATTAATTAAATTTAATAATTAAATTTCCTTTTCTTCTTAATTCTTCATTCACTGGATATTCATGAATGTCTCGTGAAACAAAGACTTTAAAAAACGATCGTTCCCAATGATGCGACACTGTCATACAGACCGAGTAGAGAACACCGACTGAGACAGTAGCAACGTCTGTTCGTATAAGTATACAATCGCGAATGACTTTCGAGGTAGTTTCTCCCACTCATCGACACGTTTCCATATATTTGAAGTATTTATTTGAAGATTACGAGATATTTGTCACGACAAATTTATCTACACGATAATTACAATATTCTTCGATGCTTTTATTCAAAATAATATTAGTTATTTCTATCATGTTGAAATAATTAAAGAAACGATATATTCCTATGTTGATTTATTTATAATTTTTTATTTTATTATTTTCTAAATCTTGACAATAATAGTTTCTCATCGACACGTTTCCATGTATTTGAAGTATTTATTTGAAGATTACGAGATATTTGTCACGACAAATTTATCTACACGATAATTACAATATCCTTCGATGCTTTTATTCAAAATAATATTAGTTATTTCTATCATGTTGAAATAATTAAAGAAACGATATATTCCTATGTTGATTTATTTATAATTTTTTATTTTATTATTTTCTAAATCTTGACAATAATAGTTTCTCATCGACACGTTTCCATGTATTTGAAGTATTTATTTGAAGATTACGAGATACTTGTCACGACAAATTTATCTAGTAATTATTTATGAAGTATTTATTTGAAGATTACGAGATACTTGTCATGATAATTATAATATTCTTCGATGCTTTTATTCAAAATTAAATTAATTATTATATATATCATGTTGAAAAATTAAGGAAACGATTGTTGTAATAATATATTCCTAGATTGATTTATTTATAATTTTTTATTTTATTATTTTCTAAATCTTGACAATAATATTAGAAGTTCGTACAATTCTTTCCGCATTCTATTGTTTTCTTCTCGTTTGATACAATCCTTTTTTGTGCTCTTCCATACAATCTTTTTAAAACGTGCACGATATTTAAACATTTTTTTAAAAAGTTTTTCCATGAATACATTCGAAATCAATAAATAACAGGGATCAACGCGTAAATATTTATTTCGTCAATCACAATTTTTGAAAAATTACGCGCATATACACACCTTTATCTTCGTAAATATCTCGCAAATTTCCCTCAAATCAATATATATCTGAATTTATTACACATTTCATACCGATATTAAACGATAATAAGCTTTAATAAATTCCTATTAATAACGACAATATACACATTCATTTTGAATATAAATTAAACCAAATATAAATCACAATTCATGTACGTATTAATTTCACGTAGGAAATTTAAATTGAATCTTTATTTCGCAATTATTAACATATATCTTTTTCATCTCGTTCCGCAATTAAATCAAATTGCTCGAAAATTAATTTTTAATATCATTTTGGAAACATCCTAATCTTTCTCGTACAATAAACTGTCGTTTCACGATATGAATTATTCATACATTCTTCTTTCTAAATATTATTTCGAAATTTTCTTAAACAATTCCAAATATCCGTTTTGCCTCTAATTTTTTGAAAGAACATCATCGTTATTTATCGAATAACGATTAACATTAATTGATATAATTATTTGCAAATTATCATTTGATATAAATTTCATCCAGATCTGAATTATCTCCAATTATGAATAATTCTTGCTCACTTCACATACAAATTAAATGATAAATTATTTTAGAAACGACACGTATATTCAATACAGCAAAAACTTGGAGAATACCATCTCCAAAACGCAGGATTTCGTATCGTATTTTCAAAATCTTTCCCTTGTTCATTCACAGATAAAAAAATATTACGAATATCAAAATTAACATTCATTCCTGATTCATCCTTTTCACAAACTTTCCATCGAAGATTGAAACTCAACTCTATGAATTATTAATGAATTATAATTATATCCGAATTGGATAACTGTACTTTATTATTTATCCATCAAGAAACTCTCTTCGAAATTTTTGAAAACTCTCAGTCAGTTTCTTCCTAGCTGCAAAAAAAATTGAATATCCAAAATTATATATCCATAACGGAAGAAGAAACAGCCAAGCGTTCGTTGTTGGAACGAGGATCACGAACGAGTGTTCGTTTCGAAAAATTATTATAATCGTCTCCTTAACCCGCCACTTAATCGCTCTTGATAATGCTGACTGTGTAGAGTTACGCAATTTTTAGAACGCGATATTGTTTTAATTGCCGTGCAATGCAACGGGTGTGCAACACCACCTCTTTAAAGGGTGCGACTTTTAATTAAACGTCCCGCCACAAGTATTCTGCTGCGTGAGTTATATAAAACGACGCCGGTGGGTTTCTCTGGGTTTTGATGGAAACCCGTTTTGCTAACAAATACCATCTCCTCGTTACACCTCGTAACGTACGTTTCATTTAATATATTTAGAAATTGTGTGAATAATTGCGCTCTCCAAACAATTCACTCGCGGAGATATTGCATTCCGTACAATTAAGCTCATTTTGTTATTTACAATTGGATTGCGGATATTAGGACATTACGCGTAAAATAAACATTGTGCACAGTGTTTCTCAACTTCCTTCTTGGCTGCAATCCTCTTTTTGCAAAAAAGATTATTCTCGTGTTGATTCGATTGCATTTTATTCCTCTTGAATGAATAAACAACATCTGTTCTGACATCTTTTTAAAATATGCCAGTGTAATTATTTTGGAATAAAGATTTTTAAAGTCGATGAAAGATGATAATGGCCATCTTTGAGAAACACTGGAATAATACCTATTACAATTTGTAACGTTGTTGAGTTTCGAGAATTACATTTATTTTATGCTAAGAATATTACAATTGGATAATAAATCATAAGATATTCCAAATAGATACTAATTTGTATAAACTGTTTATTTAAAATATTTAAAATTTAGATTTGAATATAGAATTTAATTACAAATAATTTTGTTTCAAGCAATAGTGCTTTTACTATCTACTGTAATTTATGATTAATTTATGTGATTGAATGTTTTGTGTAGATATTTCTTCTCTCTTTTTCCTTACATCCGCATTACTTATTTCTATTTGAATCTCAAATTATTTAAAAATCACTTACAAAAATGTTAGGATTCCTCTTGTACAACTTTTGCTATAGATTTGATAAATTCAAATTATATTTAAAAAAAAATACTTTTATTTCAATTAAAAAACATTTAAGAAAGTATTCAACCTTAAAATGAATAAAAAAGAATGAATAACATTTTAAAGTGCATAAAAATATACGACATAAACAATGAACAAAATGACAAGTAAGAGCTAAGGGCACACCTGAAACCAATCGAGTCATCTCCAAATCATGCAAGTGTTATCTTTACTCGCTGTGATAATGGTATCGCCATTATAAGAAAATGCACAACTGAACACGTCGTCTGTGTGACCATCTAACGTCTGTATGCAGCATCCATTTTCCAAAGACCACAATTTCGACGTTCTGTCCAAAGATGATGTCAATAAATGTTGACTATTTGGGCTGAAACACACTGTCATCAATTTTCTCCATTATTTTCTATTAAATATTTCCTCTCTCAAATTATTCATTTCCATTTATATCCTTTATCTTTTTATTAATAATCTTTCTAAATTATTTTGTACAAATTATTTTGCTCTATGTTTTCAATAGTTTGTTATTTAAAATAAATCAATTAAAAAAAGGAGAAAAGAAATCTTTCTAAATTATTTTGTACAAACTGTATTCTGCTGTATGTTTTCAATAGTTTGTTATTTAAAATAAATCAATTAAAAAAAGAAGAAGAAAAAGAATTTAGAATTCTTTAAAAAAAAAGACTATTCAACATCAACTTATATCTGCATTATTCTATCTACTTTTTCCTATCAATAAAAACTAAGATAAAAATTAAGATATTCATAAGATGATCAAGTTTTTCTAATAATAAATTTGCAATTATATGTAACAGGATGGTCGAATCACCTTTGGAAACCTCTTCTCGATGACCCTTCATCAAGGCCAGCTGCTTGAAATTGGTGCTCACATCCCAAACTCTGGCCGTGGTGTCGCTGCTCGCAGTGGCCAACTTTTTCCCATTGTTGTCGAAGGTCAGGTCCAGGACCTCGTCATCGTGTCCTCGAAATGTGACCAGGCACGAGTTCATTTTCGTGTCCCACACTTTGGCCGTTTTATCCATCGACGACGAGGCGATCAACGAGCAATCGAAGTTGTAAATGCAGTTCGATAATTCGGATCGATGGCCGATCAACACGCATACGCGACTGGGAAAAAAGTAAGTAGGGAATAAGTAACGAGGAAATAAAAAATGTATAAAGTATATTAAAAACTTTCTTCTTTTTAGGATTTTTTTAATTATTATTTTTAATTTTCAAGATTGAAAAAAGGTATGTATATTTGGAATGATTGGAAATAAACTCACGTGAGAATCCTTGTATCCCAAATACTGACAGTGCCGTCGAATGAACCCGTTATTATTTGATTTCCATCGTTATTGAAGTGTAAAGCGATTATTTCTGCAGTGTGACCTCTCAATATCCCTAATTCCTCACCTGTTAAACGAATTCTTATTTTATTTTAAAAAATCCATATCCTCGAGTCTCACCGTTTAAAGATTCATCGTTCGAATTTAACTCGAGTTTTATAAAATATTGAGAGTGAAAAATGCTATATTTCTACAATTTTAGAGAAAAGCGTAACGAAAGATGTAACATGGAATTAAATAAAATGGATAATGGATAATTTTTAATTAAATTTTATGCAAAATTCATATTATTGAATAATGATGTTAAATAAAATAGATACCTGTTGTTATGTCAAATATTCTTGACGTCATGTCTAAAGATCCAGTTGCAATCTTCGTATAAATTGGCGAGAATTTGGCGACAACTACTTCAGCATTGTGACCCCTCATAGTTGTCGTGCAGTGACCCGTTCGAGAACACCAAATTTTTGCGGTTTTGTCGAAGGAACCCGTTACGATTTTGTCTCTAAAAATCATATAAAAAAAAAAATTATTAATAGCAACAATTAAATAATTTAAAATCGAGAATCCTTCTTCATTACGAAAAGAAATCATTTAAACAAAAAATATTTTATCTCGATTTTCTTGTTATAAAATAATATGAAGTGTTTCGAGACGTTCTGTTGTGCGCAAAGAGACTCTAGATAGAGATATTTCATCGGCAAAGAGTGCACGAGAAAGATTATATCCTCGTTTCCGGTCGACGGCAAATGAATCGTAAGAGCAATGGTTAAACGAGACGTACGAAATTGGGTTGTTGAAGGACACGGTGTAGACCACATTCTTATGGCCTTCGAGAGTAAGAAGCTCCGTTCCACTGTCAATGTCCCAAACTTTACACGTTCTGTCATAGCTGCCTGTCAAGCATCTATCAACAAATTTTAATATAAATTGTGAGAATATATTTATAGATTATGTCATCAAGTTATTAATTTTTAAATAATTTTTCTATTTAAATTTCAAATGTAAATTATATTTAATCAATAATTCTTTTATCGTCTGAAATTGTCTCGAATCATAAATAATTTTTCTTAAATTACCAAATAAATAAAAAGTGTTTCTGTTTTCATCAAAAATTAACGATGGAAACAGTTAACTAATTTGCAAGAAACTTTGTTAAAGATACATTTCCACAATCCCAGATGATAAAGGAGTTATTATTCTCTTTGTAAAAACTTTTCAGGGGAATGTAGACGGTAATTCTGAAATAGATGGTTAAACTTTAGAAGCTTATCCCGCTCATTTTAAGAATGAAATAGGTAATATGAACATAGAGCATCATGAATGTTCACGAGTTACTTTTGCAATAAACTTTTACCGTTACCAGTCTCTTGGATCTTCTTTAAGTCCTTCTTAAGTTACCTAGGCATTGTAAGATTAGATAATTCTATAAATATTTTTATAGTGCAACTTTTTAAAATGCTATTACTTCTATCATTTCATTCACAGAATAAATAATTTTCAATATGTATACAACTATTAAATATCGAGATTTCAAAGCCTGAAATAATTTAAAAATATAGCTTCGTCCATCCATTTCTGATTTACCCTTACATTATTTCATGATAATTAGAATGTAGAATTGTGGTGGGGCAATCTTAATCGGGAGTACCTTTTACCTAGTTTATCGAACGCGATATTCGTGAGGGGCAGAAGATGGGTCTGCAAGGTCTTGTATTTGTAGTAACGTTTAGGGTTTGTATCGCAAACTTTGGCTTGCAGCTTCTGCAGGGTCTCCACTAACTGCTCCATTACACTTTCGGTTATTACAGGCTCGGCCGCTTTTATGCTCTCCGCTAATGCTCTTATGTCCGTTCTGCAAAACGACACGTACACTCCACTAGTCTACTTGCCGCCAAGTAATTATACACCTACGTGCGCTCTTTCTTTTTTTTTTTTTTTTTTTTAAATAATTCAACAAGCTTAATTGTTGTTGTATGCGACACTCTAACGTTTCCTCTTCTTTTTCGATCGTAATCGCGTTTCAAGTTATTGAGATTTTTTTTTTAAATATATATCTAATAAAGGAAAACAAGTTTGCAGGGAGATTAAGAGAAATTTTTTGATTGCATTAGTAAGGAATTGTATGTTATAAAATTTTATGAGATGACAGTAGCATTTCTATTATATATTAACGAAAGAATGAAAGTATATCAAGTTTAAAAAAAAAAGAAAGGAGTTTAATTACTCGGCAGACAAATCCAGAAGATCGATCATTTTCGTCTTGATATCTCCACCTTGAGTATACTCCAAGGCGAGGCCTGTAAAACGAAGAAGAAAGTTACAAAGAGATACTTCATTTTTGAGGTGTTGGTGACACACGTTAATTTCCGTAAAAAAAATTCATGCCGCTCGGTTGGCTTACCTGGTGGAAAGTAACGAAGCAAAAACTTCATCAGCTTCATGTGGACATTCCAATTACAGCCACGTCCAGTGTTTTAGACAGCAACCAAATTGCCACGAGCCCCTTTCGAAAACGAGACGAACCTGGATTTAATTATAAAACGTAATCGGCGTGCACGCGCGCGAATTAAACGCGAATCGTAGAGGTTAGGTTTTTTTACCCACGGCTGTCAATGCAGTGACCCGCACCTATTCGTCGTGCGTGTCCAACTGATGCCTGATACGGTTGCAGAAATAGACGAATCGCGATATTGTGCGTTACCAAGGCACGTTTTGTCGATTGCATCTCGGTCTTGCGTACAAATTTCGTGACCGATTATTCTAAATTTTCCACAACAGATGCCTAAACGAGACTTTGAAGGCTGAATTGTCAAGGACAAAGTTCAATATTATAAAAAATTATTTAAACGGATAAAAGTTAATAAATTATTAAGTTATTACTAATATTTTCAAAGTACTTAAAAAATACAGGAATTATAATTGGTAAAATATTAAAAATTATAATATTTTGGCATTTTTTAATCTACAAAATCTCTCTAGATTTACAGAGAGCAACCTATACTGTTAACGATACACTTCCAAACTTTATCTATGCAATATTAAATTTTCTAATTTCTAAAAAAAAAATTAATAGATTAATCATATATAAGCATTATTTCTTGAGCATATATATTCTGTATATTTTAAAAACAAATATAATTCAGAAAAAATAGACGAAGAATAAGAATAGATTAGAGATAGAGTAATAATACTCATAATTATCTCTTAAATGCCAAGATATCTCTTTGAATGTAGGGTAAAATAAAATAGCAATTGATTCATGATATTATTGCTAGAATTTTCTTAAAAGGAAACATTTTTTAAAATCATTCAAGAGACGGCGCTGATATTCAATTCTTCTTTAGAACTGATATTCAGCACTATCTCTTGAATGAGAATTAATCTATGGCACCATCTGCTGAATCTTTTGAAAGGAAACATTTACAAAACAATTTAAAGGATACCGTAAATAAACAATTTTGTACTTTTAAAATATTAATAATTATAATTAATGATAAAAATTAATTGTTGGAATTCTTAGAATAAGTTCTCGAGAGACCTCCTATCATTTCATGTTCTTCTAATACAAAGTCAAGTTTCTGCTTCACTATTTCTTCCTTTTGTGTCATTTGGAAAATTCCAAGAAATACAAAGATTCTCAAAATTTGATCACATTTCCAAGAATAATAGACATTCCAAGAATTGAATGTACTTACCGAGAAACTATTTGAAATCTTGGAATAAGTTTTCGAGAAACCTACCATATAATGTTCTGCTAATACAAAGTTCAATTTTTCTATTCTCTCAACTATTTTTTATGTTGATTACCGTGATGCAACGACATGGTTCAACGTTGTCCATCGATGTCCATTGATGTCCATTGATGTCCATTGATGTCTATTGATGTCTATTGATGTCCATTGATGTCCATTGATGATACCTTAAATTAACTTATTCCAAATTCTAATTCGAAATCTTATATTATATTCAAAACAAGAACTTAAATCTAAGATATGCAGATCTTCACATCGAAAGTAGCGTATTACACAATAAATATACTAACTAATAAATATCTGTATCAAAGATATTTTAGTTTCATATAAAAAAAAAAATATAAAAACAAAAAATTAACCAGAATATCTTTGTCCATATTTTATTAGTATCTTCAATCTAATCCAAGAAAATTGCTCAAAATAATTTAAAGCAATCATATTTTAGATAAAATTGAAGATGTGCGAAGTTCTTAGCTTGGCATCGCTTTTCAAAAAATTTTGAATGCAATTCAAGATATTTTTTTAAATGAAAAATATGAAAAGCGATGCCAATTACCGGGTCCCACCACGAGGAGGTGACTACGCATCGAGACCCATCAGGTTGAATTTATTGAACAAATTTATTAATACAATAAAATTACAATACAATTAATTAATTTATAAATTAAAACTTAAACATACAAAAGAAATACGATACAATCGTACAAAAAATTATCCATCGTCGTCCAACGATGAATACTTAAACTAACTTATTCTAGATTTAATATTAAATCTTACATCTATCTTACATCTATTTTACATTATGTAAAAAGTAGGACTTAAATCTAAGGTGCATGTATCTTATGATTTAAATCGAATATAAGAAATTATAATAAAAAAATTAAAATTTACGTCGTATGCTGGTGATCCAACGTCGTCCAATGTCGTCCATCGATGTCCATCGATGAAATCTTCTAAATTAACTTATTCTAAATCTTAATACTAAATCTTAAATCTATCCTAAAATAATGTTATACTTAAAACTAGAACTTAAATCTAAAACGTTCGCATCTTATGATTTACATTGAATTAATAAAAATAACAAATTATAATAAAAGAATTAAAATACATTGTATGCTGATTATTATGATCCAACGTCGTCCAACGTCGTCCATCGATGAAATCTTAAATTAACTTATTCTAAATCTTAAAACTAAATCTTAAATCTATCTTATAATACACTTAAAACTAGAACTTAAATCTAAAATGCACGCATTTTATCATTTACGTAGAATACAATAAATTACAATAAATTACAATAAATAATAATATTAAAAAACTAAACCTTAAAGCTACTTTATATCATACATTTACATATTATATCTTAAAGCTAGATTGTCCTAAATGTAAGATGCATGCAACTTATCATTTACATCGAGTGTAACAATAAAAATATTAAAATCTAAGTCTTAATACTAAATCTTAAATCTATCTTAAAAAAATGTTATACTTAAAACTAGGCCTTACATCTAAAACGCACGCATCCTATCGAAATACAATAAATTACAATGAATACATTAAAATTAATAAATCTTAATACTAAATCTTAATACTAAAGCCTACCTTATATTATACTTATACTATACTTAAAGTTAGGTCCTAAATGTAAGATGCATCTTATCATTTACATCGAGTATAACAAATTACGATAAAAATATTAAAATCTAATTCTTATTACTAAATCTTAAATCTATCCTAAAAAATATTACACTTAAAGCTAAGATGCGCGCATCTTTTTACATCGAATGTATTATAACGAATACAGTAACTAACTAATATCAGTGTCAAAGATATTCTGGTCTCATTTAGAAAAATTAAAAAATAATATAAAAACAAGCAAGGATTGACCAGAATATCCTTGTTCAGATTTTTGAGTACCTTCGGTCTAATCCATTGATAATCAATCAAAATAATGTACAGCAATTATATTTTCGACTAGACTGAAGATGTGCGTAGTTCTTGGCTTGCCATCGCTTTTCGAAAAAATTTCCAATTCAATTCAAGGTATTTCTTTAAATAAAAAATATGAAAAGCGATGCCAATTACCGGGTCTCACCCACGGGGAGGTGACTACACATCGAGACCCATCAAGTTGAATTTATTGAACAAATTTATTAATATAATAAAATTACAATACAATAATATTACAATACAATAAGATTACAATACAATAAAATTACAATACAATTAATTATCTATAAATTAAATCTTAAACGTAGAAAAGAAATATATGATATAATTGTTAAAAAAATTATCCATCGTCGTCCAACGTTGTCCATCGATGAACTCTTAACTCTACTTTATTCTAGACCTTAATACTAAATCTTATATCTATCTTACATCTATTTTACATTATGCAAAAAACTAAGACTTAAATCTAAGATGCATGCATCTTATGATTTACATCGAATATAAGAAATTATAATAAAAAAATTAAAATTTACATCGTATGCTGATGATCCAACGTCGTCCAACGTCGTCCATCGATGTCCATCGATGTCCATCGACGAAATCTTAAATTAACTTATTCTAAATCCTAATACTAAATCTTAAATCTATCCTAAAAAAATATTATACTTAAAACTAGAACGTAAATCTAAAATGCTCGCATCTTATAATTTACATTGAATTAATAAAAATAATAAATTATAATAAAAAAATTAAAATGTATGTCATATGTTGATTATCGTGATCCAACGTCGTCCAACGTCGTCCAACGTCGTCCAACGTCGTCCAACGATGTCCATCGATGAAAACTTCAATTAACTTATTCTAAATTATTATTCTATATTAACTTATTCTAAAACTAAAATTAACTTATTCTAAATCTTAATACTAAATCTTAAGCCTACCTTATAATATACTTATACTATACTTAAAGCTAGGTTGTCCTAAATGTAAGATGCATGCAACTTATCATTTACATCGAGTGTAACAATAAAAATATTCAAATCTAAGCCTTAATACTAAATCTTAAATCTATCTTAAAAAAATATTATACTTAAAACGATCAATGTACATCAATGAAGTCTTAAATTAACTTATTCTAAATCTTAATACTAAAACTTAAATCTATCCTAAAAAATATCATACTTAAAACTAGGACTTACATCTAAAACGCACGCATCTTATCGAAATATAATAACTTACAATGAATATATTAAAATTAATAAATCTTAATATTAAATCTTAAGCCTACCTTATATTATACTTATATTATACTTACAGCTAGATCCTAAATGTAAGATGCATCTTATCATTTACATCGAGTATAACAAATTACACTAAAAACATTAAAATCTAAGTCTTAATACTAAATCTTAAATCTATCCTAAAAAATATTACACTTAATTCTAAGATGCGCGCATCTTTCATTTACATGAAATATATTATAATGAATTCATTAATTAACTAATATCTGTATCAAAGATATTCTGGTCTAATTTAGAAAAATGAAAAAATAATATAAAAACAAGCAAGGATTGACCAGAATATCCCTGTTCAGATATTATTAGTACCTTCAGTCTAGTCCATTGATAACTAATCAAAATAATGTACAGCAATTATATTTTCGACTAGAGTGAAGGTGTGCGTAGTTCTTGGCTTGCCATCGCTTTTCGAAAAAATTTCCAATTCAATTCAAGATATTTCTTTAAATAAAAAATATGAAAAGCGATGCCAATTACCGGGTCTCACCCACGGGGAGGTGACTACGCATCGAGACCCATCAGGTTGAATTTATTGAACAAATTTATTAATACAATAAAATTACAATACAATAAAATTACAATACAATAAAATTACAATACAATAAAATTACAATACCATAAAATTACAATACAATTAATTATTTATAAATTAAATAGAAGAAAAATATAATACAATTGGTAACAAAATTATCCAGTCGTCCAACGTTGTCCATCGATGAACTCTTAATTCTATCTTATTCTAGATCTTAATACTAAATCTTATATCTATCTTACATCTGTTTTACATTATGCAAAAAACTACGACTTAAATCTAAGATGCATGCATCTTATGATTTACATCGAATATAGGAAATTATAATAAAAAAATTAAAATCTACGTCGTATGCTGATTATCGTGGTCCAACATCGTCCAACGTTGCTCTTTGATTTCCATCGATGTCTATCGATACATCGAACATAAAAAATTGCAAAAAAGAAATTGAAATCTGTGTCCTATGTTGAATGTCGTGATCCAACGATGTCCATTAATAAATCAAATGTAAGAAATTACAAAAAAGAAATTGAAATCTGTGTCCTATGTTGAATGTCGTGATCCAACGATGTCCATTAATAAATCAAATGTAAGAAATTACAAAAAAGAAATTGAAATCTGTGTCCTATGTTGAATGTCGTGATCCAACGATGTCCATTAATAAATCAAATGTAAGAAATTACAAAAAAGAAATTGAAATCTGTGTCCTATGTTGAATGTCGTGATCCAACGATGTCCATTAATAAATCAAATATAAGAAATTACAAAAAAGAAATTGAAATCTGTGTCCTATGTTGAAAGTCGTGATCCAACGATGTCCATTAATAAATCAAATATAAGAAATTACAAAAAAGAAATTGAAATCTGTTGAATATCGTGATCCAACGATGTCCATTAATAAATCAAATGTAAGAAATTACAAAAAAGAAATTGAAATCTGTTGAATATCGTGATCCAACGATGTCCATTAATAAATCAAATATAAGAAATTACAAAAAAGAAATTGAAATCTGTTGAATATCGTGATCCAACGATGTCCATTAATAAATCAAATGTAAGAAATTACAAAAAAGAAATTGAAATCTGTGTCCTATGTTGAATGTTGTGATCCAACGATGTCCATTAATAAATCAAATATAAGAAATTACAAAAAAGAAATTGAAATCTGTGTCCTATGTTGAAAGTCGTGATCCAACGATGTCCATTAATAAATCAAATATAACAAATTACAAAAAAGAAATTGAAATCTGTGTCCTATGTTGAATATCGTGATCCAACGATGTCCAACGTTGCTCTTGGATTTCCATCGACGTCTATCGATACATCGAATATAAAAAATTACAAAAAAGAAATTGAAATCTGTGTCCTACGTTGAATATCGTGATCCAACATTGTCCAACGTTGCTCTTGGATTTCCATCGACGTCTATCGATACACCGAATAAAAACCATATAAAAAATTACAAAAAAGAAATTGAAATCTATGTCCTATGTTGAATATTGTGATCCAACGACGTCCATTGTCATTCATTGTCGACCATTGTCGTCCAGCGTTGTTCAACGTCGTTCATCTTCGTCCAACGTCGTCCACCAACGTCGTCCACCAACGTCGTCCACCAACGTCGTCCACCAACGTCGTCCATCAACGCCGTCCATCGTCGCCGTCCATCGTCGCCGTCCACCAACGTCGTCCATCGTTGCCGTCCACCAACGTCGTCCATCGTTGCCGTCCACCGTTGCCGTCCATCGTTGCCGTCCATCGTCGCCGTCCATCGTCGCCGTCCATCGTCGCCGTCCATCGTCGTCGTCCATCGTCGCCGTCCATCGTCGCCGTCCATCGTCGCCGTCCATCGTCGCCGTCCATCGTCGTCGTCCATCGTCGCCGTCCATCGTCGTCGTCCATCGTCGCCGTCCATCGTCGCCGTCCATCGTCGTCGTCCATCGTCGTCGTCCATCGTCGTCGTCCAACGTCGTCCAACGTCGTCCATCGTCCTCCAACGTCGTCCATCGTCCTCCAACGTCTTCCATCGTCCTCCAACGTCCTCCAACGTCCTCCATCGTCGTTCATCGTCGTCCATCGTCGTCCATCGTCGTCCATCGTCGTCCATCGTCGTCCATCGTCGTCCATCGTCGTCCATCGTCGTCCATCGTCGTCCATCGTCGTCCATCGTCGTCCATCGTCGTCCATCGTCGTCCATCGTCGTCCATCGTCGTCCATCGTCGTCCATCGTCGTCCATCGTCGTCCATCGTCGTCCATCGTCGTCCATCGATGAACTCTTAAATTAACTTATTCTAAATCTTAAAACTAAATCTTAAATCTATCTTATAATACATTTAAAACTAGAACTTAGATCTAAAACGCACGCATTTTATCATTTACGTAAAATACAATAAATTATAATAAATAATATTAAAAAACTAAATCTTAAAGCTATCTTATATCATACGTTTACATATTATACTTAAAGCTAGGTCCTAAATAATAAGATGCATCTTATCATTTACATCGAGTCTAATAAATTGTAATAAAAATATTAGAACTTATATTTTATTACTAACTCTTAAATCTATCCTAAAAAATATCATACTTAAAACTAGGACTTATATCTAAAACGCACGCATCCTATCGAAATACAATAAATTACAATGAATACATTAAAATTAATAAATCTTAATACTAAATCTTAATACTAAAGCCTACCTTATATTATTCTTATACTATACTTAAAGCTAGATCCTAAATGTAAGATGCATCTTATTATTTACATCGAGTATAGCAAATTACGATAAAAATATTAAAATCTAAGTCTTAATACTAAATCTTAAATCTATCCTAAAAAATATTATACTTAAAACTAGAACTTAAATGTAAGATACGCGCATCTTGTCATTTACATACAATAAAATAAATTATAATAAAAATATTACAATCTAAACCTTAATACTAAAACTTAAATCTATCTTATATTATACTTAAAACTAGGACTTAAATCTAAAACGCATCTTATTTATATCGAATTCATTATAATATATTACAATGAGTACACTAGAATAACTAATATCTGTATCAAAGATATTCTGA
This sequence comes from Apis mellifera, assembly GCF_003254395.2. Classification (NCBI taxonomy): domain Eukaryota; kingdom Metazoa; phylum Arthropoda; class Insecta; order Hymenoptera; family Apidae; genus Apis; species Apis mellifera. The sequence goes on from NC_037647.1 coordinate 4,493,749, forward strand.
TATTATTTGAAAAAAGTGGAAGGAGATAACGTTGCTCAATTTGTTAAAAATTGAGAAACAAGAAAGGATTAACCAGAATATCTTTGTTCAGATTTTTATTAATACCTTCAGTCTAGTCCATTGATAATTAATCAAAATAATTGAAAGCAATCATATTTTAGACTAGAGTGAAGGTGTGCGTAGTTCTTAGCTTGCCATCGCTTTCCACAGACTATCATTGATGAAATATATTTGATATTTTTAAATTTAAAATATTTCAGAGACATTAATGAAATAAATTTTGTGATATACGATTTTGGAAAGCGATGCCAATTACCGGGTCTCACCGACGAGGAGGTGACTACGCATCGAGACCCATCAGGTTGAATTTATTGAACAAATTTATTAATACAATAAAATTACAATACAATAAAATTACAATACAATAAAATTACAATACCATAAATTTACAATACAATTAATTATTTATAAATTAAATAGAAGAAAAATATAATACAATTGATAAAAAAATTATCCAGTCGTCCAACATTGTCCATCGATGAATTCTTAAAGTAACTTATTCTAGATCTTAATACTAAATCTTATCTATCTTACATCTATTTTACATTATGTAAAAAACTACGACTTAAATCTAAGATGCATGCATCTTATGATTTACATCGAATATAGGAAATTATAATAAAAAAATTAAAATCTACGTCGTATGCTGATTATCGTGATCCAATGTCGTCCAACGTTGCTCTTTGATTTCCATCGATGTCTATCGTTACATCGAACATAAAAAATTGTAAAAAAGAAATTGAAATCTGTGTCCTATGTTGAATATCGTGATCCAACGATGTCCATTAATAAATCAAATATAAGAAATTACAAAAAAGAAATTGAAATCTGTGTCCTATGTTGAATGTCGTGATCCAACGATGTCCATTAATAAATCAAATATAAGAAATTACAAAAAAGAAATTGAAATCCTTGTCCTATGTTGAATGTCGTGATCCAACGATGTCCATTAATAAATCAAATATAAGAAATTACAAAAAAGAAATTGAAATCTGTTGAATATCGTGATCCAACGATGTCCATTAATAAATCAAATATAAGAAATTACAAAAAAGAAATTGAAATCTGTGTCCTATGTTGAATGACGTGATCCAACGATGTCCATTAATAAATCAAATATAAGAAATTACAAAAAAGAAATTGAAATCTGTGTCCTATGTTGAAAGTCGTGATCCAACGATGTCCATTAATAAATCAAATATAAGAAATTACAAAAAAGAAATTGAAATCTGTGTCCTATGTTGAATGTCGTGATCCAACGATGTCCATTAATAAATCAAATATAAGAAATTACAAAAGAGAAATTGAAATCTGTGTCCTATGTTGAATATCGTGATCCAACGATGTCCAACGTTGCTCTTGGATTTCCATCGACGTCTATCGATACACCGAATATAAAAAATTACAAAAAAGAAATTGAAATCTGTGTCCTATGTTAAATATCGTGATCCAACGACGTCCATTGTCATCCATTGTCATCCATTGTCGATCATTGTCGTCCAGCGTTGTTCAACGTCGTTCATCTTCGTCCAACGTCGTCCACCAACGTCGTCCACCAACGTCGTCCACCAACGTCGTCCACCAACGTCGTCCACCAACGTCGTCCATCAACGCCGTCCATCGTCGCCGTCCATCGTCGCCGTCCATCAACGCCGTCCATCGTCGCCGTCCATCAACGCCGTCCATCGTCGCCGTCCATCGTCGCCGTCCATCGTCGCCGTCCATCGTCGCCGTCCATCGTCGCCGTCCATCGTCGCCGTCCATCGTCGCCGTCCATCAACGCCGTCCATCGTCGCCGTCCATCGTCGCCGTCCATCGTCGCCGTCCATCGTCGCCGTCCATCGTCGCCGTCCATCGTCGCCGTCCATCGTCGCCGTCCATCGTCGCCGTCCATCGTCGCCGTCCATCGTCGCCGTCCATCGTCGCCGTCCATCGTCGCCGTCCATCGTCGCCGTCCATCGTCGCCGTCCATCGTCGCCGTCCATCAACGCCGTCCATCAACGCCGTCCATCAACGCCGTCCATCAACGCCGTCCATCAACGCCGTCCATCAACGCCGTCCATCAACGCCGTCCATCAACGCCGTCCATCAACGCCGTCCATCAACGCCGTCCATCGTCGCCGTCCATCGTCGCCGTCCATCGTCGCCGTCCATCGTCGCCGTCCAACGTCGTCCAACGTCGTCCATCGTCGTCCATCGTCGTCCATCGTCGTCCATCGTCGTCCATCGTCGTCCATCGTCGTCCATCGTCGTCCATCGTCGTCCATCGTCGTCCATCGTCGTCCATCGTCGTCCATCGATGAACTCTTAAATTAACTTATTCTAAATCTTAAAACTAAATCTTAAATCTATCTTATAATACACTTAAAACTAGAACTTAAATCTAAAACGCACGCATTTTATCATTTACGTAAAATACAATAAATTATAATAAATAATATTAAAAAACTAAATCTTAAAGCTATCTTATATCATACGTTTACATATTATACTTAAAGCTAGGTCCTAAATAATAAGATGCATCTTATCATTTACATCGAGTCTAATAAATTGTAATAAAAATATTAGAACCTATATCTTATTACTAAATCTTAAATCTATCCTAAAAAATATCATACTTAAAACTAGGACTTATATCTAAAACGCACGCATCCTATCGAAATACAATAAATTACAATGAATACATTAAAATTAATAAATCTTAATACTAAATCTTAATACTAAAGCCTACCTTATATTATTCTTATACTATACTTAAAGCTAGATCCTAAATGTAAGATGCATCTTATTATTTACATCGAGTATAACAAATTACGATAAAAATATTAAAATCTAAGTCTTAATACTAAATCTTAAATCTATCCTAAAAAATATTATACTTAAAACTAGAACTTAAATGTAAGATACGCGCACCTTGTCATTTACATACAATAAAATAAATTATAATAAAAATATTAGAATCTAAACCTTAATACTAAAACTTAAATCTATCTTATATTATATTTAAAACTAGGACTTAAATCTAAAACGCATCTTATTTATATCGAATTCATTATAATATATTACAATGAGTACACTAGAATAACTAATATCTGTATCAAAGATATTCTGATATTATTTGAAAAAAGTGGAAGGAGATAACGTTGCTCAATTTGTTAAAAATTGAGAAACAAGAAAGGATTAACCAGAATATCCTTGTTCAGATTTTTATTAGTACCTTCAGTCTAGTCCATTGATAATTAATCAAAATAATTGAAAGCAATCATATTTTAGACTAGAGTGAAGGTGTGCGTAGTTCTTAGCTTGCCATCGCTTTCCACAGACTATTATTGATGAAATATATTTGATATTTTTAAATTTAAAATATTTCAAAAACATTAATGAAATAAATTTTGTGATTTACGATTTTGGAAAGCGATGCCAATTACCGGGTCTCACCGACGAGGAGGTGACTACGCATCGAGACCCACCTAAACCTAAAAAAAAAAAAACATTAAAAATTAATCATTAAATTGAACAAATTAGAAATATATAAAAATAAAATAAATCTGAAATGTAAAAGAAATATTAATCACAAATACATAAAATAAAATAATCATTTGAATTATTATACAATAAAATTTGACAATAATCTTTACAGCATTTTTTTTATATTTTTTACAATGTCCAACGATGAGACTAAATCTATCTTAATATAATAAACCTAATGATAATACTAAATCAAAGAGTCATACATCCTATTGGTATCACTGATATTAAGGATATTCACGTTTTATTTCAAACGAAAAAAAGTTATTGACAGAATAAAAAAATAGTGTAAGAAAATCTAAATTCTACAATAGTTGATTTACAAGAGTCATCAAACAAATGATAACCATGTTGATCAGCAGAGAGTTACGATAGTGGCCTAGTAGCTGAATGCACAGAGTCCACAACGACCACGAGAAGGAACTAGAAATCATTTCAGGACCACCGGAGTCGAAATTACCAAGACATAGTCCTAACGACTCACAGGAAGGAACTAAAAATCATTCTAATACCACTGAAATCGAATTACCGAAGACGACATTCAACATAGGACCTATCTCTGATCAAATATCCAAAGATATCAATCGATCAGAGCGCGGACTTTCGACTGACCACCGTAAGTTGAGCATCAGTCCGATGAACACTTACAATTTTTTCATGATGATTCATGAGAAAAAAGTCACGAAAAAAAGAAGAGATGATTATACATCGAGACCTAAAATTAATAAATAAAAAATACATAAGAAAAATATTATATAAAAATTAAACAAATCTGAAACATAAAATAAAGATTAATTACATAAATTATAAAAATAAAACAATAAAATTAACAATAAAATACATAAAAAATAAAAATAAATAAACATGCAATAAACATGCAATAAACATGCAATAAACATGCAATAAACATGCAATAAACATGCAATAAACATGCAATAAATTTTTACAAAAATTTTTACAAAAATCTTTTACATTTTTCCCTTTATATTATATTATATCTAAAACGCTTGCATTAATTATAAGAAATATAGAATAAAATTAAAGATTAGGTCCCACGTCGTCCATCGTCGTCCATCGTCGTCCATCGTCGTCCCACGTCGTCCAACCATGATAATGACCTAATCTATAACTTAAAATCTTAAATTTATAATTTACAATACATAATATTTCTATTAATATTATCCGTATCAAGAATACTCTCGTCTAACTTAAAGCGAAAAAAAGAAATATTCAAAATCATTTATACTAAATCATTTATAATAAATAAAACATCAATAAAAAAAGAAAGAATATTCAAAAAGCAACTATAAATGGAGATCAAGAAAATAATAAGAAGAATACATTAAAAGAAGAAATCAACCCTCTTTGTCGTTCTCATATCACGACTTACATCAATGGATTTACGAAAATCGATGGACGGATGATACTTGCCAGTCGTGACCAATCAAGGGTTACGACACTGGCCTCGCAGAAGAATGATTTACGTTCTGACGACACAGGAAGGAGCAAGGATAAATCCCTGACCACCGGAGTCGAATTACAAGTACGACATTCGACCACGAGGCCGAACTCTAATCGAGTACCAAGGTACCAATCGATTAGAGCGCGGACCCTTAACTGGCCACCGGAAGTAGAGCACCGATCCAACGACTTCTACCACTGTTGCATGACAGGAGATTGATTTGAAATAAGCGACGAAAGAGAAGAAAAAAATATAAAATAACTAAAAGGATAAATTGAGGAAGAAGATGCTAATCATTCATACTAAACACACAAAAAAAAGAGGAAACTTAAAAAGTTAAAAAAGCAACTAAATGCAGGCTAAGAAAATGATAAGCATTTGAAGAAGAACTTAAGATACGTGATCGATGAAAAATCAACCCTTATCTGTCGCTCTCATATCACGACTTACATCAATGGATTTACGAAAATCGATGGACAGATGATACTTGCCAGTCGTGACCAATCGAGGGTTACGACAGCGGCCTAATAGCCAAACATCTTATGTCCCAACGACACAGGAAGGAACAAGGAGTAAATCCTTGACCACCTGAGCCGGATTACAAAGACGACGTTCCACCACAAGACCTAACTCTAATCGAGTACCAAGGTACCAATCGATTAGAGCGCGGACCCTCAACTGGCCACCGGAAGTAGAGCACCGGCCCAACGATTTCGACCACTGTTGCATGACAGGAGATTGACTTGAAATAAGTGACGAAAGAGAAGACGAAAATATAAAATAACTAAAAGGATATTTTGAGGAAGAAAGTAACAAACGATTGCAATAATTATACGAATAAAAACTCGAAATGAAAACGAAAAACGAGAATATAAAAAAGGAGTAAAAAAAATTAAAAATTTTTAGTTTTCGCTTTAAATTATGGAGTATATCTTGATACGGATGGAAACGCACTTATTACAATAAACTTATTCTAATATCTGCAGTCCAGTTTAAACAATTAAAAATTAAAAGTCAAAATAATTAAATGAATTATGCAAAGTTTACACTGGACTGCAGATTTGCGTAGTTCTTAGCTTGCCATCGCTTTCCATACACTATCATTCATGAAATATATTTCATATTTTTAAGCTTAAAATATTTCGAAAACTTTAATGAAAAATAATAAATTTTGTGAAATATGATTTTGGAAAGCGATGCCAATTACCGGGTCTCACCGACGAGGAGGTGACTACGCATCGAGACCCATCAGGTTGAATTTATTATGAACAAATTTATTAATATAATAAAATTACAATACAATAAAATTACAATACAATTAATTATCTATAAATTAAATCTTAAACGTAGAAAAGAAATATATGATATAATTGTTAAAATACTTAAACATCGTCGTCCAACGTTGTTCATCGATGAACTCTTAACTCTACCTTATTCTAGACCTTAATACTAAATCTTATATCTATCTTACATCTATTTTACATTATGCAAAAAACTAAGACTTAAATCTAAGATGCATGCATCTTATGATTTACATCGAATATAAGAAATTATAATAAAAAAATTAAAATTTACATTGTATGCTGATGATCCAACATCGTCCAACGTCGTCCATCGATGTCCATCGATGTCCATCGACGAAATCTTAAATTAACTTATTCTAAATCCTAATACTAAATCTTAAATCTATCCTAAAAAAATATTATACTTAAAACTAGAACTTAAATCTAAAATGCTCGCATCTTATAATTTACATTGAATTAATAAAAATAACAAATTATAATAAAAAAATTAAAATGTATGTCATATGTTGATTATCATGATCCAACGTCGTCCAACGTCGTCCATCGATGAAATCTTAAATTAACTTATTCTAAATCTTAAAACTAAATCTTAAATCTATCTTATAATACACTTAAAACTAGAACTTAAATCTAAAACGCACGCATTTTATCATTTACGTAGAATACAATAAATTAAAATAAAATACAATAAATAATAATATTAGAAAACTAAATCTTAAAGCTACCTTATATATTACGTTTACATATTATATCTTAAAAATTGTCCTAAATGTAAGATGCATGCAACTTATCATTTACATCGAGTGTAACAATAAAAATATTAAAATCTAAGTCTTAATACTAAATCTTAAATCTATCTTAAAATATTATACTTAAAACTAGGCCTTACATCTAAAACGCACGCATCCTATCGAAATATAATAAATTACAATGAATACATTAAAATTAATAAATCTTAATATTAAATCTTAAGCCTATCTTATATTATTCTTATACCATACTTAAAGCTAGGTCCTAAATAATAAGATGCATCTTATCATGTACATCGAGTATAACAAATTATAATAAAAATATTAAAATCTAAGTCTTAATACTAAATCTTAAATCTATCGTAAAAAATATTACACTTAAAGCTAAGACGCGCGCATCTTCAATTTACATGAAATATATTATAATGAATTCATTAATTAACTAATATCTGTATCAAGGACATTCTGATCACATTTAAAAAAATTAAAAAATTAAAAACAACCAAAGATTGACGAGAATATCCTTGTTCAGATATTATTAGTACCTTCAGTCTAGTCCATTGATAACTAATCAAAATATACAGTAATCATATTTTCGACTAGAGTGAAGGTATGCGTAGTTCTTGGCTTGCCATCGCTTTTCGAAAAAATTTACAATTCAATTCAAGATATTTTATTAAATGAAAAATATGAAAAGCGATGTCAATTACCGGGTCTCACCCACGGGGAGGTGACTACGCATCGAGACCCATCAAGTTGAATTTATTGAACAAATTTATTAATACAATAAAATTACAATACAATAATATTACAATACAATAAGATTACAATACAATAAAATTACAATACAATTAATTATCTATAAATTAAATCTGAAACGTAGAAAAGAAATACATGATACAATTGTTAAAAAAATTATCCATCGTCGTCCAACGTCGTCCATCGATGAACACTTAAACTAACTTATTCTAGACTTAATACTAAATCTTATATTTATCTTACATCTATTTTACATTATGCAAAAAATTACAACTTAAATTTAAGATGCATGCATCTTGTGATTTATATCAAATATAAGAAATTATAATAAAAAAATTAAAATGTATATCATATGTTGATTATCGTGATCCAACGTCGTCCAACGTCGTCCAACGTTGTTCAACGTTGTCCATCGATGAAGTCTTCTAAATTAACTTATTCTAAATCTTAATACTAAATCTTAAATCTATCCTAAAATAATATTATATTTAAAACTAGAACTTAAATCTAAAACGCTCGCATCTTATGATTTACATTGAATTAATAAAAATAACAAATTATAATAAAAAAATTAAAATCTACATAGTATGCTGATTATCATGATCCAACGTCGTCCAACGTCATCCATCGATGAAATCTTAAATTAACTTATTCTAAATCTTAAAATTAAATCTTAAATCTATCTTATAATACACTTAAAACTAGAACTTAAATCTAAAACGCACGCATTTTATCATTTACGTAGAATACAATAAATTACAATAAAATACAATAAATAATAATATTAAAAAACTAAATCTTAAAGCTACCTTATATATTACGTTTACATATTATATCTTAAAGATTGTCCTAAATGTAAGATGCATGCAACTTATCATTTACATCGAGTATAACAATAAAAATATTAAAATCTAAGCCTTAATACTAAATCTTAAATCTATCTTAAAAAAATATTATACTTAAAACTAGAACTTAAATCTAAAACGCACGCATTTTATCATTTACGTAGAATACAATAAATTACAATAAAATACAATAAATAATAATATTAAAAAACTAAATCTTAAAGCTACCTTATATATTACGTTTACATATTATATCTTAAAGCTAGATTGTCCTAAATGTAAGATGCATGCAACTTATCATTTACATCGAGTATAACAATAAAAATATTAAAATCTAAGTCTTAATACTAAATCTTAAATCTATCTTAAAAAAATATTATACTTAAAACTAGGCCTTATATATAAAATGCACGCATCCTATCGAAATATAATAAATTACAATGAATACATTAAAATTAATAAATCTTAATACTAAATCTTAATACTAAAGCCTACCTTATATTATTCTTATACTATACTTAAAGCTTGATCCTAAATGTAAGATGCATCTTATCATTTACATCGAATATAACAAATTACGATAAAAATATTAAAATCTAATTCTTATTACTAAATCTTAAGTCTATCCTAAAAAGTATTACACTTAAAGTTAAGATGCGCGCATCTTTCATTTACATGAAATATATTATAACGAATAGAGTAACTAACTAATATCTGTGTCAAAGATATTCTGGTCTCATTTAGAAAAATTAAAAAATAATATGAAAACAAGCAAGGATTGACCAGAATATCCTTGTTCAGATTTTTGAGTACCTTCGGTCTAGTCCATTGATAATCAATCAAAATAATGTACAGCAATCATTTCTTGGACTAGACTGAAGGTGTGCGTAGTTCTTGGCTTGCCATCGCTTTTCGAAAAATTTTGAATGCAATTCAAGATATTTTTTTAAATGAAAAATATGAAAAGCGATGCCAATTACCGAGTCTCACCCACGGGGAGGTGACTACGCATCGAGACCCACCTAAAACAAACCTAACAACAAACAAAGAAAAAACAAATAAAAGTTATATTAATATTATATTATTAACAATTATTATTAACAATTATTATTAACAAATTAATGATATACCAATCACAAATAAAAATATATAATGATATAATATAAATTATATAAAAATGTAAAATATGCAACAAAATGATATTCTATAATCGTAAATCTGTGTTTTTATGTATAACTTTGTGTTGGTATTTACAAAAATTTTTTACATTTTTCGCAATTTCTCGTACACAATTTATCCCACGCCGTCCAACGTTGAGGCTTAAATTTATAACTTAATCTATATTCTTAACACTACATCTTAAATCTATGATTTATATATCCTACAGGCATCATCCGTACTAAAGATACGCTCCTATTTAATGTAAAGTAAAAGAAAAACGAAAAAGAAAAAAAAAAAGAAACAAATGGATTGAAAATATCTATGATTGAATGTTTGTATGTATTGATTTTATGTTAAGGAGCATATCTTTTTACCGAATGTGCTTACAATAAACTTAATCTAAATATCTATCTTTTACATTAAACTTAAATCTAAGACTTAAATTTAAGACTTAAAATTTATTTAAATCTTAAATTTTAATCTTAAATTAAAACGCAGACATCTTAAAAATTTACATACAGTATAAATTAAAAATTTTATTTTGATATTTCACACAGAATTCCGAATATTTATTCAATTGTTTCGTAATTAAAAATGCAAAAATACTAACAAATTTTATTCAATTTTAGGAAAATAGTAGAAAAAAATTTAATTTTAATTTTGACAACGAATAATTATTTGTCATTTGTTCTAAATAAATCAACTGTGTTTATATCAATATATTGTAGTAGAATATTAATTTATAAAATATATAGTATAATAAATATATATATATATATATATATATATATATATATATATATATATATATATTTATTATATTACATATTTTATAAATTTATATTCTTATTACATAATAACGAACGATTTTATGTAATATTACGAGAATTTAAAATTCAAATGAATGAACATTTTAGCAGTATTTTCATTAACAAATGCTGTAATATTTAGGGGCGCTGAAAAAAAATGATAGCCAGAAAAGGCTATAAGGACCACACTTGTGATCCAAAAGCAGGATCATTCCCACCATGTTAGTGGAAAAATTATGGGCATTTTATAAACGCAACACTACTTTCAAAACGCGATTATTTTATAGCGCAACACTACTTTCAAAAACGCGATTATTTTTTGACGCAACACTATTTTCAAAAACGCGATTACTTTTCAACGCAACACTAATTCTTAAAATGAATTTAATACAAATGCAAATGAATCGAAAATTAATATCTCTAATTAAAACTCGAAATAAAGTAAATATAAAATTTTTTAATACTACTAATAATATTACTAAAAAAAATTACTCATTAAATTTAATAATGATTAAAATTATTAAAAGAAAATCGCGATGTCTCATAAAACGGAACACTAAAACAAACGCGATTGTTATTTATTCGCAACACTAATGCAAACCGTAATTTATTTGTCGCAACACTAATTAAAAAATCGCGATTGCCCCTTTTCCCACTTTGCGACCCAAAAGTAGGATCACATTTTTGCAGCTCTTACAACTGCATTTTATGATCCCAAAGCAGGATCTTTTCCACAATATTAGTGGAACAATCATGGGCATTTCATAAACGCAACACTACTTTCAAAAACGCGATCATTTTTTGACGCAACACTACTTTCAAAAACGCGATCATTTTTTGACGCAACACTACTTTCAAAAACGCGATCATTTTTTGACGCAACACTAATTCTTAAAATGAATTTAATACAAATGCAAATGAATCGAAAATTAATATCTCTATAATTCAAACTTGAAATAAAATAAACGCAAAAATTTTAATACTACTTTTTATACAAAATTATATTATTAAAATTAAAATTATTGAAAAAAATCGCGATGTCTCATTAAACGCAACACTAAAGCAAACGCGATTGTTGTTCATTCGCAACACTAAAGCAAACGCGATTGTTATTCATTCGCAACACTAATGCAAACCGTAATTTATTTGTCGCAACACTAATTCAAATATCGCGATTTTTGCCCATTTGCCCATGATGATTGTACGTTGGGCCGGAATTCTCATCGGCCATAAATACTACTACTACTACTACTACTACTACTACTATTACTACTGACTCTAAAACGAGCATAGTGACAAAGTAGTAACAATGACTTCCCATTCTTTGGACCCAGACAAGATCCAAAAAATGAGAAGCCATTCGCTGCAGCCCCTCTTCGCGACAGTTTGTCGAGGCCTCTTCGGTCTTCCTCCTTCGGGCGCAATGCCCGCTGAAACTTATATCTAGGCTCGAGATTTCCTAATCGCAAAAAAAAAAAAAAAAGAAAAAAAATAGACTAAATCGCGGAAGCTGAGTGCACATGGACGACCAATAGTCATTACTGACCATTGTCCGCACATGCGCAGAATCTCGAGCGCACGTTCGTTTCGCCCAATTCGCGACCGCGACCGCGAAATTCGAAAAATCGATATAAGTAAAACCAGAAACGAGTGGTCATTGATGACCACTCGTCTCAGCTCCACTCTCGATTTTTCAAATTGTATTTCCTGAAACAGGTTGTCACGCGAAAACGCGCCTACCCGACCAGAGACTGTGACAACCTGCCCGGCCCTACCTACTTATAATTAACATGCACACCAGAAAGTATACTACCTATCCTACCTAGCGCTATATTTAAAAAATGGCAAAACAGGCACACCAACACATTCACTCCACGGTTCTCACACATTACACCCGGGTGCAAAATGCCTATACTAGGGAAAGCGTCCCGGGACGCCTCCGACACCCGAGCTTGATATTTCTTTCACACTCTAACTTTACGTACCTTTTACTGAAATCGACTGACAATGGCTAGTGATCATTGCGTAAATCGCGATAAAAATGTATCTTAATTACGATTATGTATACATTCATGATTAAAAAAATATGTATATATATATATAACTTTTAAAATATTATTACATGATATTGAATTTGGTAATTAATTTGCAATATTTCATAGAAGATGTAATATTGCGATAGTAAATTGTGATAGAAATGGTAATAGTGTATAAAATAATAATCGTAAACGATGCAATTCCACAGCCTAATCACACACACAATGTGGAAAATACATCGTGCACGATCACTAACTCATTGTCAGTCGCTGGATTAATACTTATAAACTATGGTCATCATACCCATTGCCTCTCTCTCACCCAAGTAACACCTGGGCACGTGAGTGAGATCGTGGCAATGGACATGGAAGGGGTTAAACCTGAAAATCCTGAGCTAAAAAGAAATATTAATATATCCATTTTGTATCTAACGGGCTAATATTCTTTACTTTATCATCTATTTTTATTTGAAATTTTATTTAATGACTCTAATTTTATTAAATATTAAAATTATGATAATTATGTATAAATAAGAAATTTATTTATAACAAGAAATACTAAATGCAAAATAAAATAATTGAATTAAAAGTTAAAGTTAATATTAATAGAAATAACCTCAGGCGATTCCTTCATCAAAACATAGTTTCGAATATAAGAAATGTTCAATATTATTGTTTTGATTCCGAAATCTACCTGTCGCGATATATCTTCTTGCACATTTTCGTGTACGAAGGAAATAAAATTAAAAATTTTATATTTTATATCATGATTGTTGAAAATTCAAACTCGAATAATTAAAAAATATTGTATAAAGCAAAATGTAAAAAAGAAAAGAAAATTTTTATTTTACTAGTATTTGAAAAACGCGATGTGCAAGAAGATCTAGCCTGAGCTAATAAATAAAACACAGAAAATGTTACTACTCACGGGTATAATAACTATACCCGTGGTCACTATGCTCGTTGCAAAAATCTACGTATACAACCAGTCACTCGTGCCGATTCGGACTTTTCGTCCTACGACATGATTGAGTGACCGGAGGAACATAAATGCATGCGACTCACCCTTGATGCGAAGAATATTGGCAGGAGGATGTTCCAAAATCTGTAACAAAAAACAAAACAACATAATTTAAAACATAATCTAGGTTATTAAAAATTGAATTCTAATTATTAATTTAAAAATTAAAAATCTAATGAATTAAAAAAAGATGAAACTCTATTAAAGTAATATTAATTAAATAAAGTAAAAATTAAATTTCTAATGTACTTTAATAAAAATAAAAATTAAACTACTCTGATAAAAAAAAAGAATAAGAATTTATATAAAATGAAAGATAATTACCTCTTCGCGTGATGGATGACCGCCGTATTTTCTTGAGAGAAGCACTGACTCTAAACGTATTTTAACGCGACCGGTTAAAAATTATATTCGGCGAACAAACACTGATTCTAATTTCGCGTTATTCTTTAAAGAATTTAAAAAAACTTTTACGAAAGCAAACACTGACTCTACTGACCGCGCGCCCATACAAAAATTTACTGAAAATAAAATTGTATAATAGGGAGGGATGGGGTGGAAAAAAAAGTAAAATATTCTTTGATATTTTTCCTTTTTTTTCCTTTCAAACATTTGTTTAAGAAAATACTGCTATGATTTGTAAGATTCTTTTTAAAATTCAAAAATGTTTATGAATTTGGAAAAATTTGGAAAATTATTTTAATAATTTTAAAATTACGTTATAATTGTTCGTTATCAAAATTTAGATAATAATCAAATAGATTATAATAAATTATATCGCGAATTATAAATATTCGAAATTTCTTGCAAAATAATCAAAATTTACAAATTAAACATACAATAACAAACTTAAATTTAAACTTAAAATTAGTGTAGTTCTTAGCTTGGCATCAGTTTTCAAAAACTAATTATTCTAATACAATTCTAATACAATTTTTATTTTTAATGTAATACTTGCAATAATTTGATAAAATAATATAAAATGAAAACCGATGCCAATTACCGGGTCTCACCAACGAGGAGGTGACTACTTCGAGACCCATATAATTATTATATTTATTATATAAATTATGACAATGTACATTAAATATTAAAACAAAATTAAATGTTAAATATAAAATTAAAAGAAAATTATAAATTAAAATATAAATCAAATTAAAATTTTAAAATAAAAATTAAAATTGAAAGTTAAAGTGAATTGAAAGTAAAATTAAATAAAATTAAAAAAAATTAAAAAGCAAATCAAATCTATCAATTGAAAAATGTAAAGTTAATGTAAATTAAAAATAGAAAGTAAAAGCAAAAAGGGAAAAGTGTGTATATATATATATATATATATATATATATGAATATTATTATTTCTTATTATTTATTCTTATTTATATATATATATATATATATATATATATAATATATAA
This sequence comes from Apis mellifera, assembly GCF_003254395.2. Taxonomy (NCBI): domain Eukaryota; kingdom Metazoa; phylum Arthropoda; class Insecta; order Hymenoptera; family Apidae; genus Apis; species Apis mellifera. Next base: position 4,508,901 of record NC_037647.1, read on the forward strand.
TATATAATATATAATATATAATATATAATATATAATATATAATATATAATATATAATATATAATATATAATATATAATATATAATATATCATAAATTTATATATATATAAGAATAAATAATAAGAAATTATTCTCAATGTTATAATATTTCAGTCAAAATGTTTTGATTTCGATGTTACCGCGACGCGAGTTCGATAGGAAATGATTGCTCTCGCCCGTCCTGTCCCCTATTTATAGGCGCGTGAATCGAAGTCGAACGGAAATATACGATGCCTTCCGATTATATCAAATTAGATTTTTCGAATATATTAATCAATGATTTATCAATTTTTATATTTTTATTGTTAATTTATGGACTTAATAATATTTTAGAATATTATATTTAATAATTAAAGTATATTGTTTCGAAATACAGTAGAATTTTGTATTTTATAACATCAATTTTCGATTTAAAATTTTGTTAAAAATTTCTTCTTATGATTCTATGCGAAAAATAATTACAAAACAACCATGAATAGATTTATATGACCGATAATTTAATAAATTTTGAACACTTATACTGATTTATTTATTAATTAACGTATATCTTAGTAGCATAATAAATATAATAAATCAGAATTACTATTAATACTTGTTAATACTATTAATACTGTTTAATCTATTAATAATTCAACAAAATCGTACAAAGAAATTATATCTTTGTATGATTATACAGCAAGTATGCGTAGTTCTTCGCTTGCCATCGCTTTTCGAATACTATTAATGATGAAATATAAAAATATTTCAAAAAATTATTAATGGAATATTCCCAAAATATTTTTCTAATACAAAATTTGAAAAGCGATGTCAATTACCGGGTCTCACCCACGGGGAGGTGACTACGCATCGAGACCCATCAGGTTGAATTTATTGAACAAATTTATTAATACAATAAAATTACAATACAATAATATTACAATACAATAAAATTACGATACAATTAATTATCTATAAATTAAATGTTAAACGTAGAAAAGAAATATATGATACAATTGTTAAAAAAATTATCCATCGTCGTCCAACGTCGTCCATCGATGAACTCTTAAACTAACTTATTCTAGATCTTAATACTAAATCTTATATCTATTTTCTATCTTTTTTACATTGTGCGAAAAACTATGACTTAAATCTAAGATGCATGCATCTTATGATTTACATCAAATATAAGAAATTATAATAAAAAAATTAAAATGTATGTCGTATATTGATTATCGTGATCCAACGTCGTCCAACGTCGTCCAACGTCGTTCAATGTTGACCATGGATGAAGTCTTAAATTAACTTATTCTAAATCTTAATACTAAATCTTAAATCTATCTTTAAAAAATCTTATATTTAAAACTAGGACGTAAATCTAAACAAGCTCTTATGATTTTATGATTTTACGTCGATTATAAGAAATTATAATAAAAAAATTAAAATGTCATATGTTGATTATCGTGATCCATCGTCGTCCAACGTCGTCCAATGTCGTTCAACGTCGTCCATTGAGATATCGAATATAAGAAATTTTAAAAAAGAAAGTAAAACCTTTTTGCTATGTTGATTATCGTCATCCAACGTTGAGATACCGAATATAAGAAATTATAAAAGAGAAATTAAAATCTGTATCCTATATTGATTATCGTGACTCAACATTGTCCAACGTTGAGAAATTGAATTTAAGAAATTTCAAAAAAGAAAGTGATACCTACATCCTATGTTGATTATCATGATCCAACATCATCCAACGTTGACCATCGATATGTCGAATATAACAAATTATAATAAAAAAATTAAAGTGTATATCGTATGTTGATTATTGTGATCCAACGTCGTTCAACGTTATCCACCGAGATATCGGATATAAGAGATTATAAAAGAGAAACTAAAGCCCTTATCCAACATTGATTATCATGATCCAGCATCGTCCAACGAGATTGTCCAATGAGATATCGAATATAAGAAATTGTAAAAGAGAAATTAAAACCTATATCGTATGTTGATTATCATGATCTAACATCGTCCAACGTTCTCTATCCAGATATCGTATATAAGAAATTATAAAAAAGATATTAAAATCTGCATCCTATGTTGTTTATCGTGATCCAGCATTGTCCAACGTTGAGAAATTGAATAAAAGAAATTTTAAAAAAGAAAGTGATACCTATGTCCTATGTTGATTCTCATGATCCAAACATCGTCTAACGTTGTTCATCGAGATATCGAATATAAAAGATTTTAAAAAAGAAATTAAAAACCAATTTCCTGTGTTAATTACTGTGATCCACCGTAGTGGACCATCTATGTCCATCGCAATCCATCGTAGTCCATCGTAGCCCATCGTAGCCCATTTTTGTCCATCGTAACCCACCTATGTCCATCGTAGCCCATCTATGTCCATCGTAGCCCATCGTAGTAGATCTATGTCCATCGTAGCCCATCGTAGCCCATCGTAGCCCATCGTAGCCCATCGTAGCCCATCTTTATCCATCGTAGTCGATCGTAGTCGATCGTAGTCCATCGTAGTTCATCGTAGTCCATCGTAGTCGATCGTAGCCCATCTATGTCCATCGTAGCCCATCTATGTCCATCGTAGCCCATTGTAGCCCATTGTCGTCCATCTATGTCCATCGTAGTCCATTGTAGTCCATCGTAGCCCATCTTTCTCTATCGTAGCCCATCTATGTTCATCGTAGCCCATTGAAGTCCATCGTAGCCCATCCTTGTCCATCATAGTCCATCGTAGTCCATCGTAGTCCATCGTAGCCCATCTTTGTCCATCCTAGCCCATCTACGTCCATCTATGTCCCTCGTAGCCCATCTATGTCCATCGTAGCCCATTGTAGTCCATCGTAGCGCATCTATGTCCATCGTAGCCCATCTATATCTATCATTGTCCATCGTAGTCCATCGTAATCCATCCTAGTCCACCTTAGTCCATCGTAGTCCATCGTACTCCATCTTAGTCTATCTTAGTCCATCGTAGTCCATTTTAGTCTATCTTAGTCCATCGATGAATTCTTAAACTAATTTTTCTAAATCTTAAATATATCCTAAAAAATATTATACTTAAAACTAGGACATACATCTAAAACCTACGCATCTTATCGAAATATAATAAATTACAATGAATATATTAAAATTAATAAATCTTAATACTAAATCTTAAGCCTACCTTATATTATACTTATACTATACTTAAAGCTAGGTCCTAAATAATAAGATGCATCTTATCATGTACATCGAGTATAATAAATTACAATAAAAATATTAAAATCTAAGTCTTAATACTAAATCTTAAATCTATCTTAAAAAAATATTATACTTAAAACTAGGCCTTACATCTAAAACGCACGCATCCTATCGAAATACAATAAATTACAATGAATACATTAAAATTAATAAATCTTAATACTAAATATTAAGCCTACCTTATATTATACTTATACTATACTTAAAGCTAGGTCCTAAATAATAAGATGCATCTTATCATGTACATCGAGTATAATAAATTACAATAAAAATATTAAAATCTAAGTCTTAATACTAAATCTTAAATCTATCTTAAAAAAATATTATACTTAAAACTAGGCCTTACATCTAAAACGCACGCATCCTATCGAAATACAATAAATTACAATGAATACATTAAAATTAATAAATCTTAATACTAAATCTTAAGCCTACCTTATATTATACTTATACTATACTTAAAGCTAGGTCCTAAATAATAAGATGCATCTTATCATGTACATCGAGTATAATAAATTACAATAAAAATATTAAAATCTAAGTCTTAATACTAAATCTTAAATCTATCGTAAAAAATATTACACTAAAGCTAAGATGCGCGCATCTTCAATTTACATGAAATATATTATAATGAATTCTTAATTAACTAATATCTGTATCAAAGACATTCTGGTCATATTTAGAAAAATTAAAAAATTAAAAACAACCAAAGATTGACGAGAATATCCCTGTTCAGATATTATTAGTACCTTCAGTCTAGTCCATTGATAACTAATCAAAATAATGTAGAGCAATCATATTTTAGACTAGAGTGAAGGTGTGCGTAGTTCTTGGCTTGCCATCGCTTTCCGAAAAAATTCAATTCAAGATATTTCTTTAAATGAAAAATATGAAAAGCGATGTCAATTACCGGGTCTCACCCACGGGGAGGTGACTACGCATCGAGACCCATCAAGTTGAATTTATTGAACAAATTTATTAATACAATAAAATTACAATACAATAAGATTACAATACAATAAAATTACAATACAATTAATTATCTATAAATAAAATCTTAAACGTAGAAAAGAAATATATGATACTATTGTTAAAAAAATTATCCATCGTCGTCCAACGTCGTCCATCGATGAACACTTAAACTAACTTATTCTAGACTTAATACTAAATCTTATATCTATCTTACATCTATTTTACATTATGCAAAAAACTAAGACTTAAATCTAAGATGCATGCATCTTATGATTTACATCGAATATAAGAAATTATAATAAAAAAATTAAAATTTACGTCGTATGCTGATGATCCGTCGTCCAACGTCGTCCAACGTTGTTCAACGTTGTCCATCGATGAAGTCTTCTAAATTAACTTATTCTAAATCTTAATACTAAATCTTAAATCTATCCTAAAATAATGTTATACTTAAAACTAGAACTTAAATCTAAAACGCACGCATTTTATCATTTACGTAGAATACAATAAATTACAATAAATTACAATAAATAATAATATTAAAAAACTAAACCTTAAAGCTACTTTATATCATACGTTTACATATTACATATTATATCTTAAAGCTAGATTGTCCTAAATGTAAGATGCATGCAACTTATCATTTACATCGAGTATAAGAATAAAAATATTAAAATATAAGTCTTAATACTAAATCTTAAATCTATCTTAAAAAAATGTTATACTTAAAACTAGGCCTTACATCTAAAACGCACGCATCCTATCGAAATATAATAAATTACAATGAATACATTAAAATTAATAAATCTTAATACTAAATCTTAAGCCTACCTTATATTATACTTATACTATACTTAAAGTTAGGTCCTAAATGTAAGATGCATCTTATTATTTACATCGAGTATAACAAATTACGATAAAAATATTAAAATCTAATTCTTATTACTAAATCTTAAGTCTATCCTAAAAAATATTACACTTAATTCTAAGATGCGCGCATCTTTCATTTACATGAAATATATTATAATGAATTCATTAATTAACTAATATCTGTATCAAAGATATTCTGGTCTCATTTAGAAAAATTAAAAAATAATATGAAAACAAGCAAGGATTGACCAGAATATCCTTGTTCAGATTTTTGAGTACCTTCGGTCTAGTCCATTGATAATCAATCAAAATAATGTACAGCAATCATTTTTTGGACTAGACTGAAGGTGTGCGTAGTTCTTGGCTTGCCATCGCTTTTCGAAAAAATTTTCAATTCAATTCAAGATATTTCTTTAAATGAAAAATATGAAAAGCGATGCCAATTACCGGGTCTCACCCACGGGGAGGTGACTACGCATCGAGACCCACCTAAAACAAACCTAACAACAAACAAAGAAAAAACAAATAAAAGTTATATAAATATTATATTATTAACAATTATTATTAACAAATTAATGATATACCAATCACAAATAAAAATATATAATGATATAATACAAATTATATAAAAATGTAAAATATGCAACAAAATTATATTCTATAATCGTTAATCTTTGTTTTTATGTATAACTTTGTGTTGGTATTTACAAAAATTTTTTACATTTTTCGCAATTTCTCGTACACAATTTATCCCACGCTGTCCAACGTTGAGGCTTAAATGTATAACTTAATCTATATTCTTAATACTACATCTTAAATCTATGATTTATATATCCTACAGGCATCATCCGTACTAAAGATACGCTCCTATTTAATGTAAAGTAAAAGAAAAACGAAAAAGAAAAAAAAAAAGAAACAAATGGATTGAAAATATCTATGATTGAATGTTTGTATGTATTGATTTTATGTTAAGGAGCATATCTTTTTACCGAATGTGCTTACAATAAACTTAATCTAAATATCTATCTTACATTAAACTTAAATCTAAGACTTAAATTTAAGACTTAAAATTTATTTAAATCTTAAATTAAAACGCAGACATCTTAAAAATTTACATACAGTATAAATTAAAAATTTTATTTTGATATTTCACACAGAATTCCGAATATTTATTCAATTGTTTCGTAATGCAAAAATACTAACAAATTTTGTTCAATTTTAGGAAAATAGTAGAAAAAAACTTAATTTTAATTTTGACAACGAATAATTATTTATCATTTGTTCTAAATAAATCAACTGTGTTTATATCAATATATTGTAGTAGAATATTAATTTATAAATTATGTAATATAATAAATATATATATATTTATTATATTACATATTTTATAAATTTATATTCTTATTACATAATAACGAACGATTTTATGTAATATTACGAGAATTTAAAATTCAAATGAATGAACATTTTAGCAGTATTTTCATTAACAAATGCTGTAATATTTAGGGGCGCTGAAAAAAAATGATAGCCAGAAAAGGCTATAAGGACCACACTTGTGATCCAAAAGCAGGATCATTCCCACCATGTTAGTGGAAAAATTATGGGCATTTTATAAACGCAACACTACTTTCAAAAACGCGATCATTTTTTGACGCAACACTACTTTCAAAAACGCGATCATTTTTTGACGCAACACTACTTTCAAAAACGCGATCATTTTTTGACGCAACACTAATTCTTAAAATGAATTTAATACAAATGCAAATGAATCGAAAATTAATATCTCTAATTAAAACTCGAAATAAAGTAAATATAAAATTTTTTAATACTACTAATACTATTACTAAAAAAAATTACTCATTAAATTTAATAATGATTAAAATTATTAAAAGAAAATCGCGATGTCTCATAAAACGCAACACTAAAACAAACGCGATTGTTATTTATTCGCAACACTAATGCAAACCGTAATTTATTTGTCGCAACACTAATTAAAAAATCGCGATTGCCCCTTTTCCCACTTTGCGACCCAAAAGTAGGATCACATTTTTGCAGCTCTTACAACTGCATTTTATGATCCCAAAACAGGATCTTTTCCACAATATTAGTGGAACAATCATGGGCATTTCATAAACGCAACACTACTTTCAAAAACGCGATCATTTTTTGACGCAACACTACTTTCAAAAACGCGATCATTTTTTGACGCAACACTACTTTCAAAAACGCGATCATTTTTTGACGCAACACTATTTTCAAAAACGCGATTACTTTTCAACGCAACACTATTTTCAAAAACGCGATTACTTTTCAACGCAACACTAATTCTTTAAATTAGTTTAGTACAAATGCAAATGAATTGAAACTTAATATCTCTATAATTGAAACTTGAAATAAAATAAACGCAAAAATTTTAATACTACTTTTTGTACAAAATTATATTATTAAAATTAAAATTATTGAAAAAAATCGCGATGTCTCATTAAACGCAACACTAAAGCAAACGCGATTGTTGTTCATTCGCAACACTAAAGCAAACGCGATTGTTATTCATTCGCAACACTAATGCAAACCGTAATTTATTTGTCGCAACACTAATTCAAATATCGCGATTTTTGCCCATTTGCCCATGATGATTGTACGTTGGGCCGGAATTCTCATCGGCCATAAATACTACTACTACTACTACTACTACTACTACTATTACTACTGACTCTAAAACGAGCATAGTGACAAAGTAGTAACAATGACTTCCCATTCTTTGGACCCAGACAAGATCCAAAAAATGAGAAGCCATTCGCTGCAGCCCCTCTTCGCGACAGTTTGTCGAGGCCTCTTCGGTCTTCCTCCTTCGGGCGCAATGCCCGCTGAAACTTATATCTAGGCTCGAGATTTCCTAATCGCAAAAAAAAAAAAAAAGAAAAAAAATAGACTAAATCGCGGAAGCTGAGTGCACATGGACGACCAATAGTCATTACTGACCATTGTCCGCACATGCGCAGAATCTCGAGCGCACGTTCGTTTCGCCCAATTCGCGACCGCGACCGCGAAATTCGAAAAATCGATATAAGTAAAACCAGAAACGAGTGGTCATTGATGACCACTCGTCTCAGCTCCACTCTCGATTTTTCAAATTGTATTTCCTGAAACAGGTTGTCACGCGAAAACGCGCCTACCCGACCAGAGACTGTGACAACCTGCCCGGCCCTACCTACTTATAATTAACATGCACACCAGAAAGTATACTACCTATCCTACCTAGCGCTATATTTAAAAAATGGCAAAACAGGCACACCAACACATTCACTCCACGGTTCTCACACATTACACCCGGGTGCAAAATGCCTATACTAGGGAAAGCGTCCCGGGACGCCTCCGACACCCGAGCTTGATATTTCTTTCACACTCTAACTTTACGTACCTTTTACTGAAATCGACTGACAATGGCTAGTGATCATTGCGTAAATCGCGATAAAAATGTATCTTAATTACGATTATGTATACATTCATGATTAAAAAAATATGTATATATATATATAACTTTTAAAATATTATTACATGATATTGAATTTGGTAATTAATTTGCAATATTTCATAGAAGATGTAATATTGCGATAGTAAATTGTGATAGAAATGGTAATAGTGTATAAAATAATAATCGTAAACGATGCAATTCCACAGCCTAATCACACACACAATGTGGAAAATACATCGTGCACGATCACTAACTCATTGTCAGTCGCTGGATTAATACTTATAAACTATGGTCATCATACCCATTGCCTCTCTCTCACCCAAGTAACACCTGGGCACGTGAGTGAGATCGTGGCAATGGACATGGAAGGGGTTAAACCTGAAAATCCTGAGCTAAAAAGAAATATTAATATATCCATTTTGTATCTAACGGGCTAATATTCTTTACTTTATCATCTATTTTTATTTGAAATTTTATTTAATGACTCTAATTTTATTAAATATTAAAATTATGATAATTATGTATAAATAAGAAATTTATTTATAACAAGAAATACTAAATGCAAAATAAAATAATTGAATTAAAAGTTAAAGTTAATATTAATAGAAATAACCTCAGGCGATTCCTTCATCAAAACATAGTTTCGAATATAAGAAATGTTCAATATTATTGTTTTGATTCCGAAATCTACCTGTCGCGATATATCTTCTTGCACATTTTCGTGTACGAAGGAAATAAAATTAAAAATTTTATATTTTATATCATGATTGTTGAAAACTGAAACTCGAATAATTAAAAAATATTGTATAAAGCAAAATGTAAAAAGGAAAAGAAAATTTTTATTTTACTAGTATTTGAAAAACGCGATGTGCAAGAAGATCTAGCCTGAGCTAATAAATAAAACACAGAAAATGTTACTACTCACGGGTATAATAACTATACCCGTGGTCACTATGCTCGTTGCAAAAATCTACGTATACAACCAGTCACTCGTGCCGATTCGGACCTTTCGTCCTACGACATGATTGAGTGACCGGAGGAACATAAATGCATGCGACTCACCCTTGATGCGAAGAATATTGGCAGGAGGATGTTCCAAAATCTGTAACAAAAAACGAAACAACATAATTCAAAACATAATCCAGGTTATTAAAAAATTGAATTCTAATTATTAATTTAAAAATTAAAAATCTAATTAAAAAAAGATGAAACTCTACTAACTCTACTAACTCTACTAAACTCTACTAAAGTAATAGTAGAGTTAAGTAATATTAATTAAATAAAGTAAAAATTAAATTTCTAATGTACTTTAATAAAAGTAAAAATTAAGACTCTGATAAAAAAAAAATAAGAATTTATATAAAATGAAAGATAATTACCTCTTCGCGTGATGGATGACCGCCGTATTTTCTTGAGAGAAGCACTGACTCTAAACGTATTTTAACGCGACCGGTTAAAAATTATATTTGGCGAGCAAACACTGATTCTAATTTCGCGTTATTCTTTAAAGAATTTAAAAAAACTTTTACGAAAGCAAACACTGACTCTACTGACCGCGCGCCCATACAAAAATTTACTGAAAATAAAATTGTATAATAGGGAGGGATGGGGTGGAAAAAAAAGTAAAATATTCTTTGGTATTTTTCCTTTTTTTTCCTTTCAAGCATTTGTTTAAGAAAATACTGCTATGAGTTGTAAGATTCTTTTTAAAATTCAAAAATGTTTATGAATTTGGAAAAATTTGGAAAATTTTAATAATTTGGAAAAATTACGTTATAATTGTTCGTTATCAAAATTTAGATAATAATCAAATAGATTATAATAAATTATATCGCGAATTATAAATATTCGAAATTTCTTGCAAAATTATCAAAATTTACAAATTAAACATACAATAACAAACTTAAATTTAAACTTAAAATTAGTGTAGTTCTTAGCTTGGCATCAGTTTTCAAAAACTAATTATTCTAATACAATTCTAATACAATTTTTATTTTTAATGTAATACTTGCAATAATTTGATAAAATAATATAAAATGAAAACCGATGCCAATTACCGGGTCTCACCAACGAGGAGGTGACTACTTCGAGACCCATATAATTATTATATTTATTATATAAATTATGACAATGTACATTAAATATTAAAACAAAATTAAATGTTAAATATAAAATTAAAAGAAAATTATAAATTAAAATATAAATCAAATTAAAATTTTAAAATAAAAATTAAAATTGAAAGTTAAAGTGAATTGAAAGTAAAATTAAATAAAATTAAAAAAAATTAAAAAGCAAATCAAATCTATCAATTGAAAAATGTAAAGTTAATGTAAATTAAAAATAAAAAGTAAAAGCAAAAAGGGAAAAGTGTGTATATATATATATATATGAATATTATTATTTCTTATTATTTATTCTTATTTATATATATATATATATATATATATATATATATATAATATATAATATATAATATATAATATATAATATATAATATATAATATATAATATATAATATATAATATATAATATATAATATATAATATATCATAAATTTATATATATATAAGAATAAATAATAAGAAATTATTCTCAATGTTATAATATTTCAGTCAAAATGTTTTGATTTCGATGTTACCGCGACGCGAGTTCGATAGGAAATGATTGCTCTCGCCCGTCCTGTCCCCTATTTATAGGCGCGTGAATCGAAGTCGAACGGAAATATACGATGCCTTCCGATTATATCAAATTAGATTTTTCGAATATATTAATCAATGATTTATCAATTTTTATATTTTTATTGTTAATTTATGGACTTAATAATATTTTAGAATATTATATTTAATAATTAAAGTATATGGTTTCGAAATATAGTAGAATTTTGTATTTTATAACATCAATTTTCGATTTAAAATTATGTTAAAAATTTCTTTTTATTATTCTATGCAAAAAATAATTACAAAACAACCACGAATAGATTTATATAATCAATAATTTAATAAATTTTAAATATTTATTCTAATTTATTTACCGTATATTTATTACTATATTATTACTATATATAATATATATATATACTATATAATATATATATTATATTACTAAATATAATAAATTGAATATATTTGTATAAATTAGATTTAATAAAATTTTACTGTATTATTTCCGAATTTATTATTAAATTATATAACTCTAATATTTTATTATATAAAAATAAAAGAAAAATTGATATATTTTTAAAAATTAAGTATATAGTATACTTATATTTCGATTATATTATTTTTTTTATTTTGTCGATTTATTTACTTATTTTCTTATTTAATTATTAATTAATTTATTTATTCTTATCTCCGTTTTTCCACATATGAAATTGGTTATTTATTTAATATTTTTTCATATTTTTTCTGTATTTTTTTCTTTATATATTTATTTATTGATTCACTAGTTTTTTATTCTTACATCTATTTATATATTTTTTTAATCATTTGCTATTTATTCTATATTTTTTCTTATATACTTTTTTACTTAAATCTTATTTGCTTACTATATATATATATACTATATATATATAGTCAATTATTTATACATTTATTTATTTGTTTTATTTATTTACATATTCATCTATTTATTAATTATTATTTATCAACTCTTGAAATATTATTTTAAAAAGAATAAAAATTAGGGAATCAGCGCCATCTCTACAATGTCGCACATAAACTGTAATATAGTTAAGGAGAGCAAATAGGAGAAAAAAGCAATTTTAGCATAGAAATTGATATTTGCTACCATCTTCTGAATATCAGAGACATTTTTCATAAAGCAGAATAAGGAACATTTATCTTTTTAATTTTAAAAATTTCTTAAAAATATTCAAAAAATGCTAATTTTTAATTCTTATTTTTCATAATCTTCTTTTTAAAAAAATGTAATTCATACTCAAAAGATAGCGCTGTTAATCAATTTTTAGTTCATCTTTATCCTTTTCTTACTATCTGCTCTCCTTATTTTTATTAGTTTTATTTGAGTCACTATGTAGATGGCGCTGATTTCCGAATTTTTACTATATCTATCTTTTTTTTTACTATTTACTTTCTTTGTTACTAATGTAATAACTTTTTATGCATTATTACTTTGTCATAGAAACATGTTAAAAATTAAATAACAACAGTGTCCGTAGTAACGATATATATCTATGAATGTATTACAGATACAGTATATAATTTTTATGTAATATTGATGATCTATTTAAAGCATAACCTTGTATAATTATAAAGTTTAATTTATAAGTGTGATTTTATTACTAGTGTAAATAAATTTATTTGAGAAATAATGACAGATATGAATGAAAAATATACATTTGAAGCTGAATGGTATGACAAAGTAGCTAGTGTTCTGAAAAAGTTTTATCTCTACTATTATCCATTCGATAATACAGTTGAATTGGTATATTTACTTAGTATTTTATTTTGTAAATATTCATAAAACGAAGATTTTTATTATAATATTTCATTGTTTTCAGTTTGATTTAAAAACTAAAAAAACATTTCTAAAAAGATCAAAATGCGAAGGTATTCAAGCAAGAGATTTTTATATAGGTGGTATTGTAACAATATTTTCACGAAATATAAAGATAACAAATTACGCAGATTGTGCTACACAAACAAAATTACAAAAAAAAATGCAAAAGTATATCATTATTTTTTTTAATAATTGATTATTATTATAATTAAAATTTTGTAACATTTTTTTTTTATTTAGAACATTTGCAATAGTGAAGCCTTGTGTTGTTGATAAATTAGGAGAAATATTAAAAATAATTATTTCTTCTCAGTTACATATTGTAAATATTAAAATGATTAAATTATCATATGAACAAGCAATGGAACTCTATCACGATAAAAAAGAAGAAACCAATATAGCGTAAGATTGTTACATTATTAATTATCTTTGAATTTGAAGAAAATAATAAATATTTTTTTATATTTTTAATTAGATATATGGTAAATTATATCGCTTCTGGTCCTATTGTAACTTTAGAGTTGATAGGTGATAGTGCAATTACACGATGGCAAGAAGTGATGGGACCAGAAGATAGCAAGGAAGTTATTGCAAAAGCCCCATCTTCCATTAGGGCACTATATGGTAAAGATGATATTCATAATGCAGTACATGGTTCAGAAAATGAAAAAGCGGCAGAAAAAGTTCGTGTTATTTTTATGTATATTTATATTAAGATAATACAAATGTTATGATTTATTTCTTCTTTCAGGAATTAGAATACTTTTTTCCTAGTCCAAAAAGTGGAAAAAAGGGACCAACAAATACAGCAACATTAGAAAATTGTATTTGCTGTATTATTAAACCACATGCTATTCAAGCAAAATTAATTGGTATGAGATTTCATTTATTTTAAAAATAATTTTTTACATACAATATTAAATACAATGATATTGTACTTAATTTTGTATGTGTTACTTTGTTCATAATATAATACAGGAAATATTGTGGATGATATACAAAAAGCTGGATATACTATTTCTGCAATACAACAATTTTTTGTTAATCCATTTGATGCAGAAGAATTTTTAGAAGTTTATAAAGGAGTTCTTCCTGATTATGCTGTATGTTTATATTAGAAAACCATAATATGATGAAAAAAAAAATTTTTTAAATAATAAAACATAATAAAAATATCTTAGGCTATGGTGGAGGAATTACAATCAGGACCATGTATTGTTATGGAAATAAAGCATAAAGATGAAAAATTTGATGTTCAAGCAGAATTTAGAAAATTGTGTGGACCTATGGATCCAGTAAGTATAAAAAATGAAATTTTTTTTCTTTTTATATAATGTATTTTTTATACAGGATATTGCACGACAAGTGAGGCCGGATACTCTTCGAGCAAAATATGGCAAAACTAAAGTACAAAATGCTGTACATTGTTCTGATTTACCAGAGGATGGAATCTTAGAGGTAAAATAAATCTTGAAATTTATATTTTTATATTTCATGTATTTCATATACATTTATTAATTTTATATAGGTGGAGTACTTTTTTAAAATTCTTGAGAACAGCTAAATATATTGAAAATAACTGTTATTTAATATCTAAATTAACTTATTCTTTTATTATTATTTATTATTATTACTTTTATTGTTCTAAATATTTTACATATCCACATTAAAGAAACAAACTTTTCATAAATATCCTCCAATTAAAAATGAAAGCATAAATTTTATTCAAGAATGAAATCAAATCAAATAATATTAAATAATATTAATATTTGTGACCAATTAAAACATATCAAATAAATATGTGGAATTTTTTTGTACTTTTTTATAATAAAAAATTCTTTATTAATTAGTCTAATGTATATAATTCTCCAAATAAGAATTTTCCTATTTATCTCCCATTAGATATTTAATCTTAATGTAATATAGAAATTTTTTGATTTATTTAAATCATAAAGAAATCTATCATACACGTTTTATTGTTAGTTTCATTATTCCTTCGAGTTTATAATTTTATAATTAATTTGAAAAATTATAAACAAGCATGTTAATAAATAATTTTTTTATTAATAGTTTTCACTATAAATTGTAAATTCTCTAATTGTTTTATACCGTATGAAAGATATAATTAAACGAAAAGAAGTTCGAAATCTTCTGAAATCTTTAACAATAGAATTATTGTTTAAGTTACCAATAAAATTGAATCAATATATATTTATACAACAATTATTTTTTTTTTCAATCAATTAGCATTATTAAATTTTATTTTTAATATTATTCTATATTATTTCATAATATTATAAAATATTTAAAATATTTTTTTTCTTTTAAATTATAGTATCTCATTGAATTGTATTAAATTTTTAATAAATTTTCAATATATAATAATAAAACAATTTTGTCGATTATATACCTAGTATATTTTTTAAATAACTTTTCCTCAACAAATATAATCAGAAATTGTATGGGAAAAGGACGCCTAGAGTGTCCCTAGAAGCAAATTTCACAATGTCCTACTTTTGCAACTGAACGATGCCACGTATGCATTATTTGTCCGTTCTAGAAGATTCAAGAGAATGCTAAGATTTACTTTTTACTTTTCATTTAAATATATTTAAATCACTTGATAAGATAAAAAAAAACAAGGAGTCCACTGCTTTAAACATCACGTATTTATCTTGTTAAAAAGAATAAATAATACTATCTGTTGTTTAAAAGAAAAGTTAAATATAAAATAATGATCCTTCAATATTGTTCATGAGATTAAACAAGGAATAGAAAGTAAGAAATAATTGTTGTAACAATTTTTATCTCATATTTATCTTTGATCTAAATAGAAATTATAATAAATAAATATAAAATCCATTGGAAAGTTCTATTTTTTATTAGCCATTTGTATAGTTCCATTACTTTTTGTCAATTTATCTTTGTTATCTAATTCTATAATTGATTAAAATTTCAAAAATTGCAATATCTAGAATTAAAATTTTTTCTTATTATTATTTATTCTTAATATTATAGAATTTTGTATATGTCAAAATATTAACAATTTTTTTGTGACTGTAATTCTTTTTCCAGTTGAAAAATTGAAATTAATAAAATTTTTTATAAATATAAATAAATAAAATATTAAAAAATATTACTCGTTAAAAATAAAAATGATTAAAAGAAAATTTTATAAGGGCCAATTTTAGGAGTGTGAATTTAATTCGATAAATTTATCATTAGAATAAAAGTAATAATAAAAAATAAAATAAATAAAGAAAATTATTTCAATGAAAAATCTAAAAATCTATTTCAATTAAAATTAAATCTAAACTAAATTAAATCTATTCAATTAAAATTTATATGTAAAAGAAATTGATAATTTATTAAAATAAATTATTTCTGAATAGTGATTATAGTTATCATAATGTAAAATAATAAAGAAAATAAATAATAATATTGTAAAATAAATCAAGAAATGTTAAAAATGACAAACTTAATAATAAAAATGAAAAAAAAAATTATATGATTTTAATTAAAACCAGTTAAAGGGAGAAAGAAAAAAAAATCATGAACCTATATTATATATTTATTTCCTGTAATGGATCATTATTAATGGCGAATCTATATATTTCGTATCCACTATGTGCATCCTGCCTTAATAACGGCATAATGATGTATGTCAAGGATTTGCGACACCAATCGTGATAAAAAGTTGCAGAAATCTGCTACTTCTGCTTCGAGCAACTGAAATAAAATATAAAAATGTGATGGATAATTAATTTTAATTTTACATATCATTTAAGTTGACACAAGAAGAGAATAAAAATGATGTAGATTATTCAAATATAAATTACTAAATTGATGGCTTGACATTTCACTTTGTGACTTGTTGAATTTTGCTTTAATACGATTTTCTTCTATTTATTTATTATTATTATTATTATTATTATTATTTACATATAATATGATATATAATTTTAATATAATTCTAATAATTATGATATTGTTTTTCATGTTAATTTTTAATCTTTAATAAAATAATAAAATTTCTAATATATGTATATAATAATTTTTAAATATACATTTTTTTTTTTATTATTCTTGAAATAATCTTGAACTAATCTTGAATCTAAAGATAGTATAATAATATTACAAATTAAATAATTTATGTATAATACATGCATTAGCTTGAATATATTATATACATATTTGTGTAGCAATGCGTCAATTACCTTTTTAGATAATATTTTAATAAGAAACGAATATGAATATTATATAAATAGAATAATGCCTCGCAATATATATAAGCAGATAGCAAATGCAGAATCATCCCCACTACTTTCTGAAACTGCTTCAACCAAACAAGTTTCTGCATCTTTATATATATATATATCTTATCAAAAAACAGTTAATTCTCGAATCAGGAATCAGAAAATCTTTTTTCTTGTTTTTCGAGAAACCAGTAAAATCAAAAAATCTTATATTAAATCCTGTTAGAATATTTTTTAAAAGAAGCACTCAATTATTAAAATTCGAATAATCAAATAAATAAAAAAAAAAAAATGTAGATTAATATATAAAATTTTACAAAATTCCATCGAATCATCAATTTTATTAATTTCATTAAATTTATTCCTTTTAAATTTCATTTTTCATCGGAAAATTGTAACGAAATTTCAAATTCTATCGAATTTCCTCAACTTCTGCCAAATTCCACCAAAAATTATATAAAATCCCATCAAATTGTCTCGAAAACTCTACAAAAATTCGATCGATCGAACTTTCTAAATTTCCACCAAAAAAAAAAAAAAAAGACAAAAAATATTTGCACCAATCTCTTATCACGCACACGGACAATCAATGGACGAGTAAAATCGACGCGGTGCATCGCGGTCACGGTCTTAGATCCGATTGACGTTTAGAATACGCTTATGTCGGAGCCGGTACGTTGCCACCGGCGATCGGTCCCAGCAGTAGTGCGCTCGACGGCGCGCAGAACGGACCCATCTGTAATCGTCACTTCTTCGTCACCTCGGGTCTAGAAGAAATCGCAATTTCGATCGTTCCAACTCGTTATCGAAGTTGATCATGCACAAGAAAAAAATACCCATCTGATACGAAATCGCGGTATATCTTCGATTTCTTAAATCGATTTGATAAAAATTTGTTGTTGAAAATTTCTTACAAATCTAAAAATTGGATATAAATTTTTATGAAAAAATATCGCGCACGCAAAAGTGTGAGAAATTGAACTTCGTGGAGGAAATTCGAGAGTTTTTTTCTTTTTTTTTTTTAATTGGAAAGTAGGACGTCCTCGTGGCTGGCCGAGAATTCGTAGACGACGAATTGCTTGATGCCTCTTCTTCCTGGTATTGAATGGTGGACGAACGTAAGTTGTTCATTTTGCTGTTGGGGTAATTGTTGTTGGTGTAGTTAGGTGAATGAAGAATATTGCGTGTGTATGTGTGTGTATGTGTGTGTGTGTGTGTGTGTGTACTCGAGGTTGTATGAATAGACATAGCCTGTTTATTGGCTGGTGATATTACTACTTCCTCTTTGATATTTTCTGTACACGCGTTGAGTTACCGGGTTGTTGTGCGGTTCTCCACGTTCTAAAATAATAAAAATTTGTCAATATTAAAGAGTTAATGGTAATTTTTGTCGAGTAATTGTCCAATTGTATAAATTTGGTGCGAAAGAATTTTTTAATAGAAATGATTAGGTAAAAAAGTTAAATAATATTAGCTTATTCGAATATTTAGTAAAATAAGAATACTGTTTTTAATAATTTTATAGATAATATACATAATTCTTATTATTAATTTAGGAATTAATTTATATTTAGTTTTGCTTTGAAATAATTTTAAGATTATTATTAAGAAATTATCAATAGTATTTTGAATTAATATCTTGAAAGATTACTGAAATATAAAAATGTTTAATAAGCTCTAATATGTAAATTTCATAAGCATAAAATTTATTCATTTAAAATAGTAAAAATTTTATAGAAGTTTATTTTACTTCAGATATTTTTAATTTATTACTAAAACTTACTAAAATTTATTAATATTTAATACATTATTATTCCAATTCCATTCAAAAAATAATATCTACTTTGTATCAACATTCTAACATTTCATTTATATCCAAATAACAAATAAATTAAAAGAAATTTTTCAATTCCTCTTTAAATATTATTTTTTTTTTAAATAACTGCAATGATAATTTTGCGAATTTTTCAAAATGATATTAAAACTAATTAATTTTACATAGTAAGCATAAATAATCTAAACTAGTCACTTACGTCCATCCTATTTTTTTTTTTTTACTGCTTTTCAAAGATCTGAAAAAAATTTTGATCTATTTATCAAAGTCTCTACTTCATTAAACATATATTAAAATTTACAAAATATACAAAGATGATAAAAAATATATACAAAGATGAAAACTCTTTGAAAGTATCCGAAAATGAAACATAAACGAAGGATGTTAAATTGCACGAAATGTTGATATTTATTTAAATTATGTAAATTATTTTAAATTAAAATCGTGTAAATAATGCAATATTTCTTTCATAATAGTGACGACGAGACAATTGAGTTCATCTTTCGTTTTCCTTTAAAATGATTAAATTAACATCTTTAATCCGATATTCGAATACGTGGAAATAGAAAAATTTCTTTCGAAAAATGTGCAAAATAATGTTTGTGGCAAAATGTGCAAAAGTGGGCATTCATCGATCACGTACAAATTGTCCATGCTCGTCCACGCCGATGCGAACAGTGACGCGTGTTCGAGGGTACTAATAATGTAATTTGTGAGTTCCTTTCAACGCTCTCGAGAGACTTGGCAGAGTCGTGGCTAGAGCTAATAGGCAGAGAATTTTTAATAAAGTGTTGCTTTTCAACGAGATCGCCCCCGACACGACATTCGGTGAATTTTAAATATTCCTTCAATTCTTCTCCGCCACTTTTAACGCGGAGAGCGATCGTGGCCTCGAGCGATCGTGTTTCCAGAAATCTGATAAAACGAAGGGGAACGATTGTTGATGTTTTCCAACTCTGGAGTTTGACATCATTTTTGATGCTTAAGAAAGAAAATGATTATTATTAAATTGAAATCGAGTTTTCCTTTGAATAAATTTCTAAAATTAGGAAGTAAATTTCCGTATTTTTAAAAATCAATTCCTGTTTACCATTTTTAAAAACAACGAGTCATGGCCTCGAGTAATCGTGTTTTTCCGGAAATCTGATAGGAAATGGAGAAAAAGAAAAACGTAATCCATACGTTTCGAAGTTTGATATAATACTTTTTAATATTTATGTAGCCCAATTGTTTATTCCATATTTTTTATATTTTTCTGAGCTTCGATGGAATTTATGATACGATAGATTAAACTAATTAAATTAATGTAATAATAATAAATAATCAATAAACTAAATTATTGACTAGTGATGAATATTTTTCTATATCATAAATCTGATAATAAAAGATCCATTGGACGATCCATCTTATGGTGATCTACTTGAAAACATCGAAGGAATATATTGTAATCCATATTGTTTATTCCTCCTGGATAAGGATATGCAACATTTTCTATTCTTTTTATATCTATGTAGCTATCATGTTGTCATTGGTTAGAAGAAATTTACAAAATTTACGGTTGAATTATTCAATTCCTGTTTACCATTTTTTAAGTCGAAGAGTAGTGGCCTCGAATGATCGTATTTCCGGAAATCTAGTAAAATGGAGCACAAAGAAATTCGAGGTGAACGATACATTCTCTTCAATATGTCAAAAATAAAAATTTAATCATAATGAATACAGATAATAAGTTAATAAGCGAATTTTTATTTACGATGAAATTTATTATTTCTTATATATTTTTTGCAACAAATTGTTTTAATATTTTTTCACTTGTACTTAACACGTGTCTTATAATATATTGTACGAATTGTAGTATATATTGTTGAAATTTTTATTCATTCGATTCCTTTATTTCCAATATTTATTTAATCCAGACATATTAATTCTTATGTCAAATTATCGAAATTATTAAATTTCAATAATTCTGTAAAATATAATTCTACACAATAAATGACAAACATCATCTAATAAATTTTCCTCCCAAGGATTAATCAAATTTTTAATCTTACTTTAAATAAACAAAGTATCTTGAGTATTCGAATATCGATAATATAACAATCAATCAAAAATCCAATTGTTTGCGATAAATTGTTGCGTCTAATTGTTTTGAGTGGCGCATCATTCGGATCATTGATCAATGACGCAGATCGGACCATCGTGGTCTCTGTCATCCAGTGTTAGTAGTGACGCGTGTCGCGGACTACTAACAACGTAATTTGTAAGTTCCTTTGAATGCACTCCGGAGGTGCATACGGAGTGGCACAGAAGGTATAATAGTTATTGAATGCACTTGACCTGGTTCGACGGTGTCGATGTTATCACGTTCGTGTACACACACACACACACATATATATATAACAGTGAAAGCGCAATCGAAATCGAACACCCGATCTATTCATCTTTCTTTCTTTTTTTTTTTCCTTTCCCCTCTAGCGATGGATCGGCGCATAGCTTTCAGCTTGCTCTCGATTTCTATTCATCTTTCTATCGTTGCGTTTCACGCTTACTATAATTATTTCTGATTTGTCTGGTCGCCATGAGATAATAGAAATTGAAACTCTTTCCAATCTCTTGTCGTCTTACGTTGAATCTCCTTGACAGTTTCTCTCGATGTGCATCCTCTTGGTATTTTAATTAGGTTTAACGATTTCCTGTAACATAATAACATATAAAGTGTTAAAAGTATAATATTTGGCTCAAAATATCCTGATTTCTGGAAAATATAAAAAATATATTCTATATTCCACTTCTTGATCGTAGAAAATTAAAAATTTTTTCCTCTTTCACTTTTACTTAACCCTTACTATTTATGAGAGAAACCTTGGTTAGTAATATCGTAAAGTGTTTTCTTAGTTTCTTTAGTTAGTAAAAAAGAAATTTTATCTTCTATAAATCTTTATATTCACAAATTTATAAAGTACCATAAAACGAATAGCGTTTTTAAGAAACAGCACGAACTTTGAAGTGTATCTCCTTATTATTTATAAATCTGTTTCAAGAGTGGATGGATTTGTTACGGATCAACATATAATTAGACCGCAAATGAAAAATAATAGCATTAATTAAATAGCGTGAAATTTAATAATTATGAAGGGAAATTTGAATCTTAATCTTTTTGAATAAATAAAAAAACAATTATTACAGTTATTATTAATCAAAATCACGAAATATTTCCATTAGCGCGAGATTTATCCTAATATTAATCTTTTTCAAAAAAAAAAAAAGATTGTACAATATCCAAGAAACTTTTAGAATTCGCTAAAACTTAACTACTTTACATCCTTGATAAAATCGACTTAAAATGTTCAACAATAAGCATGATATTTCATTGCTCGTAAGAGAAACTCGTAAATTTGCATGGTATTTGGTAACGGTCGCCATTGTGTTTTTACGTAACGATAGATTTTACTTATTGTTGGAAATCTATGTCAAGAAGATTTGCAGACCGATACCGCGATGAGAGAAAGGAACATTGAATTAAACTTAAAAAATTTTACCAGGAAAAGATTTATGTATACGTATAATCATTCAGCTAAATGTTTCATGGATTCATTGAATATTATGGAATATTATGTATGATGGAATACAACAGAATCAATTTAGATTGTATAGTGGTATCATTTCGATGAAAAGTTTATATATGTAAATATTATCAATAATAATTCTTCGATATGAGGCTAAGAGACTCCAACGTAAAATCTTTAATGTAAATATTTATACGAAATATTATGAAAGATACATACTTTTATGCATGAAAATAAATCACGTAGAAATTGTTTAAACGAGACGAAATTTTCTAATGTTAATTAATTCAATTAAAACAAATAACTAAATGAAATCATTAAATAACATATTCTGCTAGTCTTGTATTATATACTATATTGTACTAAAATTATAACATAGATTTATATTAGCTGGAAAAATAAAATATGTGTGAATTTATTGTATAATCACCTCCGATGTGACAATTACTCTTTTTTACCATATTGAGCATAATGTCACGTTTGAGATGACGAAACTATAAATATTTGAAATCGAGATTACCAGATGCACGATTATTACCTTTTAATTTTACAAATATT
Source organism: Apis mellifera (assembly GCF_003254395.2). Lineage (NCBI taxonomy): Eukaryota > Metazoa > Arthropoda > Insecta > Hymenoptera > Apidae > Apis > Apis mellifera. The sequence continues at coordinate 4,532,223 of NC_037647.1, forward strand.
GCTTATTTTAGAACACGATAATATGTTGAGTAATATGGCACGAACGTGTATTAATTTTGTAAGGAAATTCACAATTTAAAGATACTAATTTTAATTTGTACATATGTAGAATATGATGAATTATACATGGAATTCTTAATAGTATTCTTTGATAATAATCAATGTTTCAACGTTTTTTTAAATATAATTCTGGGAATATTTTTTGCAATTGAATGAACACGGAAAAAATAATTGTTCATTTATATTAGACGTTTAAAATTTTTATTTAAAAAAAAAAAGAAATATTAAAACTTTGGGAGATGACTTAATATTCTCTTAAGTAAAAAAATGTTTCACGTACAGAATATTCGAAAATTTTTTTTCCATTTCGTCCAAATATTCATTATATTCACTTTTATTATATCAATGAAAATTTAAATTCTTTTACATATTAATCAGAATCTTTTCATCTTCATATATATATATGTATGTGGAAAAGTAATTCAGGCATACTGACACTGTTTCTTAAACTTTTGTTATCTAAATAATATTGTACTGAATCATCGACAGCCTCTTTGTCATGAATAATAGTTTATTCTACCGATAGCGATGATCTAATAATTATTCTCTAAAAGCATTAACCATGTGACACGTACCTCTTCTATCTCAATGTTTTTAAGAGCTTTATATTATTCGAGAATTAACCATTCCTTCTTATAAATTATAAATTTTAATTCTTACACAATATATGTTTTAGGATAAAATTTAAAGTTCAATATTCGATTCTTAACTAAGAAAAAAATTCATTTTCTTTCATAATGAATTAAAAATGATATATTGTGACGTTAAAATTTAATTTATAATGTTATCAATTATAATTCGCTAATTGCAAAAGTGAATTAGCTTGTGTGCATATTTTGTTATCAACGTTTCTTATTTTTATAACGAAGTAAAATACTTCATTCATTCCATTATAAACAATCACCATTCTCTTTTCCTTATTTAAGAATACACAGTCCATTAGAAATACAAAGAAAATTCTATTTACAACAGATCCATATCTACTCTCTAAATCAAACCTTGTAATCTCTAATGAATGCAAATGTCAAATAACTACTATATATATATCCTCTTAAATTGACTTAAGTAAACCGAGTTTCCGTTTAAATTCAAATTTAATTTTTTTAAACGGTATAATTATTTCGAGTCATCATTGCTAATAGCCATTCGTTATAATCACTGTATTGTTAATATTTCATTTGCAATTTTTTTTCGTTCAATTTAAATTAAATGTTTCTAAATTAAATGTTTCGATTGTGTAAATATAATAAATCATTTTTTAAATTAATAATTTAATTTATTTTTCTACTTTATTTACAATTAATTAAATCCTAATATTTTTTTTAAAATTATTAAAATTTTTTTCATATTTCTAATAAATCTTTATTTTTCTACTTTATTTACAATTAATTAAATCCTAATATTTTTTTTAAAATTATTAAAATTTTTTTCATATTTCTAATAAATCTTTAGATATAATGGACATACATCTATGAAATATAAGAACTTTAGACACGATCTTGGTAATTTTTTTTTTTTATCATGGAATAGATAGTTACTTGTAAAATGATTCCTCGAGTTGTGCAACTCTAATCTAGTTATTATTAGATATTTGCTCGTGTAATTACTTGATTCTATCAATATGGATATATTTTAATACGGTACAAATTATTTTATAAAATCGATTAATTGGATAATACTCAGTTTTATCTATAATTTTTAATTAGAACGTAATAGTAATTGTATGTGAAATATTAGATAATTCACGATAATTGCGAGCAATAAAAAAAAAGAATGAAAGAATACAGGACAAATCTATTTCCTGATTATTTTTAATTGCTGGAAATTATCGATGTTTTTTTGAGATTTTTACTTACAATAGATGTACTATGATGCTTCTTTTTTTTTTTTTATTCCATTTACACGTTCTTTTATTATTCCATTTTTATATGATAATAAAGTAATATGATTGTTAAAAATTGATTTAAATTACGACATGTTTTCTTTTTATTTCTCTTCTATACAATATATTGTGTTTAAATCACAATCACTGACCTAAAATATTTTTTATTGTACAACAATAAAATATTATAAATGATATTTAATCCTATAATGTAATTCTAAAATTAACTTTTTAATTATAACTATAAATCTTCAAAAATTTTATCTGAATATTCATAAGTATTATCTCTCCATTTCTTTTTCTATTATCTTTATCTATTACATTTTCTATTCTTCACTTTCAACATCATATTATTTAATCATAAATAATTCTTTTGTCAATCAATTCTCAATACATTTTTCTATAGACTTTCGTTTAAAAGTTTTTTTTTTTTAAAAAAGGATTATTTTTCTCATGAATTTGTTTATCAATCGATAACAAAAAAAATCATTGGTAAACAAAAATATGTATAGAATGTTTTGGTCACGCTGCACCAATTTTAATGCCATTTTTGCTCGTTCGCAGCGCCGGCCACATAATCAGATAAAATGGATAATAGCGGAGATTTATGATGGCATACACACATATGCATATATATATGTGATTCAATATAATTCTTTTGAATCGAAACTCCAGACAGGTTTCTTATTTATTTATTTATTTATTTATTTTCCACAGTAAAGTATGTCAATTGCAATGATAATAATTATTGACATATCATTGATAGGTTGCAGTGATTGAGAAAGTTAAATATTTTATACAATCTTTCAAAGTAATAAAAATTTATTATCCATCTTCTTGCAAAAAGTTATATTCAAAAGGGTTAAAACTGAAAGAACAAAAAATTACTTAAACACATTAACAGTTTGTATATCTACTCCATTCGTGAACAAAGAAGATATACATATATTTTTATAAAAGAAAATATTTTAATAATTAAATGAAAATCTATTTGGATTGGTTTTTTCTATTTTGAATATTTTATACAATCTTTCAAAATAATAAAAATTTATTATCCATCTTCTTGCAAAAAGTTATATTCAAAAGGGTTAAAACTGAAAGAACAAAAAATTACTTAAACACATTAATAGTTTGTACATCTACTCCATTCGTGAACAAAGAAGATATACATATATTTTTATAAAAGAAAATATTTTAATAATTAAATCTATTTGGATTGGTTTATTCTATTTTTTTGTTGATCAAACAACAGAAATTAGTATGATAGTATGATACTTGCCTCGCGAGATTCCATATGCAATGCCAATCCTTGAATAGAAAACGTGTCGCAGGTTACTGAGCTACGAGACTTCCGTACTACTTGAGTTCTCCTTGTTTCTACGAGCCTCGATACATTAGGATCGATTAGGAAAAACTTGTCCTTGCTTTGGCACAAATGTTTCTCTCAAACAGGCATTATCGATCTTCTTTTTAATTAGAAATCCCACCTGAAAATTTAAAGAAAGGAATTAGAGAAAATTCGTTGATTACTCGCGTCTACTTAGAGACATTTATTACGTAAAAGGACAATGAAAAAAACTCTGTATCAAAAATTAATAGAAAATACAGAGGCAGAGCATTTCAGGAATGTGATCGCGTATTGTGTCGATAAAAAATTCAAAAGAAAAATAACATGTTAAATAGTGCATAAAATAATTTTAAAATCGTTATATATTATCCTCGATTCGACACGGCAAATTTCTGAAAATAATCATCGCTGTACTCAGATCAGACACGTTTTTTCTTGCTCGGCCACTGTATGCTTCCACAAGTCATTGTTTGAACGCAATTATTTAATAACCATTATGCGTTCAAACTTCTGAACCTCGCGTGCAAACTTTTTTCCATTTCATTCAATTTTTTCCAAATTGAAGAAAGAACGACAGAGAGAAAAATAAAAGATGGGGGAAAACGAAGAGAAGTAAGAGAATCTTTCAGGAAGAGAATACTTAGCACTCGGACTCGTCCAACAAAGTCCAACGCTGCACGAGTTATGCAATTACATTTGTAATGGGCCAACATTCAGCTCCGACAACGCTGACAATTCGTGGTAATTACTGTGTCGTATCTCATAATCTATTGCCTCGTCTGTTCAGATGCTTCTTCTGAAAAGAAACGGAAGAAATTACCCCAAAATATGATACTTTTCGAAACGTGTTTGATTATTGCGAACAAAATGATTGAATTCTTAAAGAAACAGATTTATTTTGTATATCGAAAATAAAACTATAAACAGAATTAATATATAATATAGCTTTAGATGTTCCAAAAGTTTCAAAGTAAACCCTCAGTTTTGCTAAAGTTTCCTAATAATAATATTTGTAATTTAACATATGAATATTATTTTTAATATAATAATACAGGATGTATTATATAGAAATCTAATTTAATTTAAATTGAATTTTTACTTATTCATTGTGTATGCCTATTTTTTGAATTAAAATGAAACAAAATAAGATTTTTTTTTATTCATATTTTAAAAATGAATGTATAAAATGATCTTTACAAGATAGATAAAGATAAATAAGATAGTAATGTTATATAAATTTTTAAAAAAATAAATTCCCGATTAAACATTCGCTTACATCCTGTATTATACATTTTTTTTAAATTAATTAGCAATAATTATCGGATGGAAAATTGCTTTAGTAGTTTTAAATACTGTTATCTCATCGTCGGTAAATACAATGGACTATCTTTTATAATACGTATGATTAATTAATCATTATAAAACTGCTAATAAATTCAATAGAATTGGAATTTGAGAAACGTAGAAAAGTATTTCAATAGAATGTGGATATGAATGAAACTTTTGTTTATATTTTAATAATAAATATTCATGACTTTCAAAACAAATTTTTATAAAACAATATTTTGATAATCAAAGAATCATTTTCTTAAATCTCTTATAATCCACTTTTAGTTTTCCTCTCAATAATTGAATATAATAAAGATATTCACTCGTTAAAAATATGTCTTAATAATTCTAATTTTATGTTATTTTACCTAATGAAATTTAAATGACTGTGAAGTTGGCAAGCCTGATTTACTCAAGAGAAAGGTTACGTTTAAATGGAATTTATGAGCAAAAAGAAAGGAAACATAAAGTTTAGTTTTATGCTTAAAAAAAGATATTTGTATAGCAATATCATAATCATATTGAAATTAACTCCTCGAGCATTACAATTCATTATCGAAAGTGAATTCTCAAAGATATGAATTTTTTTTATTACTATTTTATATAATTATTATTATATAATCGAAAATTATTGTAATTATTTTATTTCTATTTTTTTTTTGAGAAACTGTCATATTATTGTTACATGATACATATTTTGAATTGATAAATTCACTTCTACAATTCACTTCATTTTTACAATATTAAATTTCTATAATTACATAAAAGAGTTTCTAAATTGAAATATGAAATATAATATTTATAGTTTTAATTAAATAATATATCTAAATGCTGTAACAACAGCGAGCAAATACTTTTTGCAGCTGTATTGACTCCATAAACATTGTGAAAGCTAACATTTCCACTTCAAAGTGTAGAAAGTTTTAAATCTTTGCATCACAATGTAACATGTAAGAAGAGAAATTGCTACATAATTCTTTCTATTTAACACAATCTAGTTGTTAAAAAAAAAAAAATGAAAAAATCATAAATCATACTTCATTATAAAATTGCCAAATTGCTAAAACCACAAAATTCTTTCTACCTTAATTAATAAAATATAAGGAAATTTATTGTAGCGGAAGAAGATATAAGAAATTTGAAAAATTTCGAACTAGTATTTTTTTCAATGTTAAAATTAACATTCTTCGAGTCTCCGGAAACAGATATCGCGTTGCATATAAATATCATCCCGACCTTCAATTCGTTATGTCACCATTCTGCGTTATAAAAGGATATGTATGCAGAAATTTATTAACTTTTCTATCTCGACACATATCTTGATTCATGTATTTTTCAAAAAAAGTTCTGCAGGATTTGTCTTCGTGGTCTCGTAATCGAGCTATTGATTGCTGCAATTCCACCATGGAGAGAAGTCATGGACAGTTTCCTTGTGAAAATACCTCGTATGGTATTTTGCTTCGTGGTAACAATTGTTTCGTAACCAAGTAGAAAATATTTATGTCTCGTTGATGTCTCGTTCGATTTCAATAATGTTTTAGCGTTTCGTTCGATATTCGATTGATGTCATGAACCAATTAAGGATATATTTATATATTTTTTTGAATTGAAAATTGGAAAATTAGAAAATTAAAGAAGATTAAGAAATGTATGTATGTAAAAATGGAATGCAAAGAATTTTGTTTTTAGATGATTTTAAACGCATATAATTTTCTATGTTTTAAAAAACATACATATATACATCGTATCTACTTAAATCACGAATTTTATATTTTTATTTTTTTATATACATTTCTTATCATCATAATGTATTATCGTGATGTTTATTTATAATTGTCCCCCAAAGAAAATAATTGTCTGATTGTCTTGAGAAACGATAAATCATAATAATTAAAATGATTTTAATCATATATATCATAAACATATTATGATTATCCTATCATAATTTATTATGATAATTATTTGTCTCTATATTACTTATCTTGAATTAGAAATAAATTAGAAAAAATCATTTCAAATATAAGAACTTACATTTTCAACAATTCTTCGAAATTAATATAATGTAAGAAAAAAAAAAAAAATCACAAGAATACTCTGATTATTCGCGACAGCTGATAAAATGTGATATTTTTAACGTAAAAACTATCGTGTCAAAGAGATGTATATTTATGTAAAAAAAAAAAAAAAAAAAAAAATATATTATTGGCACATCTCGGTCAATTTCCTCGATAATATTTAAAAATAAATGAATAAATAAATATCTTTCACGTTTATAATTATAAAATAAATTCACAAAGCAAAAAGTTGAAGTTTTAATTCTTTCCATTATTGGAAACTTAACCGTTTCCATTATTTTTCACGTACCGTTATTAATTTTGCATATTTTTTTTATTATAATATTTTTCAGAAGCATGCTTTTCGATCATGGCAACGTTATTTGATTCGTAGGTGATTAGACGAGTGGCAATACATGTTGTAAAATTAAAATATTTCTATCGAGATTGTTTTTAAAAACAAACGCACGTTATCCGAGACTGTACACTATGGATTGCTTCTTGAACTTCGTACAAGCGACACTGTTATCGTTTGTGCGTTTGAAAACATTCGGCATTAAAAGATTGGCATATAAGAAACACGAAAATTCAAACGAACAACGCGGTGCGGAATGGCATTTAATCGTTGCTACATTGCTATGAAAATTTTAATATTCTATTCCTTATTTCTGCGCAATTTAATTCCATTCCTACATCGCGATTACAATTTAAAAGGTCTCAAAATTCTGTTGGAAAATGTTATATGAACTATTGTAGCGTAATACAAAAGCAAGACAAATTATAAATTGTTATCATATTGTTACAAATTATATGAATATTAATATATTGTATCATTACGAATATTTTATTTACTGTACATTCTTAATATCGAATTTCTAACATGTGTAAAATTGATATAAATTATATTACATTATTGCACAACAAATATCAATTTAAATTAATATCGTATATCTTTGATTATCTGATTTAAGAGATAAAGGAAGAGAAATAGATAGGAAGAAATCTGAAAAGATATATTTTTTGTATGCAAAATAATCTCATCATTTTAAAATTCTGAATAAAACAACTTACACACAATGGAATTAATTATTATCTATTATAATTTCCATACACATTATAAGCATACTAATCACCAATTATTTTCAAACAAATAAGAAATTATTCCATTCCTTTTTCATTGATTCAGATATTACGAGGAAACGAATATATATATAATATAACAAATTTAGTACAATAATATACCACATATTACAAAACTTATTAGAATCACACTTCAATATCAGGTTAACGTACGATAACTTGAATAAATCTCTGAGAAAAATATGCCCGATATTTGAATAATCAATTGCGTCTGACACGTAACGTAGAATTACGTAATCTTGTCATGTTTAATTACCATCTCGGTTTCCGTCTCACGCATCGATTTGAATTATTCATTTTTCACGATAAGAAGGTATGTAAGTACGTCACGCAACCATTTCAATCGATATCTTTCTTTCATGGCATACGACATTTTAATACTACTAGACACTATTTCGATCGAAATCATTCGATTCCCGTTATGTTTCGTTTCCTATGATCGTTGTTAAAAAAGTATTATATTGTAATCAAAAGATAATCGAAAAATGAATTAAACATGAGAGAAGGTTTGCTCAGAGGATCGAGGATCATGATTCCTGAAGGCTAGACAATAGACGATAAGACTTGAAATGAATTGTTTTCCCGTTTCTTCCGTAAATGTTTTTTTTTCTTTTCATTAAATACGTGATTTTTATAAATATAAAATAAAATAATTTTTGAAAATTCCAATTAAATCCAATAAATATTATTATTTATTTATATCGTAGTATTAATTTAAATTAAAATTATATGAATCAAATCTTTAAAATCAAATGAATTTTCTTATTAAAAATTATATTTATAATTTTATTTATTGCTAGTACGAGCAATTTTCTATTTATTTATTTTTTTTCATTCATTTTTCAGATTATCTTTCTTTTAACATAGCAAAAATATCATTTCTCTTTTTTTTTTATTTCATACGTATATTTTGGCCGCCTATTGATTCTTCAAACCGGAAATTGACGTACAATAACGAAACAGACACATACCACGCGGCGTATGGTGTGAATTGTAAAACCGTTATGTAAAAATCATGACATTCGTATTGATACATCGTGCACTGTCAGGGCTACTGTTTCTTGTCTACTGTCAATAACGAAGCTTTTAGAATCTTTAGTCTTAAACATCCTCATTCTTAAAATAGCATATAACTATATCTATTCATGTAACAAAAAATCTAAAGTAACTTATCAAACGATAAATTTACTAAATATTATTCTTACTTAACAAATATTCTATCAGTGATATATAAAAAAAAATAATTTTAAGATCCCTATTCATTCTTTCTAATGATTTAACTATAATATTAATCTGTATTTACTCAAATATTTCCATAAGATTTTACATGATTTGAAATAACAATCTTGTTCTGTTAAACTAATGATAAACTCTGATCTAACATCTCTTTAACTCGTCACTGTTATTTTTGAAAAATTAATCTCAGGTTAATGAATCCTCTGACCAAATTTATTCGAATATTCTAAATCTATTCGATAACAAGTTATTAACTGGTTATTATTGGATATAAGGTTGATCGTATATGGAAAATCAGCTGACGTATCGACGAAGCAAAGTTGGTCATCTGCAACGGTATTGCCACGAAATAAATGTGTCACTGATCGATTCAGTGAAATTCGACGCCTCTTTTATGACGAACCTCAATTACGATACGAACTTTCTTTCTGTCTGATTGTTCTCAATATTTTTATCAATCAAATCAATAATTGCTTAGATTAGTATTGTGGAAATTTAATTTCCATCCATCTTAAATCTTGAAGAGAAAAACAATTGGTTAATTGAATTAAAATTGTGTAATTGTGTCAAGTTTTATATAAAGTTATCTTATTTCCAGTGAAAATAAAAAAAGTATGCAACGGTAACGAGGTGTTATTAAAAAATATATCAGATGCTTGATGCAATTCTTAACATTTGACTGGAATTATACGCTGGAATTATCACTTACGAAATTCTTGTATACGAGTGACCATTGTTCGAAAATAACAAGATGATGCTGATAAAGAGTTTTTTCCGGAGGATCATCAAAGATTTCCGGCACAAGGAGTTGCTACCTCTTAAAATGATATTCTTCGTTCAAGCATCGAGTATGTATTTAAACGTTACATATTTTCTTTATCGTTAATATTTATATCCATTTCTTGTTATTCATAATTTTTTCACGTACAAAAACATTATTAATCCATCGAGATTCCATTGATGAAATTATAAATCTTATTTTTCTTATTCTTTCCTCAACTTTGTATTAATTTTCTTTTCAAACGTGTACTTTTTACTCGACCAAGCATCAAAAGACTTAATTTTTCTTTCTTTCTTCCTTTCCTTTTTATTTTTTTTTAATAATAATTACGTAGTCTTGAATCATCATTTCCAGCGCTCTATGTACTTTATCCATACTTGACGATACATATGAGGGAGCTCGGCATAAATGTGGAAGAAACTGCCATAATGAGCGCCATAACACCAGTGATTGCAATGGTGATGCCACCCTTGGCTGGAATGGCCGCTGATCGTGTCGGAAATTTCAAAGTAAAATTTTGTAATAAATTTTCACTGTATAAAAAATCCTTTCAATTTAATTTATTAATCAATTTAATTTAATTTTTTAATTTCAATTTAATTTTTTAATTTCAATTAATCCCCGCAATTGTTTTTAAAATTAAATCAATTTCCATTGAACTATGCCTAATGAGATGAAACGAATTTATTGTTCATCGTCAGAAGATTGAAACGAGAAAATCTACTAATGTTCGAAACTAATGTTTTCATTCAGATTTTGCTGTCCCTGTTCTCATCGTTCGGCGGAATCGCAGCCCTTTTATTGTTGCTCGTACCGATCGGCAGGATAACCGTGGAATTTCCCAACAAGGTCGTTATGGACCTTGGATGTATGGGGAATAACGGGTTGCTTTACACCATGAGCCAGAATCATCCTTGCGAGACGAGCTTGCAACCCAAGATCTCCACCACGATAGAGAGTTGCGGGTAGGTAAGGGCGCGTGTTCGAACGATTTTATTAAAATTAACAGTTTTATTTATTAATCCTAATGGATTGAATGGATCCTTTACTTTCAACTGGAAACATTTTTATTTCGAAGGATATTAAGTCTTCAGATTGACAATATTATTTGAAAAATGTCATTTATTTGCTTTAAAATGAATATTTTTTATATATTAAGAAAAGATGTAAAATCAATTTCCAATGAAATCGAATGGAAATTAAATGGAAATAAAATTTGCAACTATTATAAAATTGATTTTATACATCAATAACCAATTACTTATTAATAGTATTACTAATAATAAGTGATTAGCATTATATTGTTGAATATCTATTGTAAAGGCATTAAAAAATAGTTAAAGAATTAACTAATTATTACTTTCTTTTATGAGGCGATACTTTATAATCTCTATTATTGTAATTATTATAATTGTCGAATATTAAAACTAACATAAAAATGAATTGTAGTATTGGAAATATAATTCTATATAATAAATGTAATTTTTCGTTGTAATTAATGTTAGTTGTAATTGAACATTTTTCAAATTGATTTTAAAGTTATCTAGTTTTGAAATTTGCTTCGAAAACGAACGAAGCATCGGATGAAAAATTTTTATTCTTTTTCTTTTTTTTCCTCGTAGAATTTTCTTATCCATTTATGAATCACATACAGAATAAAATAGACGCTTAATTAAAAACAATCTATCTTTTTATAGCTACATGTGTCGTCTAGACGTTCGTAATGACACCGAAGTGCAGTCAATTTTATCATCAAAGAAATACATGATCAAACGATACAACATGGAAACAGCTAATTCCACGTTCAGATTTTTCCTTACTCAAAGCCAAATGCCACAGGTATCATTCCAATCAAGAATAATATTAAATTTATTTCATCGATGTGATGATTGATAGTCGAATTTAAAACTTTTCAGATTCATTTTAATTATAATTAAAAACAAAAGTTAACTTTATCCTCTCTTTAGAAAAATTTCAATTTAAATTAATAAAGATAACTTTTGATCGATGAAGAAGGATAAATTAAAACTGAATTTTCGCAGGAAACAGAAGAAGATTTAAGGGAACACCGAAAGTTGAGGAACAACGAGTATTTCAAGTCATCGATTCGACAATTGTCCGTCAACGAGTATTTCTTTCCATCCCATCTGTTGTACGAATTCTCGTGCACCGTGTCTGGTTTTATAGAAGATTTTGAGATATCAACTCTAGATCCTGCCATGTCGAACAGGATCTATGAGAATCGTACTCTTTGCACTTTCAACCCAATTATATCTCGCAAGGTAAACTGAATAAATCGGTATCATTTAATATTCAATCAGAGAGAAATGAGAACAGGAAACAAAACAAGATAACAGAATAATTATCAAAGATTTAAATGTTTAAGCATCTTTTTACGCATACTTAACTTTCTATCTTCGCGACAATTTTATTTTATTTTTTCATATTAAGGACAATACCAGTCAGACAAATTACCACTCGTACGAATCAAAATTAAAAATCTTGAAAACCACGGAGGAGGATCGAGAGAAGAAACGGCAAAGATATCTGTCGGAAGAGATAGCGTGGACGAACAAAGAATTTCAGAAGATCACTTGCGGAAATCCCGATTTGGAGACCGACCGAATAACTCTGATCCTACCACTTTTTAATTACTCCTTGAGCTCAGAACCTTATAAAATTTTCAACACGGAAGACTGCAGTAAAAGGTGCATCGTTACCGCACCTCGTAGCGATATGTGCTCGAATACGAAAATGGTGATCGAGTATAATGTTGGAATGACTTTTTGGTTATACTTCGCCATTCGAGTGTTCATCGGTGAGTTCATTGCTTAAATATATAAGAAACAACATTAACAAGATAAATCAGAAGCATTATATAACGTTACAATTATACATCTTCATTTCAATAATTTATATTCTCTTCAACTTTTACTTACAGGTGTTATTGGTGGAACAACGTTCGCCATGTTCGAGGGTGCAGTGATCGCCATATTGCGCGAGCAAAAGGCTGATTACGGGCTTCAAAGGATTTACGGCAGCATCGGTGGTATGATATCATCGCCCCTCTCTGGACTTCTCATTGATTATGCGAGCACTGGCAAAGGTTACACTGATTTCAGGTAAAGATTAATTTTTTTATCTCGAATATATAATTTTACGATAGAAACTTTCGAGATAAAATAATTTTGTTTCCCCTCTGCATTCAGAGAGATTCTTATACTTATTGCTATTATGTTTTCCAGGCCAGCGTTTTATCTGTACGCGGCTCTGAAGCTGATCTCGGGGGTGCTGATGCTCGCCATTAATTTGGAATTCAAATCACCCGCCACAAATGTCATTCGCGACGTTTTCACCGTGCTGAGGAACATAGAGGCTGCGGCCCTCTTCATCGCCTGTTTCATTCTCGGTAAAAAAAAATCTCTGCTTTCCTTTTTATGATAATTTCACTTAAGGTTGATAAACGAGTTATATCATTGCATTCGTGGATTCTACGAATTCTACGAAACCTTGTACAACAACGTTTGAAAAAGTGCACGCTCGAATGAATTGCGCAATCCTTGTCATTGCTCGTTTCCGCCAATCTTTGACACACTGCTCGAAATTGCACCGACATTGACATTCCTCGTCGATAAAACAAAATTATTGTGAAAATGATATTTCTCATAATCCAATGCAAAATTCATTTGATCAATGTTAACGTAATTAAACCGGAATTGATCGATTAAACAAGGATCAAAAAATTCTTTTAAATCAATTCAGAGAAAATTTTTCCAATTAAAATTAGAAATTTAAATCGTTGTAACTTCGAATAACTTCCGGTCAAGAGTTGATTAGGATCATCAGAAGCGTAGAATCTTGTGCCCTTTAAATCGTATTTTTATTTATTCATATACGACTTCCGGTTCCCAAGATCGTCGTGTAAAGGAAAAAGTAATTTTTAATCCTCTACTATCTTCGTTCTTCTCTCTTATCTCTCGGATTTCTTGTCTCACTGACCTATCTCAAAGTTCAGAGAATAGAAACTATTCCTGGAAAAACCCAGCACGCATTTCCAAGAAGAAACATAGTTGGCTCATTCATAATATTTACCTTAGAAGCTCCAAATATTTTGGGTCTCTTTATATCTTGGGAATCGATTGAGATATAAGGATAAAATAAAGTGGCTTCAACGCCAAAGTTTTCTTTATTTTCCGAGCGAAGCAAAATTTGATGAGAAAATTTTTCCTTTCCTATTATTTTCTTCTTATGAAAACTTGATTGCAATGAAAAACGTTCCAACTTCATAAAATTTCTAATAACCACGTTAAAATATTTCTTTGCGTACTCGATTGAAAAATGAGATAAGAATTACGATATATATATTTAATAACTTTTCTTCCATAAGTGATAAATATTTATAAATTTTCTAAGAAGAATAAATTACTTAAAAAAAAAAAAGAATCTCAATGAACTTGACGCGAGAACCGACGATTTTTCACCGAGATAAATATTTTTTTTTCTTCTTCCCCTCCGCAGGAACCGCTTGGGGATACATCGAATCGTTCCTCTTTTGGTTGATACAAGATTTAGGAGGATCAAGATCACTCATGGGTATCACCATAACCGTAGGCGGTATCGCCGGTATACCATTACTGGTACTATCTGGCCCAATCATATCGAAGATCGGCCATGCCAATGTACTTTTTATAGGCTTCGTTTTTTACGCCATAAGACTTTGCGGTGAGCAATCATATTTAATTCTTACGAGTTCTCCCCGTACGACTCCCTTTTGCGACGAATTTAAAAAAAAAAAATAACTGGTTATTAGCGACTTTATTTACACTTATTTTATATTAACGAATTAAGATTCAGACGTGAAGATAACTTCTTGTTGTATCCGAATAAAAGGACGAGGAATTCGATTTTATTTAATCCAAGTTTAATTGTGAATTCCTTATTTAGGATTCGAGAAGATGTTACCCTCTTGCAAAGTGTTTTCCTTGTTAAATCTTTTTGTTTATTAAAAATACAATTTTTTTAACGTTAAATCCAACTTGTACCTTTGAATGATCTGTCTTTTATCGTTTTATACAGGTTACTCCTTGATATACAATCCTTGGCACACTCTTTTCTTCGAAGCGTTGGAATCCGTCACTTTATCGCTTAGTTTCACCGCCGCTGTTACTTACGCGGCAAAATTATCCACAACTACCACCGACAGCTCGATACAAGGATTATTAGGCGGCGTTTATTACGGAGTTGGTGAGCAATTTTCCTTTCCAAAAGAGAGAAACATTCGCGATTTTATTTTTTAATTCACGATACCTGAAAGAACAAATATTTATCAATAAGATGTTCGATATTCAAATGCCTGTAATATAAAATATAAAAATATAAATCTCTTGATACCACGTAATGATAATACACAAAATAATAATAATAGATCCATCGAAATAATCTTCGATCAAACTTATTATTATACGACTTTATTATTATTCATAACTTTATGTACAACTTGTACAATAAAGGTGTATCATGCATATAGCTCATGTTCACTTTGCACATTTTACACGCGTCAACTACACTCTTCTCTAATAACAATCATCATTTAATACACGAACAGGCAAGGGTTCAGGAAGCTTGATCGGTGGATACCTAATGAAAGCCTTCGGCACTCGGCCGACGTATCGAATCTTCGCAGTGGTTACTCTGATCACGGGTATAATGTACTACATCTTCAACGTGGCTTATCTGAAGAAACGGCCGCAGGTGGAGGGGAACGACATAGTGAAAAAGAAAGCGAAGAACGTGGAGAACCAAAACGGTCTCGAGAGTGGTATCATCGAGATCGATTTGGAGGAGAAGAAACGTTCGAGGGACGAGAACGAGAGGAACGAACAATCGAACAATTTAACAGGAATCGACAATCAGGCGTTCATCAGGGAACAGGATGGCGTCAAGTGTTCGAGGAATAGTCAACGAACGAGTAACATAGAGGCGATCAACAACGCCAAGAATCTCGACAAAATTGAGAAAATGCCGTCTGACGAGAGTAAGAAGAAATTTGGCGCGAAAAGGTTGAAGAAAATGCAAACTGACGAGCGCGATCGAGCGAAAGAATGCTCGAAACAAAATGGCACCGCGAATCCGAGCTTGGAGACCTCGGATCGATTTAGGTGTAACGTAACCGTGGAGAAACAACCGGAAGACAAGAAGTGAAGAAAATCCCATTAAATGATCTCGATACTCCTTTTCTTTTCTTCGTTCCTTGTCACGAAACCATTTTTATACCGTTGAAGGTATAAAATACAGGTATACGAAACGAGATGGTAAGAAATGTATGGATGAAAGTATAAAGGAGTTTGGTGTACATTTTACAATATGTAAAGTTTGTACATGCGATTGGAGGAGATTGTTGAATCGAAGATAAATAGTTGTTGGTGATTATTCGAATACATAGAATTCCTAGTTATTTGAAAAGAAATTTTTTAATTTTGTTTTTTACCGAGTTTTTGTATTATTGTTTATATACAAGCATGATTAATTATGTGGAAAATGTATTAATTGTAAAAATTATTAGGCATGATGATGATAAGAAATGAATTTATTAAAAAATAAATTTTTTTCTTATCATAAAATATTCTAAGAAAGAATCTTTTAAGAAAGAAAATATTATTTCTAATATTTTTTTTAAAATATTCTTATTTAATATTTTTTTTCATTCTTTCTTTATGTGAATTGTTTTAATATAAATACATTTGAATTAACTTTTCAATTAATAATTATACAATATATTTGAATTTATAATTGAATTCTATTACTGTTCGAATAATTACAAATAATACTACAGTATGATGATGATGGAATGATATGTGAAAATGTTAAATTTTGTTTATTCATAATTTGATCATGCTCGAATATTATTCGAGATTATTTCGCAACAAATAGCATCGTGCATGTACTTCACGCAATATCGAATTAATTTTATTATACTTTTTTAAATATTCGAGAAATCATGCAAACATATGTAACTATGTAACATTTTATGTGTATTGAACTTAGGGTAATGCGTAAAATTCTTTATTTCATAGTAAAGGATGTTATTTTTTCTTAAAGTAACATTGAAGTTAATATATTACGTTTAAAAATCATCCATAAATAAAATAGTATTTTAGAACTTTTATAGATTTTTAAGTTTTAAAGATGTAACGAATATCTAAATCTAAATCGTTAAATCGTTACGTGGAAAATTCCAAAATTTATGTGATTAATATTGTTAGAGATTAAAATGTATTTTCTATGCTTCTACTTTGAAGTGTAATATAATTACACTTATAATTTCATGTGGATATTTTTTATTGCTTATAATATTGAAATATAATAATTTAAAATATATTATATAAAAGTAGAACATTGAAAACACATTTAATTTACAAAAAACATGATTGCATAATATTATGCAATACCTATTATGTTATTATCTTTACAAAGAAATGTATTTTTATCATTAGATATTAATACTAAAAATGTGATATTAAAAAATATTGATAATTATAATAATTTAAACGAAATTAATAGAAAAATTATATTTAATCGAATTGATAAATATTATTTAAAAAAAAAATAGATAATAATATTAAAATACTCAATAAATATGAAATAATGAAAAAAGTACTAGAAATATTATAAATAAATACTAATATTAATAATTTAAAAAATATTCAATATTAGAAAGAAATATATTTACTATTCCAATAAAGTGTTGCAATTATTTTCTTATAATTGAAAATATACCAAGATATATTCATAAACCTCTAACAATATTAATTATAAAATCATTTTTACAATCTTATTAACACGTTTAATATTTTTAAAAAAATTGTATAAAATTTTGCGCGATGATGAAAACGAACTAAGAAGATCTTAATATACATAATTGACATAAAGCACATTAGAATTGACGAAAACGTTGTATAATAAAAAATGTTAAATAAGAAAACAATGACAATTCTTCGAAAGAAATGTGATATAATTATGCAAGTAACGCGTAATTACGAATCTTCATAATGTATTATAGTTACATCGTTTACGAGAAGGATAAAAAAATACAAAAATATCCCATAGATCGAATAGAAAAATAAATGAAAATACAAATAATCAAAGTTACTTCCCTATTGCTCCCATCAAAATTCTTTTGTGCGATGTAACGAATATATTTTTTCAGATATCGCAAAATATTTTCGTTCAACAGCACGATAGTGAATTTTTTTCATGTTACTTACACATCAAATCCGAATATAAATCCATAATATATTATTTGCTCATAAAAAATTCAATTTTCTAGTAATTATTTTATAATTCTGATAGTTTCAGCAATGATCTCAAGGTCGCCATTCATCGTTCGATTCAACCAATTTCGACCATCTCGTAACGGTGTGTTATAATTTGCCAAACAGGTTAGAAGTATTTTGTCAAGTCTCGTTGTTTCGTCCCATTAGCACCATCACCCGTACGGCCAATGTTTTGTCGTCGAACATCCATCATTGAACATCCAAAAACGAAAGCGAAAAACAATTCCTACACGATTCTTAAAAAAATGTATAAAATATTTGAGACAATCCATTGAGAATTTCTGTCTCAAAATTTACGATTTTTTTTTTTCAGATTAAAAGGAAGAAAAGAAGAAAATTGTAAACGATATTGAATAGTGGCAACAGGTGAAAATGGAGTTGGACAATAAATTAGCAACGAGTGGCTCGAGAGATACAGTTACGAGTCTATATAGAAGACACGAGGCGAAGTTCCCTGATCATTCATCTTTGAATATCTTGAAGAAGATGATACGCGCATTAATTTCAGTGCTTTTAGCAAGTCTGTCGATCTTGCCTCAAGTGATGTCATATGCGAAAGTGTGGAGGAACGGTCAAGAGGACGTGGACACGAGGGACGATGATCCGTGGATCGTCAGGTTAGATCATTTTGGATCGTTTTGGAAGACAACGAACAACGTTTGGCTTAACCTTTCTATTATTTTCGTAAAGTTGATAACAATGATTATGATTGGATAATTTTTAAAAAGACATAGTGAATTTCTAAGGTATATTCCAAATGCAAAAGTAACCTAGTTTCAATTAGATTAATAATTGGATAATTTCTTTTTTTCTTCCGGTTTGTTGCAACGAAGTAATGGAACGCAAAGCGAATCGAGGAGCATCAAGAACATAGCTATCACTATGTCACCTGTATACATCTCACCGAAAATTCAAAATCTAAAAAATGGCGAAGCAGTTAATTATCCCTCTGTTGGAAGGTAAGAAAGATTGTTACGTTTAAAATTAAAGAGAAAGAGAGAGACAAATTATATTCAAAATTTTGTTGTAATTTCTAAATTCTATTTAAAGATTTCAATTACAAATATTAAAGAATGCATCAGGACATAAAAAATTAAAAATAATCAAAAGAATGTAAATGCATTAGTATCATGTATCTATTTCATATTTTGATTTAATATTTCTTTTATGTTTTAACAATTCATTTGAATTCTTCAAAAACTTTCACAATACTCACAGACAATTTACTCTATACTATGTTAATTTAATTACATTTGTTAATGTAATGTTAATGTAATAAAATGTTAATTAGATACACAACATTGGACCATGAATTCTTAGCACAATTGAACACAAAGAACGCAAAGAAACAGATTCAGGACAGGTATCATCCATCACCGCTTAGTTTCAAAAACAAAGACCCATCTAACGATATGAAAGAAAACTCGAAACCTGCTAATAATCGTCCAAGTGGCCCACCAAGCGGCCCACCAAGCGGCCCACCAAGCGGCCCACCAAGCGGCCCACCAAGCGGTCCACCAACTGGCCCATCATCTTCGAGCACGTTCGACTTTTCTAAGCCAACGTTTTCAGAAAGCTACGACTATAAACCACCAGATTACTTGAGCAGTAAGCCGATTTCGAAACCGCCAGATTACCTCGGCGACAAGCCGATTTCCAAGCCAATGTCGATGGACGACTACGCAGATTCTGAGATAAGTGACAAGGTACATTCTTCCAACACCAAAATACTCTACTTTGCTTTTGAAATTCAATACATGCATTCCCCCCTCTCTCTCTCTCTCTTAGACTACTTTGTATACATTATTGAAATTAATTGAATAAACCTTGAAGTTGATGGACGATGCTAAGAAGTGACAGTAAAGAGGATAAGATATTCAAGTCGAAGTACGTTATACTTTCAATCTCGATCTCGACGACAAAGTACAATAATTCAAATTATTGAATTAAATATTCATCAGAATTCTCTTTTCAATAATCTTAAACCAGATTTTTAATCATTGTTTTAAGATGATGATACCATACAACTAACCAAACTTCAAATATCCACCATACCGTGATTAAAATTCCAAGCCAAGATCAATCTCAGTTCAAACTCGCGCAAATGATCGTTTTCAGCCACCAGATTCCTACAAACCGGATTCCTACATGGTGTCCCACGATTCCGACTACCCCGATTATCAACCGGACACGTCTTACAACAATGATTCACCGAAACCGATCGAGTATCCCGGCCATCTGGATCATCCGCCGTACGACGACCACCATTCTTACGGCCACCATCATCACGACTTCCATCACGAGGTGATCTACGACCACATACCGGAATACCACCACACCGAGCAGCCGGAAATGAACGATCAGAGGCTCGACAAGAGGCCGTACTCTTATTACTACATAGGCAAGAAGCTTTGGTACATCCCGCTGTATTTCAGCATCTATTTCATCATATACATAGCTGCCCTCGTATTGAAGAGCATCGCAAGGCACAAGATCACGTTCCCCGCGCATTTGGCCGATGCTGTGAATCACGATCACGCCAGATCCAACAACGATTTCAGCTGGTGGGATTTCGCGGGTGAAGCGTTGCAGAGCGTCGAGAACTTTGCCGAGAAGCATGGAAAAATTTTTTAGACCGATCTTTAATCATTCGAAATGACTTGCAACGAAGAGGATTGATTTCGATGAATCAGTTTTATTATATATATTTGGAAATCGATATCGCGATACGAGTTATATTAGATCGTGTAACGAATCGTTATTACTTTTCAATATATTGCACGAGCTAATGTTATGATATTGATGAATGTTTCGATGATATCGTATATACAAATCGCAATAGTTAAATTAAATTCGTGGAATTCTAATTTCGACAACATACCGAATCCACCGTTTGTTTGTAAAGATAACTTTATAAGTAATATAAATATCACAGTACCAGCAATAATTTTGTAC
This sequence comes from Apis mellifera, assembly GCF_003254395.2. Classification (NCBI taxonomy): domain Eukaryota; kingdom Metazoa; phylum Arthropoda; class Insecta; order Hymenoptera; family Apidae; genus Apis; species Apis mellifera. Next base: position 4,553,341 of record NC_037647.1, read on the forward strand.
GTGTAAATATTATAAGTTTTTGTAAATATTTAATGTAATATTTATATAAAAAGTGTAAGAACAATTTCACGCTATTCGTGTATTTATGAAATAATTATATATGGAAATGAAAATTTACACCAATTCTCTGCTACGTTATGTATTCTATTTTCAAAAAACAAAATTTGTTTAAACGATAAAAATTTTCCTTCCATCGATAACTTTGATGATCTTAAATAAATATTTCCTTACGTGTATATTAAACAGAAGAGTGAAATTGTTATAATCCTATCATTTCGAAAGAAACTACTCTAATAAAGATTTATTAAAATTAATTTTCTGCTCTATTCTTTCTATCCTCATTTGGAGAAATCAAATATGTCCAAGCCTGATCTTCGATAATCGAGTAAAATTTAATTTACCTTAAATAACAATGGCGGCTGGGATCATTTGGCGCGCGATCGATTCCTAAATTCCTGAGAAACAAGCGTATTCGGTTATGACTGCTTCTTACAATCGCGCGACCAGTGGTGGCGCAAGTTTTTGGCGAGATAACGAGCCGGAATTTGTCAGTATCGGCGAAATCGAAAGAATTACTGGAAACGGCACGAGAATTCTAATGGCCTCGCATTCCTATTGACCAATTACGCCCTTTCGATTCATCCCTGCTTTCATTCCACGTATGATTCCGTCATTTCGTACATGGAATACGAATCATCATCCTTTCGTATCACACTTTCGCGAATTTTATATACGCTGCATTTTTCATACAATCAGAATATTCATTTTCGTTCAGCCAAGAGAAAGAAAGAAATGGATCTTGTTTTAGATTTATTTATTTTTGTTTTTCCTCGAACGATATGATAATCTTGATCCACATTCATTAAAAGAAACTATAAATGAGGATTTCTCCCTGTATCTATTATTTATAATATATAAATATTGTATATTACTAAAATACCATTCTGAAAGTAAACTAAATATGACATATAATAATTCTATCTTAATAAAATCCAATTTTATCAAAATACCAAAAACACCTGTTCAATTATTTTAACAATTACAAAAACGAAATATCTCAAACCGGTCAATTCGACTTGATTTCAGTATTAATAATTAATTCCAATTAATTGAGTATCTATATTATAGCGAGATACCTCAAACTAACATCCAATTTTCGAAGCAGAGATTAAATACAAAATTTTACGAGTATAACCGGTTAAAATGCGTTCAAACGAGGATAAGACGCAAAAGTCGAGCATCAAGTAAAACCATCTGTCGCAATTATCGCCGGGTTAGAGTATTGTTTCAACGGGACTCGCTTAAGAACTTGCTAATCGCCTCACCTAATAACCGTACGAGGATGCACGCAGCCTAACTGACCCAAACATAATGCTTTCTTTGCCTAGATACCATCCACCAACATGCGTTCATGCACGATCATATCAAAATTTCCATTCCTCCCGAAAGAAACTTTCCGATACGCGGTTCTTTCACGGTTTAAACAATGATCGAGAAATGGCTAAACGCTCAAATTGGCTAAAATGACGAAAATCCAATCCAAAGTGGATCACACTATGCTATGCTGCTATCATACTTTCACGTAAATAGGATATAATTGGAAAGAAATTGGATGTTGTGAGAATTGGATGTACACGTGAGGATGGAAATTGTTGAATTTGGTGTCGATATTGATAATGGATTCACCATGATTCATGTAAATTTTAATAATATGATGTTTGTATTAATGCTCTACAATTTATTGTTTAATATTAATCTTAATTTTAAATATATTATATATATATTAGAAGATTTCTAAGATTTGAATTGGATTCTATTAAGATTAAATTATTTAAAAAGTTAAAATTAAATTAAAAAATAAGTATATGTAATTCGAAAAATCAGATCTAACGTCTATTAAGAGTGTTCTTTCAAAAAGTGTTTATTCTATTTAAGTTTTATTTACTTATAAATATAACATTTATAATTGGATACACTCAACTTCATTTTACACCTGTACGTAAATTTATCAAGATCAAAAAAATCCGTTAAATTAATATTCTCGTATGTGCACTAATCAGTTTCCTTAAGGCGTATATCTGATTGAATTACATACCTCATCTTTTTATTTAATACTTTATATTTAATTTTTGATTTTATTTCATTTAAAAATATTTGGCTGCTTTTGTTTTAAAACGAACACAATCCAATATATTAGCATTTTTAACAAATCGTCAAAAATTTCAATAATTCTATCAAAAACAGCCAAATATGGAACATTAATTTTTAACAAAATCATTGGAGAGAAACTTCATCACCACTTTGAACTTAATTAATCACCATAATCGACCATGAAATCGACCAAGAACGCTATACAAACACATCATCCGCCCAATCTAAATTAACTCCTTCATCCCAACCGACGAATCTCGACCGTGCACCTCATCGATTCAACGAGATCTTATTAAAAAACCAAACATAACGTGAATTACTTTTCAACGACCCGATAATGGAAACCGTCTGGGTGGACACGATGGATCGAAGACACGATCTCTAATCTCAAAACCGAATTTTGTCTGAAATCTTTCTAGACGACGACCACACGAGGACGCGTAAGAGTAACTATGTAACAATTAGGGCTTTTTAGCGCTGCACGCTGGATTTGCTTAACGTTTCTCGTGATACAGTTACCGGTAGCCGGGCAGTATGTTTAAACTGGACCCACGAATCCTTCAGTCTCCCCTTAGATTTTATCACAGACGGTTCACTCCGACCGGCCCGATTCACTACGTTGACAACTTTGAGAAACGTTTCAACGAGATCGATGAACCCGCGGCCATGAACGAGGAATGAACGTTCGTGAATCTACGTATCGGCCGGTGGTGGAATCGTTTCCGTTTCCATGAACCGGTAAGGGAAAACAGAAGACCAGTGCGCGTATGGGCACGTGTTCACGAATGAGAGGAACAAGACGTGGTAGTTTTCGAGCGATATCGAGGATTCCTTGGAAACAAGTGAAGAGCAATTGAAATTATGGGTAGATAATTTTTCGATATTGGGAATTATCTTTTTTATTTCTTCCAAGATCCGAGTAAAAATAGATTTTTCAAACGAATTGTGATTCGATTTTGGGAATTTTTATTTTTTCGTGAGCTCTTCAAAATAAGATACTCGGGTGGAAATGGATTTCGTTCGAGTTTTGGAATAAATTTTTCATACAAAAGTTTTGCAACGTAATGTTGAAAATTTTGATTCGATATCGGAGATTTTTATCTCTTGAATCTTCCCTAAAATAGCTAAGTAAGAAATGGAGAATGTTATTTTTGAATGATTCGAAATCTTCTATATTTCAGATAGAATACAAACAAATCTAGTGTGTCACTATTTTCTGCTACTTGTTTTCGTTTCCCAAGTAACAAGTGAACCGACTTTCGACGAGATTGATATACTTCCGGAATCCAATAAATATGACGACGCATCTGCAATTGGCACTGCTGTTCAAACATACAGGTTTTGATATATTGAAGAATTGTTTTCTTAAAATAAAAATTACTTGGTTAAATTAATCGAATATTCTTCTTCTCTTTGATTTAGAAATCCGAGAATGTATCGACGCGGTTACCAGGAGGATCGTGGATCAATGTATCAGGATAACCATGATGATCATCACGATGATGATGATCATCATGCAATGAAAGAGGAAGAACCCGATATGAAATCTATGAGAGCGAAAGTCGATTATTGGAGCGGTTATTACGACTTTTTGATAAACGAAGGAAGTTACAAATTTTGGGCTGTATTTCAAGTAAGTTTCTATGAATTTCAAATATGTTATTCTACGAAAAAAGGATAAAATATCGTATATCTAATATCAGGATAATGTTCAACGCTAGATTTTTATTGGAAAATAACCTCTCATTTGATGTTGCAAGAATATTAAAATAAAATATATAAACATGTTTATATATTTAAAATTCCAGCATCTAATTAAACAAAAACCAAAGTAATAACAATCAAGTAAGTACGTAATAATATAATTTCAGTTGAATAAAGAGAAACGTGAAAATGGCTAACAACAGTTAGATACAAAACCGCAAAAACGTGTCGACCATAAAAAATGCATTACCATAGAATAAACACTTATAGAATAGTGCATTCTCCATAAGCTATCCTATCACTTCCTATTTGCGTGTGGTTTCTGATGCTTCGTGTCGAGTTCAAACGAGATTAAGATCAAAAAGTATTCTCAAAAGAAAGTAAGATATTCGTTAAGAAATTTTATTAAATACTTTTTTAAAATTATAGCAAATAATTTCTTTGAGAATTCTTTTCGAGCATTTTTAAAGCGTCTAATGTTCGTTAGTTGGATCATTGACGATCGAAATCAGTGTTAACGATAAATATTGATAATTAAACGTGAATTTTTCAACAGCTTGCCACCGCAGCTCTCCTCATCTACAGCGGTTTCGCGGCGCTTTATTACGCCAAGGTTAATCCTCCAACAATAGACGATGAATTCGACGATATTTTACGTCGACGACGAAGACGAAGAGCATTGTCCATCTCTCCACGGGATAAATCGTTTTGCGGTTTGGACAGTGCTACATATCAAAGGATAATCGACGCGATTGCTAGAAAAATTCACTGACGAAGAGTTTTCATCAATGAACTTTGTCTCGGTAAAAATTCCATTATAACGATTACTTACGATAATTTTGACAATTAATTCGACAAAAAAGATTCGTTACAATGGAAAGATTAATTAAAATTAATGATCTTTTTCTTATTCAATTTGGAAAACATGTAATATCTGCTCTTTATTATATAATACATATTATGTTTGTAATTAATTTATAACGAATTTATAAATTATATTATAACTTGTATATATATATAACAATTATATGTATCATATTATTAATGCAGTTGTATACATTACATTTTTCTGCATGAATATTCTACTTAAACTAGTAAATACTAACAGAGTTTAGAGATATATTCTTTGTAAAAATAATGTATACGTAATAAATATTTATTTTTTAATTCCTCCATCATCATCTACTAATTTTTTTAAATTTAATATCGATTCTTTGATTCCCCTCTTTCACTTAAATTAAATTTGAAGAAGTCTGATAACATAAAATAAGTCACTACTGTAATATGAACTAATTATTTATCTATAATTGTAAATATAAAATATATTTTTCTACAATCTACGAAAAATATATTTTAAAATTTATATGATTTCCTATAGTCTTTGATCAATAATTGATATGAATATAAACCAATCAATTAGATATCAATGACTGTCAAATGGTTTTTAAATTGTATCGACTAATTCTTAAATTTTCTTATTAAACCATTATTTTAAGTTATTATCGCGAATAAATTCATAATGCACATATTACGCGAATTTATTATTGAAAAACGACGAAGAAGGATTTCTCGGAAAAGCAAAGAGGATAGGGGAGATTTTGCAGGGCGTTTCGAGTGTCCACGCGCTGGCATGGACCATCCTTCGTTAAATGTATGCGCGAAAGGATCAAAACGTAATAAAAATCCCTCGAAAAAATGTCGACCGATAAATCAGCGGTGGCTGGCTATGCACGCCTGTGTCTATACGAGTTTTATATGTGAACAAGTATATGCGCGATACGCGTGGTTCAACCTCGAAGGCAAATTTTCTTGTCGAACAGCGCAACGTAAACGAGAGACCCTTGAGAAGGATCATTTTGGAGGAACAGGAGCGTAAGATGGATTTTATCCTACAGATTTTTATTAGGAGTGTTGTATGGTAAGTGATAAAGTTTTAATAGGAAATGGTAGTAAATAAGAATATAAAAATAATATGTTTATCTTTTAAATTGAGTAATACTTTTTTATTTTATAATTCAAACTTACCAATTAAGATAAGCAATTAATAAAGTTGGTAAATAAATAAATTATAATTACTTAGGAAGAATACTAGTATGTTAGAATACTAGTAGAAGTATCAATTTGGATAAAATTGATAGCTTGTTTTATATTGTAATAAAAGAAAAATAATGTGTTTAAATTTATTAAAGTAAACGAAAATAACTGACACTATGTGCTATTATAATGTAAGCTATAAATATTTTAGTGTAATTAATGGAATAGTACTCCTTGAAATAAAGAAAAGAAGAAAAAATAAATAAATAAGCATTGGAATAAATATGCTATAACAGAAATTGACTGAAATTAATGAACTATCATACTATTCAATGAAAAAGTATTAAACTTGCAATCGTCAAAATATTTCAAGATATATTATATTAACTATCTAGCAAGAAATTATTTTATTATTAATTAAATTAATTTTAGTATTAACTATCTCAAAACAATCATGACAAGATTGTATATGAATATCTTTATAACATTTCTTACATTATATTCCACTATTTTATACGCATACTTATAGTATACTACAACATACTTATACTTTCTCTTGTATATTATATAGCAATTAAGTTTATAAATAATTTTAAAAAAACATGATGTACTCTTTTCTTTTTGAAATGTTTTTAGATTATTCAACTTACAATAGACAAGTCATTTGATTTTAACGACTCTTCTTCATCTCTCCCTGAAGTAAATCAATTACATGAGAAAACTGGTTAAGTACATTCTTTGATGGATCTTCGTTAAGTGGAAATTCTTGTACACAAGCGTTACATCTATGTAAATATGACGAAGATCAGAAGAGGGAATCAATGTCTGGATTCTTGGATTCTGCAATATTAAATATACCAGATTGTTTCTAATAATTATAGAATAGAAATTATAAAAATAATTCTTCTATGCTGTCCTATTTTTTTGCTTCAAATTAACCTTTATAGTTAATAGCCTTTGTGTTTTATAATACCTCAATTTCCATAATACTGTTCTATTTTCGCTAACTAACTTTTTACATAAACTTTTAATATTATAATAAAAATCGATCTAAAACTATCCAAAATATAAGAATTCAAAAAATTGTTAAAGAAAATTAACACAGAAAATATAGAAATAAATATTCAAATATCCAATTGTCAACATATAGGTTAAATTGTTCGACTTCGATATATTAACACTTAACTAATAAATATATATGATATATATTCGATTCAACTTACTCGAATATAATTCCGATCTCGAATTCGAACTAAGATAATTCAATTTAATGCAAAATTTAAACTTTATCAAGTTAAAACCAACTAATTCACCAAGAAACAAACTTTTCGCGCACGAACTGAAAACTTTTTCGAATCCTGAACGATCACGTGATCGGAGTCACAAGAAAGTGGCCTCTCGCGGCCAAGAATGGAATACATTAATCGCGACGGTCACCGAACCCTATATCCCCTATATCCCCAGATCCGCGCTCGCAATTAGAAATTGAGTTATATTTCTTGCGCTTGTCGTTGAATAAATATCGATCGATCGTGGACGCATTCGTCGTGCAGAAAATATATTATAAACGTCCATCGATCGATCGCGAATATTTTAACCGGAAAGATAGAGGAGAAGGGTCCGGTACGGCCCTGCAAAAATCACCCACCCAGCGTGTTCGCTAACGCATTCCACCATGTAGCCAGCTGCAAGGGGTATACCTACGGCAAAAGTACAAGCACGAGGGCTTTGTGTTCGCCGTTATTCGAATAAACGAAATTTTATTCGATTTTTTATTATTTTATTCGTTAATTTTGGACGAAACTTAAAAACTTTGAAACGATAATTTACTTAAAATAATTATTTTAAATATTGGTGACGCGCGTTTCGAATGAATCAAAAGAATTTGAAGCAAGATGAATGAATTGGGAAAATGATAACTCGAAGAATTGATTATTTGAGCACGTAATTCCTTGATTTTGGAATAAGAATGATAAAAGAAAAAGTAAATTTTCTATTCGTATTAAATGGAATATTCTTTAGATTCGTTGCACATTATAATTAACGAAAAGTCATAAGCAACGTGGACCAGCAAATTTATTCTTTCATTTTCAAATTTCGCAAATGACGAATAAATTCACTATTCAAAGATAACAGGCCAGATTTTAATTTATTCCTTGCAGAAAATGGCTCGACGCAGATGCTCCATCGCCCATCTCCAAGAATCTCGAACGGGAAGAGCGAAAGAGGGTTGAGGCTCCTCCTCCCCTTTTTTATTCCCCTTCTTCCATCTTTTATTTTGCGAATAAAAATTTTTCAAATAAATCTCCGGCCGCGAGGGTAAACGGTAGGGCATAAAAATCGCATAAAAACTGTTATTTACAGCGGTGTGCATCAACGAGCGTCGATAATTCTCGCGTGTACCGAACTCTCTCGACACGGAGAGAGAGATGATACGCGATGATAATGGCGTTGCACGGCGAAACGCGAAATCGAGCTGAGATAGCGAGCGGCCCAAAGGCGATCGTGGTCATTAACCGGGCTCCATTTTGCGGCAAAAGATTGCCGATCGGCCAGTATCCTCCAAATTTCGAAATTTAGCCACACACGACACGATCTTCGTTTAACGATTAATTCAACAATCGATTGGCAAAGATGTTGATACAGCGTAGTAATTCGAGACGCGTTTTAAAGTAAAAGCGTTTTTTCCTAAATGAAAGTAAATGTAAAATGCTATTTTCTTTTTTTAAGTTAACAAATATTTAATGTATCGTGGACTTTGATACATTTTTCAATAATTATTTTTAACTTCAAATAAAGAATATGATAGATGATTCTACATTAAATTTTATGATATAAGAAATTAAATCTTTATCGAATTTGATATGAAAATATTTATGCACCGATGAAATGTTGATATCCTAAATGATCGCCAAAGTTGAAATTGCATGACTGAACACGGTAGCAAGGAAAAGATTGGTTGCAGATAAATCTTCGACACGCAGGTGTAAAAAAAAATTTTTTTCTTACACCTGGACACATTCTGGATATTTATGAGGTAATTAAAAAGATTTTTAGTATTCAACCTTAAATTTTTTACCGTAAAAAAAAAAAATAAAAAATTTTTGTTCGGAATTATAGAAAAATGCACGACCAAAAACGAGTTTTCGAATATTCTAGATAAATTTTTGAAACGCGATAAAGTGGAGGAATTTTTTTATCCTACACACTATTTTTTTTTTAATATTAAAATCTTCTCAAAATGGCAAAATTTGATACGTCATTCTTTTTCAATTTTTTTCAACATTTCAAGAATTTGTTTGTCTTTGAAAAATTACAATATTCAATAAATTATTATTATATATAAATATATATATAAATAGTACATCAATATTTTCATTTTTTTTCAAATTTTATTGCAATTAAATCAAACGAAAAATTGTTACGACAAAAATTTTAAATAAATATTTACGTTATTATTAAAACAAAACAGAAAAATTTACGATTGATTAAATATAATCAACAAACGAATTATCTTATCTGTTTAAAATTATTAAATACGATTTATGAACAAGAATGTAGCTCAATTTTTACGAAAAGTATAGCATATCAACTTTTGCCATCTGATCGCGCAGATTTACCAGCAATTAAATTTATTTAACCAAGCTATCCAGGCAGGAATAATAATCGAAGAGAAAAAAATGGAGGAACGTCAAGTTGCGAGGCAGGAAGCGACTTTTAATATTCCAGATAAATCTCCAACGCGCGCGAGAGGTTGGGGGCGATCAAGGGGCCCCGAAATAGGGGCCCGCGGATAAAAACAGTAATTTATGATGCAATGCTTGGCGGCGATCGATAATTCTCGCGTTACGAATGCAAGCAGAGCGAAAGCCAGCTCGTGCAACTTTTCTCTGCCATCACCGCCCTCTATTTTGCTACCATCCTTCCTTTAAATGGTCTTTCACACCGGATATTTTATTATATCTCACAACAATTTCATCTAAAAACCTATCCTTTATATTTGGACAAACATTTCTTTCTCTGAACTCTGAATTTTTATTTTTGTTTTTTAAACACTTGAATGATTGTCTAATTCTTTATAAAAAAAATAGAATGCTTAATTGTCATTTCGAAACCAATTACATCTAATAATCATTCTCACGATAACTAAATAAAATTAAACGAAGCTCTCTTGCATAGCAACTTCTCTTAATAAAAACGCGAAATTTCCCAATTCAAATTATTCTTCGAAATTGGAATATTATAAATAAAGCAAAAGAAAAATCTATAAATTCAACATCGATTAGTTGGCAAATCGTTACGCTAGAGGGCAGCAAACGTATCCATGAAACCCTCCCGAGTAAAACAATTTCCTGAGAATGGCCAGTGTGAAACCGCTGTAACCCCTTTCCTCCCTCTCCCTCCCTTCTATAGTTAATGATAATAATAATGAGGATGTCGGGAAGCAGGGATGGACTGGAGCAGGGCGGAGACGGATACCAAGAAATCGTTGGAAAGAGCGCGCGCGCACAAAAGCAGCCACCGCGCAAAAAAGAATTCATTATGACATAGGTGGAGGATATCTATCTAAGGAGGGAGGAGGGCTTTATCTCGATGGGCTCGTTTAACGGGAGGAAGAGTATCGAAGATAAAAATGTTATTTACGGCGGCCCTGTTGCAACAGAGTGAATAATCGCGGATGCATATGCGGCCCCCTCGAAACGATTCGACGATTTTAAAAGACAAATTGAGGGGTGGCCACGAGGTTGGCATAAATATGACGGCACAATGTAGAGAAAAATGATAACGCGACATTTTTGCCCGTGGAGCTTACGTGTTTTAAAGATGTGTTTATCTTTTATGTTGTTGAATGCGTGTGTGCGTGCGTGAGTGCGTGCGTGGACGAGAAGGTAGCAAAATTGCAATAAATTCGAGGTTGCAAGCGTGAAAGCGATTTTTCATTTCTGATACGTTGTGGTTGGTAAAGGGAAGAAATTTATATTAATCGGTGGGTAGGTGATTTTTCAAAGATTCACTGCAGTGATGGATGATGATTTGTCCAAGTTTGAGAGATTAGTGGAAAATTGATATATTTTTTGGACAGGTGTTGAAGAATACTTTTTTTTTATTTTTGGATGAATGATTCGTTTCTCATCGTGACATATTGGTAATAATTAGTCGAGTGAATAATCATTGAGAAAAATTTAAAAGAAACGATATTTAACGATATTTAAGAGAAGTTGCAAGAGATTTTTATGGAATTCTTTTAACATCTATAAATATAAATTCAATTTATTGAATTTCTTTATTTTACGTGAAACAAATTGTTAGAAACAATTGTTAACTCGTTCCAATTATAGAAAATTTTTAGAATAATTGTATAAAACTTCTCAGAAATTCATTAAATATCTACACTTGTTCCTCACTTGTTCTTATAATTACAGAAAGCCTCTAGAAACCTCGATCAATCAATTTTTAAAAAACTTGTTCACGTTTCAAACGCGCTCGATTAACTTGTTCTCAATTTACTTTATTAATTATTATTCGGCCTCCCCTCGCAACTTTAATTATCATCGGTGCCAATAAACGAGAAAAAAAAAAGCTTTGCACAAAAGTTGCAAGGATGAATTATCTTCGTCCAGTCGAAAAGATGTAAACGTTGCCCTTCCTCGGCCTTCTTAATGAAGAGCAAAATATCGTTGCATCGAACAGCTGGCAGAAAATTCATTTGCCAGTGACGATGCAAGAAAAGATCCATGCAAGACGTAAAAATTTATTATTCGTCGGACCTACGTGAGGGTCATTTATACGAAGTGTATGATTTATCGACGCGTTTCGATGCGTTCTGAATGAGCATCCGATACGCTGAACGACTTTTTGGCCCCTATCCAAAGGGACTGCAAGACCCCGTGATTTGTGTGGCCATTCCGTGATTGTAATGCAGAATCCTCGATTAATTTCTTTCTGTTAGCTGTTCAAACATCCGATCGGAAAAAAAAAAAAAAAAAAAGAATCACCAGCCACCGAGCTTTCCTTTTCTTTTTTTCTTTCTTTTCCTTTTTTTCTTTTTCTTTTTTTTTTAAGCATCGTTATAAATGTATCAACGAAAGTGTATCTCAAAGTTATCCGAGGTGGTGCTTCTTTGGGATGTACGAGAAAAGTATTGGAAATAATTATCGATGATTTATTTTACGGGATGATGGCACATGGTAGTTACGGATAATAGGTAAGATACGAAATAAAATTGTTTCCCTTGTTTGAGTAATTTGATACGATAATTTGAAAGATATTGTCTGAATTATTTCACGAATATTTTTCAATACAATATTTTCTGTATCAATCATTATTATTATTCTGAAATCATAAAAAATTATAATTGTATTTAATGATTTCGATTATCAATCGCTTAAATTTCTTCTTAAATTATTTCAAGATTATCTCAAATTATTTTTTTTGTTTTATCTTTAACTTTTCATTAATATTCTATTTCCTCATTCGAATAAAAAGTATCCAACCATAATATTCTAATTCTCCATTATTCTTCTTCGTAAGTTATAACGTAGTAATAAAATTCCATAATACTCATAAATCTTTTAACCAGAAAATATTGTACACTCATCAAATACCAAACTCTTCAACGACACTTCCAAGGAAAACACGGATCGCGTGAACCCTTCGTCTTCGGCTTCGTCACAAATAAGTACCATTCCTGGGTGCATAGAGAAATGGCACATCGAAGAAGCTAGTCGTACCGGTTGCCGTCGCTAGGCTTCGAACTTTATTATCCAGCCGCGGCACTTAAGCCTTTAATTGGCAAGAAAGGAAAATTACAATGTACAGACAGCAGCGTACGAAGCTTGGGGGTCCCGAATGGCGATCGTGATCGACTACAGAGAGAGACACCAGTTGCCTCCAGAGATTCGATTCAGAAGTCAAGAATTTAGATACACGATCGAATAAAATATTTTAATGATTGATAATACGTAATTTTCTATCCGATGTTTTTTAAAAATTACATCTGAATTTTTCAATCCTTTCCTCTACATCGATATTTAGAACGTTTATTGACCAATTATTGTGCCCATTACTTTCTGTTAAAATAAACATTTTTATATCTGATTATGTATGGCAAAATAATATAAGCAAATTTGAAAATGATTTTAATTATCAAAAATAAATATATAAACAGCAAATTCAAACAAGAATTATTTTCTAAATTAAAAAAAGACAAACGTTTCAGGTTTTTAATCCGAAATGAATAAATAATCGATTAAAATTTGTTTAAAAAAACTAAATCCTCTTCGATTTCATTTGCAACTCACTCACGAAAAAGAAAAAAAAAAGCAGGCGCAATAATCGGTAACAAATACCCTAATTCTCTTCCCGTTTCATCTTCGAAACTCGGCGATCGCTCACCCGTAATTACCGCCTCTCGGCTTCGTCCCGAAATCCTTTTTACCAAGGCGAAATCATTTTTCCCCTCTTTACGCGTCCATCGTTTTTCTACCGACCCCTATCCACGCACACGGCGTCCGCCGCGCTTTCTTATCCGCGTCTCCTCCACTCCTTTCCGTCTTCCTTCCCAATTATATACACCGTGTTTCTCGTTTATTTACTAAGTTCTAAGCGTGCCGACTCTCGGTACGACGGAACGCGCCCGCTCGAATTCCGCCTGGCATTCTGACCCGTTTTTCCCGCCATAATGCCCACCGGGCCCCACTTTTGTTCCCTTAGGATACGCGGCCCGAGGTATTTCGTTGTTATTTAACCCGCAAACGTGCGCGCCTCCTTTCGTTAAAACAATGGACGAGGAACGGAGTATGTGTATCTTCTAATGACTTCTCTTTCCTTTTTAATTTTGTTGTTTTCGTTTAATGTGGAGGGGAAAGCGATTAAAATAGGCGGGGTGATATCGGTGAACTCGTCGAGGAAATAAAATATACTCGAAGATTTGAGAGAAAAAAATGAGGGAAGATGAGTAATTTGTAAAAATGGAACTCTTAATACAAATTGTTCTTTTCTTTTTTTTTAGTTTATTGTAAAGTTTATCGTATTTCTATTAATAATACTTCGTGTTGAATGGAATCGAATAAAATCGAAAAAGTGGAGATGAAAATTTGCTCGACAAGAAAGATGGAAGCATCCGTGGATCGAGGAAGCGGAAAACTTAATCGAAACACGCGATTAGCAATCAGTTGTTAGTTGTTCAAAGTACCGGTAATCGGCATAACGATATCTGAACAGGATGCGTTCACAAGAATAATAAAATAAAAAAGTAGAAAAAGTAGATGCTCGCAATTTTTGCAAGCATCGAATACCCATTAAAAATCATCCTCCGCCATATTTTTTTTTTTTTTTTTGCAAACACCTCGATTCCATCTTCACGTAAATGCAATTCAACGAAATAATCAGAGAGGCTGGATGTATCGAGCTCGTTATCTCGCCAATCTTTTTAGGATGTAGCAATAATTATTTCCTAACGACGACACGCACACGCGCCATCAAGTTAGGGGGAGCTTCCTTTTTGCTACCATCTTCCTTTCTAGTATAAGTAACGTTCTCTCTCTCTCTCTCTCTCTTTTTATCCAACAAGAATGAAACTAATAGCTAAGAACGATCTCGAAGGATTTATGGAGAGAGGTTCATTGTTGTACCGTTAGGCTCGAGTTAAAGAGCAAGATAAGGGAGGGAAGAAATTTCGCGCGAAAGATTGAAACGCAACGTGTGTAACAACGATGATGATACGATTTGTCTAGAAAGATTTTTATTCGAAATCAAAGGAACAAAGTGGAATTCGAGTGGAGGAGGATTCGAGTTGAGGCGAAAGCTACGAAAGCTGAGAAAGCTCTAGAAGACAAAAACTCTTTTGCTCTCGAGAACAAGTTATCGAGAATAGCTAACGTTTTCTCTTTCGTATCGCGTAACATTACGTTCCATCACATTATGGCCGTAACAACACGCATCACGATATCGCGTGCACGTGTAATATTTTCATTCAGTATCGAAAGCGCGAGTCACCGATCACGTTACGCTTTTATTCTGATTTAAACGCGTATCGTATGCACAATTTACGCTGCAGAAGAAATTTCACAACGCTATTTAGAAATCGAAGGTTAAGCGACCAAGGTCTGGGAAACATTGGCTCACGAGGAAACACGTGATACGTATAAGTAGTCGTAATTTATATTTGCTCGCCTTTTTTATGTGAAAATATATTTGAGGAAATATTTAAGGAAATTTTGAAATGGATTCTTTAACAAAATTGCTGTTAATTGGACGATCATTATGCGAATAACGATGATGAGGTGCAGAAACTAATTTGTACGATGAAATGAAAAGTAAAATATGGATATCGAATCAAGATTGAAATAACAAAGAATTCTAGTAATAAATTTTTTGATTAATATTATATTCTAAGTAAGAAATGAAAATAAAAAAGTAAAGAAAATAGATATTAAACTTTTGTAATTATAATAATTATTTCTTCTATCCAATTTGGAATAAAAGAATGGCCAAATAATCTACATTTTCAAATTATTTCAATTAGTTCTTTCTCAATTTCAAACAAGCCAATTGTGTCTTTTAATAATAATCCTCCTCTCAAAAAAATGAAGAATAAAAAGAACCACTCACTCGAGCAAATATTTAAAAAAAGAATACAACATTCGAACAAAAAGTATCCCCATCATCGTCAAACGACAAATTCCATCACGTAGCGTAAAGAATAAAAAAAAAACCAGATAGATCGTAAACAAGAGAAAGATAGATTACCTTGGTCCGAATGCAGACACAGTGTTGACTCACAGCTACGAGTTATCGATTCGCGAACAAGGTCTATGCAGATCCGTGGTAAAATGCTCGACAATCTTCGCGGTAACGATCTTAATCACCGTGTACACGTAAACGTTCTAAATCTGGCACGCACCGGTATATATCGAGGAACGAGCGTTACACGCCTCGTGATCGCGTTTCCTCCTCCCTGTGGGAAAGTCAACTCGCGAATGAAGCCACGATTCACCGATCTCTCGCCATTCTTTCCATCTTGATATGTATTCCAATGTTTACATTCGTATTTAAAGCTTCCGTTTAAATCGAAATCCGTTTCCAATCCGTTTTGTTTTCTTGCACGTATACGTGGAGATAAGAAAATATTTCGAGCCAATGTTTTCGAACATTATTACGGCTTAATCGGTTTACTATTTATCCAACGTTTTTATCTCTCTTGCGTATACACAATCTATCTTTGAAGACGACGCTTCAATGAAAATTTTGTATCGAGAATCGTAAATATATATATTCGTTCACAGATTGTTGATTTATATTCGCACAATTTATTATTCAATCGCGATAATTAATGCACACTTTTCACAACTCGATCGAATCGATTTCCAAAAGCGAATGCAATCACGACACGGGTGTATAATCATTGTCAAATTATTCGTAATTTATCACGAAGTTCGTTTGGTAATAAATCAGAGCGACGATAACATTTTTACTCTACGATTTATCTCGGTCTCGGGGATTAATTTTTCCGCAGAACGGTCATTTTATGGCAACGTTAAATGAATTTAACGCCCTTTATTTTTCTTTTGTCAAAAAATGCGTGAAAGATTTTTTTTAAAACTGACTGACCACGCAACGAGGGCAACGTATACTTCGTGTCCAGCGTGAGAAATTTCGCGAGTGGAAAATTTTTTACCGTTAAAGATATCATACATAGTCGAAACGAACGTGGCACGTTTCATTAAGGGTCGAATAACGAGTATCATTAACTTGCGTTTCGAGTAACGTTACTCCGCGTTTATAATGCGAAGGATTTTGCAGCAAACTGAGTAGAGAAATTATAGTAACCTACTGTTTCGATCGTAGTTGAATACAATGAACGAGATCCTGGACCTGGAGATCCACGAATAGTGGTAGTTATCCAGGTACTGTTACTTTTCCTCTTTTCAATTTTATTAATCAACCAGTAGCACCGATTATTATTGTAATCCAGTTCTATTATATGTATATTATACGATCAGCTATCTGATATCAAACGATAATTCTCAATTAGAGCAGAATATTTAGATTAGAATTGGGGTCGTTCGCTTGAATTTTAAAAGGATTGTTTGATTTAACAAACGAGGAATTTTAAATAAAAAATTAGAAACGGATTTAAAAGGACGATAACGATAATGAATCGAATTAAAATTTGTTCACCGTTTAAAAAATTAAATGCAATTTTGATTTTTTCACTTAAGATTTAAATTACATTTGCTTCATATGCTTCGAGTATAATAATCCATGGATATTTAAATATTGTATGTACTTTCTTGCACATTTTTTTTATCACTCAAATAAATATCCACAATCTACTCGTCGCAAACCAAATATCCGTAACGTTCTCAAGCCTCTTCAACGTAGCCAGGAATTTCAACGCTCGAAGACACGTCATGTGCGCGCATTGAAATCACCGATCTCTACGTAAATATATATATATATATATATATATATATATATCGAAGTTTTCGCGTAACCATCGAGACGCTATTTTCTCATTACACGGGACGTCGAACTAAACACTATCGCGGAATCTCTTACTATTTTTTCGCGGATAATCGGTCGATTCTCGTCGCAAACATGGCAAAGAAATCGGAACAAATTGCCACGCAGACCGTGAGGCACGAACCCGCCAGACTCTCGGACCGCGAGGGAACTAACGAAGATGGAACGAAGAAAGGAGAGGAATAAAGAGAAGGAAACGAAGAAAAGAACCTTCCAAGAAGAAGAAGAGGAGAAGGAGGAGGAGGAGGAGGAGGAGACGAGAGAAAGAGAGGAATGGGTAGAGGCAGCGATGAAAATTAAGGGAAGAAAAGTGGTAGCCGGAGTTTGGTTCCCACGAGAACCCGCCAAAAAGCGTGAAGGCAAGCTTAACCGACAAAGCTGACCCGTCTCAGCTTTAAAGAAGCAGTCGAATAAGCGCACGAACGGCAAGGATGAAGATGAAGAACGGCGGTGCGTGAAGATCCCCTACTGTCAGTCGGTGGTCAACCGTCTCGGAGAAAGGACGTGGTGCCGCGTGCTTTCTGCCTCGTCTCTCGATTCTCTCTCACAGGAACCGCTATCCATCAGTTCTCTACACACAACTTATCACTCTTTTTTTATCATATACGGTTGATAACATTCGTATGATAATAATCAGATCGAAAATTGGTGATTTTTCGGATCGAAATTCGGAAATTGGTTTCGATTATAGATAGTTAAATAATCTTGAATGGGAAATTGTTATTTGATCGAATGTAAAGAGGAATCGAAAGGTGTCGTTCGAGGAATTATTTGAGTAATATTTTAAGATAAAGTGAAGTTTGGAAATGGGATTAAAAATGATTCGAGTTCATTTGAAACCGGTACGAAAAGTATGAACTGGTTTTTTTATGGCTTGCTCTCTATCCAAGAGATAGAAAGGGAGTAAAGAGGGAAAAGGAGAGAAAAAATTCGTATGAATATATATTGGGAACTGTGCTTAACGGGACCGTTCTGGACAGTGAAAAAAAAAATCCGTGCTCACCGTAACCTTGAATAACTTGGTGGTAATAACGTGAAAATATCGTGGGTCTATGCTCGATAGAAAGGATCTCGAACCCGAGTGAAGGCGTGTCGTCTCGGGCGAAATATATTTCATCGTGTCTATTTCTGAAACAATCGTTTGTGTGCAATCGTTTTCGAGCGGAAACGGAGGGGGGAAAAAAAAGGAACTGTAAAGCTCAACAATGAACACGTCTCGAAACGTTTGAGACAGCGTCGATACGATCCCATTGTCTGGAAGACGAACGTGAGCGAAAAAAAAGAGGAGCAAGAAATCGGTGGCGAAGGAGAAGAGGAATCGATGAAAGATGGCTTCTATGTGTGGAAGCAGCAAGAGTTACCCGGCTATAAACACCGGCAGTTACTACAGGCCGGCCGCTTATCCTTATCAGGTGAGTGATAAAATTCGAAAGTGCCATGTAAATTTATTAGGTTGTTGTTGCAATGCATTTACAAATCCGTCCAAATTGTTCAAGATTTAATTGTGCATTAATAATAATTAATAATAATGAATTGTTGAACACGTGGAAAATTGGATTAAAGAACGATCGAAATCAAATGATTAAATTCTGATTAATAATATATTAATAATAATTAATAATAATGAATTGTTGAACACGTGGAAAATTGGATTGAAGAACGATCGAAATCAAATGATTAAATTCTTTGATCGAGAAGATTGTCGATTAGGATGAAACAAAAGAATCAAAATTATATACAATAATTTTACAATAGTGAAAAAAAATTTGTCTTTAATTCAGATTTTTTTTTTTTTACGTGAAAAATAATATTAAAATTCCTATATCTCTAATTTTAGAAATAAAGATTCGAAAAATTGAATGACACAATGCCCAGAAATTCTTACATGAAGTGACACAAACAAGTGTCAAAGTATTAATTGAAAGAAGAAGAAGAAAAGATTAAATATTAGAATTTGGAATTATTCAAAATTGAAAATTCTGTAAAAGAGATTAAAATATGATAAACGCACAAACATTATCGCAATTGTTAGTCTCCTCTCCGGATATTCGAGTGCCTACACTTCGGCTCCGTTATGAATCCGTACCGGAAATAGTTCTGACGTGCTTCGCGATGAACGCATTAGGTTTACGAAGAAGGAACGAGACTGCATCTATTAAGAAAAAATCCGTTTCATGAGCATCGTGCGTAGCACGAGTAAAATTTGATGAATAATTCAGCACTCGATTCTTTGATTTATTATATCAAGTTCGAAATAATCGAGAAAGGAAAATTAAAATCGTGAAATAAAATATTACACTTGTGATATTCGATCAGGCCAAATTCATTTTCCAGATGGAGTGATCGGAAATTATATTTTTTTCTGGACGGATAATTATATAAACACGGATGTAAAAATGACAATCGTTATAATTCGAAAAATATGACAAATGGAAGTGGTAAAAAATAGAAATATTATTCGACAACGTAATAAGAAGGCAACGGAAAAAATATTTTTTTTCATCGACGATGATTGTTTTATGATCGCATAATGTGTTTAAATATATATACGTGTATTACGTAAAAGGATGAATTATTTTTATTTTTGCAATTGTTAACACGTTTTTTTGTGTTAGTTAATTAGATAAATTTTTTATTAATTTTTTAAAGATTTTTTGTTAATTATTCGAAAAAACAGAGAGTTTTTTTTATATTTTGTATTTTGTATTCTTCTTTTTTGTTGCATGATGGAAATTAATCTTTTATTTTTTGTATAGGCAACTCTTTGTCATAACGATTAACAAATTGCAAATTTAAATTATCGAAGCAATTATCCTTCGAAGTTATCAGGATAATTATCCACGATATTATCTACCTTCAATTGCATGAATTTATAAAAAATTTCTTAATTTTTCATATATTTGTGAAGTTTTATTTCGTTTATCATTAACATGGAATTATTATTTCTTTTTACAAAAGAATTAATTATTCACACAATTAGAAAATAATAACTTACAAATATATATATGTAATAAGAAATAATTGATAAAAAATTTGAACCTGAAATAAGATCCAGAACGTTCAGTATAAAAGTAATCGATTTAGCACGGAATGACCCACATGCAGCGACCGCGAATACCAAATGACAAGAAGAGCGACAAAAAATAACGGAGTAAAAACCGTTCTCACCCAAGTTCCATGAAACTCGTTAAAAATTTCTCGATACCTGTACCACATTCCTTACCACGTTTCCCGTTATTAACCAACGAAACAAAACAAAAGGTGTGCGCTTCTTTCCAGCGATGGAGAGCAACGAAAGTGAGAAAACGGAAGAAAACCTTCTTCTTCTCGAGAGATAAGATTCGAGCTGATAGTAGACTTAACGAGAAGAGAATGCTTTCAATGTCAGTCGTACGCCTCCTAGAGAATATTTAACAAGAGTTGGAGAACAAAGAACGACTAGAAACTTTTAGTTTTTTCTAAAATCTGAGAATAAGGGTCGTATTTATGGATGATAATTGTGCAGCAATTCACGTTGACTGAAAATAATAATAATTTTTTTTTTTTTGGTGGTATTACATGTAGAAGAGTTGCACACGTAAAATATGAATTTAATCGTTCCTCAAGATCGTTATTCGCGAAGTTTATACGTTGAATGTAAATTGTTGCATTTTAGTTTCAAGATTACGCGAAGAAAATATGATAATTTCATTAACGTTGATTTTTAGATTCTGATATTATTTCAAGAAGTATTTTAACATGATAAGGAGTATAAACTATTTTCAACTATTGTGAATCTCGTTAATAATTCAGATATCACAATGTACGAGAGATTATTGCTTTATAATAATGTTTTTAATTATTCCATAATAATTTACACTCACTATAATAAGTTATTGTATCGTATTTGATAATTTATGTAATTTTTTCCACTATTTGCTAAAATAAAATTTATTTTTCTACCAACTGACTGTCTCGATATATCAAAAAAATGATCGATTCGAATAATAAAGAAACATCGTACGCGTAGAATGTAATAATCTCTCACGCATCGCTATGTTGAAAAAATTAACGAGTCATTGTATAAATAAAGCATAGTCATCAAAGACTACTACTTCAAACTACAATAGAGAATCTGAAATCTCCGCAAACAATCCTTCTAAACGTTCGAGTCCACGTCAAACAATCCTCGTAAGGAGAAGCTTTTTAAATTTTTTTTTTTCTTTTTTTTTTCCCCAATAGGGAGAGAAATAATTAAGCGGCACACGTTTCCTCCGTCCCCACGGAATGGCGGTTTAAAATTATACAATCGAGCATTGTCCTTGTTACGCGTTACAACAACCTTCTACTTACTCGAAATTCCACCATCTTGGTGGTCCAAGGGAACAAGATCCTCCACGTTTCTTTCGATAGACGTAATTAGATGCGTCGCCGACTGTTGCCATAAAACAATATGAAATGGAGGGACCACACAGTACATGCTCAACCTCTGGCTGCATCGCGAGAACCTTGGCCTTGTCTTGCAGTATGAAAGCGTTACATAAGTTCGCCTCGCTCGCGTGAAGATGATGATCCGCCATTCTTCGGCTTTCTTCTGTCTCGAACCGTCTCTTTCCTTTTCTATTCGATTCAGCGATGGGACCGAGTCGCAAATAGAGATTTCAATCCATAAGTATCTTTTATAAGATCGAATCACAGTGCGAGACTTTAAAGAAATATTTCCGAATAGAGTCGAACATTGATCGAATAAATTCGAAATTTTATTAAACATCAATTTTCTTCCTTATTTCTGACGATAATTATCGTAATTCTCATGATTGAATTGTCGTATAACGAATGATTATGTTCATCTTCCAAAATAGTATTATTTTTCTCTAATGTACTTTCATTGAATTTGATCCAAATTTATGAATATACGGTGCTCGATCCCATTTATTAGAAACATCAATTTTCTTTCTTATTTCTGACGGTAATTATCGTAATTCTCATGATTGAATTATTGTATAACGAATGACTATATTCATCTTCCAAAATAGTATTATTTTTCTCTAATGTGCTTTCATCGAATTTGATCCAAATTTATGAATATACGATGCTCGATCCCATCGCTAGTCTCGACACGCCTTACCTTGCAACTTTGAAACCTTCGTCTATCCCGTGACCACATTGACTCTTGTGAACTGCTATTGCAAGGATTTTGAAATATGAACGCATTCAAAGAGCAAGAACATTGGTGTTCAAGAAGATGAATATTTATGCATTCTTGCACGTTAGAAAGAAGCGTTTCAATTTTCATTTCATTCTTTCGTCTCTCTTTTATTTCTTTTATTATATTCTTTCTTGTTTTATTTCTTAATTGTATATATATTATATAAATTGATATATTTCAAAATCAATAAATTGATACATTTAAAATCACGATTACAAAATGATCCTAATTTAATAATCCGCAATTCGACAAGCATGCCTAATCCCATAGCATAAATCGTTCCCATTTAATATGATTCTTGAATTACGACCGATAAACGTCAAGATAAATGTGTATTTATTCGCTGTAATTCGCTGATAAAGATCCATGCCGGCAACCGTTTCTACTTGAAATTAATTCATCACGAGATGAATGCGAATTAACACGCGACAGGATGTGAAATTAGTGTGACTTTACATTGTCTTTCCACGATCGCGTCAATCTGAAACTATGCATTATTCCACCATTCAGTTCACTTATCCTCCCAGGGAGGATTCCGTTAAAATAACAGGGTACGAACAACTTAACATTATGTAATTAAAATCTGCAATGCAATTAAGGTTTTACCAGGCATCATCAAGATGAAGCGTGGCTTTTCTGCGTGTCATCCCGGTCAAAGACTCGCGTATCTTGTCTTCCTATGTCCGTTGACCCTCGAACAACAGAAACACCATTGTTTCAAACTCGATGCATTCCTCTTTTCCCAACCGAGTCTTTTGCAAACACCGTAAAAACTTCTGCAGGATTATTTTCTTTCTCTGGAATTTTTTTTTGCGAATCTACAGAATCTCAAGATTGTTTAACAAAGTGTGTATAATTGGACACAATAGGAAACGAGAATTTAGAATAAATAAAAACGATGACTGAAGAAAATATCCATCTTCTTTCATTATCAATCGAGATGAATGATTCGTGACGAAGAAGACTGCTACGTAAAATTTCGAATTTTAAATCTAAGAATTTCTAACAGTTTATAAATAACTAAAAAGATGGACGAGCTTGTGAATTGCATCAATATTTGGAGATAAATAATTCTTAAGAAGAAAGAGAAGCTATCTAAAATTTCTATCAAAATCAAAATGTCTGGAATAATCGAAATAAGGTTCTTCTAACTTAGAGAAGCAAGCAACCTCATACTTTATGCCACGCAACACGCGACACAGAAACCTCGACGGTATGACTAACAAAACGCAAACTCGTGGGCAGGCTTGAAACGGCGTCCATCTTCGATATAAACTGGTATCCAACGCGTATCGACGCGTAAAACTCTCGCGACAATGTTAAAAAGCAAGGCCAAAGAACTACGATTGTCCTTAAGCTATCATACTCGCACGGCTTAAGCAATTACAGGCTATGCACCGATATACGATTCTTCGTGGCCAACAATTTACGAATCGACAATGCGAAAAGGGCTTGGCTATGATTTACAGATATTGTTCATCTCGAAACGATAAGCTAGTGCCGCCTAGCGATCAAGCATGCCATAAATGGATTCCAGCCTCTGTCTCGATTCGATTCGAATCTTCTATAGATTTTCTTTGGAAAATGCATTTAAACCCGCGTGAAATATACTTGAAATAGATTTTTATAAGTATTTCAGAGAATCGATCAAGATTCTCCAATCTTGTTAATCCTTTTCATACTTTAAAAATCTCGAATATAACTCTTTTCATATCTTCCAAAAAATAAAATATAAAAAAAAAAGTAACCAAACATTGTAAACGAATCTATGATTTTTATGATTCGATTTTCGAAAGACGTAAATACTTTCATCTTTCCAATCTTTCGACGTCTTATACGATCAAATATAATCATTCAAATATTCTTATTTTTGAAATTCGAATTCAAAGTTTTAACTTGATCCCATCCCTACAGCTACAACATCCCGTTAATAATTTACAAACGAGCCATCGGAGGAGGAGGAGGAGGGAATTCGCCATCGTACAAAAGGTTGGCGCGAGAATGGGAGGCACCACCGATTCTTTTGTCGAAGCCGGGAGGCCGCACAGCCTCCAACAAATCGCCATCACCCGCGATGCAACCGGAATAATAACTATAATCCTTTCGATGATTTTTCATCTTTGTCAACCGACTCGTTGTACAATGTAAACGCGACGGGAAATTGTTGACAAAAGATATAGCGTACGTAAGAGTTCCGGTACCGCGGGGTTGAACGCATCAATAACGACCATAGAAATAGAATACTCGAACTGGGGACAGTGTTTCTCAATCGTTGGCAAATTTTAAAAAAAAAAACTCAGAATCTAGATACACTGAAAATTTTGCACTCGTTTACTTCGATGAATTGTTTCATGGCCTGTCGCGGAGAAAATTAAAAAAAAAAATAAACAAGATTCGTTATTTATTTCTATGTGTAATTCAGTAAAACAAATTTTTGTAATATGAAAGATGGATCTCTACGAATGAATTTTAAAGATGGATCTCTACACTGAAAATTTTGTACTCGTTTACTTCAATAAATTATTTGTGTAATTCAATAAAACAAATTTTTGTAATAATGAATTTGAAAGATCGCGGAGAAAATTAAAAAAAAAATAAGCAAGATTTGTTATTTATTTTTACTTTTATAATTCAATAAAGCAAATTTTTGTAATAATGAATTTGAAAGATGGATCTCTACACTGAAAATTTTGCACTCGTTTACTTTAATAAATTGTTCGTGTAATTCAATAAAATAAATTTTTGTAATAATGGATTTGAAAAATGGATCTCTAAATAGGAAACTGTCCTAAAAGAAGGAGGGAATTATATTTTGGATCAATATTTAAAAATTTATAAGCAATAATAATATTGAGACCAAAAATAATGAGTTTTTTTCCACTTTCTCCCAATATATATATATATATAGAATCCAAATGTTCTATAAAGTAACTATTGTTCAACTTTATAGAAATCACTAAATTCCTATATCATAAACGAAGAAATAGATAGGCCTATAATTTCAAACGCAACATTCCACCCCCACAACGTCTGTTTCGAAAACGAAGCTGCCTTCGAGAAATCCTCCTCGAGGAAGGGAACGTTGAGGCAACAAAGACCGTGATTAAAGGGATGATAACAATGCTGTCGTTCATCTTCTTCTTCTCTCTCTCTCTCTCTCCTCCCTTTCTGCGTTATTGCAGGCCGTAGCATCGGAAACATTGTTCCCCACGGAACGTCGCAACAACACCAAGCATTATCATCAGTGAGCGCATCCTCGGTCGCTTCATGCTCAGACGTGTCCTCCTCCGTTCCATTCCCTTTTTATCGCATCACGGTTCGGTAACCAAGCTCGAGTGACACTAAATCCACAAGCAAAGTGGAACTGACCTAGCTGGCAAGAGAGTAGGATCACCACGAGGTGGACCGTTTTACGACTCTCGACCACGCTCGATAGATACTGTTATTCCTGTGGCATACTTCGATTCGAATACCAAATGAACTTCTGTCGGTCCAAGATCGAAGGAGAGGCGTCGACAGGGATAATGATGCGTCGAGTCGATGATCCAGAGAAGGATAGATCGGTATTCGGTAGTGGGATCGGTCAAGGTCGAACGATCGGGGTTCATCGTCCGAAATTCTTTCCTTTATTTTTCTGGGGAAATTATCGGACAGGTTTCTTTCCAGTTTCGTAATATTTTGCTGGATATACACACGTCTCTCTTACGCGGCGGTTCATTCGATTTTATCGGATAAGTGGGACGTTTATCCAGAACGAGATAGCGTACCGGAACCTGTGACGTGCTAAGAATTATTATAACGCGTTAAGAAATTGTGTAATGATTGTATTACGGAGATTCTGATTCCTTCGAGAAGAAGAGAGATGTGCTTCATTTCCTGATATCGACAACAGCTTTATAGCTTTCTTTTACTACAGATAGATACTACTTAGGCCATTTTAGATGTTATCTATTATTAGTTAAAACTTCAGAGTGATTATACATGAGATTTAAGTTTCTTAATTATCAATAAGTCGCGTTAGATTTTCAATGAATCGCGATTTCTAAGAATATAAATCGGAAGAAAGATATCAATCGATGGAATGGAATTTTAATGCTAAGTAGTATCGATATAAGGCTTTGAATTTTAATTCAGATTCATGGATGTGCCAATATTGAAAAGACTCGTGTAAAATGGAATAATTAATTAAATAAACGGCACAATTTCCTCTGTGCTTTGCTCGGGTACGTGGGGTCGCAACTCCCCAAAGGACTCTCGAAAGACGATTTAAGATCGCTCGGTCCCCCCTGCGGAATTTCTTTTCTTTTTTTGTAATGGTACACGTGCAATCAATAATTGCAATGTTCTTTTAAATGTCGAAAAAAAAAGAAGAAAGTTTCGACAATAATTTTCTAACTAACAATTTCATATTATAAATATTTAAATAGTATTGCAATAAATTTTATTATAACAGTACCGTTACAAATATTATGTATATGAATCACGTTGGAAATCGTTGGAAGCTTTTAACAACTGATAATATTAGCGAGTTGATAAGCAATAAATTCCGTCGTCAGATAGCGAAACTGATATATATCTAATAATTTTAATTTAACGATGCATTAAGAAATGCATTAGAAATTTGTAAAAATAAAGTTGATATGTTTTTATGTTTCTTAATTGATTTCTAATTTAAATTTCCGTTTTCCGCGAAAATTTTATTTAAACGAAGAACATTTTCATTTTTCCAAAGAAACAAGGAATATTTACGTTTTTCCGTTTTAATTTTTTCTATATTCACGTGTTACGCGCAATTTGGAATCAAGATTAGAATCTAGAATGCAGGAAACACTGCACTGTTAACGAGTTAAAAACTTATCTATTCATTTTATGAAAATTTATCTGATTCTTCTTTCTTTAGAAAATTTCTTAAAAATTTTTCGCTACCGTTTTAATTGCTCAACTTGTTTTAAAATATAATCTTCGAAAATAAATAAGCGAGGAATTTATTCTGTGAAATTTTACGAACAAGAATAACATGCTGTTACGTATTATGAAATAATCCTCGTCGTGTATACGAACTTCAACAATAACAGTAGTTCAAGTAAAATCCAATTGTGTGATTGTAAACATATCTAAATCAATGATTTGAATAACGTATCACGAAGAAAATTAATTTAAATTTATCATTTATATCATCATATATTATTCCAACGCGTTTCTTTAACGTGTTCTTATTATAGGGAAGACTTTATTCCGTATAATTATCCATATGTTCGTTCAACCGTAAAAAGAGGAACGACTATTTTATAATATGAATTTCCAACCTGTGGATTACTTTCGAGAGTCGAAACGAGAGTTATACTTGCTTGCAATTATTTGCATGGAAGATTGTACGATGAAAATTTTCGTGTCAAATTTAGATTCAGTTCGATTGGAAAAATAATACAAGATTAATAATTAAAATTCTTTTAATTTTTACCACAATTTTAATTTATCTATACAAAGGAAGAAATAAATTTGAAATGTATTTTTGAAAAAGAGGGTCGTGGTTTTTGCAAAAAGGATTGAGAAATTTATAAAATGACGATATAGAAGAATAGGTATTTGCCAATTTTCCATACGAATCTATTGCTTTACACGAATGAATAGCCTCGAGAACAGAGAAATATTGGCATTGATCGTTGCGCAGGTATGCGGTCACGATCTTGATCTTCGAACACACACACACAGTTCTCCATTCACGTACGAGGTTAGTCAAGGATTCTGCCAAGATTAGTCACAGAATGAATTTATAATACGTACATATAATGTTGAATCGATCGCCATTATAATTACTTCGTTATTATTGACTGAAACGAAACAATTATAATGATATTTTTGACATATCCTAGAATATGATAATATAATTATAATCAAAATAAATGAATACTAAATGTAAATTAAAAATAACGAGAGGATCCCAATCTTAATTAGATGTGAATCAGCTATGACAGATTGACAGCCATTGATCTGTAATAACGAAATTTAAAATATTACTTCAATGCATTTATTATCAAATTAAATGCAAACAATTAAAAGCCAATCTAGTTAATGAATAAAAATCAAATATAAAAACATTTAAAAGAATTTTTAAAATCAAAGTAATATTAAATTATAACTTCAAATCCTTTCAATTCAAATTACTTGACTAAATATTAATTCTTTATTAAATATTAATTAATATTTCAAATTTATTTCTTACCTATAAATCATATAGCAATAAAACTTTTAAAACTTGAATATCCATCCTCTTCTATTCCTCCTAAAAAAAAACTATTATTCTTTTCCAATAAACTAAGTCAAATAACATCTGTATACTATTATTGCATGCTTAAACGAAAACCAGAATTAAACGTTTCTGAAGTGGTAAGTGAGAGCATTAAGAAGATATCAAATTCAAACGATATTTCAATTGCATTATCAATCCTTGATCGATCGTCCCTGCTTTCAGATCTCGATCATATTTATTGACTTGGTTAAAATATCAAGTTAATAATTAGATTCCTAATAATTAGAAAGCCGGCAGGTGTATCCAGAAAGAGATATACGAAGGTAACTAGTGACCTTCCTTTTTGTCTAACCGTGATCACCATAATGGTGGACAGTTAGGTTCAACGGACCCGGATTATGAGTCTCTCTCTCTGTCTCTGCATATGTATCTGGACATGCTCTCAAAGTCACGTCCGAGTCAGGATTACATACAATGGCAAAATTCAATTACACTTAAGAGAGAATTGAGATACGATTGAAATGATGGTGGGATCAATATGATTATATTAGCGATGAGTAATGGATCTTTGATTATCTAGGATTCAGTATGAATGTATGCGTGTGTTTTTTCATTCACTCTTCATACGTGTAATTATTGCTTGTATTATATAGTTAGAATAATTATGATGTTATCGATTATGTGTGATTAGATTGTGTTCTTCTCGATTATTCTTGTTCCATCGTTCGCTCAGGAATAGGGTCAAATGTAATTTTATATTGTTTTATAGAAATTATATTTTAAGCCTCTATATTCATATTCTTACGTCTTTGATATAAATGCAAATAAATTATTTGAAATGAAAATAAAATATTGAATATTAAATGATTGATTTAATTAGAGGAGATAATATTATTCTCTCTCTTTCTCTCTCTCTCTTAAAATGATGCTATTTGTAAGAAGAATGTTCTTTGAAGGAACAAAAATTTAATTAATCATTATATTAAATATATATTTCAAAAAATCATCGTCAATTATTATCAAGTTTTTCATAATTAAAATTATCCTATGTCATTTTTTAATTATTCCTTTGTTATATAAAAAATCCCATTGAATCTTTGAAAATCAATTTCTCTCAAAAAACAGTAAAAGTACACACGATATTTATACATCTCAGAAAACTTCGAGATCGTAACTGTAGCAGAGAAAGATAATATGCAGAAATAATCCTATATCGATTGGAAATCTCAGCTGCATCGAGGTCCTGAGAGACCTGGAAGGTCAATCCAGGATGATACATCACGATCCTCTGGTATAACTTCCGGTATTATAGTAAGTCAGGAAGAGACGTCTTTTCGTTTTACTTAAGTCTCTAACTCAAAACTTTTATGAACTTTTATTAAAAACTTTTTTCGAGGACGTTGTCACGTAATTCCATTCTATATAAACGCGATCTATATCCCCTCTCCTCGACTCGAAGGGTCTCAGGTCATGAGAAATCTACGTGTTCTCGATCAATACTTCGATCAATATCGAATAGAAACGCTTATTATGTCGTTGTTACGTCAGAATTAACGGTTAAAGACCTGCGAAGATAACAGGCTTTGATTGATTGACTTACGAAGGATATCGTTTCAGAAGGTGTAATTTATTTTTCTCCTTGAACAGTGTGACGAAACGTTGCAATTTAAATAATGTATGTTTGTTCTTCTGCTCTCTTTCTCGTTAATTGGATCAATGATTGATGATCTCTTATTTATGATTAAAAGAAATTTTCAAAGAAATATTTATTTTGAAAAGATAGAAGAGATTCAAATTGTTGAAGAAATTTAATATAGGATCGGGACACGTCTTTTGTTGAGAGTTGAACAATTTTGAAAATTGAAATAATTTGAGAGATAATAAAATATATAAAAAAAAAAAGAAGATACATCAAATTTCAACGAATAAAACGTCAAACAAAAATTGCATAAGATATCTAAATCTAAGCTTAATTATGAAGAAAGATGTGTTTATACGTGTTTTACAGTATAACGAGAAGATTTCAGTTAATTATCCGCACAATTGTCGACAAAATGGGACACGGTAAAACAACACGCATACGACTGTTCACTTTCTTCCTCAATGAAATCAAGACTTACGACATTCTGAAACGTGGAACAGAATGAAGTAATACATAAAAACAAGTAGTACGTGCCTTCTTTTTCACATGATGCACGAAGATGCAGGTTTTTATTCTGAAAACCATTAAAGATGTGTCTCTCTTCGTTATTTATTTAATTGGTATTCGTTCAAAAAATCTTTGTAAAATCCTTTGTACATTATTTTGCCGAGTGATCCTCAATGGAATCACGTAGATGCAAATTTTCAATCGTTCCCAGCATTCGTACTTCCGCTCCTCCTCTGTTTCGGCGATGCTGTATATCCGGTCGGTTCGATTCATTTACAACTTATTTTTGTAATTTTTATCTCTCAGAATCCGTTGTTGTAAACTTCGTTTAAAGAAAAATTAGTCGAATAAAATTTTGTAATTAGAATTATCATGTTATAAATTTTATATTAAAATTAATTGAATATCGTTTATGGATATTCAGTATACTTTGCAGAAAAGTTAATTAAAATTAAATTAATAACAATAGTAACGAATACTGGAGAATGATATAAGTTATTATAACTGATTGAAGTTGTAAGAAAAATATCTTTTTTTTCTTATTTTTTATTTTTTTTATACTACTTTCGAAAATTATCCATCAAAATATTTTTCTACATTATGTTTATAGAAATTAACAAACAACTTTCATGTTATTAATCGTTTAGAAACGATTTTTAAATTAAATATCTTAGTAACATGGAGTTATTATTAATTAATTTTAACTCGTAGATACAACGAGATAATTTATATTCAAACAATTCACGCTTCCTTCTATGAATCTTAATTCGAAGTAGGGAAATGCTCGATAGCATGTTAATTGCATTTTTAATCGTTCACCATGATTTCATAATGAATTCTTTACGTTATTCAATTTTAAAGCGTGACTCGTGTTACTAATTAATTTATTTACAATGAAGTGTTTCTTCCTCAGTCAAAATACTTTTAAAATTTTCATGATTTTATTTTTTCTAACGATCATAATTGGATGTATACTTTTTATCATATTTTATATCATTCATAAAATTGTATATACATTTTAGATCCATAGTGTCAGAGTTCTATTTCTCTAGATTTCCACTATTTTATCTTAAATGATTGTGTATTTTCTAAACATTGTCATTGATTGGTACAAATTATAAATTTGATCGATGCACACTGGTAATTTACAATTCTTATTATCTAAAAAAGAAAAAATAAAAATTGATCAGAGAAAAGTCGGGCTGAAAGGATTAATACAATTCAAAGAAATAATTTTATCATTCTATTTCACTGTATTATAAAAAATAGCCTATAATTCAATTAACTTACTTGTTAATATTATTGGTTAATAAATTTTGCAAAAGGAATCGATCAAAGAATAAAAAAAAAAATACATTTTTAGAAAATTTGAAAATAACTAAATGTTGTAAATCCTAATGTTATAGATTACTGTATATTGTACATTTACTGTATTCAATGAATACCATAAAATCTTATGGCTCGAGAAAGAGAATCTGCTATTTTTAACAGCTATTTGCTAACTCATTGAGTCTATATTTATCCCGAGTCAGTAATGGATCTTCGAACGAGTATTTTAGCAGAAAAATGCGAGGTCTCGATCGGTCTACTTTTTGCCTCTCCTCTTTACTTTTCCTCTTTGTCGAAGACTCAGCTCGAATAAAGGGAGACCATGAAGGTATATACGAATGTAAACCGTTGGCGGTCTCTGATGCATCACAAGGAGACACGCACAAGTGGTTATTTATTACTTCTATGATACATGTAATTTAACAAGAATTTATGATTATTTATATAACTTCAATTTATAAATAAGACAAATTTTTATCTTACCTTTCTTTTTTATTTTCCTTTTTTTAATCGATATTCGTTTCATAAATGTTTGTAAAAAAAATAGATTTCCAACAAACGTAATAAATTATA
This sequence comes from Apis mellifera, assembly GCF_003254395.2. Taxonomy (NCBI): domain Eukaryota; kingdom Metazoa; phylum Arthropoda; class Insecta; order Hymenoptera; family Apidae; genus Apis; species Apis mellifera. Next base: position 4,586,245 of record NC_037647.1, read on the forward strand.
ACACACGTGATGAATTATTTAACACAAACTTTTCAGATTTCTTATATGCGTGGAAAAGAATATCTTTTCATCTCGTTAATTAAAAAGCAATTCAAACGAGGTTATACTATGTACTGCTTTTCTGCAAATTTACCATTCATAATTTTACATCTTATTCTGAATCGCATAAATGGTTCATCAAGATCGAAAATTCTTATACAATAATACGTACGATAATTTTAAATGTTCAATAACTTGATGATCTATCGTTTAAAAAAAAAAAATCCTATTCAAAATTACATTCGAACCGAGATAATTAATTTCACGCTTTCAAAGAAAAGATTTTAATGTAATCTATCATGCTCTACATGTACTACAGGAACTTTTAATTCTCAAAAATCACGTTTCTCGAAACAGCATATCTTCCTTCGCTATAAATAGAAACGGAATTCTTCGATTCTTCGGAATTAGCGTCTTCGGATCGCGATTACAGCCCCGTTCCGAGGGCGTCGAACGATCTAACCTCGGCACTGGCCACTCGTTGCAACCCATACATCCAGCTGGAAAACGTACGTGCACATTTCTAAAGAGACTCATTAAGCGAGACAAGGACGAGAGGCACGTCCTTGAGAGATCTTTGCACCCATGGTCGCATCTTCTCTCGCCGCGTTTCCTTCGCGCCCCATCGAAGGCCGTGAAACGACTCCGCCCAGGTCATGGTCCACGCACCTGCGTGGATACATTGCACCTGTACCAATAAACCTTTTTCGTATTCCATCCTTCGTCCATCTCCTCCTCCTCTCTCCTCGAGCCACTTTTAAATCTGGTGTGCTTTTTTCCCGATTCCCCTATTCTCTGACTATTCTCGATCAAAATCCACGCGCGATCGAGAAGATGGCTTAAAGTCAACAAGTTTCTTGTTGATTCGTAGAAGAAAAAAAAAAGATCTCTCATTAAAAATTATTTAAAAAAATTATCGTTACCGTTATTTTTTAAATATTGCCTCCGTCAAAAGTCACGAACGACGAGTCGATTCAATTTATCGGTTTTCATTCGGTTCCATGATTTATGACTTTCGCGAAACGATGATTTAAAGGTACAGTGTTGATTCGATGATAAGCGGGATGATGTATGAGATCGATTCTCGGATCGGTTCATCTTCCTCTATATTTCACGCACACATTCTTCGCGAGTAAAGATTTCTTTTTGCGGCCAGAAATTGTATACAGGGTGTTACGAAATAAACTCGAATTACGTTCAACGATGAAATCAACGAGTTTCGACCAGATCGTGATTAAGTAAAGAAATGGATTCGTAATTCATTTAAATTCTTAAAAGCAAATTATTATCATTTCCCCAGATTTCGAGAATTTCGAATTATAAATATAAAAATATTCTTTGTCTGGATTTCATTCAAAGAAAAATTGCAAAGAGCAAAAAAATAACGCGTAAAAAAAATCCAAAAACTCTTCGACATCTTTCTAACACACCCTGTATACGTATAATATAAATATACTCGCTTATTCGTCTTCGTTCGCCAAACAAATCCTTTCTTCGATTCACGAGCGAAGATTCAATGGCAGAATAGGCCGTCATCAATCATCTCGAGCGAGAAGATGTAACAAAGACGGAGACATTGAAGATAAGTTGGGGAGGAGAGGGGCACGCGTCGTAGAAAATATAATTCCGGAAATTCAACCGGTTCCATCGTGCGTAAAAGGTTCTGGTCTACGAGTGACGCGTTAATTGAAGAGCGACGCGTTGCTGCTACGTTTTTGAAAAGGAATTTATGGACAAGAAACAACGGCGTAGGCGATGATGGTGGTCCAACTTCCGGATTATTATAAGTTTCGATCGTGGCAACGCACTTTCGCGATAATGGCCATTTCGAGAATCGTGTAGCTGTTACCACGGTCTCTGATCCACATAGTTGGACATGCTCGGTAACGTGGATTAAGTAGAGGCCGGCTAATTCTTCTTACAGCTCGTCTGTTCGCGAGAGGAGGGGAGGAGGGGATATATGTAACGAGGGAATGTAATGAATGTGGAGAAAAAAAAAAAGAAAAAAATATCTGACGTTCCATTAGAAGCAGCACCGATCTGTGAAAACAAGCGAACGTGATTTCGACAATAGCTGAGGAGATAATTTATTTAATTATGTTCATTTAACGATAATTAATTTGTCGATTTCGTTTCGAGGATGTTTTTAAAATGTTCACGATTCGTTTCGTTGAAATTCTTTGACCCAGCATTGCTGAACAACAAATAATCGCGTATTTTAATTCTGTAATGGCAGGAGATATTATAATTTTGTTATTTTATATTATTTCATTTAATTGAAGTACGTCCATTTAATAACAAGATACGATTATCGCGCAATAACAACGAGTGTTTATTCTTGTTTCAACTTAGTAGAGCGTTAAATGTTGTAAATATACCCGTGCAACAACATCTTTGAACATGTCGAATCTAAAAAACAAAATAAGTACAGAAATATTGATTATTTAAATTATAATTTGCAAAATTTGCATTAAATAAAGACAAAGATAAAGTGAGACATTATATCGCGTCTCATTCTGTCTCGTTTCATCTAACGCAAACTTAAATTGGTCTCCACTTTAGTTATTGGGATAACGAGCTGGAGGGTGTACGATAACTCGATCGAAACCTCAAAGATTATGATTGTAGTCCAAATTACAATAAAAATATTCATAATAGATATTAATAAAAATTGTTTCTAAATTTTGTACAATACCTGAGATACCTGTAAACAAATTCATGGATAAAAAGATCTATCACCAAATTTAACATTCATCCAATAATTTTCGAAATACGAAAATAAAGTATAAAACAATCTTTGATGAAATTAGGTAATTATTGCCATCATATCTAGTATAATTCATAAGAAATTCAACTTCTTAAGATTTCACCCGTTATATCTGTATTAACAGAAAATAAATGGTGGTCACATATTTACATATATGCTATCGTATATTCGAAATTCTATTCGATAGTCACAATCTCTTTTTGCAAATATCTCGAAAATTAAGATGGAGTGAATATATGGATGAAAAAAGTTCTCATCTTCTACATATTTAAAAATCGTCAAAACTCCTTTTTCAAACAATTATCACGATAGATAAAAATTAAATATGCTGAATTGAGCATATAAAATCACTTAATAAATCTTGATTAAAAATAAAACAATTTTATATATATATATATATATATATATATATATATATATATGAGAAGATAAGAGAAGATTTTAAAACATATCGAGACACCTGTTGAGAGATTCAATGAATGAAATTCGACGTTTGTCAGGCGCTTAACGTCAAGGAAGCCCCAAAGTCCTTGAAGGCTACATGACGTTTCTCTTTGTAACAAGGCAAACATTCTCTTCGCAGAAATCTTTTCAGGGCTATTCCAAACGAACGTCGATACTGTCCACCGTAATGGCGATTCTAACGGCGAACTCTTCGTATCTTGTGCGACTTGCCGACAGACAATCGTCCTTCGGCGGAAATTGCATAGTTCTTTTGTCACTGAAACAAGCAACGATCTGTACTACCGGTCGATTGGTTTCGTGAGAAAATTCTCTGAATACTTAATTTGAAATTATCGAACTTCGTTTGAAAGAGTTGATATTAATCAGGGATGAAATTACTTACATTTTTTTTGTAAATCAAAAATAGGAAGAGATTTTTTCTTAAGATCGAAGAATTGGACTTGCAATTAATGAAGAAAATGTAAAAATTTGAGACTTACGTTAATGATGCTCAATCTAATCAATATTTATTATAATTTAAATAACACGAAATAAAATTTATTTAATCGAATGTTAGTTTTAAATTTTGTTTCAATAATTCCATAATTATAACATCGAACAAATATTTTAAAAATTATGGTAGGTAAAAATACAAATAACAAAATAATTAATAAATATATTTTTACTAAAGCAATTTTTCAATATTTATAACATATAATGTTATAAACATTGATTTGAATTACGATTTGAAACAAACGCGGCATAGATATATTTCCTCTGCTCTCCGAATAAAAATCGTATCATTATATAAAAATGTTTCATTAAAATAAATATTTTTAAAATAAAAATTTTTGAGTAAATTAAAAAAAGAGAGAATCGAACGTTCATCAAAAATTTTATTAATTATAAATCTACAATATTAATTAAAATTTCTAATTAATTATGTAAATTATTAAGCATGCAATTTTAAACATAATGCAAATAGCAAAATATGAATAATTATGAAGAAATTTTTTTAAAAATAATTTTCTTTACTTTAATGAAAATACCAGAAGAAATGTCTTTTAGACATTTAGAGTCTTTCCAAAATTGCATCATTATGAGCAAATATTTCTCAAGCATAATGAAACAAGTCCAACAAAGAATCTTTCTCCAACGATGAAGTCCAACATTCTTAAGAAGAAGAAAAAGAAGAAGAAGAAGAAGAAGAAGAAGAATACCAAAACGGCCTTCAAAAGAAGAGCATTGGTCGGAAATGGAATGTTTTTATCAACCTCCTAATGAAGCGTACAAGAAGAACAAAACACTATAGTTTCGTTACGAGCAATAAACAATCAACATACCGATTACTCTTCATCTCATCTTGGTCAAGCGATTTCATGCAAATGTTTCGTGAAAACACAATCGTTCTCTTTCCAAGGAATTGACCCAAATCACAGATCATTAGCATTATAAAGTATATTAACGAGATCACGTCGTGATTCATTGTCAGCTAAGAATTGCATAAATCAGCATCGATTACTCGGTTCACTTTCAGATCTAATTTAAAAATGAAACGAATAACCGAGAAATATTTTTTGTAAAAAAAAAGAAGATATAAATAAAACAGAAATTAATAAATAATTTTATTTAAAGGAATAAGATATTTACGCGCATCGAAGTTCAAAATATAGAATAAATTATGTATCGATATCGAGTTTTGATCTTACTATATAATCAGCTATAAATATATATATTAAATATATAACATATTTAATATAAAATATAACAAGATGATTATAATAAATCATATTCCTTTTTTTTTTTGACATTTTACAAATCCAATTATCAATTTTTTTTGTCATACATAATATGTGATAACAGAAAAATGTTTGATAATATAACTATAAAAATTAAATTTTATAATTAATCATAATTATAATAATTATAATAATTACAATAAAATTTTATACCATTGTGTTAGTGAAAATCTGTTACAAAAAAAAATTAAAATTATCTTTATTTAATGCATACCCATCGTTATACATCAGAGCTCATAATTATTTTGTAATACGATGACTATTTGAAAAATATTCCATAAATATTAATATATGTAAAACTATTAATATAGTGGCAAATATAAAGAAGACTAGTCCTCGATTTACAACCTTAATTAAAACAATCGTTTTAGTTTAGGAAGATTGTATTTCACGATTAAGTTCACGTAAAGTCTCGCTCATAACATTTTGTGTTTTTTCCAATAATTTATTAACATCATCAATCGTCATTCCTTCTGTAGATATTGCTGGTAATGTTTTAATGATAACTCGACCTTAAGATAATTAATATTCGTATTATATTTATATCAAAATAAATCTTGATATTCATGCATAAATAAGACTCACCAGAATCAAATTTCTTTTCTTTTGATGATAAAAAATAATAAGAAGAAAAGACAATTGGTAATATAGGTATTTGACCATGTATAGCGGCGTAAAAAGCACCTTTTTTAAATGGATGAATTTCACCAGTATTTCGCCTGGTACCTTCTGGATATATCCATAATTTAATCTATATTATATAAAGTATGAATAAAAAAATAAATTGATATATATAATGAAAATTATGAATTTCTATTAAATGTTAATTTGATTCGTGAGATTTTTAAAGATTAATTCTAGAGATTAAAACAACGTGTATAAAGGATGATTTACGTATATACGTACATGATTATATATAAGGTGATTTAATTATCAAGATATAAATAATTAAAATTTAGATTATACGAAGTAAAGCGACAATAGAGTGAGATAGATCTATTTCCTTCTCGCTTCATCTAAAGCTATAATTTAATAAATAAATCTTAGCCAACATTTTTATATCGATTTTCAGGTTTGTTTTAAATTCTAAAATTAATCCTTTTAAGATATCCGACGAATATATTGACATTATATTACATTTATTAAATTAAATTAACAATTACCTTTTTCTCTTTGACGTACTTTGCAGTATCATTTATAAGCAATCTAGCTTTTTCTGCATTTCTTCTATCTATAAATATTAATCCTGCAAGCCAAGCAGCTAAACCAAACGGCCAAACATAGAAAAGTTCTCGTCTTGCTATAGCTGTACACTTTTTCATTATTGGCCATATTTGATACATTCCCAAAATATCAAAAGCACTTTGATGATTTGATACTATAATACATCCCCTATCTTGTTCTAAATGTTCCTTTCCCCTTAACTCCCAATGTATTTCCACGATTTTAGTAATCCAAGAACATGTATATGATGCAATTCTAAAATATTTCATATAACGTTGATAACGTTGATAATTAATATAAATAAATTCATATATATAATGTATATATACATAAAAATATGTCTTTATATTAAACATGTATATTATATTTATAATATATTCATTTATAATGTAAATTAACTTTACTTAAAATTTTATTTAAAATCTTTTATCTCTTGTATATTCATTGTTACTTTGGGCATATTATTTAAAATATACAAATGCATAAATGATGCAAAAAAAAAAAAGAATAAAAAAAGAAATATAAAAAAATAAAGAGAGAAAAATAGTAAAATAAAAAATAAAATAAAAAAAAACAGTAGTAAAAAAATTGGCTAATTTTTAAAGTTATTTTCTATAGTCTAAGAAGTCTAAAATGTATAATGTACATAAATTTCGAATTATTTGTATCTAAATTAAATTTATTACTATATTATATAACACAAATACAAAGTTCTCTTTTCATTTATTTATTTATATATTAAGAGATAATATTTATATTATTATCTCTTACATTTTATTTATTAACTTTTTAATCTAATCTAATATTTTTATGATATATTAATATTAAACAAAAATACTATAATAAAAGTGGTGTGTTTGTGTGAACAAAAGAAATTAACAATTGTCTATTGTTGAATTAATTAAAATTAATTTGATAGCATGGAGATAATAATGTACAAAATATTTCATTTAAATGGATCTAGTCATAAAGAAGATAAAATAAAATTACATCTTATCGATATTATTTATTCTAATATTATTTATTCTAATATTATATCAACATTTCAAATATCAGTATTTTTTACTTAATATTTTAATATTTTAATATTAAATATTAATATTTATATATTAATTTGAGAATTTTAATTTTGAATAAAAGCTCTACGTACAAAAATAAATGAAAAAAAAATATAAAATAAATTTTTTTTTGTATAAAGCTTTATTTTTGAAGCTTTGAATTTGAATTTGAAAAATTGAATTTAAAAATACAATGTTTTATTTATCCAATATCTCGTTAAATGGTGATTATTTGAATCATCTATATTTGATTAATTGTTGACTATTCATCATATTTCAGTTCGATAATATTTTACTAATTAGTTACTAAGCATATCTAAAAAAAATTAACAAATTCATTTATCTTTAATAAATTTAAAATTTTTTTTTCAAAAACAAAGCTTCCAAATCTAATTTCATTATTTTTAATTTTTGTTTTATTTTCAAATTATGTTTAATTAAATTCATAGATTATGAATTATTTTGTATATGATCTCAATAATAATTTTGTTCTTGCAATAATAAAATTTAAAATTATTATTTATTTATTTATATACGTATATTCTTTTTTTTGAAATTTTATAATCAAATTTCAAAGAGAATCAGTTAGAGAATTATAAAAATTTAGACATATGGATGCATAGGAAAAATTTAAAAATTAATTTTTTTAAATAGAAAAAAATTTTTATACTCAATGCAGAATAGTAAATTCCGAATATTCTTACGTAAACATCATATATTTCATAATCGTTTCTAATTCAATTAAATATATTCATAAAATAATCTAATAGTTTTTTATCACTTTATAAATAATTAGAATAATTTATAAATATTTTTCATTAACAATCAAATAAAAAATTAGCCAATTTCTACCATTGTTTTGTTTTATATCGTTTATTTACTGCAACATAGTAACATAACTCAAAGATAAAAAAGAAAAAAAAATTAATATTTCTACTTTTCCTAATAAAAATCTATAAGTGAACTTTCAACTTGATATCTCACGATTCAAACTTATTTTCTTTGAAATTACAATTTTTTGTGTTACGTAAATGTCGCAGCAAATAATATGTATTCAAAATTAGTGCAATTACTAACAATAAATTGTGTATGTTTTTTGGTCGAAACATAAAAATTGGCAGCACCAAAATTACAATTATATTTGAAAGTCCAACGTAGAGAATGTATTTGAAATAATAAAGAAAAGTTCCATTCTTTTTATATAATAATGTTAACACAAGAATGAAAATGACGAGGAACATCTCAAATTTCAAAAATACCATTTTCAATAAAGAAAAATGTAACATGCAATATTTCTTTTACACTTTACACTGCACTATCACACTTTTTTTTACATAATGTTTACACTGACTTGTATCACTGACGAATATCGAAGCACTGAAAAGTATAACCAAAGTGTTATATTTTTATATGTATGATCTTTTTAATTGCATTTAATATAACTTTGAAGTCTTATTTTAATTAATTAATCTAACCTAATCTAATCTAATTATAGCTGATTATTTTTTTTTTCATTTTGAACTTTGTTCTTACTCGTTTACCTGAATATGCGAAACTGTTTTTTTCTTTTTTTTAATATACATTTAACTTTGTCGATATATTTTATTTTATCTGCAATACTGATATGCATAGTTATAATTAAAATACATTAAAATAACATGAGTAATTAAGCTATTAATGGATATTGCTTATTTCAGTGAAATTTATTTTAATTCATTTTACAATTTTCAAAGAAGAAAATAATCATTATCAAAATCGAAGGTATAAAATTTTTTCAATATTCATTTCTACTGTTTATAATATAGTATTGTAAAATTTAAAAAAAAAAATGATAACAAGAAAATGAAAATTTTATCTTAGAATATGCGATTTGCATCATAATATATTTTTAACAATAAAAAATGATAATTATGAATTTCGATCTTTCAAATATCTATAAGAATGAACTTGAAGGAAGGAGAGAAAGATAATAAAAAAAACTGAAATTAAGAAAAGAATTTTTTAAAATCTGAAATTGTGCTTTTCATAGAGTTGGAAAATAATATATAGAAGTAAATTCATATATTTATAAACAATAAATTTTTTCTTTGAAATATGCGTAAGTAATTAATTAAATAAAATACATAAATATATTAAATGAAATAAGCAAATATAAAAAGAAATAGCAAACAAATAATTCGTTTCATAAATGTGTCAATAAAAATATCTTATTGCAGAGTATCTATCTAAATTCCAATAAAATGAAAAAAATCTAGCAGATCCTTATATTAATTATTAATCAATTATTTCATTATAAAATTTATCAAAATATTTAAAACTATGCTAAAATCAATATTGAAAATTTTCATTAAATGCTTTTCAAATAATTTAATTATTATAATTATAATTTTATATGTATTGTAACTTCCAACAAAACATTAGAGGAATGAATTTTGCACAATTTGAAAAAATAAAATTCAACAAGCAAAAATATTAAAAACAAATACGTACTGTATTATTACAAATTTGACATTTTCGTTCAATTTTTAACTTTGCTCCTAACTTTGATCATACTTTGCACTATTCGAGATTTCACGTTTTGCTATCGCTTTTACTTATTCATACATGCTTGTTTGCTTATCACTCTCATACACACATCTGCTCCCCTTCCTACAATCATTCTCTTTTATATTCTCCCATACCAACTGCCGTACTCATCATTCATACCAATCTCACAGCTTGAAATAACAAGTTAATAATAGGATGAACAATTCGAAATTTCTTTCTGTAAAGGAAAAAAACATTTAAGCGACATTTTGAACAATTCAATGTAAAAAAAAAAAAGAAAAGAAAGAATTCAATTGGAATTTAATTGTGTAAAGAATAAAATACTCAAGAATTTCTTTGACGTTCACACAATTCAAGATCCCATTGTGAATGAATCGTTCTGATATCTTTCCTTTCGATGAATCTTATTTTTTTTCCACGAAAGGAATCGATTCACGATCATCCCCATGCTTCGTCTTTTACTCTCCATGTGTAAGTACTTGACGCGTGTAGCACTATCATGCATTCGTCACGATCAATGAATTTTTTTACAATTGTATTCAAGTTCCTTGAAACTTGAGAAGAAATAGGAGAATACTTTGTACTAAATAAGAAGTTGAGAAAAGAAAAAAAAAAAATACAAATGTAGAATCGAAGACTTTGTAAACATTTTAAGAAATAATGAATTCTTGAAATTTGAATTTCACGATTATTATTCGCACACGAAATTTCCATCATGCTTTCGCGTCTTTTCCAACACTTTATCAACAATTATCATCAAACGTCAACCTTTCTGATATTTGATGATAATGTTTTAATAATAACTCGACTTTAAGATTATTAATTTATAATATTTATTATTCATTATCATAATATTTATTATAATTTATAATATTTATTTATCCTCAAATCTTAATAATTTTTGTTTAAATTCCAATGTATGAGGTTGTAATTTTTATTTCAACAATATGCTAAATTTAAGTAAAATTCGAATTTCTCGACAAGAAAAATTAATAAAAACACAAAGAGCAAAAGATATACAATAATATAAATTTGAATTCGATATTGAAATTTTTGAAAAAATAATAACTTTATAATAATTTTTTTTTTTAATAGAAAATAAAATAAAATTATGAAAATTTAAATTCAATGTTCAATTGTAATGCGAATACAATTGAAACATACTATCACGACGACTATTGCTTAGGTTGTTATATTTATTTAACTTGTTTTTGCTACGTCTATTCATTGTATGTAATTGTCAATAGATTTAAATTATACTAAGCTTGAGATATTGAATCATTGGATAAGATTGAATCATTGTAATTCAAGAGAGATATTATTTTGACTGAAATTTAAGCTATTCCATTAATAAAACACGAATAAGACTTATTGGAATCGAATCTCTCTTTTTTGGAAAATAAAAATTAAAAAAAAAAAAAAGCAATTGATATAAGTATTCACTATCAATATAGATATAACGATGTGAAACGCAAATTTTTTAATGATGAATTTCACCAGTGATACATCTGGTGATACATCCTCTTTTGGATACATTCATAATTTAAATAAAATATAATAAAAACATGCAAAAAAAAAAATTAATATAAAAAAATTAATATAATGAAACAATGAAAATTTTTAATTTTTAATGAATGTTAATATATTCGTGAGATTTTTTCAAGATCAATTCAAGAGATTAAAATAATTTATATACGCATACACACGGTTATGACTTACTTATTAATAATTAATTGAAGTTTATATTAAAACGAACGAGATAAATCCAGCTCTATCATACTACTTTGTTTCATCTGGCAAAAAGTTGTAACTTAATAAATAAGTCTCACTCAACATTTTTGTATATCGATTTTTATATTTGTTTTGATCTCTGGATGATTGACTTTTGAAGATGAACGAATATATTAACAATACCATATATATATTATATTAATTAAATTATTAATTACCTTTTTTTGATGTTCTTTATAATATTATTCCTTACCAATTGAATTTTTTCTGAGTTCGTTGTATATCTATAAATATCAATCCAGCAAGCCAAGATACCAAATAAATCAAATGGGCAAACATAGAAAAACAGAAAAATTCTTTTCTTGCTATATGTATGCATTTTTTCATTATTTTCATCATCATCATCATATATAACATATTTTTAAAATATAAAATATGTTTTTGACTTGATATTATTATATAAGCTCTCTCATATTATATGCTTATAATATTAAATAGTAGTAGTAGTAGAAGTAGATGAAGTAGAAATGTTTCTGGGCTCACATAATTAAAAACTTGTAGTTTCTTGAATAATTAAAAATTAATAATTGATAACTAAAATGATTCAATAAGTGAGCTTCCAATTATATTTCACGATTCAAATTTTTATTATTTTCTCTACAAAATATTAATTTTATATAATGCTCTTTTTAATATTTCCATATTTTAAACTATAATGTAAAAATTATATCAAATTTCTTCATCTTTAATTATTTTATCATCTTTTATTCTAGATTATTATTTTGTAACGATGTTTTATGCCTTTCTTTTGTATTTTTAAATAATAATTAATTTTTCTAATATAATTAATATTAATATTCACTATCGTTATTTCTTGAAATTTATTTGTGAAAATTATTCCAATTATTCCTCATTAAATATCATATCTTTTGGATATTAAAATTTATTTATAACAGATATCTATCATCAATTTTTTTCTCAATAAAATCTCAATAAATTGCTTGAGTAAATGTTTGGAAAATCGATAATCAATGATTCATTTACTTATATATGATATAATTGTTTGATGAATACATAAGATAATTTATAATTGATAAAGTGACTATTATTGTCAAAAAAGGATTTGAACAGGAAGAAGAAAACAATGATACTTTTTGGTAAAAGGACTGAAAAATCGCAAAACATTTATCTTAAAATCTTAAAAGCGAATTTATTTTTTTTATTATCAAACATACACACATATATATATTATTAATAAATCCAAAATAAATATATAATAATTTCTTTTAAACATTATTTTATAATGTATATAGAAATTACTTAATATTATCAAAGACATATTTTCATTTTTTTTTTTTTATTTTCCACACATCCATATTTTCTTATCTTTCTCATACATTTGCTTTTCTTTTCACGAATATTCCCTATTATATATTTTCATTCGATTTTCCTCATCACTTATAATAATTTTAACCAAAATTATAATTAAATAGATAATTCAAAATTTTTTTCTAAAATTTTTAAAATTTAAACTTATTTATATACAATTTGAAAGATTTCCAAAGACTAAATTAAAAAAAGAAAATATATAAATAGAGTAAAATAACTTATTTGTGATATTGCTCTGTCTCGTAATTTTCTTTCACAAACTTTTTTACTTATAATTTAACATAATTTTTTTACATTATAAAATCGGAATCATATTTCTCTGCACAATATTAACAATCTCTTATAAAATTTCTTATTTTTTATATTACAAATTGTTTATAAGCTTTTTAATTGCACGTATGTAACACATTATACATTTTTTATTTTTATACATATATTCATATTTTCTCAAGAAAAAAACAATATTTATAACATGATTATAAAATGTTGATATTTTTTAAAAAAAAATTCGTAATATCATACATATTCATATTATTCTATTAAGTTCTTAATTCTATAATTTATTTCAATTATAATATAAAAATTGTTCAGGCTTGTGGATCATGCATTTTAAATTCTACTTAACGATATTTCAGAAATTCTCAATTATATTTTAATGATTCCATGATAAAAATATTTTTTTCTGTAAAATATTATTTTATAATCTTACAATTAGCGATATGTATTATCATTATTTCTTCTATCATTGCTTGTTGAAAGATAAAAATTATTTTTAAATACAAATACAAAAATTGATATATAAAAATATCATTCTCTTCATCATAATTCCAAAAAATATATATCTCTGATATTCAAATAATCAGATATTTTAGATATTCAAATTAAATTACTTTTAATTACAATAGAGAATAATAAAATTTTTTTTTATAATAATATGATTGAATATCTATTTATAATAATATGATCGCTATCATCCAAAAGTATTAAAAATGCTTCAAGATTGTACTTCTTTACTAATTTTATTAAAAGTATCGATCATAGTGTTTCGTGTTTTCTCCAATAATTTATTAATATCGTCAAGCGTTAATCCTTCCGTAGATATTGCTGGTAATGCTTCTACAATAACTCGACCTAGAAATAATCAATTAATAATTTGTATTTTAATATTAATTTTTACGCATAAATAAAATTTAATGTTTATATAAAAGAAAGATTTACCAGAATCAAATCTCTTTTCTTCATTTGATAGAAAATAATAATAGGAAGAGAAAACAACTGGTATTATAGGTAACTGACTACGTATAGCAATATGAAAGGCACCTTTCTTGAATGCATTAATTTCACCATTATTGCGTCTAGTTCCTTCGGGAAATATTATTAATTTCATCTATACGAAAAACATTTAAAGAAAATATTAATATACGATATTTATGAAAATGATTGATTTGCCTGCATGTTACGATTATTAAATTACCTTTTTTTCTTTAATATAATCCGTGGCATCGTTAAGAATTTTTCGAGCTGAATTCGACTTCATCCTATTTATAAATATCACTTTACCAAACCAACAAATTAAACCAGTTGGCCAAATATAAAAAATTATTCGTCTTGATATAATTGTGGTGTTTTTCAAAAACGGCCATACTTGATACAATCCAACACAATCTAAAAGACTTTGATGATTCATTACTACTATGCATGATCTCTCTTGTTCTAAATGTTCTCTTCCTCTTATCTCCCAACTTACTCCCATGAGTTTGGTAACAGGAGCAAATACTAGTGACAATGTTCTGAAAATATATTTCAAAATATATTATTTAAATGAATATAATATCTATTAACAGTATAAATAAATTATCATAATAGCGACAATAAAATTAAAAATTTATTATTATTTCTTTCTTTGTAAAAAATTTAGCATATATACAATAATTATCATAGGATACTTTAATTATCTATAATAATAAATATAGATTATCTATAATAATAAATTTATCTATAATAATAAATATAAATATTTCAAGAATTGTTTTTTCTTTTTTTTTTTTTGATTTTATTCACTTTATCACTGATTCGTAGAAAATATTTTTCATTATTAAAATAGAAAAAAATTATATAAAAATATTCATATTTCGATGACACATGTCTTAAGAAAGATATTTAAAAACATGCTAATATATATTTCTTTTTCACGTTATAAATAATTATAAATAATTATGAATTTAAATATGAAATGCACTTCAAATAGTTACTTACAATAAATTTTTTTCGCTTCTTGGTTGAAATATAAACATTGCTAATAAAAAGAGTGAAATTATGCTTGTGTATAAAAAGTAAATACCGAATTTTGTATAGAAGCGAAAAGTTTTGCTCATTTTATATAAGACAAGAGAAATACATATCAGTAAAAGATACATCCCGAAATAAACAGATATTGTTCTTTATTTTGAAGTTAAATACACTAATACGTTGTATCGCACTATTAAAATCAATATTGCAACTTGTTAAAAAAACATAGACATTAGTACACTGATACAATTTTAAAAAATATAAATTCAATTTGACAAACTTCTTTTCTGATGTTAACTCTAGAAGTTTCAATAACTAAATGATTATTAATATTTCATGCTCCTAGATTTATTTATTGTACATATATGCTTTCTTTTTTTTATATATTTTTTTATTGAATGTATATGAATATATATATATAAATTTATTTAATATTAATGATACAAATTAATATGAAAATTAAATTAAATTAATTGAAATTCAAATTAGAATATATTTATTTAAATTGTTAATTAGAAATTATGAATTGTTTTATTAATATAAAAAAATACAAAAGTTTTAATAAAAATAATAGTAGATAATAATAGTAAGATCGCAATTATTTATTAAATTCAATCAAAAATTAAGTTTCGCATTACTCATACGATCTCATATGAACAATTCTTATTAAAATATTAAATAATTAAAAAATATATAAAACAAATAATTTATTCTCATTGATTCGTTCTCATTTACTATTATAAGTTGCATTTTTCAATATATTTTTCTATATTTATAAATTATAATTTATACATTAAAATTTTTTTTAAATAAATAAAACTATTTTTATTTTAAAATTTTTTTTTTAATAAACTTTTTCATCATTTCATGACGTATGATTTAAATAATTAATTTATTTTCAATCAATTTGTATACGTAAATTATTAATCTTAAATTAATAATGTAAATATAATGTAATTATAATAATATAATAGTTTTGACTGAATAAAATGAATATTAAAAAACTTCTTTTCATTATTTTTCTTTTTTCATTTCTTATATATTACATATAGAGAACAGTTATATAACTAGCAAATAAATGCAAACAAATTTATACAAATTTTATATTGCAAAAATTTTTTGCATTGAATAAACTTGCATTGAATAAAGAAAATCTACTATTATTCATGAATTTGTAATTGTAAAATTACCTGAATTTAAAATAAGTAAATAATGAATATGCATATCATATCTTACATAACAACATAATAATTTTAGATTGCAATCCACTTCTCTAGATATTTATCAAATCCGTATTGCAAATTTATATAAGTTATTTTATTGTTCTCCTCTGTTCACATTATTTGTTTTTGTATATTTTTATATCGCTTGAGAAAATTGTTCTCAAAATAATTTTCAATTATATTAATATCCAAGAAATATGCAAATCACAGATAAAATAAATTTTTTTTCTATTAAAACAAAACTGGAGCTATTTTTCAATGTATGTAGCTGCATTGTTTTGTTGAAAAATATATTCAAATTTAGAAATATATTCTAGATAATTATTTTTTTTCTTATCAAGTTCAAATATTTAATATTATCCATTTTTTCATTGAATATTTGTCTTTTCACAATAAAAATCATGACATCGTTTATTAAAACTGAATTTCTTTTATATCAATTTCACAGAAGCGTTTTTTTTTTGTGTTTCGCTGTTAACTCAGGTTTCTTTTTAATTTCAATCCCTTAATCTTTCACTATCTTAATACACGATCGACATTAACACGATATATTAACACCAGTTCTCTTCATTATTTATCTTCATTATTTGTTAATTGGACACTATACACAAAATACCTCATTTATTTCGATCAGACAACAATGATGTTCATCATTTTCAACATCTTTTAAAACATTGTGTTTATTCTAAGGCTTCTTTTAATTATTTTTAACACTGATAAACATTATTCTTTTAATTCGAGAATCTATTTTAATTTTCAATCAATTTCTTTCCAGAAATTCAAATCTGTACAACGTAGTACTTTTATATTCTTAGTCTTTGATAAATCACAAAATGAACAGAAAGTTTATATACCTTAGTTTATACCTTGAACAGTTTATAAACATACAGACAGAACATATTGTCACATTCTTCTACCTAGAAAATAGTTTTTGCTTGTTGTACAAAAAATCTTGTAATGTTATGATTTATTTCCAATGAATTTCGTATACTTTAGGCTTCTAATATCACAGTAATATTTGTTAAAATAGAAATATAATAAATTTGTTAATAATAAATATTAAATTATACATGCAACACATTTCGTTGAGAAATTAAAAATAGCATGCATGCATATTTGTCATCTTCTATTTTAATTATGAATAAAATTATGAATGAAATAAAATTTTTTAAATCTATTTATTATGATACGATTCCTATAATCTAAGACTTTTACATCAAGATTATACTAGTGATTAAAAATATTCAAAATAATATTTTGTGTTTTTTTTTTTCAATAATTTATCAATATTAATCCCTGTCAATCCTTTCATAGATTTTAATTTTTTAACATTAATATTTATTATTAATATTTATTATTAATATTTATTATTAAATTTAATATTTATATAGCAAAAAAACTTACCAGAATCAAATGTTCTTTTTTCCCTTATCGTTAGATAATAAATAATAAAAAGAAGACAATATTGGTATTGGTAATATTGGTAATTGTGCATGTGAAAGATACCTTTCTTAAATGCATCAATTGCATTTGATACTGCGTCTGTTTCCTTTGGAAAATATCCATAATTTAATATATAATACTTTGAAAATTAATATATATAATATGTATATAAATATTCACTTACCTATATTATATTTATATTATTTATTAAATTATCTTTTTCTTCTTTTATACGATTCATGAAAAATATTTCAAGCTTCTTCTGAATTACCTTTATTTATGAATATTACTTTACAAAATCTTTTATATATCTTCTTAGATATATGTTATATTTTTCTTTTCATTAAAATGTTAATCTTATTTATTATTTTTTATATTTCGGTTTTGATTTTCTATTTCTCGTTTCTTAATTAATTATTTATTCCTTTGTCGTTATCTTTCTTACATTTTATCATAAATTTAAACTAATTTATCATATACAAATCTTATAAATTTTAAAAATCTATTATGTTAAACAGACCAATTTTATTATTTCTTACATAATCATCATTTCTTTTTCATTATTCTTTTTCAATATCTTAGCCATTTTTCTCTTTATCATAAATACTTACCCAGATCAAGGAAATATTTCATTTTTAATAGAAATATTTAGTATAACGTTTAGTATAACATAGTTTAGTACAATATCTTCACTTTCTATCACATTTTCTCAGATAATATGTAAACTCTAAGAATACAGGATATTAAAATATGTTATAAGTATTAAAATAAAAAGAAAAAGATAATCGACAGATTTTTAATTCTTATGACTTCAAGGAAGGAGATCTATTCACAAGTATAATATAGATATCCTCCTAGAGAGATCAAGTTCTCATTTGATTGTTGATCATTTTATTTGATTTTGTTTTATCATTAAATTTAAAATATTGAATAAAATAATCATTATGCATCGCAGCATTTTTACAATACTGACATTCATTATCCGCTATAATTACAATTACACAAAAAATAACAATATCTAATTTACTTATTTTAACTTATATTAACATGATACTTTTATCGCTTTGATTTAAGAGCTACTAGAATTATTTGAAAATTGTATTTCTCTATTAATTTCATTAAAAGCATCGATCATAATGTTTCGTGTTTTTTCCAACAAACTATCAACATCGTCAACCGTTAACCCTTTCGTTGATATTTCTGGCAATGCTTTTATAATAACTCGGCCTTGAAATAATAAATCGATCGTCAATATTTGAACGAAATAAAAGATTAAATAAAACATATTAACATTTTATACAAGAAAAAGATAACTTACCAGACTCAAACTTCTTTTCCCTCTTGGATAAGAAATAATAGGAAGAGAAGACAACTGGCACTATTGGTAATTGAGCACGTATAGCAACGTGAAAAGCACCTTTCTTAAACGTGTGTATCGTGCCAGTACTTCGTCTGGTTCCCTCCGGATATATCCATAATTTAATCTATGCAGAAGATATTTTAAAAACAATTAATATATAGTATGTAAAACTATTATTCATTTATGTAATATTCTTGTACATAAAATTTATTAAATTACATTATTTTTTTTAATATAATCCGTGGCGTTATTAAGAACAATTCGAGCAGAATCCGAGTTCATCCTGTCTATAAATATTAATCTGCCAAGCCAAGCAGCTAAACCACACGGCCACAAATAGAAAATCTCTCGTTTCGCTATAGCTGTGCATTTATTCATTATTGGCCATATTTGATACATTCCCAAGAAATCTAAAAGACTTTGATGATTTGATACTATTATATACGTTCTGTTTTGTTCCAATATGTCTCTTCCTCTTAATTCCCAATTTACTCCGATGATTTTGGTAATAGGGGCTACTACCATTGCTAGTATTCTAAAATTATATTGCATATTATGATACATATTTATAAATAAATTGTATTAATAGATACAAAATTTAATACAATAATTATAATCATACATCGTGTTAATATATTCGTAAGACATCTTAAAAGAATCGATTTTAAACATAAAAATAAATATATATATAAAAATTTATAATGTGTATTAAATATATATAAAAATTTCGATTGAATACACATATATAACATAATTTATTTATGTTATAATCAAGTTATAAGCAAGTTTAAATTTATATTAAATAAAATGAGATGGAGATAGTGTTATTCTTACTATACTTTTCATTCTTTGAATTATTAGTTAACAAATAAATAAACTAACAAAAAACAAAAATTTTTCTAATTTTTCTTTTTGTTTTAGCCTTTAAGAATCGATTCTTTAAAGATCCTATTGCAATTAATATATCTACACTTTTAATAAATTTGTTTTAGAATAAAATGAAAATTAACAAATAATAGTCAAATATTAGTGTAATAGAAAAAAAGATGATATTAAATATAGAAAGATATTCAAGATAAGAAATTCTATTCTTTAAAAAAAAATAGTAGATGATTACTAACCGTAAGTTTTTCACATTTCTTGGTCGAAATATAAAAATTGGAATTAAAAATGCTGTAAATGTTCCTATATGTAGAGTAAAGATGAGATATTTGATATAATAACGAAAAGTTCTGCTCGTTTTGAATAAGATGCATGATATTATAAGAATAATGGCAACAAAGATCATTCCGAAATAATTCATCATTTTTTATGGTCACAAAGATGGTCATGCACCAAAAGATTATACTTCTTCTATATTACAGCATTAAAATCAATAATCACGCTTCTTTATACTTAACAGTTTCACTTTTACAGTCTCAACAGTGAGTAACAAACTTCTTTTCTGACAAAAATCATACTAAATGTTAAATTATATTAATCACACCAATTTTTTCTTCTTTCACTATTTGATTTTTTCACTATTCTTCTTCTATTAAATATTTAACAATTTCTGTCTATAGATATATACTTTTATTTGTATATATTTTACTTAATATACCTTCAACGACCAATCATAATTGAGTTAAGCTTTTTTATCATATATAAAAGACATAGGTCAAAGTTCAAATCGTAAAATCATGCTTAAGACTTGATACGACGATAGATTTTTTTTTTTTTTTAATACGATTTTAACTTGAAAAATTTAAGAATACGAATCATTAAGAGTATGATTCGAAACACAATAGAAGAAATGGAAAACACACATTATGCGCACTGTTGAGTTTCATAACGAACAACAATAATTTCATAAAGAAATTTAAATACATATAAATGTCACTTTGTATATTACAAATTCTTTATCAATCTCAAGATTTTTCTGGATAGCTCAAAATGTATTATATTCGATGCAAGCGAATACTAAAAGGATTCTATTTATTAAAATGTGGAATGAGTTCATATGTACTTCGATATACATAAAAATATGTATTAAATATATATATTGTATTTATAATATATTCATTTATAATGTAAATTAACTTTATTTAAAATTTATTTAAAATTTTTTATCTCCTGTATATTCACTGTTACTTTGGGGATATTATTTAAATGTATAAATGCATAAATGATGCAAAAAAAAAAAGAATAAAGAAAGAAATATAGAAAAATAAAGAGAGAAAAATAATAAAATAAAAAAAAACAGTGGTAAAAAAATTGGCTAATTTTTAAAGTTGATTCTATAGTCTAAAAAGTCTAAAATGTATAATGTACATAAATTTCGAATTATTTCTATCTAAATTAAATTTATTAATATATTATATAACACAAATATAAAGTTCTCTTTTCACATATTTTATTTATTAACTTTTTAATCTAATCTAATATTTTTACGATATATTGATATTAAACAAAAATACTATAATAAAAGTGCTGTATTTATGCACAAAAGAAATGAACAATTGTCTATTGTTAAATTAATTTATAAATTAAATTAGATTAATTTGATAGGAGATAATAATGTACAAAATATTTCATATAAATGGATCTAGTCATAAAGAAAATAAATGATGCAAAAAAAAAATAAAATAAAATTGCATCTTATAGATATTATTTATTCTAATATTATACCAGCATTTCAAATATCAATATTTTTTATTTAATATTATAATTTTATTTTAATATTTTAATATTAAATATTAATATTTATATATTATTTTGAGAATTTTAATTTTGAATAAAAGCTATTCATACAAAAATAAATGAAAAAAAAATATAAAATAAATTTTTTTTGTATAAACTTTTATTTTTGAAGCTTTGAATTTGAATTTGAAGAATTGAATTTAAAAATACAATTTTTTATTTATCCAATATCTCGTTAAATGTTGATTATTTGAATCATCCATTTGATTAATTGTTGACTATTCATCATATTTCAGTTCGATAATATTTTACTAATTATTTACTAAACATATTTAAAAGGAATTAACAAATTCATTTATCTTTAATAAATTTAAAATTTTTTTTTCAAAAACAAAGCTTCTAAATCTAATTTCATTATTTTTAATTTTTGTTTTATTTTGAAATTATCTCCAACTAAATTCATAGATTATGAATTACTTTATATAAGATCTCTTAATAATTTTGTTCTTCCAATATTATTTATGGTCACAAAAATAGTCATGCACCAAAAGATTATATTTCTTCTATATTACAGCATCAATAATCACGCTTCTTTATATTTAACAATTTCACTTTTACAGTCTCAACTGTGAGTAACAAATTTCTAATAAAAATCATACTAAATGTTAAATTATATTAATCACAACACCAACTTTAATTATTCTCTTCTTTCACTATTTGATTTTTTCACTATTCTTCTTCTATTAAATCTTTAACAATTTCTGTCTATAGATATATACTTTTATTTGTATATATTTTACTTGATATACCTTCAACGACCAATCATAATCGAGTTAAGCTTTTTTATCATATATAACACAAACATAGGTCAGAGTTCAAATCGTAAAATCATGCTTAAGACTTGATACGACGATAAATTTTTTTTTTTTTTTTTTTAATACGATTTTAACCAAAAAATTTAAGAATACGAATCATTAAGAGTACTATTCGAGAAGTCGACACGTGAATAGAAGAAATGGAAAACACACATTAAATTTTATTATCTTTGTTTCACGTCGGATTGAACAATTTCATAAACAAATTTAAATATATATAAATGTCACTTTATGTATTACAAATTGGTCGTTTATCAATCTCTCAAGATTCTTCTGGATACAACTCAAAATGTATTACATTCAATGCAAGCGAATACTAAAAGGATTCTATTTATTAGAATGAGTTTATATGTACTTCGATATGGCCTTGCTTTGAAAATACGTATATCATAATTTTATAAATCTCTTTTGTGTTAGATAACTGCAACACAGATGATTGTTTGGACGCTCGTTAACTGAATCACAAATAAATAAATTGATCATAACATCAAATCTTTTGTAAACATGATTTATCATATAAATAAAATATAATGAAATAACAATCATTAACGAGAATTATTAAAAATTACATCTCTTATAAAACATTTAAAATTAGAAATCTATAAAATATGAATTAATAATGATGAAAGACGAAGTATTAGCAGAATGATATCACAAATTGCCTAAAAATTCATACAAAACGCGATCTATTAAAACGAATTTTATAAACGTATATATAAATAAACGTATATTAATAAAACGTATATACATCTTACTTTGAACAATTAATCAATTCTTTTTCAGAAAAAAAACATATATACAAAAAAATTATATACTCATCAGCATTTAATTTTTATTTCATTATATGTAAATTTATTTTTTAGATTGTGAAAAATCATGAATCCACGAATATTTTAATAAGTGCAGGAATATGAGAACAATCAGATTTAAAAAAAAAGAAACAAACATATGTATATTCGAGATAAATATTCTACATATTTCTATTAATAAATTTTTCAAAATATGAATAAAAAAAAATATATAAATGGTCACGCTTCCAAACGTGAATTTTTCTCATTTATTCTGTGACGTTAATGAGAAAAGATAAATAAATCAAGGAACGGTCATAAAGAATGGATCTTTATGAACTCGCAACTTCCTCAATATTTTTTCCCGCTAACTCTTTACCTTGTAAATGCAACGTGCGTTATTTAACACATAATGAAGAAGTTTGATCGTAATTTAAAATATATCGTATTGTTAGGACTATTATCTTAGTTTATGTATAGTTTTGAATCTCAAAATTCTACTAAATTCGACATGTTTCTTCCATGAACAAAATTGTCGTGTGTTAGATTTTTATAAAAATTTTTTTCATGCAACAATTAATTTCAATCTAACAAAATATCAAACTTTAGATGACAATATATTATCAGAAAATTTTCTTTCTTTAAATTCTAGAAAATCTAGAATTTGATGTTTATTATTTTTTTTTTTTTTTTTGCTTCACGGTATTTCAACATTATCTAAAAATGATACAAGCAAATAAGTATTGCACTATATGGAATACTTTAATTATATAATTTAATTATAAACTAAACACAATTTATTATTCTTTTTCCAATTAAATTAAACACACGAACAAAGAATTATAATCCAAATTTATCCTATCATATTAATCATCTGCAAAAATCAATATGTTAAAATTCAAAAAACTTTTGAACGATTCAAATTTACAATTTTTAAAATCAAACCAAATATATATATATATACGAATATTATACTTTTTATTTTCCAGTAATATAAACACTTTTGCAAACGAAGCGACGAATCGATCATCTCATTCGAATTCTATTAAAACCAAATGATTCTAAAAAAAAAAAAAAAAAAAAAAATCACAAAAAAATCGCGAGAATTTTCCTCATTCACCGTGAAACGAGATTATCATCTTTTGCATAGCGATTTCTGTTGGCTTGCCTTCGTGACCATCTTGATAGGTGAGCGTTAACACGGTGTGCAGCAGTTAACACGGGCAGAAACGGTGCAAAACGATACTTCTCGTGGAATCACGACATCGATATAAACCCTTAACGGTGTATCTAGCAACGCGGAATTCCGGGCCCGTAGAATTTTCAATTCGATTCGCTCTGGCAAACTGGCAATCTAATCTTATGTAGAACGCTTTTGATTCGATGCTGTTGCTCGATACACGATCGACGAACACGCTCCCTTCAAGGATCCACGACGAGGATGATGTTTACGATTAGATCGATCCGTTGTCGGTGTTGATAAGCTTATCACGGTGTTGATAAGTTTGTATATAACGCTTGATGAGAACGAGGTTCCATGTGTTTGATCACGTTCAATGGTAACTCGATAACGTAATTAGCCTTGATGGACTTTGGTGTGATATTAGAAGAGAGCTTGAAGAAGATGATTTGATCTTTTAACATATTCGGAAGAGACTTGAATCCATGTATAGATTCAGTTCGATCTTTTTCCAAAAGCCTCAGAGCTTGACTATTTCTTTAATTCTGGTTCTACAGGATATTGAGAACAAAATTTTCTGTTCGCGTGGATTTTGATGATTTTTAAATGTTATAGAGGGTGAGATTTTTAGGAAGTTTGCTTCGAAATGGTTCTTGAAAAGTACTTGGTTATATAAAGAATTATTCTTAAAAATTCTTAAAAATTCTTAAAAATTCTATGTTAATTAATATATTATTATTAAATTTGTATATTCGTGCTAAATACAAAAAGATTATTATATGTACAATTTTATTTTTCGATTTTTCTATTAATCTAAGATATCAAACTTTTAATATAATATTATTGAAGATAATAATTTAATAATTATCTATTTTTAATTTTTATTCTACTTCAGATTCTACAATCACTATAATTAAATATAACTTGTAATCAATTATATCGAAAATATTTATTTCTCTTTTCGATTGCCTTTTCAAAACATCTTATAAAAATGATATCTTATTTCTATTGTCATTTTTCTCTATCTCTATAAAATATCTAAATTTTAATTACCGTTTTAAAATATATTTTTAAAATATAAATGTAGATAATAAATTATTAATAGTTGATAAAATAAATTATTATCACTGGATAGAATATTTTAATCATGACTCTAAACAAATAATCTCTAAATAATCTTGCAAATTATTTTATTGAAAATTCGAAATCTAAGAATTTAAGAAATTTGATGAATTAAGAAACGAAAATTAAAAGATTCTGTCTCTTTTTTCCATATCGATTAATAAAACTGCATCGATTATTAATTTATATATATAATTGATATTAAGAAAAAAAAGAAAAAGAGTAAAAAAGAATTACGTATTGCACATAATGATATTCCAGATAATGATATTCAGCTTGCGTCAGAGCGCGTTCTTCAAGGATTCGGTTCTCCATTTTTAAAGGCAACGACCTCATCGTACACACTGCCTTCTCCATCTTCTGTGGCCATGAAGTTTCTATCGTATCCATGAATATGAAATTATTTTTCATTCTCGATCTCTACTTAAATATCACATCAAGTCGCGTTGAATCAATCCAAGATCAGATGTTAAAGGCTATCAAAACGACCTTCAATATTTTATAAGCATAATATTCTTCATGAGATCAGTTACTAGTGATGGGATCGAGTATACTACGAGTAAACGATAGAATACGAGAAAATGATATATTAAAACACAAAAGATTATCAATAATTAATATACATGTCATTTAACATGTCATATAACTATTTATCGATTAATAACATAAATTTTTAATTTATTTTTTTCACATATTTATATAACATAAATTTATTTTTCCATTTTTTAAAAAATAAATCGAATTTTAATGTTACTTATAGTCTGATCGAAAAATATATTTCCTTAAAAATGCAAAGATGTAATATTATAATTACTCGAATAATCTTTCTTTCTTTTATTTAAAATGAACTAAAATTCCGAAACGTGTTCTTCAAATGTTTCTTTTCTTTTTTTTTTTTTCACGTATCAACATCGATTCGATGATTTCTATGATAAATCTTGCGTAGCAACGGACCGTGACGTTGGATTGGTGGACATTAACCGAGCCTCGAAGCACATTTGTTCCTTGTTTCTTTTTCTGTTTACTTCGATTATGTATGCCATCGCACGCATAAATTTTATTTCCTCGGAATTGGAATGTGCTCTTAATCTCATCACATTTTTCTCATTTCTTATTAGGAGAATCACGATTGTTACGGGTGAATGTATCTCTTGAAATATCGTTTATCGAAATTTGTATGAATAAAAAATAGTAAGTTCGAATGTATCTTCAGATAAGATTTTATTAATTCTGAACTTGCAAAATTATTTTCGTTTCTTAATTAGAACACTGCATTATATAATTATCTAGGATGAATAAAAATGAATAAAATAAAATATCTTATTTATTTTTTTAAATCTTTACGATGCAAATTGTAAAATATATATATATATTATTAATAATATATAATTTAACCATGTTACTTATACAACATAAAATTATTAAAAAATGTATAACAGTATTAAATATTCAGTATTTCATTGTTATCTTTAATTATGTATAACAATAATTAAAGATAACAATGAAATATTTATTAAATTTTATATAATATCTTAAATTATAAAGCAATTGAATCTACAAATAAAAATTTTTAAATTAAATTATATTCGATTTTATTAAATTCGACGAGTCATTGAACCAACTGATATACTAAATTCTCTGTTCGGTCTCACCTGCTGTGCTCAACTTTGGAACTTTCTTCCTTTTCCTTTCTTTTTTTTTTTTTTTAAAGCATTCCTCCTCGGCGACAGTACCGTTACTGGTATTATTGTACATCTGACTAAATTTATTACTGCATTCCGATTATTGAATCGTTGAATAACGATGATTATCGAACACAATAAATATATGCTCGATTCAAAAGAATATACATATATAATGAAAATTGCATTTTCATCATAATTTTTTTCATTTAATTAAATATAAATTAAACTTACAGCAACGCGAAACATTACAGTTTACGTTATTACGATTCATTACTGCAAAGATAATTGCAAGACTAGAAAATAAATTCATACATAATATATATGAATTGAAAAATATAATTCATCGTTCAAAAATTTTTTGGAAAACGAAAATAAGAAATAAAAATATCAAATTTATTTTTTATCGATCAAAGAGATCGTAGAATAATAATAATTATAATTGTGAAAATTTTTGGAATCGAAGATGAATCGAATTTGCAATCGTTTTCGATTAAAATTTTCTTTATTGATGAATAAATAACTTTCGTTAATCTTCTTCTTTCTTTCTCATCATTTACAGAACGATTATTATTTACCTCAACGATCGACGACATGGTCCAGGGTTTCGCCACAACAAATAAAAAAACAAAGGGGGAGTACAACGTGGAAAGTCGGCAGCGCAATGTTAATTATCTCCGCTATGTTAGTATTAATCGCGGTCTTTGCAATTGCAGGACTTGCGTTGTGGATGGGAGGTATGTTGATAATTTATACTTTAACAATAAATATTTTATAATATATATAAGAAATATATCAAATAGATTAAAATATATTTCTAAAAAAAGGATGAATTTCGTTTCAGCTCTTCGAACAGATTCAAAAAATGGTAAGCATTACATTTTATCAGTAGATCTAAAATAAAATGCAATGTATTGTATAATGAGATATAAATTTTGAATATTTAATTACAATTATATTTAAAATTGTATTTTATATCATTTATATTCTGTTTACAGAATTAATAAAAATTTATAGTATATTAGAACATGCAAAAACTTTATATAAATATATTCTGTAAAAATATATTCTGTTTCGTTAAAAATTTATAACAAAAATACGAAATGACTAGATTATTTCTTATTGTATAAAAGTAAATCATTAGTTTAGCATTATCAATTAATAATATAAGCTGCAATATTTGCATAACGTTAACAAATTTTTTATATTTTTTATTTTTTTATACTTATATTTTATGCAAATAAATTCCAAAAAAATTCATTGCTTATTTATAGATTTCCATGTAATATTTCTTCAGTTTAAATTAAAAATTTACATTTTACTCATCTTAGAAAATAATAAATATAAAAAAGAAATTCGTAAATGATTAATTTCTTACGTTTTATCAATAAATCTATAATATATCTTTTATTAAACGAATATAAAAAATCAATCCGTTATCATTTCGTATTTTTATTATAACTTTAATAATTAACTTTTAACTTTTAATAAAAATCATTTTTTTTATTTACAATAAAGTTTCGCCGAAAAAACTGGAACTTTGGATTTTGTATAAATATAGACTATATTATCATAAATTTATCACAAAATTTTAAATAATAAAATAGATACTTGAATATCGATAATATTGATTGAAATAATATTTTCAGCGATCGTTGGATTCTCCTGCAGTTTCAGGGTGGCTAAGGGTGAAAAATACAATCCAATGTTGAAATTAAATACCAGTATGGTGTTCCGCGAAAAGGAACGCAAATACAAAAATATAGTAAGTGTATTGATCATTATGATAATTTAAAAATTTAAAATTGAAACAATAAAATTGGAATAAAAAGAATAAACGGAATAATAAACGAAGCACAGTGACAAATTTGATATGAATTTTTCGATTTAAAAATTAATTAATAAATTGATAATTAACAAATTACCGATACATTTCCAGTTCGAACTGTTATTTAGAAGAAGCGTGTTGGGTACCGCTTACAAGCAAACGATCATAGACAAATTTGAAAACGGTATATTAAAGGTGTTCTTCAGGATATATTTAAACAGAAGAAAAATACCACGATCGATCACGAATATCGAGGATACGATCGAAGACATTATCGTGAAAGAGACGTATTCATCGTCCTCTTTATTCAAAGACATGGAACTGGACCTCACTAGTATATCGATAAAAAGTGAGCATAATTTTTTTCTTTTTAACAAAAATCATATTCTCCGATATGATTAAATGAATTTTAAATTAAAAATTATTACGTGAAAATCAAATCGATACCTGTCAAAAAAATAATATGTGTATCCACCGTGATTATTTTCCAATTATTTCCAGGAATAAACCAAGAAGTGCCGGGAAATCAGAAGCAAACTCAACAAAAGAGCGCGATGATCACAAAGAACGGTCTTCTTCGACCAAATAGGAACAGCTCGTTAATCACCAGCTCGAAACCAAAATCTAAACCGACCAAGATCGAGTCCATCGAACCTGACATCGATTTTACCAACATACCAACCATCCAAGGAACTTACAAAGCCGAAAAAGTGAACGCCACCACCTCTTCGAACAAAACGAATCCCACTCGAGAAGAAACTGCGAAAGTTCAATCCGATGCGAGGAATAACACCAAACTATCGTCATTACCTATTCAGGAACAAAGTACGAAGAAATCGATTATCGTGAAAAACAGCACTGAAACGAGTCAAACCGTGACGCAAACTGTGACCAACAAAATGAACGAAAAACTTAATTATACCGTGCACGATGAATCGTTTAGCAACGTTCATTCACAATCTTCCAAGAAATTCGTCACGTCCACCGTTTCGTCCACGATCAAGACGAAAGACGACCAGGACGTCTTCAAAGATTTTCGCAATCCTGATTTCGAAACTTCCCCGTGGAAACCTATCATACCTGGTTACATTAACACGGAGTTAAAATTATTGCCGGACAACGTTGAAAAGACAAACTACAAAAAAACTGAGACGAACTACAAGGTAAATTATACCAATACCAACGTCGGAGACGTGGTTTCTGACACGTCCATGAAGATGACACCTCAGTACAGCATAGGGGAAATCCCTGAAATACCGACCAAACCTTCCGAACCATTGGGAATCTTAAATTCGTACGCGGACGTCCCTGGGATGAGCACGTTCGACATCAGGGACACCGATTTTCCACGAGACAGGATCGTGCCTCAAGAAATGGTGAATTTCAGGGTGAATGGAAAATTTAAGAACAAAATTCCAGGATTGTTGGAGGATGGACAGATATTCACGGAATCCTCGCCAATCGAAATGGACGACAAGAGGCCGGATATAGAGGTTTCCGGCCAATTGCCGTCCGAAACTTACGACATCAAACTTCGAACGTCCTCCAAACCTTTCGGATTTTCTTCTTCCCAACCTTTCGAGTTTTCTTCCACGAAACCTCATCCGTCCACGAACGAAAATGAAACCGGTTGGAGAGTTGCCGGCTCATCAATCACGGATACTAGATACGAGGAATCCATTAGGCAAGATGACGGTGTTAAGGACGATTCTATCAAGGCGAATAAAAAGAAGATGGATCAAGGTACCGCGAAGGATAAAGAGAGCTCGGATAATCTTTTACTTTCGGTCATTTCCAGCACTCAAAAGTGGCCGGCTCAATTGGATTACGAGGAGTCGACGACGAAAGTGTCGGGCGTGGGGGTTGCGGAGCCGATTCCGGATGCGGACGTTGAGTTGGAACCGAGAAATCGGTATTCGGAGGTGCAGGCCACGGACAAGCAGCAGAATAATAACGCTTTGAAGGATAGAAAAGTTGATAAAGATGGGCAACAGCCGATATACACCAGCTATAAGACTCCCGATTTGAACGGAGCCGGGATAAGGCCGAGTTTAATCGAGAGTTCCGGCACTCTGAAACCGTTCAGGCACACGATACCCGTGGACAAAATTACATCTATCGTTGATTACGGTAAGACAGACGAGGAGGGATCGTTGAAGCAGGAAATAAACACCGTGACGGACAGTATAATAAATCAAGGAGAAAGATTCACCGAGGCTAGTCAATTAAACTCGACCAGTAAGGGAAGTGACGAGGAGGCGATTAAGATTGTTCCGGAAAATTTGAAGGAGATCATAGAATTGGAAACTTTGAAAAAGACGAGCAACGACTCCGAAACGATTTCCACGAAGAGTTCGAGGATCGAGGAACACGGTGGGACGCGTGTTCCAATCGAATTAAACACGGAGAGCATAATAGACGATGAAAAGTTTCTCAAGTTGAGCACCACGGAAATTTATTCGGAGATGATACATCCGTTGTACAACAACGTTGATAAATTAGTGGTGAGGAACGAAGGGAACAAAGAGAGATTGACGTCCAACATTTCCAGGAATTCCACCTTCATCGAGATCGACACGTTAAAGCACACGCCAGGGGAGGACGAAGAGGACGGTTCCTCGAAGGACAAATCATCGACGAAAAACGAAGGATCTTTGAACGGAACCGTGAATCGACCGTACGTCGAGACACGAAAGAAGATTTATAACGACACTTTGAAAGCCTATGTGGTGGAAAATTTAGTCACTCTCGCGCCTGCCAAGAGCAACACAGGAATCGGCAGGCCTGTACGACCGAGACCCAAGATCGATCGCGTCACTTCCTCCGACGATTCTCAACTTCTCGACCGATTGTTTCGCGTGCCTGGCCGCGACAGGAACACGACGAAGCGCAATTCGTCCAACGGTCGAGACACCATCCCCTTTCAATCAAACAACGAGGGGAGAAACAAGGAACATCCTAAGATAGAACAAATCGTGGAAGTGGTGACATCGATCAGCACCAAAGTGTCCTCGAATTTTAAAGGAAACCCTATCGTATTGAAGTTCGTCGTTACCAACTCGACTTCTCTTCCGGTTATACGCTCGGAATCGCATGGAGAACAAGTGTCATCTTCGCAGATATCGGTGCCCGAACAATTGTTCTCCGCGTTGGAGAACGGTAAGGAAGAGAATCGATCGTTCGGAGATTTTCGAGTCTCGAACAAGACGCCATCTTTAACGTCGGATAGGAAGATATCAACGAACGAGGAGAACAGATCTCTTCTGGAGAGATTGAAGCAATTCGCGGAGATTGGAGCGGAAAATGAGCCTGTGAAGGGGAAGGATAATTCGAAATCTCATTCGAGTGTCGAACAGGGAGGAGGAGATCATCGGCCGTTGCCCGATTTCGAGAAATTGAAACAGATCGCAGATATAGCGACAGGGAACGAAACTTTGATGAATTCCAGCGCGGGATTTACGATGACTCGCGATGGAGTGGAGATATTGACGAAAATCTTGAACAAAATGGAAGATCGTACCGATAAGATGATTTCCAGCACCGAGGAAAATTTAGAAGCTGGTAAAAATTTTATTCTCAGATTTTAAATCGCTAACACACGTTGGACGTTGATGATAAATTATTTATCGTGTCGATATTGGAACACGACGGAATTAATTTCGAGGAAAAAATGTCAACCGATAATGATAATCATGATTAAGGATAAATAAAAAGATGAAATAAACATTCGAAATTAATTCTGATACACATTTATAACAACCAGTTTTTCTTAACATCCAATATGTAAATGATTGATATTGCGTCGATTTATATCTTGTATTTACAATTATTCTTCTTCTTCGCTCAATTTAAAACGAAATTGAACTTTAGTTTGTAATATTTTTAATCCCAAGCATATTCATATCCTGTCTCCAATCATAAATATTTATCTATATAAGTAAACTTATGGATTGGAATTCTGCGAATAGAATGTAAATTACTCTATTTACATTTCTCAATGTACTCCTCGATTATTAAATTGTTGACGATTTTATTCGTGATTCTCAATTCTCATATATCACACGTTTTCCAGATCATTGTTCCGGTTTCCAATGCAGAGATGGTAAATGCCTGTCTTCTAGCGGCAGATGTAACATGTTGGGTGAATGCTCGAATTCAGAGGACGAGATGAATTGTACGTGCGCCGACTTTTTAAAGGCGCAACTCTTACATCAAAAGATATGCGACGGCGTGGCAGATTGTTGGGATTATTCGGACGAAACCGACTGCGGTACTTATCCATCCTTTACGAATAAATATAAACTGTGAATATTGCAAAATGCAAATTTTTCTTCACAATCTGATGACACTTGTACGACAGATTAAAAAAGAATAGCAGAATAAAAATGTAAAAATATAGAAAATGAAATATTTCGATATAGATTCATTTTCAAATAATTAATCACTGGTTCGAGAGCTTGTTAAAAATCTATATTCTCAATCGATAGATTGGTGCGAAGAGGGGCAATTCGTTTGCGGCAACAGTCGAACCTGTATAAACCAAGACAAGGTTTGCAACGGTTACACGGACTGTCCAGGCGGGGAGGACGAGAAAAAATGCGCGGCGCTGATAGAAGACGACTCGACGTTAAATTACGAAGAAACGAGTATGTTTGCCAAGGACGATAACGATCCAGGGACTATCGTAACCAAAGGTGAACATCCATCATCTCAAGGACACCTTTCAGAAATAGAATCCACCACTGACAAGGACGACATCCTCCTCTACGATCAAGAAGCGGTGGAATCCTCCATTTTAGAATCAACCACTTTGCACGCCTCGTTCCAAGACGAGGTTCGATTAGAAAAAATTGTAAGCACCAAGGACGAACCGATGATGAAAGAGAAAACGTTTCTTAATAATCGTGTTAACGGAAGTACGATCCTCGTATCCGGAAGAGAGATATCGTCGAACGCGAAGAACAACATCTTGCCGCATGGAAACTCGATCCATTTGAACGCGAAAAACGCGTCCATGATAAATTTGAAAAAGGAGATCAATAATTACAATGAAAAGGGTTACTTGAATATCAGGAAGAATGGGAAATGGGGGAAATTGTGCCTGAATGGAATGGATCATCTCTTGCAAGAAAGACAAACCGCTTGGACCATCGAAGATCTCGGCAGAGCTGTTTGCAAAGCGATCACGTATCAGTGAGTATTTCATAATAATTCTTACACACCTTGCCAAAGTATTCTTTAAGCTACGAAAACTAAAAAAAAATTTGTTCTATATCATATAAATAAATGGAGAAGATCGAGTTTGAAGATTCTATACGACACAAATAAATGATTCGAATTATCATTCAACAATTGTGATAATTTTTAGAATTCTAGCATTCTAGATTTCTAAAAAGAAGAAGCTTATACCTTTTCGTAACTTTTTGTTTTATTTAAATATCTATAGCGTTCAAATAAAAAGAAGAATTGTTCAAATTAATACATTAAAAATGCAATAAATATATTGTCGACATTATAAACATTTTTAGAGATTACGAATCCGTGGAAAAAGTGTTGGACGAAAATCCAACATCTGGAAGATCGTATTATACACTCTCCTATAACGAGAA
Organism: Apis mellifera; assembly: GCF_003254395.2. Lineage (NCBI taxonomy): Eukaryota > Metazoa > Arthropoda > Insecta > Hymenoptera > Apidae > Apis > Apis mellifera. Next base: position 4,621,321 of record NC_037647.1, read on the forward strand.
ACCCGTCGATAAAAGGATCTTGACTTTCAAACCTTCGAAATGCCCGAGCGGCGAGGTCCTCAGGGTCAAGTGCAAGAACCTTGAATGCGGTATAAGAACGCAGGCACCATCGCAAGCCAGGTACACATTCACTGAACCAGTTTCTCATAATTACACGTTGGCCAGATCATTTGCAAAAACTATCTATACACAAATGCAGCCGAGTATAATGACCCCTTGTTGCACGCGTGATAACAATATATCGATCGCGAAAAAAAATTTATGAACGATATGCATAAAATTAAAATTATTCTGATCTTTATCGTTCGAGATAAATAACTGTACATGCAATCGTAAATTTTCACCGAAATACGAGAAATATTTCGTTAGATCCATTGGCAAATTTAACCGCTTTTTCTGATGATATAATGATAAATCAAATTATCAATGATAGTTTAAAATCATTGATAATTTAATGCTAATGATTATTGTGAAAAAACCGTGTTAATCGAAAATAATTAAAATTATCCTTCTTTTGTTTCTATAAACGAAATAGTAAATTCTGTTTCTTATTCAATTTAAATAAATGATCGAGGTATTCTTGAATTATGTATTGTGTATTTAGAAAATATTTTAACTTAAGCTTGAGAATTAAACGCGTTGGTAGAAAACAAGATTTCTGAAATCTTGTGAATGAATAATATTCAAGTTTAAACATTGGGTATAATGCAAATCATTTGTATAAAATAAAGTGTTAAATAAATTAGGAATAATTGAGAAAAAATATAAACGTGTTTAATTTTAAAACACAAATTGCAGTAAAAGCTACTGAATGCGTATACTCGTTTAAGATGTATACATTGAAACAGGTCGAATGTTTCACGACGTTCCAGGATAGTTGGCGGTGGTAGCTCTTCAGCTGGAAGTTGGCCATGGCAAGTTGCTCTGTACAAAGAAGGTGATTATCAGTGTGGAGGAGCTCTCATCAATGAAAAATGGATTTTATCCGCAGCACATTGTTTTTACCAGTGAGTAAATAAATAACAATGTATTACGAAAATAAAAAAAAAACAAATTAAATAAAATAAATATTTTATTATTCTTATTTATTATTAATATTATTATTATACTTACTCGAATATGTATCTTCCTGTACAACTTTTATTAAAGAACATCAATAGAGAAAAATTTTCCATCACCATTTATCAATGTTAAAACTTTTCTCTTTTTATTTTACATATATATATATGAAAATAAAATATTCATATATCACATTAGTTCCTAAAAGAGAATAACGATATTAACATAATCGACAGAAAAGAAGAAAGAATTCAAAAATTGAAGAATAAAACAATCAAGTAGCTCAATAATTATTTCAACATCTGTCACAGTGCTCAAGACGAATATTGGGTGGCGAGAATCGGAGCTACTCGCAGAGGAAGCTTTCCAAGTCCGTACGAGCAAGTATTACGTTTGGATCACATATCTCTGCATCCTGATTACATCGACAATGGATTTATAAACGATATAGCGATGTTGAGGCTCGAGAAACCAGTAATCTTCAGCGACTACGTTCGACCAGTATGTCTTCCACAATCAGAGCCGAAAAGTGGTACTATATGCACTGTGACTGGTTGGGGACAATTATTCGAAATAGGAAGAATATTCCGTAAATACAATTATTTGTTGAATATTTTTAGATTATTTATAAAAATATATGGATTAATAAAATGTTTTTTTGTACAGCGGATACTCTGCAAGAGGTACAACTTCCTGTGATTTCGACGGAAGAGTGTCGAAGGAAAACATTATTCATTCCATTATACAGAATTACACCAGGAATGCTTTGCGCTGGATTGAAAGATGGTGGAAGAGATGCTTGTTTGGGAGACAGTGGTGGACCTTTGGTTTGTTCGGGATCAGACAACAAGTACACTCTTCACGGTAAGGAATTTTATATCTAATATAAAGTTTATTAACAATATATCAAATTACAAATTATCACGGTTAAATATTGATCTACCGTTTTAATATGATTGTTAAAAAGTAAATTATTGTTTACTTTAAAAACTAAACGAAACAATTAAATCTAAAAGTATCAAAGTTTATTTTACACGTAATATTCAGAATAGAATGGATAATGAAGAATAGGTAGAATAGATAAATAGAGGATATTTATGGTAATATAGAATACAAGACAGAAATATGCACAAATATAATATAGAATTGAAGTGCATGCTTTAGGAATATTTTACAAAATTTAAAAACATGAAAGAATGAATTCGACAAACAAATTTTCGATAATATTATTTTTTGATAAAATATTTAAAAATTCCTTCTCATTTCCTTCAAGTTATACTTTACTTAGAGATATATTTTAAAGTTAGAAATATAAGCGCTATATTTTTTACAATGAAAGATTAGGATTAAATTATATTCCAATTTTGTATGAAAATTGATAAAAGTATGTATTTCAATAATATCTCATACTTTGTGATGATTGAAAGTAAAAAAATAGATACAGACAACAAATATTAGGAAAAGGACAGACAAATAAAAATTTGAAAATCAATGCCATCTTCTACTGCCATTTATAAATGAAACTAACATAAACAAGATGAAATAATAATAGAAAAAGAATAACAAAAATAACAACAGACATTATCGCCATATTTCCAACATGAAAAACATTTCTCTAAATGAGAATAGATTAAAAGAATTAAAGATCTACGCTATCTTTTGATTCTAGAAATTTTATTCAACAAAGTAAAAACAAAAAAAGCAACTAACAAAGACAAAGAAATAGGATAAAAATTTAGAAATTAGCACCATCTTCACAGAATGAGAAAAAAGTACAAAGATGTACATACGACAAATATAACGCGAAAACTTATGGGATATCTTACTTTCCATATGTTCTGAAATACAAATCTAAAGAGAACTATGCAATCTAACACATCGCAAACTTCAAAACAATTAAAAACAATACTATTACTCAAAGATACAAACAAAAAAAATCTCAAATTTTACAATACTCAGGAATTAAACGAGAATGTTATTCATTTCACGAAATAAAAAATTCTACTTATGAAAAATATAATTCGCTCGCAGCCAATTAGCTCATATTATTTCTTATAAAATATATAATTGTATCAACGATATTAGCTATACAATGACATAATTATATATTGTATATCAAATAATATGATTTCCCAGGTCTCACCGCTTGGAGGTTGCTGCGAATTGGAGACCCACCCTAACCACGCGGTCCCATCCACCCTCCTTTTAAACGATAAATATTATTTCATTCAAAAATAAATTCTCCTTTCGGTGTATCTTTGCAAAACGTTCAAAATCAAAACGTTTCGATCGTCCTGCAATACGAACAACAAAAGGAGTAAGAAAAGAAAAACCGACGCGGAAGACTAAGACTGAAAATAAAATTTAAATTAAGAGACTCTCTATCAATATTTTACATTTCCAACGTTGTGAAAATGAAAAATGATCGATAGTGAAAAGCGTAAAAAAAAAAGAAAAAAAATAAGCCAAATAAGCTTTCCAAAAAGCACTACATCGTTTTATTATAAACAAACTGCTACAACATCTACTTTTCTACGACACATTACTTTATTTAATACCTTTGATTGTGCATGCACTTAATTCTAAATATATTTTCTTTGATCAATATCATACAATCAATCATACAATCTCTTGTTTATGTGAAAAATCATGAGATGACATAATATTTTACTTATTCCAAATGCTCTTTTCCCTGCCTATATAAAAATTAAACATTTTTTTTTTTTTTTGTAATTTTGCCTATTGAAAATCTAACAAATTCTCTTCAAAATCATACAGTCAATCTATATTCACACTATTAACGACACACAAAAAATTTGATAGGACATAAACCACATGTGGTGAGAGGAATATGCAAATCAGGAAAAATCAATGATGACTAGTGAACAAAGTCACGTGACTATCAAGTATCAAGTATTTGTTTATAACGAGGAAGTTAAGGATGGCAGGATGATCATATTGCCTTGAAAAATAGGAAATATTGGTTTGGAAAACGAAACAGAATGGGAAAGGCGAGATTGGCCTTTTTAAGACTAAGAAGAACAAAACATCATTTATAAATCCTATCTGTCAGAAAGCTAAATATTTCTTCTAACAATCATATATCCTACTTAATACAAAAATTAGAATATTTGTCCAATGATGAGATGTAATCCATTTTGTTGAAAGGTGAAAATGATTCCTGAAACAGACTATACAACAGAATTAGTGAACACAATGACAAAAATAATTAGTTTTTAACAAATATTAGGACCACACATCATTTTGTATTTATATTTTCTTCTCTTTATTTTCTTCTCTTTATTTTCTTTATTCAAACCTGCAACAAACTCAATTACTGGATTAGTAATTAAAAAATAATAATTTACAATAATTTAGGAAAAGAAATATTAATTCCAAAAAAAGAAAAAAAATCAAATTATTAAAATGTTGTTAAGCAATTCATGATTTTAAATAAAAAATATTCATCGATGAAAAGGAAATACATTTTTAATAGTATTTTCAATAACAAATGCTCTTAATAAGGGGGTGCTGAAAAGAGAAAAACGACGAAACGGTAACCAGAAGGGTTACCAAAATAATTATCCACTCAATGAAAACCCGAACAAACCGTGAGTGGAATTTTTTTTTTATTTCGCAACACTAATATACTAATAGATTAAAATCTCAAAAGAAGACGCGAAGAGTGCTTCATTATATTTTCAATGCAATTCTTCATCAACAAAAAAACGGTAAAAAAGAAAAAAAAGAAAAAAAAAAGATAAAAGACTCGCGAAAACATATACTAAACTCTAATAAACTAATTTATGCACTCATATTCTATTATACACGCAACACTAATAGCGGAAGATTGCAGCCATAGTCAGAGACTGCCGTCGTACGATCACCCTTTGTACAGCCCTTTTGGCTGTAATAGGTGATTCAGGAGCTGGAACGTACTTCCACAGTCCAAGTGGAAGAAATATGGGCAATTTGGGCAAATAAACGCAACACTACTATAAAAAACGCGATCATTCATCAACGCAACACTAATTCTTCAAATGAATTTAATATAAAATTTATTATTATTCTATAAATCTAAGAAGCTACTTTAAATATCACGATATCACAAATCGTAATTACATTAAATAGAATAAATTCAAATTTATCAAAATTTATCAGAAAAAAGAACAAAAAAAAAAAAAATACTGAAAAAAATAGTCTAATTCATAATGAAAATAATTAAAAGCAACCGCGATTTTTCTTTTCAACGCAACGCTATAGCAAACGCGATCTTTTCTTTTCGCAACTCTAATTCAACCCGTTATTAATTAATCGCAACACTAATGCAAATTTGCCCGCGATTTGCCCATGATGACTGGATGAACGATGGGCCAGCATGCAAATTGGCCAAGACGATACAACATATACTACGTATTACTAAAACGAGCACAATGACAAAGTAGTAACAATGATTTCCCATTCTTTGGATCCAGACAAGATCCAAAAGATGAGAAACCATTCGTTGCAGCCCCTCTTCGTGACAGTTTGTCGAGGCCTCTTCGGTCTTCCTCCTTCGGGCGCAATGCCCGCTGAAACTTAAATCTAGGCTCGAGATTCACTAATCGCAAATCAAAGAAAAAAAGAAAAAAAAGGGGACTAAATCGCGGAAGCTAAGTGCACATGGACGACCAACGATCGCAATGATCATTCTCCGTACATGCACAGAATCTCGAGCGCAACGTTCGTTTCGAAAGCAAATCACGACCGCGACCGCGAAATTCGAAAAATCGATGAGCAAAGCCAGAGACGAATGGCATAATCGTCCATTTATCGCAACTTTACCCTCGATTTATCAAATTTTATTTCCTGAAACAAGTTGTCACGCGAAAAACGCGCCTACCCGATCAGAGACTGTGACAACCTGCCCGGCCCTACCTACTTATAATTAACAGACATACCAGAAGTATACTACCTATCCTACCTAACCCTATATTTAAAAAATGGCAAAACAGGCACACCAACACACTCATTCCACGATTCTCACGCATAATACCCGGGCGCAAAAGCCTACACTAGGGAAAACGTCCCGGGACGCCTCCGACACCCGGGCTTGGCACACTACTCGCACACTCTAACTTTACGTACCATTTTCCTGAAATCGACTGACGATGGCTAGCGACCATTGCGTGAAACGCGACAAAAATGCGCAACATGTATCTGTACATTTTAATTCTGAATATTCATGAATACGTAATTCGTTTTCTAAAAAACTAGAGTGAATGATACCATTATTGTGAACCAAAATTATCATTAAAATATCATTGTAACTTTGAGAATAAAGATTTTAATCTAAGATTTAAGATTAAAGTAATTAATCTTATTATTTATGAGTTATTCGCAATATTTAATTGCGAATATGATCGTAAATTGTGATTAAATAGTGAAGGAAATAATAATTGAAACGACGCAATTCCACAGCCTAACCATACACACATAATGTGGAAAATACGTCGTGCACGATACACTAACGCTTCGTCAGTCGCTAAATAATTTGTATTAGCTTATGAACTAAAGTCATCATACCCATTGCCTCTCTCTCATTCAAGTAACACCTGGGCACGTGAATGAGTTCCTGGCAATGAACACGGAAAGGGTTAAATCTGAAAATCCTGAGCTAAAAAGATATTAATATATCCATTTTGTATCTAACGGGCTAATATTCTTTGACTTTGCATTATATTCTTCATATTATATTTCAAATTATTTGTAACTATTATTTGTAACTTTATATAACTCTACTTTATTTTATTAATTGAATAAATTATTAAAATTTTAGCATATTGAATGTTCAATATTGAATTAAAAAAAGAAATTAGAATTCATTGTAATTTAATTAATTTAAATAAATATTAATAAAAATATCCTCAGGCGATTCCTTCATCAGAGCATATTTTTAAAGACACAAGAATAATATTCAAAACTTATTGCTCTGATTCTACAATCTGCCTGTCGCGAAATGTCTTCTTACAGAAAATTTAATTCACATTTGTACGAATAAAAATTGAACTTTATTATTCACCAGTGTTGTAAATCATATATATTGAAGTTATATGAATTTATTATGTGACAATCACAATAATCAAATTGATCAAATATCATAAAATGTTACTCTGAAGGATTTTGAATTGGAGAAATTCAAACTAATTATTGTTATATTATTATTATTATGTTATATACTAATTATTATTATACTGATAATTATTATATGTTTTGACATTAGAAAATTACTAATATAAACATAATATAAACATTTTATATTAATCAAAAACGCGAACTGTAAGAAGACTCTAGCCTGAACTAAGAAATAAAACACAAAAAAATAATGTTACTACTCACGGTATTATTTATTATATAAATAAATACCCGTGGTCATTGTGCTCGTGCAAAATTCTACGTATACAACCAGTCACTCGTGTCGATTCGGATCTTTCATCCTACGACATGGTTGAGTGACCGGAGGAACCAAAAAGCATGCGACTCACCATACGATGCGACGAACGCCTTCCCTGTTATTGTAGCCCAGAAGTCATCGAGAAGAAGGTTGTCATCACGTAGGAAGATGAAGAAGAAATCTGTGACAAAACATCATAATTTAAAACACCGAATTGAAATACGAAACTATTAAATTTGCAATATGTAATAATGATACATATTGAAATTCTAATTAAAAATTTAGATAAATAAAAGGATAATTACCTCTTCGCGTGATGGATGATCACCTTATTCTCTTCAGAGAAGCACTGACTCTACCCTATACCGAAAACGAAATATTTAAAATAAAAAAAATAACAAAATAAAAAACTAATAACGCGTTCGTATATATTCTGTAATCGGCGAACAAGCACTGATTCTAATTTCGCGTATAATTATTATAATTAATTAATTAAATTTAATTAAAGCTATTGTGCTTTAAAAATATATTCAAAATACTGTTACGAAGCAAACACTGATTCTATTAACCACATTGCGCGTGGTCACAAATATTTTTTAAAATTAAAGTCCAAGAAAAATCTTCATAAAGATGATAAGCATCTGAAAAATAAAATGTGAAATATTGTAATTTTTTTCTTAAAAATATAACATTCGTTATTTAAAATTTTGGAATAGTAAAAAAAAAGGAATTATATTTAACTTTAATAAACTTTAATAAAAAAAAAATAAGTTGCTAATAAATTTTAATAATAATAGAAATATGAAATTCTAATATAAATATAAAAGATTAAAATATAAAAAATGAGAATCTAATGATTCTTCTTACCTCTTCGCGTGGTGGATGATCGCCGTATTCTCTTGAGAGAAGCACTGATTCTACCCTATACCGAAAACGAATATTTATAAAAAGAAAAAAAAAAAAAATAAAAATAAGAAACTAATAACGCGTCCGTAATATAAATTATAATCGGCGAACAAACACTGCTTCTACCTTCGCGTTTGATTGTTCTAATTAAATTTAATCAGAGCTATTATGCTCTAAAAAATATTAAAAATACTACTGGACGAAGCAAACACTGACTCTATTAACCGCATTGCGCGCGGTCACAAATATTTTCTGAAATTAACATTAAATTAGTAGAGGGGTAGGGAGAAATATAAGAAGAAGCAATATCTTTTTGATATTTTTCTTCTTCTTTCTATCGAGCATTTGTTCTGAAAATACTGCCTACTTTTATTTTAATTCGTTATGAATTATGTAATAAAAATGTTACCAATTATTTATTAATATCTGAAATTTAATAAAATGTTGGTTATCAGATTTTAAAATTTAATTTCTAATGATAAATCATTAAAATTTCTCAAAAGTTAGTTGAAAAATTTATTTTTCAACTAAAATGTAATTTTATTATATGAATTGCTTAACAACAATCACTAATAAACCAATAAAATGGAATAAAAATTTATACATACGAAATGTAAAATTTTACCACGAAAGAAAGACATGGCGTCCATATTGGAATTTTTCCCGCCTTTTTCCCGAGAGCTACTATGACGTTACCAATTAAATCTGCGCAGAAGAAAAGCATAATTTCTAAATAAAGGAATAAAATGTATGTAAAATTATGATTATATTAAAATATCACGACAATCAAATCAAATAAAAACTCATATAAGCCATCTTGTAATTCGATACTCGATTAATATTATAAATCCAAGAATTATTTAGTTGTCAAAAAATTATCAATTCTAATAATACTGAATAAAACATTGAATAAAAATATATTAATTAAATAAAAACGCACAAATGATAATAAAAATAGTTACAAAAAAATAATATTAAAATGCACATCTCGAAAAAATTTCAAACGTTTAATCGTCACGACGAATCAAGTCGAACGATGTCACTTTGCGCTTCTACTTCGCGCATCGAATAACAAGATGGAGAAGGGGGGGATACGCTCGACAATTCGACAAGCCGAAACATGTTTGAACACGAATGTAATTTCTTGGAAATACAATATCTCATAAGGAATGTTTCTAGCCTCGAGCAAAATATAAACGATAGACTAAAAAAAGTAAACAATAAACACACACCCGAGACGTTATACACAATATATATGGAAAAAATGTACCTTGCTTGAATATTTCGATCTCACGGAATGAATATGTAACAAATCGTGAAAAATTTCTATTGCTTTAACACGAATAAAATTGGAAAAATAAAAATAAAAATAAAAAAACGTAATATAATTAAAATTATATTTAAAGAAAAAACCAATAAACGATTTCAAATTCTGTCTCGAAATATTTCGATACGAGATTCTAATGACGCAGTAGATGTAAAATGAACAATCGAAGGAAAAGACACAAAGAAACGCAGAAAACCGATGAATTTCGTTTTCACTACACTGAATGGATTATTTAGAAAATAAAATTAACAATAATTTAAATAAATTTGACAATAATAAGAATAAAATAACTTACTGCGTAATCCGAATTCGCGACGATACGTCCACTTCACACAATTTTCAACTGTAGACTGACGCCATGCGCAGTATGCTGCGCAGTATGATGCGCAGTGCGATGCGCACTAATTCGATTCGCGTCTCGAATTAAACGACGTTTCTGATTGGCTGACTCATAATGCTTATTTTTTTCATTTAAAAACCGCGCGAAAAAATGAAATATAAAATATATTAATTGTTGTAAGATTGGAATCATATATTTATTGGAAAAGTTAAAAATTTATTATTAATTTAATGGAAATAGTAAAATAATTATAATACAAGGAAAGAACATTCAACAATAAAAAGATTTAAAGATTAATTAAATTTAAATAAAAGTAAAACACGAAAAACAAATTTAACAAACGAAAATTGAAAAAATAAAAAAAGAAAATAATATAAAAGTAATTAAATTTAAGATAATTGAAACGCAAGAGTTAAATTTAACTTAAAAATAAATAAATTTAAGAGATTAAATTAAGACATAAAAGAGATACCAATACCAACATAAAAATCAATAAAAGAAATACAAAATAAAAAACAAAAAAGAATATTTAACATAACAATTGATTAAATCTGAAAAAAAACTTATTTAACATAAGATTCAACAAGATATTAAGGAAGATTGAAAAAAAAATTGAAATAAATAAGATATTTTATATTGAGACAAACAGAATTAAAATAAAGAGAAAAACATTAAATTAAATAAATTTAAAAAATTTAAAGAATATAAATAGAATTTGATAGATATATGGATTAATTGGAATTGGAAATATATAAAAAAAATAAATTAACATTATAGTACATAAATAATGAAAACATAAAAAGAGAATATAACACAAAACTACTATAAAATAACTAAATTTCTAACTAACTACTACAAAATAAAAAAAGAAATGAAAGAGAATAAGAAAATAATTTAAAACATCAAGAAAGAATTTAATCTAAGTGTTAATTAACATAAATGAATTGGAAAAAACATACATAAGAAAGAAAATTTTGCTTAATTTCCTGTCTAAATTCTTATTTTCTTGATTTAGATAATCATATAATAATTAAATCCTACTTTTATATTCTAATTCTTTTAGATTCATTTCTAACTTTGATATTAAATTCTTCTCCAATGTTTCAATTTTTCTTCATTTTAGAATTAGTTTGCCTTTATATTATATTATCATTTCATGTTTTATTAATCATTTATATATTACAATGTAAAATTCCTTTCTTATATATGCTGCAGCATTGTTTGGTTGCAACATATAAAAGAATTTAACATTACATTATATAAATAATGAATAAATATAAAAATATAAAAAAAGAATATAACACAAAAGGTAACTATTATAAAATAAAAAAAGATATGAAAGTGAATAGGAAAAGAATTTAATATCAAATCTAAAAATCTAAAACATCAAAAAAGAATTTAACCTAAATGTTAATTAACATAAATGAATTGGAAAAAACATACATAAGAAAGAAAATTTTGTTTAATTTCCTGTCTAAATTCTTATTTTCTTGATTTAGATAATCATATAATAATCAAATCCTACTTTTATGTTCTAATTTTTTTTTATTCACTTTGATATTAAATTCTTCGCCAATCTTTTAATTTTTCTTCACTTTAGAATAGTTTGCCTTTATATTATATTATCATTTCATGTTTTATTAATCATTTATATATTACAATGTAAAATTCCTTTCTTATATATGCTTCAGCATAATGAGATTTAATTGATTGTTTTGTTACAACAGATAAAAGAATTTAATGTTACATTATATAAATAATGAATAAATATAAAAACAAAAAGAAGAATATAACACAAAAGCTAACTAGTATAAAATAAAAAAAGGAATGAAAGAGAAAAGGAAAAGAATTTAATCTCAAATCTAAAAATTTAAAACATCAAAAAAGAATTTAACCTAAATGTTAATATAAATGAATTGGAAAAAACATACATAAGAAAGAAAATTTTGCTTAATTTCCTGTTTAAATTCTTGTTTTCTTGATTTAGATAATTATTAAATTATCTAAATAATAATTAAATCCTACTTTTATATTCTAATTCTTTTAGATTCATTTCTAACTTTGATATTAAATTCTACTTCAATGTTTCAATTTTTCTTCACTTTAGAATAGTTTGCCTTTATATTATATTATCATTTCATGTTTCATTAATCATTTATATATTACAATGTAAAATTCCTTTCTTATATATGCTGCAGCATTGTTTTGTTGCAACATATAAAAGAATTTAACATTACATTATATAAATAATGAATAAATATAAAAACATGAAAAAAGAATATTACACAAAAGCTCACTATTATAAAATAAAAGAATAAATGAAAGATAATAGGAGAAGGATTTAATCTCATATCTAAAAATCTAAAACAGCAAAAAAAAATTTAACCTAAATGTTAATTAACATAAATAAGTTGGAAAAATCATACATAAGAAAGAAAATTTTGTTTAACTTCCTGTTTAAATTCTTGTTTTCTTGATTTAAATAATCATATAATAATCAAATTCTATTTTTATGTTCTAATTTTTTTTTATTCACTTTGATATTAAATTCTTCTCCAATGTTTCAATTTTTCTTCACTTTAGAATAGTTTGCCTTTATATTATATTATCATTTCATGTTTTATTAATCATTTATATATTACAATGTAAAATTCCTTTCTTATATATGCTGCAGCATAGTGAGATTTAATTGATTGTTTTGTTGCAACAGATAAAAAAATTTAATGTTACATTATATAAACAATGAATAAATATAAAAACATAAAAAAAGAATATAACACAAAAGCTAACTACTATAAAATCAAAAAAGGATATGAAAGTGAATAGGAAAAGAATTTAATATCAAATCTAAAAATCTAAGACATCAAAAAAGAATTTAACCTAAATGTTAATATAAATGAATTGGAAAAAACATACATAAGAAAGAAAATTTTGTTTAATTTCTTGTTTAAATTCTTGTTTTCTTGATTTAGATAATCATATAATAATTAAATCCTACTTTTATGTTCTAATTTTTTTTCATTCATTTTGATATTAAATTCTTCTCCAATGTTTCAATTTTTCTTCACTTTAGAATAGTTTGCCTTTATATTATATTATCATTTCATGTTTTATTAATCATTTATATATTACAATGTAAAATTCCTTTCTTATATATGTTGCAGCATTGTTTTGTTGCAACATATAAAAGAATTTAACATTACATTATATAAATAATGAATAAATATAAAAACATGAAAAAAGAATATTACACAAAAGCTCACTATTATAAAATAAAAGAATAAATGAAAGAGAATAGGAGAAGGATTTAATCTCATATCTAAAAATCTAAAACAGCAAAAAAAAATTTAATCTAAATGTTAATTAACATAAATAAGTTGGAAAAATCATACATAAGAAAGAAAATTTTGTTTAATTTCCTGTTTAAATTCTTGTTTCTTAGATTTAGATAATTATATAATAATTAAATCCTTCTCTTATGTTCTAATTTTTCAGTTTCAGATTCTTTTTTAATAACTTTGATATTAAATTCTTCTCCAATTCAGTTTCAATTTTTCTTCACTTTATAATAGTTTGCCTTTATATTATATTATCATTTCATGTTTTATTAATCATTTATGTATTACAATGTAAAATTGTTTTTTGTTATATGTGTTGCACAATAATGAGAGTTAATTGATTGTTATGTTGCAACGGATAAAAGAATTTAATGTTACATTATGCAAATAATGAATAAATATAAAAACATAAAAAGGGAATATAACACAAAAGCTAACTACTATAAAGTAAAAAAAAGGAATGAAAAAAAATAAGAAAAGAATTTAATCTCAAATCTAAAAGTCTAAAAAACTAAAACATTAGAAAAGAATGTAACATAAGTTAATTGAATTAGGGGGGGAAAACAGAAAAGATATTTAATATAACAAAGAAAAGAAGGATTGAAAACATAGGAAAGAAAAATTAAATATCATGATAAACAAACAAAATTGCCAATAAAAAAAAATTGCCGCATAAAATTAATTCAAAAATTAAAGAAATTTAAAGAAAAACATAAAAAAAAGATTTAGCATAAATATTAATTGAATTAGGAGAGACATACATAAAAAAATAATATATCAATCTAACTGAAGATAATATAAAAATTTTACATTGTAATAAATAAATAATAAATAAGTATAAAAACATAAAATGAAAATAAAACGCAACAATATAATAAAAAGATAACAATTATAAACTCAAAGTAATTGAATAAAAAATTTTTCTCCCAAGAGGATAAAGTAGAGTAAGAATTAAGTATTATTGCCATCTCTTAGTGCTTTCAGAAAAATATATCTTGGAAGAGAGCTTACAAGAGATGGTGCTTGTGTTCAATTCTTATCTTATCTCTATTCCACCTAACACTTTCTTCTATTCACCTATTTCTTATTATCTCCTACGTATACCGTTTATATAACGTACGTTTCATTTACGAAAGTAAAATATAAGTATATGAACGAAGTACCGACAAGAAATGAATTAACGCGACATCTTACGGAATTTTCTACAATATATTCTGAATTATCAACCATAGAAAGATCAGATCTGTGCCGTCTATCATAGTATGTATATATTTTAATTACGTATACAATATTATCACTCAAAGATAAAGAAAAACACACAAAAAAGGAAAAATTTTATATTTTATAATTTTCACAAATTACTTTATTCACAAATAAATTCTCCTTTCGCTGTACGTTTGCGAAACGTTCAAATTCAAAACGTTTCGATCGTCGTGCGATACGGACAACAAAAGGAGTAAGAAAAGAAAACCCGACGCGGAAGACTAAGACTGAAAATAAAATTTAAATTAAGAGGCTCTCTATCAATATTTTACACTTCCAACGTTGTGAAAATGAAAAATGATCGATAGTGAAAAGCGTAAAAAAAAAAGAAAAAAAATAAGCCAAATAAGTTTTCCAAAAAGCACTACATCGTTTTATTATAAACAAACTGCTACAACATCTACTTTTCTACGACACATTACTTTATTTAATACCTTTGATTGTGCATGCACTTAATTCTAAATATATTTTCTTTGATCAATATCATACAATCAATCATACAATCTCTTGTTTATGTGAAAAATCATGAGATGACATTAATATTTTACTTATTCCAAATGCTCTTTTCCCTGCCTATATAAAAATTAAACATTTTTTTTTTTTTTTTTTGTAATTTTGCCTATTGAAAATCTAACAAATTCTCTTCAAAATCATACAGTCAATCTATATTCACACTATTAACGACACACAATTTTCAAAAAATTTGATAGGACATAAACCACATGTGGTGAGAGGAATATGCAAATCAGGAAAAATCAATGATGACTAGTGAACAAAGTCACGTGACTATCAAGTATCAAGTATTTGTTTATAACGAGGAAGTTAAGGATGGCAGGATGATCATATTGCCTTGAAAAATAGGAAATATTGGTTTGGAAAACGAAACAGAATGGGAAAGGCGAGATTGGCCTTTTTAAGACTAAGAAGAACAAAATATCATTTATAAATCCTATCTGTCAGAAAGCTAAATATTTCTTCTAACAATCATATATCCTACTTAATACAAAAATTAGAATATTTGTCCAATGATGAGATGTAATCCATTTTGTTGAAAGGTGAAAATGATTCCTGAAACAGACTATACAACAGAATTAGTGAACACAATGACAAAAATAATTAGTTTTTAACAAATATTAGGACCACACATCATTTTGTATTTATATTTTCTTCTCTTTATTTTCTTCTCTTTATTTTCTTTATTCAAACCTGCAACAAACTCAATTACTGGATTAGTAATTAAAAAATAATAATTTACAATAATTTAGGAAAAGAAATATTAATTCCAAAAAAAGAAAAAAAATCAAATTATTAAAATGTTGTTAAGCAATTCATGATTTTAAATAAAAAATATTCATCGATGAAAAGGAAATACATTTTTAATAGTATTTTCAATAACAAATGCTCTTAATAAGGGGGTGCTGAAAAGAGAAAAACGACGAAACGGTAACCAGAAGGGTTACCAAAATAATTATCCACTCAATGAAAACCCGAACAAACCGTGAGTGGAATTTTTTTTTTATTTCGCAACACTAATATACTAATAGATTAAAATCTCAAAAGAAGACGCGAAGAGTGCTTCATTATATTTTCAATGCAATTCTTCATCAACAAAAAAAACGGTAAAAAAAGAAAAAAAGAAAAAAAAAAAGATAAAAGACTCGCGAAAACATATACTAAACTCTAATAAACTAATTTATGCACTCATATTCTATTATACACGCAACACTAATAGCGGAAGATTGCAGCCATAGTCAGAGACTGCCGTCGTACGATCACCCTTTGTACAGCCCTTTTGGCTGTAATAGGTGATTCAGGAGCTGGAACGTACTTCCACAGTCCAAGTGGAAGAAATATGGGCAATTTGGGCAAATAAACGCAACACTACTATAAAAAACGCGATCATTCATCAACGCAACACTAATTCTTCAAATGAATTTAATATAAAATTTATTATTATTCTATAAATCTAAGAAGCTACTTTAAATATCACGATATCACAAATCGTAATTACATTAAATAGAATAAATTCAAATTTATCAAAATTTATCAGAAAAAAGAACAAAAAAAAAAAAAATACTGAAAAAAATAGTCTAATTCATAATGAAAATAATTAAAAGCAACCGCGATTTTTCTTTTCAACGCAACGCTATAGCAAACGCGATCTTTTCTTTTCGCAACTCTAATTCAACCCGTTATTAATTAATCGCAACACTAATGCAAATTTGCCCGCGATTTGCCCATGATGACTGGATGAACGATGGGCCAGCATGCAAATTGGCCAAGACGATACAACATATACTACGTATTACTAAAACGAGCACAATGACAAAGTAGTAACAATGATTTCCCATTCTTTGGATCCAGACAAGATCCAAAAGATGAGAAACCATTCGTTGCAGCCCCTCTTCGTGACAGTTTGTCGAGGCCTCTTCGGTCTTCCTCCTTCGGGCGCAATGCCCGCTGAAACTTAAATCTAGGCTCGAGATTCACTAATCGCAAATCAAAGAAAAAAAGAAAAAAAAGGGGACTAAATCGCGGAAGCTAAGTGCACATGGACGACCAACGATCGCAATGATCATTCTCCGTACATGCACAGAATCTCGAGCGCAACGTTCGTTTCGAAAGCAAATCACGACCGCGACCGCGAAATTCGAAAAATCGATGAGCAAAGCCAGAGACGAATGGCATAATCGTCCATTTATCGCAACTTTACCCTCGATTTATCAAATTTTATTTCCTGAAACAAGTTGTCACGCGAAAAACGCGCCTACCCGATCAGAGACTGTGACAACCTGCCCGGCCCTACCTACTTATAATTAACAGACATACCAGAAGTATACTACCTATCCTACCTAACCCTATATTTAAAAAATGGCAAAACAGGCACACCAACACACTCATTCCACGATTCTCACGCATAATACCCGGGCGCAAAAGCCTACACTAGGGAAAACGTCCCGGGACGCCTCCGACACCCGGGCTTGGCACACTACTCGCACACTCTAACTTTACGTACCATTTTCCTGAAATCGACTGACGATGGCTAGCGACCATTGCGTGAAACGCGACAAAAATGCGCAACATGTATCTGTACATTTTAATTCTGAATATTCATGAATACGTAATTCGTTTTCTAAAAAACTAGAGTGAATGATACCATTATTGTGAACCAAAATTATCATTAAAATATCATTGTAACTTTGAGAATAAAGATTTTAATCTAAGATTTAAGATTAAAGTAATTAATCTTATTATTTATGAGTTATTCGCAATATTTAATTGCGAATATGATCGTAAATTGTGATTAAATAGTGAAGGAAATAATAATTGAAACGACGCAATTCCACAGCCTAACCATACACACATAATGTGGAAAATACGTCGTGCACGATACACTAACGCTTCGTCAGTCGCTAAATAATTTGTATTAGCTTATGAACTAAAGTCATCATACCCATTGCCTCTCTCTCATTCAAGTAACACCTGGGCACGTGAATGAGTTCCTGGCAATGAACACGGAAAGGGTTAAATCTGAAAATCCTGAGCTAAAAAGATATTAATATATCCATTTTGTATCTAACGGGCTAATATTCTTTGACTTTGCATTATATTCTTCATATTATATTTCAAATTATTTGTAACTATTATTTGTAACTTTATATAACTCTACTTTATTTTATTAATTGAATAAATTATTAAAATTTTAGCATATTGAATGTTCAATATTGAATTAAAAAAAGAAATTAGAATTCATTGTAATTTAATTAATTTAAATAAATATTAATAAAAATATCCTCAGGCGATTCCTTCATCAGAGCATATTTTTAAAGACACAAGAATAATATTCAAAACTTATTGCTCTGATTCTACAATCTGCCTGTCGCGAAATGTCTTCTTACAGAAAATTTAATTCACATTTGTACGAATAAAAATTGAACTTTATTATTCACCAGTGTTGTAAATCATATATATTGAAGTTATATGAATTTATTATGTGACAATCACAATAATCAAATTGATCAAATATCATAAAATGTTACTCTGAAGGATTTTGAATTGGAGAAATTCAAACTAATTATTGTTATATTATTATTATTATGTTATATACTAATTATTATTATACTGATAATTATTATATGTTTTGACATTAGAAAATTACTAATATAAACATAATATAAACATTTTATATTAATCAAAAACGCGAACTGTAAGAAGACTCTAGCCTGAACTAAGAAATAAAACACAAAAAAATAATGTTACTACTCACGGTATTATTTATTATATAAATAAATACCCGTGGTCATTGTGCTCGTGCAAAATTCTACGTATACAACCAGTCACTCGTGTCGATTCGGATCTTTCATCCTACGACATGGTTGAGTGACCGGAGGAACCAAAAAGCATGCGACTCACCATACGATGCGACGAACGCCTTCCCTGTTATTGTAGCCCAGAAGTCATCGAGAAGAAGGTTGTCATCACGTAGGAAGATGAAGAAGAAATCTGTGACAAAACATCATAATTTAAAACACCGAATTGAAATACGAAACTATTAAATTTGCAATATGTAATAATGATACATATTGAAATTCTAATTAAAAATTTAGATAAATAAAAGGATAATTACCTCTTCGCGTGATGGATGATCACCTTATTCTCTTCAGAGAAGCACTGACTCTACCCTATACCGAAAACGAAATATTTAAAATAAAAAAAATAACAAAATAAAAAACTAATAACGCGTTCGTATATATTCTGTAATCGGCGAACAAGCACTGATTCTAATTTCGCGTATAATTATTATAATTAATTAATTAAATTTAATTAAAGCTATTGTGCTTTAAAAATATATTCAAAATACTGTTACGAAGCAAACACTGATTCTATTAACCACATTGCGCGTGGTCACAAATATTTTTTAAAATTAAAGTCCAAGAAAAATCTTCATAAAGATGATAAGCATCTGAAAAATAAAATGTGAAATATTGTAATTTTTTTCTTAAAAATATAACATTCGTTATTTAAAATTTTGGAATAGTAAAAAAAAAAGAATTATATTTAACTTTAATAAACTTTAATAAAAAAAAAATTAAGTTGCTAATAAATTTTAATAATAATAGAAATATGAAATTCTAATATAAATATAAAAGATTAAAATATAAAAAATGAGAATCTAATGATTCTTCTTACCTCTTCGCGTGGTGGATGATCGCCGTATTCTCTTGAGAGAAGCACTGATTCTACCCTATACCGAAAACGAATATTTATAAAAAGAAAAAAAAAAAAAATAAAAATAAGAAACTAATAACGCGTCCGTAATATAAATTATAATCGGCGAACAAACACTGCTTCTACCTTCGCGTTTGATTGTTCTAATTAAATTTAATCAGAGCTATTATGCTCTAAAAAATATTAAAAATACTACTGGACGAAGCAAACACTGACTCTATTAACCGCATTGCGCGCGGTCACAAATATTTTCTGAAATTAACATTAAATTAGTAGAGGGGTAGGGAGAAATATAAGAAGAAGCAATATCTTTTTGATATTTTTCTTCTTCTTTCTATCGAGCATTTGTTCTGAAAATACTGCCTACTTTTATTTTAATTCGTTATGAATTATGTAATAAAAATGTTACCAATTATTTATTAATATCTGAAATTTAATAAAATGTTGGTTATCAGATTTTAAAATTTAATTTCTAATGATAAATCATTAAAATTTCTCAAAAGTTAGTTGAAAAAGAAATTTTTCAACTAAAATGTAATTTTATTATATGAATTGCTTAACAACAATCACTAATAAACCAATAAAATGGAATAAAAATTTATACATACGAAATGTAAAATTTTACCACGAAAGAAAGACATGGCGTCCATATTGGAATTTTTCCCGCCTTTTTCCCGAGAGCTACTATGACGTTACCAATTAAATCTGCGCAGAAGAAAAGCATAATTTCTAAATAAAGGAATAAAATGTATGTAAAATTATGATTATATTAAAATATCACGACAATCAAATCAAATAAAAACTCATATAAGCCATCTTGTAATTCGATACTCGATTAATATTATAAATCCAAGAATTATTTAGTTGTCAAAAAATTATCAATTCTAATAATACTGAATAAAACATTGAATAAAAATATATTAATTAAATAAAAACGCACAAATGATAATAAAAATAGTTACAAAAAAATAATATTAAAATGCACATCTCGAAAAAATTTCAAACGTTTAATCGTCACGACGAATCAAGTCGAACGATGTCACTTTGCGCTTCTACTTCGCGCATCGAATAACAAGATGGAGAAGGGGGGGGATACGCTCGACAATTCGACAAGCCGAAACATGTTTGAACACGAATGTAATTTCTTGGAAATACAATATCTCATAAGGAATGTTTCTAGCCTCGAGCAAAATATAAACGATAGACTAAAAAAAGTAAACAATAAACACACACCCGAGACGTTATACACAATATATATGGAAAAAATGTACCTTGCTTGAATATTTCGATCTCACGGAATGAATATGTAACAAATCGTGAAAAATTTCTATTGCTTTAACACGAATAAAATTGGAAAAATAAAAATAAAAATAAAAAAACGTAATATAATTAAAATTATATTTAAAGAAAAAACCAATAAACGATTTCAAATTCTGTCTCGAAATATTTCGATACGAGATTCTAATGACGCAGTAGATGTAAAATGAACAATCGAAGGAAAAGACACAAAGAAACGCAGAAAACCGATGAATTTCGTTTTCACTACACTGAATGGATTATTTAGAAAATAAAATTAACAATAATTTAAATAAATTTGACAATAATAAGAATAAAATAACTTACTGCGTAATCCGAATTCGCGACGATACGTCCACTTCACACAATTTTCAACTGTAGACTGACGCCATGCGCAGTATGCTGCGCAGTATGATGCGCAGTGCGATGCGCACTAATTCGATTCGCGTCTCGAATTAAACGACGTTTCTGATTGGCTGACTCATAATGCTTATTTTTTTCATTTAAAAACCGCGCGAAAAAATGAAATATAAAATATATTAATTGTTGTAAGATTGGAATCATATATTTATTGGAAAAGTTAAAAATTTATTATTAATTTAATGGAAATAGTAAAATAATTATAATACAAGGAAAGAACATTCAACAATATAAAGATTAATTAAATTTAAATAAAAGTAAAACACGAAAAACAAATTTAACAAACGAAAATTGAAAAAATAAAAAAAGAAAATAATATAAAAGTAATTAAATTTAAGATAATTGAAACGCAAGAGTTAAATTTAACTTAAAAATAAATAAATTTAAGAGATTAAATTAAGACATAAAAGAGATACCAATACCAACATAAAAATCAATAAAAGAAATACAAAATAAAAAAACAAAAAAGAATATTTAACATAACAATTGATTAAATCTGAAAAAAACTTATTTAACATAAGATTCAACAAGATATTAAGGAAGATTGAAAAAAAAAATTGAAATAAATAAGATATTTTATATTGAGACAAACAGAATTAAAATATAAAAGAGAAAAACATTTAAATTAAATAAATTTAAAAAATTTAAAGAATATAAATAGAATTTGATAGATATATGGATTAATTGGAATTGGAAATATATAAAAAAAATAAATTAACATTATAGTACATAAATAATGAAAACATAAAAAGAGAATATAACACAAAACTACTATAAAATAACTAAATTTCTAACTAACTACTACAAAATAAAAAAAGAAATGAAAGAGAATAAGAAAATAATTTAAAACATCAAGAAAGAATTTAATCTAAGTGTTAATTAACATAAATGAATTGGAAAAAACATACATAAGAAAGAAAATTTTGCTTAATTTCCTGTTTAAATTCTTGTTTTCTTGATTTAAATAATCATATAATAATCAAATCTTTTTGTTACTACTATTTTTATGTTCTAATTTTTTTTCATTCATTTTGATATTAAATTCTTCTCCAATGTTTCAATTTTTCTTCACTTTAGAATAGTTTGCTTTTATATTATATTATCATTTCATGTTTTATTAATCATTTATATATTACAATGTAAAATTCCTTTCTTATATATGCTGCAGCATAATGAGATTTAATTGATTGTTTTGTTGCAACAGATAAAAGAATTTAATGTTACATTATATAAATAATGAATAAATATAAAAATATAAAAAACATAAAAAAGAATATAACACAAAAGCTAACTATTATAAAATAAAAAAAGATATGAAAGTGAATAGGAAAAAAATTTAATCTCAAATCTAAAAATCTAAAACATCAAAAAAGAATTTAACCTAAATGTTAATTAACATAAATGAATGGAAAAAACATACATAAGAAAGAAAATTTTGTTTAATTTCCTGTTTAAATTCTTATTTTCTTGATTTAGATAATCATATAATAATCAAATCCTACTTTTATATTCTAATTTTTTTTTTATTCACTTTGATATTAAATTCTTCTTTTTTTATTCACTTTGATATTAAATTCTTCCAATGTTTCAATTTTTCTTCACTTTAGAATAGTTTGCCTTTATATTATATTATCATTTCATGTTTTATTAATCATTTATATATTACAATGTAAAATTCCTTTCTTATATATGTTGCAGCATTGTTTTGTTGCAACATATAAAAGAATTTAACATTACATTATATAAATAATGAATAAATATAAAAACATGAAAAAAGAATATAACACAAAAGGTAACTATTATAAAATAAAAAAAGATATGAAAGTGAATAGGAAAAGAATTTAATCTCAAATCTAAAAATCTAAAACATCAAAAAAAAATTTAATCTAAATGTTAATTAACATAAATAAGTTGGAAAAAACATACATAAGAAAGAAAAATTTGTTTAATTTCCTATTTAAATTCTTGTTTCTTAGATTTAGATAATTATATAATAATTAAATCCTTCTCTTATGTTTAATTGTTTCAGATTTTTTTTTAATAACTTTGATATTAAATTCTTCCAATATTTCAATTTTTCTTTACTTTAGAATAGTTTGCCTTTATATTATATTATCATTTCATGTTTTATTAATCATTTATATATTACAATGTAAAATTGTTTTCTTATATGTGTTGCACAATAATGAGAGTTAATTGATTGTTATGTTGCAACGGATAAAAGAATTTAATGTTTACATTATGCAAGTAATGAATAAATATAAAAACATATAAAGGGAATATAACACAAAAGCTAACTACTATAAAGTAAAAAAAGGAATGAAAAAAAATAAGAAAGGAATTTAATCTAAAAGTCTAAAAAACTAAAACATTAGAAAATAATGTAACATAAGTTAATTGAATTAGGAGAGAAAAACAGAAAAGAAATTTAATATAACAAAGAAAAGAAGGATTGAAAACATAGAAAAGAAAAATTAAATATCATGATAAACAAACAAAATTGCCAATAAAAAAAAATTACCGCATAAAATTAATTCAAAAATTAAAGAAATTTAAAGAAAAACATAAAAAAAAGATTTAGCATAAATATTAATTGAATTAGGAGAGACATACATAAAAAAATAATATGTCAATCTAACTGAAGATAATATAAAAATTTTACATTGTAATAAATAAATAATAAATAAGTATAAAAACATAAAATGAGAATAAAACGCAACAATATAATAAAAAGATAACAATTATAAAGTAATTGAATAAAAAATTTTTCTCCCAAGAGGATAAATTAGAGTAAGAATTAAGTATTATTGCCATCTCTTAGTACTTTTAAAAAAATATTTCTTGGAAGAGGCAAAAGATGGTACTCGTATTCAATTCTTATCTTATCTTTATTTCCTTATTTCTTATTATCTCCCGGGTGCCATTTATATAATGTATGTTTCATTTACGAAAGTAAAATATAAATATATAAAGACATTACCGACAAGAAATGGATTAACGTGACATCTTACGGAATTTTCTATAATATATTCTGAATTATCAACCAAAGAAAAGTCAGATTTGTGCCGTCTATCAATATGTATTCTTTTAAATATGTATTCTAATTATGTATACAATATTATCACTCAAAGATACAAAAAAAGAAAAATCTTATATTTTATAATTTTCATAAATTATTTTATTCATAAATAAATCCTCCTTTCAGTATATGTTTGCAAAACTTTCAAATTCAATATATTCATTATTCGGTAAATCCAATATAAAGATTAATGAATTTAAATAAAAGTAAAACACGAAAGAGAAATTTAACAAAAAACTTATATAAATTCATGAAAATTGAAAAAATAAAAAAAAAAATAATATAAAAGTAACTAAATTTAAGAATATTGAAACACAAATTAAATTTAAAAACTTAAAAATAAATAAATTTAGGAGGTTAAATTAAGATATAAAAGAAAGCAATGCCAATGTAAAAATCAATAAAAGAAATACAAAAGTAAAAAACAAAAAAGAATATTTAACAAATTGATTAAATCTGAAAAAAACTTATTTAACATAAGATTCAAAGATATTAAGAAAGATTAAAAAGAAAAAATTGAAATAATAAATATGATATTTTATATTGAGATAAACGGAATTAAAATATAAATATAGAAAAATATTAAAATTAAATAAATTTGTTAAAAATATTTTAAAAAATAGAAATATTAGAATATTTTAAAAAATGTAGAAAAATTTATCATGTGTTAATAAATTTTATAAATTACCATTTCTGGAATATCAAAGACATTCAGAGATGGCACTAATCTTCAATTCTATTAGTTTGGCCTTGAAGAGATTTTCACTTAGTGGATTGATTTTTATATTTTTATTCTTTTCTTATTGTTCTTGATATATTATTATATAAAATTTAGTTGAATATATTTTTAGCATTTTTTCAAAATTATAACGTATTTTATTTTTTTATGTAAAAATATATAGTGAGTACATCTTCAAGTTTATAAAACTCTCGCTAATATTATGTACATTTATTATATTTTATTCTTTAATTTATATCATTTCATGTATAATAATTTTTAAGTACCTAAAAACATCAATTTTAAAAATTTAAAAAAATATAATTTTATTTTAGAAATAGTCTAGAAAATTAATTAATTTTTCTTATTTTATGGGGTTTAATTTATGATAAAATAAGTTTTTAAGTATCAATTTTGAGCTACATTGTAAAAATCTGTTAAAATGAAAAATAGATTATAAATAATATAATATTTTCTCTGATTTTCAAAAATATTTTGTAATCATATTTTAAATCGTAATTTTACAAATGCTTAAAAAAAACAAATACCTCATCCATGATATATTACTAATTTGCAATATTCCATTGAATTAATTAAACATAATTTAATATTAGTTATTATATAATATAATAAAAAAATAAATTATAATGAATTTAAATATTACAATATAATAAATATTTAAATACGAATTAGTCTATGTTTAAAAAGTAAAATATATTAAAATAATTATTAAATCTGATTTTCTTCAGGTATCACTTCTAATGGTTATGGCTGTGCCAGACCTGGACGACCTGGAGTCTATACGAAAGTGCATCATTATCTCCCTTGGATTGAACATGTAATTTCCAGAGAAGATATTCGATCTTCAATAGCTTCTTGCAAAGGTCATCGATGTCCTTTAGGCGAGTGTTTGCCAAAATCTCGAATATGTAATGGATTTCTAGAATGTTCAGATGGTAGCGATGAACGTAATTGTTCTATTAATTTATAGAAATGAAGACTGATTGTATTTGTATTTATTCGTTCCATTTTATATATTAAACGAACGAATTAATTAAAATAAAATTTCAATATATAAAAAAATTTATAAATTTATATTTATAATATAATATAATATTATATTAAGAATTTATATAAATTTATAAATTTTGAAAACAATTAAAGCATAAGAAAATAAAAAAAAGAATGAATTTTTTGAAATTAAAAAATATAGTATATAAAAATATAGTATAGAAAACATATACTAAAAATATGTTTCATCATTAAAATATTCCATCTTTTTTTTGGAAATATTGCTGTGAAATATAAATATTCATTGATTTTATATAAATGTGCAATAAATAGCTAGAAATCAAAAGTTAAAGATAAATGTTAGAGAGTGTATTAAACATCAAATGTAAAATGTTTCAAAAAATTTTAGTTATTAATGATAACTAATAATACTATTAACACTAACTTATACTCTTTTATACAATTATCTTTGCATTTGATAGTTTAAATTAACAATAATATGTTTAAGTTACAGGAATAGATCTACTAATTATATATATATATATATATATATATATATATATATATATATATATATAGATACATAATAGATCTACTGATTATATATTAAGAAAATCTTTGTAATTAAATTTATACGAAAATAATATGAATAATTGCGAAGAATAGTATTTTTGAATCACCCAATTGTTAATTCATAAATACTTACTACTATAGAAACTTGGCATTTTGATTCTTTTACTTTATTAGTTATAAAAATGAATCTTAAGGCCACGTATATCATGTTCATTAATTTCAGTTTCTTTGTAAACTCGAAGTTTTTTAACATAATGTGTATATATATTATATCATATCTAATTATGTAAAAAAATTCTTTTAATGCTAATAAATAAGAGTTTTTAAAAAAATAAATTCTTATTCATAATTTTTTATCTGAAAAATATAATAAATAACATTTTAATTAACATAATAATAACGTTTTAATTAATATAATATCTTCAAGTGAAAAGTTCAGTATGAAGAATTATAATACAAGATTTAAATAGTATAATTTTATTAGGACAATTAGAAATAGCACTGAAAATCATATTGAGAAATAAATATTAATCTCGATATAATACTTTATCGATATTAAAACGAAAAAAAGATTGTTAGGGATTACTGCATTATGGGCAGCACGATCCTTACTGATAAATAATTTTAGTCAAATAATTATTTCAATAATTAGTTCAATAATCATACAAATATGTTTAGTACCATATAAATGATAAAAACAGTCATAAACTCTTTCGAGTTTTCCTTTCATCTCTTTAGTGGAAAGGATCGAACTGCTAAATTCATTGTTATTCTATTATGACCATGTCATTTTAAATCGTGCCTTTAAGTAGTTAATATTAGATTATACCTACGATTAGCACAATATACTAAATGGTAAAAATCACAATGTAATTTACTTCAAACAGCACGCTTTTAAAATTCAATATCAAGTTTATAATTCATTTATTATTTATTATTCGAAATGTTCTTTTTTTACGGTTGGATTATCAAGATTTTTGCAGAACCGTTTTTTTCTTTTTTAATGATTTTTAACTACGTATACATTTTGAATTTGAAAGTTCTCAAACGCGCCTAAAAGATCGACGTTATTCATAAAATAAATTTAGCATCCCATTTTATTTACACATCACGAACATTTATAAACACGGAAGACTCACAAAATAAAAGCTCAAATATTAAAATCGAAATCATATTATTATTATTATATACTGACACAAAATAATTTATTTCTAATTAATATTTTCTAAAAAAAAACTAATAATACCATAAACAAATGATATGTAAAATAAATGTGATGCAAAAGTCTGAAGTTAATATTATTAACTCTCTCGCTGCAGGCCGAGTTTAATACAAAACACATATAACAATAATAGAATGCATAAAATATGTAGAAAATGTCAATATAGTAATATTTACTGAAATTTATCTAAATCCATGATTTATGACACAGATATATTCATTAAAATAAAATAATTAAATATATCTAAAAATATCTACAAGAATATTTTTGAGTACTTATAGCGATAATAGCAGCGAAAGGGTTAAATTATCGATATGACATCACTAACACTGTATAAATGACTCGTGAATGCTTCCTGATATTTTGATTTCTCAGAAATTGTTTACATACGCATCACTCTCTATTCTCCTGTCAAGAATATCGAGTGACAATTCCATGACGAGTACAACTGAAAAATCTCGGGAAGCAAATTTGGTGTGGACAAAAGTTTGATCACGATAAAAAATGGTGTAAATATATAAAAGGTCAGATTTGAAAATAGAAAAACTTTTGTCCATACCATTTTAATCCAATCCAGGCTCCTTATCTCAGCACCAATGTGCGTAATAATATATTCGTGAAGAATGTCGACTCCATTTTTTTCCATTATCACTTATTAGACGAATCACAATATTACTAGGGATTTAATTATGACTATATTACAAAATATCGAGTTGCAGACAATCGAATATCTGCATGTTTATAAGGTATATAATTTAATAAGATTCGTTTAAATTGAGCATCATTTTAAAGTGATTCCAATTTCATTCGCAATGGAATCGATAATCTTCATATAATACGCGAATATGTTCGAAACAAGATATAGAGCAGCGATATTAAAACATTCAATCGATTTATCTAATACAATTCTATACTTTTATGTACTCGCATTTTTCCCTAATTCTCCATCCTTCTTTTAATTCTTAAATTAATTAAAGAAGCAATAAATAATAATTCGACGAATTCTTTGAAGATGATATTTCTAATGAGCTGTAGACAGACGTAGACAGACTCGTAGACAGACGTTTAGTTAGGCTATGAATAATTGAATTATTGAATAATTGAATTATTTTAGCCCAGTGAATCAACTGCGATCGTACTCAGACCTTTGGGACTAATAGTTGTTTTGAATTGCTCTGGTATTGGATATTCAACCTGTAAAAATATACCAAAAAAAGATTAAAATAAAAATGTAAAAATAAATCTATATACTTAAATATTTAATAAACTTACATAATCTCCATTTCCTTTAGGTACCATAACATTCATTTCACTAGATTTGCTACTAATAAATTCCACATCTAATGATTCCGAATTCAAATACATTTGACAACCATCTGTCTTGTCAATAGAAATTGTGGGAACTTTTCCTAAAACCTATAATTAGATAAAAAGGAAATAAGTTAATTTTGTACACACTTTATATACATTATCGATATTTATATATCGAGAAGTAACAATTGCTAATCGCAGTTTTTTTCAATTTTCCATATTTCACATAGTGTAGGTAAAAATAATTATAAATAGGAATTGATCACATTTTGAAACCTATAATTTGATTTTTATAATATATCTAATACATTTTACACCTCTTTTCAAAATGCATTGGCAATTCGGTAAGATTCTCTTCTATCTTTTCCTGTATAATTAATAACTATAATTAAAATTCAATATTTCGAGTCAAACAAATCTATCTCGTTCACTTAATCGACAAACAGGCGGAAATCTTGAACCTGTGCAAATGATCTGTGAAATTGATTGGAAAGAATGTCCAAAAGCAATCGCAAATTATATTTGGAGTGAGATTGTAACCGATGTCCTCGACTACTTGAGGAACGAAAGCATAGTCTGGCGGGTACAGAGAATTATTATTTTTGACTTGCAATGAATTAGAAGTCTATGAATACATGAACATAGCGGTCAGGTAAGTTCTTATAACTAATAAGACTTTTTATATCTGAACGCTATGTTCACTATTTGTCATATGAAAAAAGGATCAAAATAATTATCTTTACAATATAAATACTTTACTAACCATATTAATATTTGAAGGTAGTAGCCGTATGTTCTTTACTCATTATATTACTGCGTGCAATATATCTCAAAGTAAAACGTAGTAATAATGCCGCTATCGATAAAGATATTCTCAATAAAGTGGGATACAAAGTAGAAGATCTTGAATTGAAAGTTAACATATTAACATATAAACTTCAATATGGTAGTTGGCCTCTACCTCACCAAGTTCAGAAATCAAATTTCAAGAAAAATTTGCGAAATCTTAGACTAACTCTATCCAGTCCTAACGACCGCAATAATTGGATAAAACATGTTTTATTAAGGTATCAAAATTGTAATTATAATGATAATTTTTAATAATATAGAAAAGATTAAAATATAAAAAATAAAAACTATAGGATTGTATTAAAAATTTTAAATTGAAAAGTATGTTTTTCTAGCCCCAGACATAAAGAATCATACCTTTCATATTCAAAGTATTATCCTTCAGAGCATCATTTGACAGAATTGTTTGATGCAAAGAAAAAGAGTGTGTACCCTTACCTCCGGCAAGAAAACTTACCAGTGGAATATAGTAGTAAATCATCTAAAAGTAGTAGTGACAAATCTCTCAAGTACAATCACAAATCCAAAATATTCTTCCAAATTCACTAATATTATTAACATATTAAGATAATTTTACTTTCAGATTAAATTCTACGTTTAAAAATATAATGAAACGAAAGCATTATGATACATTCAAGAATGAAAATTATGAAATGCAATACAGAAATGCGATATCGCTACCATTATTTTCAAGAAGAAAATATAGTAAAACAGGAAGAAAAGCAAGAAAAGATGTGAAGGACACTGAAACCGGAAAAGTGACAACGGCTTGTAAGAAATTCACAAAAACCATAGACGATTGCAAAAGATATTTGAAGGAATTACACGATAGCAATAAAAATCTTGGACTGATCTGTAGTTCATCTGAAATTAGCTATGAATCCTCGATTAAAAATGTTTGGTCAGATACGCAGGTAAATAAATAAAATAAAATATTATTGTATTAAAAAGACAATATTAAATTTGGATATTATATTATAAAAACAAAATTATTAATAACCTATCAAATCTTATTATAGCAGCAAAAATGTGTTGAAGCAAAAAATCCAATTAATTTAAATGAAAATTTCAACAATAAAGAAAATGATGATGAAAAAGAGGAAAGTAAAAAAATGAAGAACTATGAAAAAATTCATAACAAACAACAAAATAACGATCAATGTTTAGAACTATCAAATGCGATCTATCCGGTATTACAATTAATTGACAAACGTTTATTACCTTCAAAAATGAATATATCATTTTATACTGACATGTTTCCTCAGCAATTAACGTCGAAGATGTTAATTCCACGTGAACGAAGAAAATACACAAAGACGTCTGAAGAAGCGTTGTATCAGGTAAAAAAGAAATTAGAAAGTTTACATAATGTTTTGCGTATGTACGAGTTACAAAAAGACGAGACAAAAATATCAGAGAAACAACAAGAAGACAATAACAAAATGAATAATACCTGCCAAAATGTTATGGACACACTTGTCTCGGTTACAACAGAAGGTAACAATCGAAATAGAATTAAAAAAACCAAAATAAATTTTAATAATAATAGTAGAAACAACAGCAAGGAAATTCAACAAACAACTTCTAATAGTTCTGAACCATATGAAAGTGATGAAACAATAAAAAGTTCAATAGTATCAATACAAAATTATTCCAGTACACTTAACGCATATTGTGTAAATAATATAAATGATCCTTATTGTTTGCTTACGGAAAAATTTGATCAAAAAATATCTCCCAGAAATTATGATGAATTGGAGATAATTCCAAATAATCAAATTGTATATTCCTCTAGTGTTAAATATGAACGAATTCCTGAAAGAATTTATTATACTCTTTCATCTGATTCTTCTGATGGAAAAGAAGATAAAAAAAAAACTGCAATATCAGAAACTTTAACGTCATTTCCAAATGTATACATCAAAAATAATCAAACAAAGTCATTCAGTTTCTCTAATCAATATCCAATTCCAATGGAAACTGATGAAGATATAATAATGACAACAACCTCGAGTCGAACGGAAGTATCAAAAGATAGTGAATTTGAAGATAAGTCGACAGCATTGTTACTTCAAGAAGCATTGCAATTCAAGAAAGCTCTATTAACGCGCGTTGAACTAGAAAAATTATGTTATACAAATGATAAAAAAGAAGAAATAAATAACGGATCAGAATCAGATCATGGTAAATATTCTTATATTAACAATAGTTTACAATCTAAATTTTTGGATATCATATCAGAAGAACAATCAGTTAGTAGTTCTACTGAAAAAACCAGTAGAACTTATATGTTTTTCAATTTGAAACAAGACAAACAATTTAATAATGATATATTAGATTTTACCCAACGAAATGATTTCAATACACATAAAAAATATTTGGACTCAAAACACACTCTTAGTTCACCTTCTGAATATTTTAGCTTTTGTAATATAACTCAGAAAGAAAATACAATTAATAGTAGTCAGCTATCTTTACCAAATCATACTCATTTTCAAGAAAACGAATCTATAGAAGTAATTCCAAGTACATTGCAAATAGAATATTTAAATGATACTTTGAATGAATCTAATGACAAGCTTATAACATTTTCAAGTTGTTTGAATACAACAGAAACAAATGTGAATGAACAACAAATATGTTATGATTGTATGAATAAAACACAGAATTTCAGAGAACATTTCACACATATAAATAATATAAATGAATTTATAACTCAAAATATTAATAGCGTAGAATTATTTTCAGAAGATTTAGATACTCCTTCAATAAAAAAAATTGAAAATTCCAATAAAAATATAACTTCTAATTTTCTTAATACTGAATCTCTGAAACAATATAGCAGTGTTAAAAGTATTAAAAATATAGATGATACATCAAAACTAAATATATTGAATGATAAAGAACATATTGAAGATAATGAAATTTTATCATGCAATTCAAATTTAACTTTAAAAAGAAATCCTGGCGCATGTTCGCTATTCGAACAAACAGTGACACATGTACATGCAAATAAAATATTAGAAATAGATGATTTACTTGAAAGTAGTGATCCAATAAATGATGATGAATTATCATTCAATGAAAGTAAAGAAACTGCGTTTGAAATGAATTTAATACAGGATTCATTAACATCCTGTATACATTTTTCTAATGATTCTAATTATCCAGAACCATCATCTGTTACAATATTAGTTAACAAATCAGTAGATGAAGATAAATTGATTGATTTAGATTGGTTAAATGTCAACAATGATTTCAGTGATGATGAGAAAAATATAAAAACATATTCAACAAACACAATTACTCTTCAAAAATATAGTACAACAAATACAGATAATTATAAAGAAACAAAAACTCATTATATCAAAAATGATAAACTTGAAGATGAAAAAATTAATTCAAGCATACAAAATTCATTTGAAAATCTAGATAAAAAAGAAATAGTTAGAGATCCGGATTTTTATAAATCTTATTCCAATCTCATTTCTCCACATAGTAGTATGTACTTTACAGATGAAGCTTCAAGTTCCAACATAAAATTAAATACTCATAATTCAAAACTTTATAAAGGTTATTTACATTCTAATATATATACACAAAATAATAAAGAAAATGAATTATGTTGTGAGAATAAACATTTGAAACATACAAAAAATATTGAAACATTTTCAATTTCGACGTTGAATGAAAAGAAAAAAACAAATTTCCCAATTTCGACAAACAATGATAAATCTTTTTTCAAAATTTCAAATGATATATCAGAGAGTAAACAAAATTTATCAGAATCTAACAAAATACATAATGAAAATGATCTACTTTCTAAAACTTGTATAGAAAATAAGGATACATTATTAATTAAAGAAAGAAAAATTTCAGAAAAAGAAAATGATATTTTGAACAATAAAAATTCAATTTCTTATAAGGATATTAGAAATTATAATTTAATATCTACAGAAAATGTTTTATCAAATGAGATATTATCCAATTCGATAAATAATAATGAAAAATTAGAGCAATATATTACATCGTCAAATCTACCTCCGCAACAAATTTCTCCAAGGGAAACGAAAGAAAATAAAACAATGAAAAAAATAAATA
Organism: Apis mellifera; assembly: GCF_003254395.2. NCBI lineage: Eukaryota > Metazoa > Arthropoda > Insecta > Hymenoptera > Apidae > Apis > Apis mellifera. The sequence continues at coordinate 4,655,796 of NC_037647.1, forward strand.
CGACAGTGAAATCACGAAGTCATGAAAATTATATTTCCAATATCGAAAAATTAAAGAAAACAAATTTACAGAATTTAAAATGCTTAAAATCTGATTTATTGAACACGGGTCGAATTAAAATAGAAAATAATAAAAATATAACATATACAAAATTAAGAGATCTATCGGCAGAACCTAAACGTAATACGGAAAATAGTATTAAATTAGATAAAAAAAGATCACGATCACAAATAAGTTTTCGAACAAACGAATTACTAAAAGAAGTAACATTACAATCACATGAATTCCCAAGCAATAAAAATTCTATAAATTACACTAAATCATTAGAAACGAAATTTAAATTAAAAAGTCCTTTAAAATCTTTGACACCAACGCCGAAAACGTCTTCAAGATCTTGTATACCGATTTTGAAAAGCCGTTTGGAAGCAGCTCGAAAGATTGAAAATGAATCGCGACCTAAAAGTCCAACGAGAGGACCGCTAACAATGACTATGTCCTGGAGAGATAATATATGTAACAAAAATCAAAATGTAACAGATGAAGTTCAAGTAGAAGGTAAAACAAGAAATAATGATCCGCCTATAGAAGGAGTAAATTATGCAGAAAAGATAAATAATAGTGGTAATCATAATCAAGATTCAATAAAAATATCGCAAAATAACGTAAATGAAAATGCTGATAATAATATTATCTCGCAAGAACAAATGATAATATATGTTAACATATTTACAAAATATGACGATAATACTACAAAAATAGTGAATCCAAATAAATTTCTGGATTATATGAAGAATAGAAAATTAAATATAGAACAATTGCAAGAAAATCAAGTTAACAAGAAACATTCTGAACTTCATGAGACTTCCACAAAAAATGAGAAAGATACAATACATAAAATTGTTACAGTCGTTTCTTCTGTTATAGATGGTAATGAATTAAATGAAACTACGTCAACTAAATCATCAACATTAAAACCACAAAAAACTTCGTTGTCAAATATTTTACTAAATGGTCAATTAAAAAATTTATGTTTCTTATCTGTTGAACAAAGAGAAATCGATGTAACTGCCAAACCTTCTGTTGTTGATACTAGCACATCGATATCAGATTTAGATAATATTTCAAAGATATCAAAAAGTACATTAAATAAATTTCAAATATGCGGAACACCTAAAGAATTAAACAATGAGGAATATATAGCGTTACTAGAAATTCTTCATCAGGAATCCAATTTTGTACATTTACGAGAATTGCAAAATATTTGTAAAAAACTTGTATCGGAACATCCAAAAATCTAAGCAAAATTTAATCACAAATATAAAATATTCATCTGTATTTATAAAATTCATAATTAATAATGGCACTTATATATATATATATTTTTTTTTGTAATATTACACTTTTATTTCAAGATATAGAACATAAACTAAATGTAATTATATTGTATATGTATATACTTATTTGGAAATAAATATATTTTTTACACAATATTTTATGTAATAAAAAATAGATCCTATTGCATTTTTTTTATAAACAATAAAAATAAATAACATACCTGCATTTGCACACTTTGACAATTGACGAATTCAATACTTGATACAACGGAGTCGAAAACAACAGATGATTTACGACATGAATCCATAACAATGGAATTAACTTTGCCTTTAATAACTAAAGTACTATCTTGACATCGAAACATGTAGATTACATTGTTCATTTCCACATTATCAATAAGTAAATCTTTATTAGCTTTATGATATTCCTATAATAAATGCAATGTTTTATAAATAAAATAATTTTTAATAAAATAAATAAATATTATTATTTACCACAAGCCATTTTTTTCCATCTCTAGTAAATACAGGAGGTTTATCAATTGGTGCATTTGCAGATGGTACTGTTTTTGTTGGTACAGTATTACCAACAATTGGTGCTTTAAATGGTGCTGGCCCAGTTCTCAGTGAAGGATTTTTATGTGTTTGCATATCTGACGTAACTTTCTTTAAATCTATAAATATTGATTAATTTTAAAGATTTTATTACTTGAATAAAATTAATATTTAATAACTGTGCTATGTTTACTTTTTGTAATAGCTTCTCCTTGATTAATTTCAGCGAAAAGAGCACTTCTATCATCACTAATATTTGCTGGTATTATGTCTGCCATAGGCATACATGGTGGTGGAGGTGGTGGTATGCCTACTGGTGCAGAGCCAGTTTTTGCCCATACTAATCCTGTAGTATGATGCTGACGCACATATTGCTGCAGATCACTTAATGTTTGTATCCAAGCTTTACACCATTCAGCATGTACTTTATCTCTGTAAATATAAAAAACTATATGAACTCTATATCAGTAATTAATTTCTAACATAAAAAAAATTATAAGTTATAGAAAACAAGAAAAATATTTGATTTATTATTGAATTAATTGAAAAACTAAAATAAAAACTTACTTTTCTTTCCATTCCTTTAAAACACGATTTGTATAAAATTGTCCAGCATCATTCATTTCTTTTACATAAGGAGCTGGAGTAGGTGATACTGCAACCCAACCCAAAGCTGGAATACTTTCACTAATTGCTGATAGATGATTGAAAAATTGAGATCCTCTATTTTTTTCGCGAAATTCTTGAATTTGTTGAATTTGTGTAGATGTAGGTGCAAGAAGAGAAATTTGTTCTGATTGATTTGCTGGAGATGAGCGGCTTGCTGCAGTTTGAATGAATTCCAATTGAATTCTATAAAAAAATATTATAATATTTAATACTTTATACAATCTCAAAAATATTAGAATTCATTAGTAGTAAAATATTTACTTAAATGCTTTTTCTACAAGTTTGCTATGAATAGCTACATCACCACCAATTTTCTCACTTAGTTGAAGATATTCTTTCACAGGACCAGCTAAAAAATCTTCATATCCTGCGACTGACATGATGATAAAATTATCTGCTATTTTTTTATCTATTGAATGAGAAGATGAGACAGACAATATTGAATCACTATTTTGTATGGATTGAGACCTTTTTGGTGATGGTGTATTTGTTTGAACAGCAGAATCTTGAGTTTCAATTATAGATTGGCCTCTTACTTTTTCTAGTCTTCTTGTAACGTTTTCTAATCTATTTACCAATTCTTCTAAATGTTCTTCCTTCTCATTAGCTTCACAACCTTCAATTATAATATATTTTTTACTTAAAATTGAAATATTCTAGAATTATTAATATGAGAAAATTATATTATTTTTTATTTTTAATAAAATAATTACTAATACATGCAATACATGCAAATAATAAAAAAAAATATAATTTATATCCATAAAATTTAGTAAAAAAATAAGTATTTTTTACAATAAATGCAATATTTGAAAACGAAAATAATAAATTCATAACTAAACTAATGATTATAAAACAATTATAAAATATAAAATTCTCATTAATCAAAGATATTCCAAAAATTCGCATTTATAGCGAGTATATTAAATATAGAATGAATGTATAAATAGTTACATCAACATCCATAGCCACTAGATCATTAAATTGCAAGCAATAAATAATATTAGATTATAAATTTATATAATATTCATAAATTGATTAAATAAATTTATGTATACTTGGAAATGTACATAAAATTAATTTATTCCAAATATATGAAATCATTTCATATCTATAAATACACATTTCATAATAAATGAATTTTATAAAAATTAATTACATTAAACTATATTATAATTATATTAGAAATTCTAATTTAAAACAAATTCACATTGCTACAATTAATTTTCATGTGTTTTCATAATTTTAATTAAAAATTTATGAAATATATTAGAATAAAAATTAAAAATAACTTCCTTTAATTAGTTTGAAATTTATAATAAAATATAAAATAATAAAAATAATTCGTTACCGCTGCTTCAATTTATGATTAATAGCACTTTAATTTCTTTTTTTTTTAATTAAAAATTATTTTTATATAGATAAAGATTTTTACATACGAAATAATATATAATCTTTTCAGAAACGCTCGAAGAACTAAACTACAGTTCTAATGATATTCAATACGAGTTGCCGCAAACTATTCTTAGGAAATCTGCGAAAATTGAATCATGCGTAGGTAGATATCATTCTGTATAGAATCTCACAGAATTATAAATAATTAATAATTAAAAATTCTTCGCATATTTATATTATATGTATAATTACTTATTTGTATAAAATTAAAAATATATTATTGAAAAGAATTCTGGAATATTTATTGATATTTTATACTTACAATTAAAACAAAATAAATGGTTTTACAAACAAAAACAAAAATTATAAATATAGAATATTTTTAGTATCTTTTTTTTTAATGATAACAACTTATAAAATAATAAACTGAATATTAAAAAAATTAAAAAATAGTAATTAATAACACTATATCATTTAATAACATGGATATATGAAATTAGTATAAAATTTTTATTATTTTTCACAATTTAGAAATAATAAAATAATGAAAAAAAATTCGCAATGCATATTCATGTGTATCTTTTATATAAAAATATGCTATCTGTAAAATTTTAATATAAAATCTAAAATCAAATATTCATAAAAATAAAAAACAAAAAATAATATTATTAAAAAAATAAAATAAAATATAAGTGTAAGTATATATATATATATATATATAGATTGTTTTAGAACATAAATAATTTTGTTAAGAAGATTAATAATAAATTTGAAGATTTAAAGAAGCTTAAAAGATTTCGTTTTAAATAATAAATAATAAATAAATATAATGCATTTTTCCTTCAACGTTTATATTCGACTTTAAAATTTTATCATAATTTTTAATGAAATTAGATAGTATTATTAATTCCATTGTAACAGTGATTTAAAATATAAAAATATAAATTCAAATTTAAATATAGATGATGAATTATTATATAAAATATTGTAATTTTAATATTGTAATTTATGAATTTAAATAGACATTATTAAATAATTTTTTAATACTTTTAAAACTTTTTAACCTTTAAATACAAATATTTCTAACAACATACATATATGTTATATGCATATTATACACTTCATTAGTCTCAATTTCAAACAATCACAAAATATTTTTCACTTTAAAACATAATCGATAAATAAGAATAAATTTTTTTAATATTTGTATTCAATACTCTTAAGTTAATAAACAAATAAATTCGAACAGAAGATTTAAAAATCATACAAAGTAAGAAATGGATTTAGAATGAGCCCTAACCAGCGTGCACCATCGGTCCTAGGGGGTCGAACCTCACTCTGTGCTCCGTCGCATTTTGCGCGGCATGCAATAAATCGGAGAAGAATCTATGACGTCTTAAAGCTAGTTCATCACGAGCAACTGGCGTCGCCGGTGGTTCCTGCATTCCACTGCATTCTTCTGAATCACCATCTTCTTCTTCCGAAAGCCACCGAGGAATTGATGAAACTGCGCATTGTATATCCGAATATAGATTTCGTCTATTTAGGTATGTGTTACTCAATGAATGCAATTTCCCCATTCATAATTTAAAATCAATTCTATGAAAATAATAATAAAGTTATCATGGAAATTAACATTTTTTTAAAAAAGGCACAGTAAGATGAATGAATCAATTCATCTTTTCAATTGTATAAGTTTGTTAATTTCAATTTTATAAAAATCTGATATTTTTATTATTTCAAAATAATTTGACCAAGATTATATTCATAAAAAAAATAATTATATATATATATATATATATAATATATTATACTAATAAATAATATATAATATATTATAATAATAAATAATATAATATATATAATATAATAATAATAATAATAATAATATAAATATAAATATATATTATTATAATTATAATATATTTATATTATTATTAAAAATAATACTTATTATTAAAAATAAAATGATTTGATTTATAATATTAATAAAGTAAATCGAGTATAAAGAAATTTTTTTAGCTTTTTTAGCTTTTCACTTAAAAAAGTGAAGTTTTAGCAGGAAAATGAAATATGAAGTGAGCAAATTGCATATTTAAATATGTGTATATCAACCATCTTATACATGTATTATAACTCCGCAATGAAAATATACCTGGCGGCGTTTTTTTATTTGCATTGGTATCATTCGGACAAGCTTCAAAAACGGAATCATCACCTTCCTCTTCTGGTCCATCATCAATTGTTCTCTCGATATACGCGGAAGAATTATAAAGATTGGTTTTAATAGTACCAGAGATTCCAGAATTTAATATTGCCTTCATCATTCCATTCTCATTACTCCCATTATCATTTCCATTTATATTATCATTTTCCTCTACTTTTTCATTTCTATTTGCATTTTTAATTCTGTTTAGCTCTTTATTTTTGTTTTCTATATTTGTTCGATCACTCGCATTTTCTTTATCATCATTATTGTCAGCATCATTCAATTTCTTTATCGATTCTATTCGTAATCGAGAATTATCATTATTCTCATCTCGCTTGCCGATAGGTAATGGACTCTTGACAGTTAAATCATCGATTATTTCCACACTATTATTCTCCATTGACGAAGAAACTTTCTCAAATCTCTGTATATTACCATTCAGCTTCTTTTCTTCTTCGATCGGTCCATTTTCTTCAGTTTTTAAGGAATCAGTATTAACCAATTGCGAGTCAATCGCTTTTTGATTTTGCTTTGGCGTCGACTTCGTCATTTCGCTATTCGGCTTCTCCTTTTTTGAGCTCTTATTGCACACACAGCATTTAAACATCGTCAATATCGATTATAGATTTTCGTTATATCAGTAATAAACGTTTTCAGCGCTTATCGAACTTTGATACTTTCAAACTAATAGTGATACACAATGATTATGTATATGTCATGTGATATCGTTTTTTCCAGCCGGTTTCGATAGTATCAATCCGTTCGAATCAATCGATTTGAAAAATGCGATAAAATTTATCAAGATGATGTTTTCGTATTAATAAAAAAAAAGTATTAACTTGCACAACATGAATAATCTCATAATGTGAAACATGTGTATTGACAATTAATTTAAAATTTTATTTTAAATATCGTATTTTAATATCATATATTAAATATCGTATTTTTTAATTGTAACAATTAAAATAGAAAACAGTATAAATATTTTTTAATATGTAACGAGTATTGAAAATATTATAGATAATAACATTGAATATAATTTAAGTTTAAGTTATAATTTAAGCTATAATTTAAGCTCAGTAATAGAATCTAAATATTTTAGTTCTGCTAGTCTTTCTCAAACAACGGAACTAAATAACGAATACATATGTTTCAACCGGATTTCCCACGGAAATCACGCACTATAAATTGTTCAGTGTGCAGTCATAGGAATTATATTTACTTACAATCAATTAATGTATATATATCTATTAATATTATAAATTAATAATTAAATACATAATGTAAGAAAAATAATAAAATCATTAATTAATACTTCTTATTTCCTTTCTGTATACAAGTTATTAATTAACTTGATTAACATTAATACAATCATTAACAATCAATAATTATTGAAAGAAATTTATATTTATTATTTTATTAATATAACAAAGATAAAATATTTAAGTAATTTTTATCTACTTATTCTATTCTAATTATATTATTATTTTAACGATTCAAATTCTATCATTTATAAGCAACAGTTTCTAGAAAAATTTTCATAACATTGTCATCATATATAATTATTATTGCAACGAAATCACAATATTTTTAAGAAATTGTACATGGATGAAATCTATCATATATTTTCCCCGCGAATTTCTCTTAATGGCGTGATAATCGATTCCAACAACGCCCAAGTTTACGTTACGTTTTCCAGATCAGTATAACATATGTGAAAATTGAGGTTATATATATATATATTAACTATATATAAAAAAAAATCAGTTCTTAAATATTTCGAAATATTAAATGCTTATAACTTTTGAATAAAAGATAATAAATTTTGCATAAAAAAAAATATATAAATTATTTTCTAATAATAACCATTAATTTTTCCACGCAATCTACATTCATATTTTTTATAATAAAAACATGTGATAATATATATATGATAATAAAAACAAAGAAATAAGTAGCATTAGTCAATAAATAAACATACATACATAAATAACATCATCATAAGCACATGTGGTTTTAATAACATACAAATAACACGAGGAACTGAATTATATATAAACAAATGCGCAATTATCATAGAAAATTTACATACTTTTATCTGCAATAAATCAATTATATAAATTAAATTATATAGAACAAAATTAACAATGTGCTCAACAAAATTATTATACAATCAATCAATCTTTACTCAGAGATTTACACAATCATTTTATACTTTTTTGTCCCATTGGTTTGATATTATTTCTTCTAGTAGCTTTTTCAATAACAAAAATTTTTTTGACTCTTAGAACATTATCCAATTTCTAAAAAATAATAAATATTCCACTTCACATTTATTTCAGTATTATTGACACTTAAAAAGATAATAAATTCAAATAATAATGCACATTGTGAATGAAAAATCTTGAATTAATTTACAAGATCTAAAGGGCGGAGTGATTTCTCTCAAAAACAGTCTACTTTGGAAGCAACCGGCGCAATGCTCTACCGTTTTAGGTTTCGACCGGCATTCAGTGCTGCCACAGAGTGGTCGGGACCCGAAATTTTTGCAAGTACCTTAAGTACAGATCACGTGCACGACTTTTGAAATCTAACTTCATTCCTAATAAATCTGTCAAACTTTAATTAAAATTATTTTTATTATATTTTATTATATATATCATAATAATATATATAAAATTATTCTTGTTATAATTACAAAATTATTATTACAACTATAAGATTATTATTTAAATTAAAATATCATTGCTAACAAAAATAGTCAATAAATGAAATCATAAAATTTAATCTTTAAATTATAAAATTTTAATATTATAAAAAATAATACTTTAATTTATGATATGAATAATAAATTTGAATAACATGAATAATAAATCTTAAAATATTTGTCTTATATAGATAATTTTGAAATATTAAATGTAATTATTTAAATAAATAATTCTCGTATATATTTAAATAAATAATGACTCATATTATGAATCATTTCCGGTATATCCGAATGTATTTTTATGATTTTTTATCATGATTTATATAATTCACACTAATAATGACACATTTGTATTAGATTAAAAAAAAATTGAAATATTATTATTTTGTAAAATCATAACATTAATATAAAATTATAAATAAATATATAATATATATAATATATTTAATATTATGATATATTATTTACAAAATATAACGTAACAATATAAAAATATAATAAAATGTATTTTAATTAATGTAAAAATAAATAATAAGAATGTTAATCATTATTTTATAAGAAATAAATATATACTTGAATTTGGATTTACTAATATATATTTAAATATATTATAATTATAATGATAAATTTATAATTAATATTTTTTATATATTTTTTGCATATTTTATTTATTGTAACTAATATTAAATATTATATAACTATATTATAATTAATTAATTATTAAATAAATGTGTTTATAATTTGTTAGTCTTTCATAAATAAAATATTATAAATAATAATATAATATAATAATTTGCTACATTATGTAAAAATTAATTATACTCACGATTTTTCCACTTATTTAAGATCTTTTTATAAGTATCTGATACCATTCGCGAATTATTTTTTATTGTTTTATTAACTTTAGACATTACAAAAAAAAATTTTAATTGCTATATAAATGATTATTAAAAATATAATATAAATGTTTGAATTAAAATGTAAAAATTGTGTGTGTATGTTCGATATGTATGCAACGAATGATAACGGATTTACTTCGTCAGCTTTCACATTGGAATTTTAATCTTACACAAGAATCATAGGAACATATCATATAACCAACCTAATAATACAAAATCTCAGTAATCAATATTTTGATAACTAATATATGAAATTATTTTATGATAATTTACAATTTTAAATAAAAAATCAAAAACATTTATGTAAATTTATATATATTTTTATCTGTTATATTAAATTTTGTTATTTCAAATATATCAGATAAAAGTTTTTCTTTATAATATGATTAACAAATTTTAATTTACTTTCATCAAAAACTTTCGTCATTTGTTCAACTTCATGATATATTTATTATTTATTATAGTTATAAATCTCAATTTTTAGTAAATATAAAAAAAAATAATATAAATTTTAATAACGAATATAAAATAATCTATATCGTACAATTTATTAAATAAAATTCATATAATTTTTTAATATTATAAAATGTTAAAATACATTACCAGGTGTCAAGTGTCAGCATAGTATGACTCACAATCGAAATAGTAGGAGGTAAGTATACACAAGTATAATCACATATATAACCAAACTAAATGCACTTTTATATCTTATATCAAAAAAATTAAACAATTATTTGATCATTTATTATACAATATAATTATAATTTCCGCACATATTTATATATATAACATTAAAATATAGATATAAACTGCGGAAACTTCATAAATAATAAAATGTTTTCAGAATTGTTAATATGTATCTAGCGGCAGTGAGATGTATTAGTATGTATAACTCAAAAAATATGCATTTACTTACCAATACGAAGTCTTACTGAAATTTAGCAATATTTACACTATTATTCTATGACAATCGACTTAATAACAACACAATTACGATATACAAATGTAAGAATTCAATCTGACAACATTACTACATATACTGGGGCGTTTGCCGGATACCGGAAGTACTACTCTTGCTATTGTGTAAGTTTAGAATTTATCACACATGCGCTTAAATTCGAACATTATCTTTAAAAAAAGTTTCTTTAATCTTATAGAATTTTATAAATATAGGTATCATATTAATAAAAATAAAAAAATTTTATATGATAAATCAATACATCATTACTGAAGTAATATTAAATTATCTTTATACATTTTAACAAATTTTATATATCAATATGCATTTAAAATTATAATAGAATTATCGTTGAATTTCTATATAAATTATAAAATTAATGTCTTAAATAATAATAATATTTTAAAGTAATAATTTAAATATTCTGCATTTATTTATGTATATAATATTATATATTAGTGCTGCCATCTGGCTTTTACTTGATTCTTCGAAAAAAGTACTCGCAGTTATTAGTCACTTGTAATTTTATCTAGTAATTATGTAATTTTATTTAAATTTTTTTAATATTCATCATTATATAAAATTAAGATTTAAAATTTTATAATTCATTTTCAAAATATAACTATTAATACTATAAATTTGCCTAATTATTTTAAAAGGTGGTAAGATTTTAAAATATATATTCTTATATATATATTGTACTTATATTTCAATGAAAAATAATATGAAATAATACATAAAGTGATTAAGTTAAACTGATTAAGTAATTAAAACAGGATAAAGTATCATATAACCAGAAACATGAGCACAAAATTTATATTTATTGAATCAATGAATATTCTTAGTATAATTCCTCAATATCATATATTGATAAAAACATTTTTTATTATTTTACTTATTTGGTTTATTAGTAAAAAATATTATAATAGTCATAAAAAAATAAATGAAGATGAAGTTGAAAAGAAACTTGCAGAATGGAAACCTGAACCTCTTATAAATAATCCACAAACAAATCATTTATCATTAAATCCAAGATGTATAACATCTAGAGCGGGTAAAAGAATAGTAGTAGATGGAAAAGATTGTTTAAATTTAGGTACACATAATTACCTAGGTTTAATTGAAAATCATGAAATAGAGGAAAATGCAATAGCAGCAATAAGAAAATATGGAGTAGGTTCTTGTGGTCCACGTGGATTTTATGGTACTGTTGATGTTCATCTTGAATTAGAAGAACGTTTAGCAAATTATACAGATACAGAAGATGCAGTTGTATATTCATATGGTTTTAGTACAATTGCATCCGCAATTGCAGCATATTGTAAGCGCAAAGATCTTGTATATGTTGATGAAAAAGTAAATTTTGCTATACAAAAAGGATTGGATGCAACTAAAGCTAATATTATTTATTTTAAACATAATGATGTGAATGATCTTTGTAATTTATTGATTAAACAAGCAAATCTTGATAAACAAAATCCTAAGAAAGCAGCTAAAACTAAACGTTTTTTAATAGTTGAGGGTATTTATATGAATACTGGAAATATCTGTCCATTACCAGAATTAGTTATATTATGTAGAAAATATAAACTAAGAATATTTATTGATGAATCAATATCATTTGGAACCTTGGGTGAACATGGAAAAGGCATTACTGAATACTTTGATATTCCTAGACATGAAATTGATATGATTATGGGTAATAATATTATATATTATAATTATCATTAATAAAATATTATAAATATTGTTATTATATTTTATATATTTTATAGGTTCTTTGGATTGGGCAATGGGATCTATTGGAGGTTTTTGTATAGGTACATCATTTATTATTGAACATCAACGTTTATCTGGACTTGGATATTGTTTTTCTGCATCTTTACCACCATTATTAACATCTGCAGCTATTACTTCTTTAGATATTATGGAAAATAATCCACAAATATTTAAATCATTAAGAGATAATTGTATAGCCATAAATGATGGACTTCAAAACATTCATTGTTTAGAATGTTTAAGTTTTCCAGAATCTCCAGTAAAACATATATATTTAAAAAATAGATTAGATCGTGCTACAGAAGAAAAATTACTTTCTAAAATTTCTGATAAATGTATTGAAAATAATTTAGCAGTTATAACTCCTGCCTATTTAGAAGCAGAAAAAAATTTACCTAGGCCTAGTTTAAGGCTTTGTATTTCTACACTTCTTAACAAAAATGACATTGATTTTGCATTACATGTACTAAAAAAATGCGCTGAAGAAATCCTATCAATATAAATTAAAATAAAATAAAAAATTAAGAAATCATTATTATTTCATATGTTATTTTATATATAAATTATATTTTTATCTATTTATGTATACTTATTCATATACATTGTATAATACAGAAAAATCTTTTATTGATTATATAAATGTATTTTCCTCTTTTCTATAAACTTTTATTTTTTATTTAATATTATCCCATTTTGATATTATTATGATAATTATTTCGTATGATAAAGATTTATTTAAAATTGAATTTAAATTAAATGTAAATTAATATCATGTGCAATTTTATAGAAGTAAATATAAAAAATAATATGATTTCTTATTATTCATTTCAAACTACACTTATTTGAATGTATTTATATATATATTATTAAATTTTATATTATATTATTTTGTATTATATTTTATATTACAGGTTATTATATAATGTCATATTACAGGTTATTATATTATGTTATATTTTTAAATATGTATTTAATTTTATAATCTTCATTAGCTGTTTTTATAAATTTTAATATGTTAAATATGAATTTGTAAATTATTTTTTTCCAAAATCTACAATTCTTGAAAGAATCATTTGTAAAAAAAAATTATAATTTTTTAACTTTGAAAGTATTTTTATCTCTTCACAGTAATAGTTATTCATTTACTCTTTATATGAAATGATTCTGTGGATTCACTCGAATAAAATGATATAAATAATTTATTAAATCATAAACATCTAAATATATATAAATAATGATAAAAATTAAAAGAATATAGAAAATGCACTCATTTTTATTGATATTCTTTAATTTATTTTAATAACTAAAAATCCAAAAGAAATCTAATAGTAACATGTGATAAAACAAATTCTTTTGTTAAAGCATTAAGAGAAGCTACAGAATCATTTTTATTTTTAACATAAAAATGAAATAGTTTAACAAAACGTACGGCAATGATAATGGTATTCGATGATGACTATAGTTTTGATTACAGAAGCAAATCAGTTTAAAAAAATTAAAATTTCTTATATAATGTTATATTTTATATTATATTATATTTAAAAATACTTTAAAAAATTTATATTCTTATAACATTAAAATTTTATTGAATTAGTGTAATTCATTTAAATATTAAATATATAATAATTTAAAAAAAACAAAATTAATAAAGAAATATAATATATATATAAATATTATATATAAATAATATAATATATTAAAATTTATATATATATCTTTATTATTTACATTAAAAATTAAATTTTAATTCATCATAGTATATATTTTTAAATTTTCGCGGTAAGACATAATTTTCTTAAAACATATCCGGTAAATTTTTATCATGGAGAAGGAAGAACTTCCTCTTTCTTCTAGATTGTACCCGTGTACTCTTTGCCAAGGTAAAAGAATTTTTCTTTATTATTTATATAATAAAATAACAAATTATTCATTTCTTGTATAAAAATAATTTCGTAGTAATATTATTTGCATTATTTTATATTAATAAAATATAAATGATATGTTTTTGTATATTTAAAAGAAAATAAATATGGTTATAATCACATGGTTATAATCAAATTTTTTAAATTGCAAATATTTATAATTTATAAATTTAAATATAGTGTTAATAAATATTAATTTAAAGTAGAATAAATAAAAGAATAAATACTAATTTATATATTATTAAATATCATATATAATAATGAAATAATCATATATTATATATAAATCAATTCAAATATGAAATTAATCATTATACGATGTTATATATACGTAATTTTTTAAATAATATTTGTATTTTTATATAATTTCAAATATAAATATATATATTAATATTAAATATTATAATAAAATTTATTTAATTGACTAATATTTAAATAAATTGAAAATTAGACAAAAGTAGAATCTGTGTGCAGATTAAAAAATTGTAAGTCTTATTATCTAATTTTAATTATGAAGAATCTTATAATAATAATAATAATAATGAATTATATTTATTTTCAGTCCTTAAATTAATAAAATATCCCTATACACATTAAGATGGGTAGGGAGGACAAGGCAACATGGAAATCCAATTATTTTACAAAACTTGTTGTAAGTATTTTTAATATTATTTTAATATAATAATATTAATAATATTTAATATATAGATATTTTAATTGAAATATTTGTAATTCATATATTTATATTTATATTACATATATTTTTTACATAGCAACTATTGGACGATTATCCTAAGTGTTTCATTGTGGGTGCAGACAATGTTGGTTCTAAACAAATGCAACAAATCCGTATGTCTCTTCGTGGAAATGCAGTTGTATTAATGGGAAAAAATACTATGATGAGGAAAGCAATCCGTGGTCATATTGAGCGTAATGCAGCACTTGAGAAACTTCTTCCACATATTCGTGGAAATGTTGGTTTTGTTTTTACCCGTGGAGATTTAATTGAAGTGAGAGACAAACTTTTAGAAAATAAAGTCAGAGCACCAGCTAGAGCAGGTGCCATTGCACCATTGAGCGTAATTATTCCTGCTCAAAATACTGGTCTTGGTCCTGAAAAAACCTCATTCTTTCAAGCTTTGAGTATTCCAACTAAAATTTCTAAGGGTACTATTGAAATTATTGTAAGCATATGATCAAATTTTTATATTTAATTACAGTCGAATCTCAAAAAAAAAAATAATATTAAAATCTTCAAATTATAATATAGATAAAAGTTTTTTTTAGTAAGAAAAATTTAATAAAACAAAGATAAAACAAAAAAATATTATATAAGTTTTAATATTTTTCTATTTGCAAGAATTGAAGAAAAAATTCACAAATATATTTTATTTTCATATAATTGAAACAATTATGATAATCATATTAAAATTGAAAAAAAAAGAATCATTTAATAAATAAATTAAATGGTTAGTTAATAATAGATTGTAATATATAATTATTAGAGGTGTATGAGAATCTAAAAATGTTGAAAATTCAATATTCTGAATGAATGAATTTCAAAAATTCTTATCTTATAATTCGATTATTATTGAAAATATCAGAATACTGAGAAATTGAATAATATTTTAATAATAAATGTACTCACAAAATTAAAAGAATAATTTCAAAATCAGAAATTTTGATAATTTCAAATTATGATATGTTTTCAGGAATTCGATTGTGAAATGAATTTTCAATCTAATTCGGTCCAATTTTTGGATTCTCACATAACTATTTATAGTTATAGAATATATATATATAATTATAGAATAATAAAATCACTGGTAATAAAAATTTGAGATCGAATTTTTCTAAATTCGAATTATAAAAGTAAAATACTTCTCAATATATAACAAATAATTTGATTTATACAAAGTTTATATTTTGATAAGAAATTTGTTTAATATAATATGAAGGAACAAAATTATAGTCTTACTGAGATTCGACTTTATATTTTATATAAATATATAGATTAATATATTTTCATGTAAAAAAAATTCATTTTATTATATTTTAGAACGATGTACATATTTTAAAACCAGGTGATAAAGTAGGTGCATCTGAAGCTACTCTTTTAAACATGTTGAATATTTCTCCATTTTCATATGGTTTACTTGTTGAACAAGTTTATGATTCTGGTACTATTTTTGCACCTGAAATTTTGGATATTAAACCAGAAGATTTATGTGAAAAATTTATGGCTGGGGTAGCAAATTTAGCTGCAGTTTGCTTAGCTATTGGTTATCCAACAATAGCTAGTGCTCCTCACAGTATTGCAAATGGATTCAAGAATTTATTGGCAATAGCTGCTGTTACTGATATTGAATTTCCAGAAGCAACTACAATTAAAGAATATATTAAAGTATGTAATATTTTTTTTTATTCATATTTATGTGTGTAATATAAAAATAACTTCTAAACATTAATGTGATGAATGCTTTATCTGACAATCTTATGTAATTAGTGTCAGAGCTAGAAATAGCGGAACCCACTGGCACTGTAAGATTTTTGTTGAAAAATGCGTAAAACGCAGTCTGATAAAAAGAAAAAATATATAGTTTTAATTATACAAAACTATTTAAAATTTAATATTAATATGATATTTTTTTAGGATCCAAGTAAATTTGCAGCCACTGTTTCTGTTGCTGCACCAGTTGTGTCTTCTACAGAAACACCTGCTGCAGAAAAGAAAGAAGAAAAGAAAGAAGAATCTGAATCAGAAGATGAAGATATGGGATTCGGTTTATTTGACTAAAATATAAATATACATACATACATGTATGTATTATGATATGGCTAAATTCACAAATTTTTCAACAAAAAAAAATTGTAATAAAATATGATTTATAATACATATTGGTTCATTTTATCATTCCTTTTATTTGATTTTTTATATATAAATCTATGTATTTATTTTTATTTATCAATAAAAATAAATATATCATTGAATCAATAGTTGATATTAGTTAATTATTAATCTAAAAGAATTAAAAACTGTTGAAATATATATTGAAATTTTTTATTTTATTATGGTAAAATATTATAATTATTTATATTTTATTTATAGGAATAATTAAATAATTTTAATATTTTTATAATAATTTTAAATATATTATTAAATATCTATTAATTTTAAAAAAATTTATAAAGTAATATGTGCAAAATAATCATATTGTATATATTATATAGTAATTATTGTACATATAAATCTGAAATAAATTGTATTTTTATGACGAATTTCAAATATATAGTATCATATAATGCGATAATATACTTTTAAAAAAAAAAATTTTTTTACAATTCATTTTATTTATTGCATAATATTAAACAATTATTTTAATTATTATAAATTAAATATTTAAAGTATTTATTTACAAATTATAAATTTATTATCCTATTTTTTATTATTTATAATATACATAAATATAATAATCATAAATCAAACAAATTCTTAGATTATCTGGCTATTAAATTTGTGTTCTATATTTTAAGAGTTAATCTCTTTAATTACATATATGAATCATCTGAACTGACCAGCAAAATGTTTGCAATGATATTAATCAATTAAAGATAAGATAATCTAAGATTATACAAAAAAATTATACGATTATTTTTATCAAATCAGAAATAATTTTAAACTGATATCTCCAGTATTTCTAGTTATAATGTTCTGGTAGGAGAATTACCTTGTAGTTAAGTATATATCATTGAAGTGACGGGACATTTGTAAAATACTGTAGTTAGTCTACAAAGCATCAATAGTATTATACTTATCTTATTATAGAATTTTCATGGTTTTCTGAGTGTGAAGTAAAGTTATATCTCGGTATATCTCGGTACAAATCGGTTTGAATCGATCTTCCGCGAAATTTTGTTTTGAGTGTCAAATTTTAAAAAAAAATTAATATTAATTAACCTGTATAGATATGGGATTATTATCCGAGGGAAGTCCTTTAACCTGGGAAGAAACGAAAAATCTTGCTGATCATGTTCGAAAACATGGGATTATTCAATTTATTAATTTATACAAAAGACTTAGAGATCGACAAGGTGATATACTCAAATGGGGCGATGAGGTAATATTTATTTTTTAACTTTATATTTATTTGATTTGAGTTTTATATATATTTTATTTGAGATTTGTAAACATAAATCGTAATTTCATATATTAATGAATATATATTAGTTTTTGCTATATCATTTTCATAAAATAATTTAAACATAAAATATTATGCAATATTAATTTTTAATACAATTAAAAAAATAATTTTTATTAATAAATTTTTATTTTTAATTTAACATAATAATATTAATTATTAATATTCTAAATTCAATTATAATTTTCAAAAATTAAATTTAAATTTTATTTTATTTGTTGTTTATATTATTTTTATTTGCTTGAATTTTTATATTATATATTATAATTGAAATATTAATAATTGAAAAGAAACAATAAATAAATGGTGCAATCAATTCTAGTTATTTAACTATTATAAAATGTGACCTTGACTTTTTTTTTTTTTCAATTAGTTCATTTCTAGATCTGAGTCAACATTTTTTACTGTAACTATATAATTTATTGATATCATTCATATAATATAAAATCAATATATTTTCTTATTTATTACTGTAATTTTAATATTTAGAAATTTTTAACATTTATAATAAAGAAAATCTTTTAAATAGGTTGAATATATGCTTATCAAATTTGATGATGAAGCAAAAATTGCAAAGCTTAGTTTAAGAGCTGCAGAAATATTAAAAACTTTAAACGAAAAAGAATATAATGATCCAGTGTAAGTATTTTATATTTTTTTTTTAAATAAGAATTTAAATTTATATTATTTATAAATATTATTATACATATAAATATATATTTTATTGATTCTTTATAACATTTATTATTATTTATTTCATTATTATTTAATATAATGATATATTGATATATATAATTATATAATAATACATAATTATTTCATAGCAATATTAAATCATTATGGAGACCTGAATATGGTGCTTATATGCTAGAAGGAACACCAGGAAAACCATATGGTGGTTTATTAGTTCATTTTAATATTGTTGAGGCTAATATGAAATATAGAAGGCAAGAAGCCTCAAAATTACTGGGGCCTAATGAAGTTTTAATGTCTTTAACTAATTTTCCTAGGTATATAAACTTTTTGATATTTTTAATATTAAATACTATCATAATTTATTATGATATTTTATTATAAAAAGAATTATTATTTTATATATTTTCTTACAGAACAGGAGCACATGACTTTACAGATCCTCCTACATATCCAACTCCAAATTCAGGATCATCAAAAAGTTTGTTTTTTCCGGATGAAGCTATCTATCCTGGCCACCCTCGATTTAAAACTTTGACAAGAAATATAAGAAAACGACGCGGAGAAAAAGTAGCTATAAACATTCCTAGTATGTATTTATATACTATTCCTAGTATAATATATATATGTTTTTTTTATAAATAAAATAATTTAACAAATAGTATTTTTTTGCAGTTTATAAAGATAAAAATGTTCCAAATCCATTTAAGGAAGATCTTAGTTCTTTAATTGAAGATAAATCTAATTGTGCAGCTAAAGAAGATCACATTTATATGGATGCTATGGGTTTTGGAATGGGATGTTGTTGTTTACAACTCACTTTCCAAGCTTGCAATATAGAAGAAGCAAGAACTTTATATGATCAATTAACACCTTTATGTCCAATAATGGTCAGTAATATGTAAATAATAATTATGTTTTCATAAATTCTGATGATATGAAGTTAGCATATTCTTTCGCACATACGTTACAGAACATTTGTTTAAAATTCGACAGTTGGCTGTAACTGCTGCTAGTCCATTTTACCGAGGATATATAAGCGATGTTGATTGTCGATGGAATGTGATATCTTGCTCTGTAGACTGCAGAACACAAGAAGAACGTGGTCTAAAACCTTTAAAAGAAAATAAATTTAGAATTAATAAATCTAGATATGATTCCATTGATTCATATCTTAGTGTACAAGGAGAAAAATATAACGATGTTCCTTTAATTTATGATGATGAAGTATATAAACAACTTTTAGATAATGGAATTGATAAATTACTTGCACAACATATCGCTCATTTATTCATCAGAGATACTGTATCTTTATTTTCTGAAAAAGTGCATCAAAATGATTTGGAGGATACTGATCATTTTGAAGTAATTATTATTATTAACTAATTTTAATATTAAAATTTAACTTTATTTGATTATATAACTACTATTTATAAAATTTCAGAATATACAATCAACCAATTGGCAAACAATGCGATTTAAACCACCACCACCAAATTCATCTATAGGATGGCGTGTTGAATTTCGTCCATGCGAAGTTCAAATTACAGATTTTGAAAATGCTGCAATAGTTTGTTTTATTGTTCTTCTTACAAGAGTTATTTTAAGTTATAAATTGAATTTGCTCATACCAATTAGTAAAGTTGATAAAAATATGGCTCGAGCACAAAAGAGAAATGCTGTTACAGCAGAAAAATTTTGGTTTCGACGAGATATTACATCAGATATAAAAAAACAAGATGATGGACAAACAGAATATACAGAATTTACTATTAATGAAATTATCAATGGAAAGGTATTAATATTTTTTCATTAATTTTTTCATTTTTTTCAAATAATATTAACAAAAATTAAAAATGTTCTATAATATTTTTTTATAACAGGATGGTGTCTTTCCGGGTTTAATACCTTTAGTAAATTCATATTTAGCCAGTATGGATGTAGATGCTGATACGCATTGTACTGTACAAGCATACATGAAATTAATACAAAAGAGATCTTCTGGAGAGTTATTAACAACTGCTGCATGGTTAAGAAAAGAAGTCCTTTCACATCCAGAATATAAGTACGTATTTTTGTATTTATAAATATAGAAATTTTTATTGTATTTCTAATCTTATATTGCATTAATATAGATATGATTCCGTAATAACACAACGTATCAACTATGACTTATTAAAAAAAATACAAAAAATAGTATCTAATGAAATATCGTGTCCAGAATTACTCGGGACGTGTATATCATCTAAAACTAATGAAACCATACCTGCAGCAGTTGCAAAAGCAGAAAAAGTTCCAATGTGAATTATTCTTGTTAATGGTAATGGTTTAAATATGCTTAAACATATATATATGTGTGTGTATGTATGCATATATATATATATATATATATATATATATATATATATATGCATACATACACACACACATATATATATATAAAATAGATATATGATGACTTAAATAGACTACAATTATTTTAAATTTAATTTTCGTTTATTTTACTACACTTCAAATGTTCTTGTATGTACTTAAAATAATATATATTTACATATGATTTAATGGTTATTAAAAATAATAACATTCCATAAAATAATATTATTCCTGACACATAAAAAAATATATACATTTGTAAAAAATATCAGTTTTTTTATAGAAGGAATTATTATGATATAAATATAAATTATGACGTTTATATGACTAAATATAAATAATAATTACTAAAAACATATATTAATTCAGAAAATATACAATATATATATATATATATATATATATATATATATATAGTTATTTTGAGATCAAATACTTCATTGTAATTATAAATACAATTTTTAATAACTTATAACAAAATGCTTTTGTGATTATTTACAATGCTATCGTTGTTTTATGATAAAATACTATATTGTTTATTTTTAATGATTAATATTATAAATATGTTATTCAAAAGTTTAACTTTTTATTATGTTATTGTGAACAATATTTAAATTTAATAGTTAACATCTGTATTTAAAAAAAATATATGTTTATAAATTTTTACTTATTTTATATATATATTTATTTGCCTTTTTTGTTGTTCTCCTAAAGTAAATGTCTTATATGATATATAAGTATTCCATAAGATAGCTACTGATTGTACTAATAGAACTTGATATTGTAAAGGTATAAAATAAAAATTAATTAATTGTATTATAGGCCAAATCTGAAAAAAAGAATTATACATTTTTTACAACAAAATTTATTAAATGTACAGGGTGTTAATATATTCGTGGAACATCTTTCATGTAAACTAATTTTTAATTGGATAAAATAAATAACTGGAATTGCAATTGACTTCCATGTTACCTAATATAAATATATTTTATAAAAAATATAAAAATTGTTAAAAGTCTTATTATCTTTACTGAAAATATATTTATTTTTAGAAAATATTATAATAAAAAAAATTATATATAATTTTTATAAAAAATTTGAATATTAATCTGGAATTGAATTTAATATTTTCAAAATAAATATTTCATTGATGTAATTTTGATATAATTAAAGTGTTAAATTACAAACATTTAAGTTTGCATTAAGTGAAATGAGACAGAAACAGAATGAAACTGCAGATTGATAGAAAAAGCTATTTCTTTCTATTTTCATTTCACTTCATTTAAATGTAAATATAAATTGCTTATAAATTATTTGTTAATTTATTTATTAAATCTAAATTGATATTTTTATATATTAATTTTTTATTTGTTCTTGTCTTTAAAATTGACTCTTCAAAAATGTCACATAAATATATTAACATTTTATATAATTATGGAATTTATTGTAAAATTATTATTACTTTATAATTATTAAGTAAAATATCTAGATATTCATTAGATAATTTCGTTTTTATTTGTTCAAAATCTTTTCCTTGTAAAAGACCAATAGTTGTTAGCACAATTCCTAAACCTGCAGGTGCAAAAATTAATTGATCACAAGCTACTTTCTTTAATACTGCAATTCCAGTCTTTGAGCCAATATATTTATCTAATATTCCATACCAGGTTCTTGTTACAGGTCCCTGTCATACCCATTAAATGAAATTTATTTTATAAAATGTTATATAATTTTTTATACAATTTAATTATTTTTTATATAATTTATATAATTAATTAATTTATTATTTATTTAATTACACTATAAAAAATTTAATCATAATTTAATTATTGAATTATTATTAAATTTTAATAAATAAATATATTATTACTTAAATATATTAATAAATTAATATTATAAATGTTATAATTAAATGTTAAATGTTTTTAAGTATTTTTGAATCAAATTGACTTACAGTAATAAAAAATCCTATACTTCCAAATTGAGCTGTTCTTAGAAAATCTAATTCCTTAAATTTTTTTCGTTCAATAAAATTTTGTGCAATTTGATCTCCCAATGCCATTAATATACCTGTTAATTTGATACCATGAATAATTAATATGTTCAATGATAAAATAATTTTTAATATTTTAGAAATACAGGATAGTTATTACCTGCTTGTGTTGCTTGAATGATTATTGGGTACCTTGTCACTACTCTTCGATATACTTTGATAATACCCCACATATAGATAATGCCATTATTATTTCATTTACAAATTATCACAATTTTAATGACTATTTAATAAATTAATATGTATTTTAATTTATTAATTCTATCTTTATTTAATCTAATATTATGTATATACTTTACATATATATTTATGTCATTTCTTAGATTTCTTATATTGACAATAAATGTATTTTAATATATTTAAATATAATATATTAAATATATTTAAATTATATCAAGATATTTGATAATATCAAATGTGATAATATTTAATAATATAAAGCATGTAGATTATTAGATTTGTAATGAATTTTAATTTATGAAATAATTAAGTATATTATTATATACATATAATATAATACACATATATATCTCATATCTATTTAATATAATCTTATTTGTTAGAAAATTATTAAAAAAATAATATCTTCATATATCAGTAAATTTATTTTAAATATTATGAAATATTTTATAAAAGCATTGATTTTATATTCTTGAAAGCTTTATATATAGCCTACCTGAGGCCATGATGAAAATAAATTCGGACTAACAATGTCAGAATTCTCACTTCGATGTAATTAATCAAATTACTAAAAATAACTAGCGTGAGATTTATATTGTTTTTCAATTTTATGTTATCAATATTTATATTTAATTATATATGTTGTCATGGCGAATTAAATATACAAGATATAAAATAAAATTTTTATTATTCAAGTATGTAATAAGTATGTATAATCATGTATATATTTTCTATATTTATATAGATAATATGATTATATATACTTATATATATTTATAATTTTTTTAGAAAAGTGTTAAGATTATACTATTAAAATGTTATTAGATTTCTCATTTATTTCAATATTGAAATAGAATTCCCGCTTCGAATAAATTTAACAGTGTTACCAAATTCTGTAATATTCTACTATGTTTATAAATATATTAAACAGATTTTATATCAATAATACAGTTGGCTGTACTGTTAAATTGACAGTCTGCTTAAGAAATGGTTGCAAAAGTAAAGATGGCAGTAAGGGGTGATGCACAAATTGTCCTCTTCGTTATTTTGTGTATTTTCTTATTAAAATCATGTAATGGAGCTGCGACAGATATTGAATTAGATGCAAAAGCACAGCTATTGCATAGACTTGATAGTTTGAATCTTTTATTGTACACATTTTTATTGATATTAACTGTTTTAACAATATGGACATTTAAACATCGTCGCCTTAGGTTCCTCCATGAAACTGGTCTAGCTGTCATTTATGGTAAGTCGTCTGCTATAACTACTGTTTACAATCGTAATTATAATGCAAATTATGCAAATTTTAATTTTTATTTAAATTTATTTAAAATTTTTTTAAAGCATTTTTTTATTAAGTATAAATGTATATAGTAAATACTTTTTTATTTCAGATTTATATTCTTATATTCTATTCTTTGTAGATAGATATATATAAATTATATATGATATATAGTTAAAATAATATTAAATACTTTTATTATATATATTATAATAATATAATAAATATAAATATATATAATATAATATAATAAAAATATTTTCAAATAAATTGACTTATTTATATTTATATATCAAAAATATATATTTAATTTTAATTAATTATAATTAAATATATTTCATATAATTCTAAATTGATTATTAAAAATTATTAAAAAGAATAAAAGAATAAAAGAATAAAAAGAATAAATGATAAGTAATAATTATTAAATACTTATTTTATTAATTTTCTATATTAATATTTATTTTAATATTGATTTTTTTTTTGTCAACAAACATATCATAATATATCTTTATAATATCTTTTATGATATAAAATATCATAAAATATTACATCATAAAATTAATATATAATCTTTATATATAAATAAGAACTAAGATTTAATAGTTTAAAAAAAGAATAATTTTTCATTATTTGAAATATTAATTATCAATCATTAATGATTAACTTTAAATTATAATAATTTCATAAAAGTTATATATATTAAACATTTTAAAATAATATTAATTTATTATGAATTTATTATTATATGTACATCTGTATTTGTTCTCTATATATATTAATATATATATATATATTTTTTTAGGATTAATTATAGGAGCAATAATACGTTATGGATTTACAACAAGTAGTACTATTCTTCACATGCCTGTTGTACCAGACAACAGTAGTAAATATAACCAATCAGTTCCTCCTGATACATTATGGTTACGTTTTCCGGAAGATAAAGGAGGTGGTAATATTATTAAAAATAAAACATTTGCCTATTTATTCAGAGGAGAGATTTATAAACAAGATAATGAAATAGATTTGAAGGTATTATTTAATTTACTTATTTATAATCTAATTTTTAATAATACATTAGAATTATTAAAAAATTAAATATTGTATTTAATTATGTATTTCATTAAATTATAATTAAATAGAACAGTAAAAGAAAATAATTAAATGAAAATATAAAATTTTAATAGGCCACCTTTGATTCTGAAATATTTTTTAACATTATTTTGCCACCAATCATTTTTCATGCTGGGTATAGTTTGAAACGTGTAAGTAGCAAATGTTCAATTATTTATATTTATATTTATCACTATAATTTAATACTATTAATTTTGTATTTTATTTCAGAAATATTTCTTTAGAAATTTAGGAGCAATTCTTATGTATGCTTTAATTGGAACATCTATATCAGCTTTTGTTATTGGGTATGTTTTTCATTTATAATGAGAAATATATGAATATATAATTAATAAATAGATATATATTTTCCTATCATAATAACAAGTTTATTTACATCTTTTGAAGTTTTTATATGGAACATTTCTTATGATTAATTTTGCGTTCATAGGTCATTTAGATTGAATATATCTGTTGTTTTGTTCATTGACTATAGATAAAGAAAAAAATTCTTTTTAATATAATGTTATATTTTTTTAATCATATTTCTTATGTTTATATTATTTTTTTTTTTCAGAGCTTTGATGTATGCTTTTGTACAATTAATACCAC
This sequence comes from Apis mellifera, assembly GCF_003254395.2. NCBI lineage: Eukaryota > Metazoa > Arthropoda > Insecta > Hymenoptera > Apidae > Apis > Apis mellifera. Next base: position 4,682,734 of record NC_037647.1, read on the forward strand.
ATCTCTCTGCTTCATTTACATTTTTGGATACTTTATATTTTGGTGCATTAATATCTCCCACAGATCCATTGACAATAATTTCTATTTTTAATGATTTACATGTAGATGTAAATTTATATGCTTTAGTATTTGGAGAAAGTGTGTTAAATGATGCAGTTGCAATTGTACTTAGTGGGTATGTATATAAGAATATTAAAAAGTTTTGATCAAATATACATATAAATTATATATATAAATTATATATTTCAGTTCCATACAAAATTATGGAGAACGTTATCAATCAGGTTCAGGTGGATTTGAAACCGTAGCATTTTTCCAAGCATTTGGTGATTTTGTTGGAATATTTAGTTTATCTTTATTTATTGGTGCTACCATGGGCTGTATTACTGCTTTGTTAACTAAATTTACTAGAGTTCGAGATTTTCCTCTTTTGGAATCAGCATTATTTGTTTTAATGTCCTATAGTACTTTCTTAATTGCTGAAGCATCTGATCTTACAGGTAATATTTTATAATATTATATACATTAAATTTATCATCTTCAATAGTAAATTTTTATATGTAATTACTTATATACAGGTGTAGTTGCAGTCTTATTTTGTGGTATTTGTCAAGCACATTACACATATAATAATTTAAGTCCAGATTCGCGTCAACGGACAAAACAACTATTTGAACTTTTAAATTTTTTAGCAGAAAACTTTATATTTAGTTATATTGGTGTTTCAATGTTCACTTTCCCGAAACATCATTTTGATCCAGGATTTATTTTTGCAGGATTCGTATCCTTATTTTATAAATATTAATTTTAAGTTAATATTTCATATACATACTCTTTATGATCCTTAATTATTTTATTATAGTTATGTGCATTATTAGGTCGCGCAGCTAATGTATATCCATTATCTTTTATATTAAATTTGGCACGAAAACCAAAAATATCATTAAATTATCAACATATGTTATTTTTTGCTGGTTTACGCGGAGCTATGAGTTTCGCTCTAGCGATTAGAAATACTGTCTCTGATGCTCGACAAGCAATGTTAACAACAACGAGTTTAATTGTAATTCTAACAGTTATTTTTCAAGGTGGTGCAACAACCCAATTTTTGAGCTGGTTTAATATACCGTAAGTGTAAAAGATTTCTGCTATTATAATCATAAACTTTTTTATTTTATTGAAATAAATTATTTTTTTCAGAGTTGGAGTAGATGAAGAAATAGAAGGATTGTCACATAATGGAATGCGCAGTGTAAGTATTATATTTTTATTTTTAATTATTATTATTGATTTTTTCACTTCATAAAAGTATAAATAATTTTAATAATTAAAATTTCATTTGCACTAACATATTTAGTGAAGAGTAAGATTTCTATTTATGTACTTTTGATATAAAAAATATAATAATATTTACTATAATATAATTTATTCATTACTAATATTTACTTTAATAGAATGCAATTTTTTGTTATTTTTATAAATTTACAAATAAATTTTTTTAAATAAATTTGCCATTTTATTTTTTATAAATAATAAAATATGTTATGAGAACAAGTGATAATAACATCTAATTTCTTATTATATATAAATAAAAAATATAAATAAATTTTTATTAATTTGTTCTATTTTTATATAAGAAAATATAAAATATATCAAAAGTCAGCAAAATTTTAATAAGATTATTTTAAATTTGATTATCTTTTAAAATTATCTTTTAGATTTTATTAGATATTATTGTTATCAGAAAGCATCTCTTTATAAATTATATATACAACAATTTAAATCATAAACTAATTGATGTCAATTTTTAAAATTAAAAATTTAAATTTTAATTATTTATAGCTATGAAAAAATTTTAATATTTTAAATTAATATATTGATAGTATTTGAATATATTTAAATTTTAATATATTTAAATAATTATATAAATAAATTAAAGAACATTTAGTAAAATGTAAATAAAAATTCTATATTTATTAGAAATAAAAGAAATTTCATCTATTATTGATCTTTTTAGACCATCTATGTATTATACAACATATATAATGTAATAATTATTACATTATATAATAATTAATAATTAATAATATAATAATTATAAATATAATAATTATTTAATATAAAATAATCTAAATTGTTTAACAAAATAATATTTCTCTAAAAAAATTTAAATGCAAATATATTTGTGCATGAATGCTTTTTATACTATTATCCTTCATTCCTAAATTATTGGTGTATGCATTTTTAATATTATATATTATTATCAATAATTTCTAAAATTTTTATTTCTTAATAAATATACGAGAAAATTATATTTATAAATGTTTATTTTTTAAATTTCATTTAAATAATATAATATTTTTGCACAAAGATTAAATCATATATAGCTTGCACTAGAATTTAACATTTTATAAAATCTAAGCATGTCTAATTACATTATATTAAAGTTGATAAAAAAGGCTTAATTAATCTTAAATAATTGCGCTTAATAATTAATATAAAAAAAATATTGGAATTTAACATACTAATGTTAATAGTCTGGTGGCGAAGGTGGCTTTGGAGATCTGGACATACGTAGGGAGAGAAGTCCGCCGGTATGTTTTTCTATTAAAAATTGAGTTACATTATTTATGTAATCATAAATAATTCATGCATTTAATGAATTCCTATTTATTACATTGAAATTAATTTAATCTTAATTTTTTTAGTATTTAATATTTTCTTATATCTTATATCTATGCAATAACAAAAATTAGTTTTATGCATAAATAGTATTATATGAGTTGCTTTCTGTCACTATCTATTATTAATAGAGAATTTAATATTTTAAAATAGAGATTTAATAAAAATCATCTTATTAAAATATTTGCAATGACTACTATATTTTGTTAAATGAATATTATTAAAATATTATTTATTAAAAGTATAAATAAAATAATATGTAATAAAATAAATATAATATTCAGATTATTATTTTATATTTTAATAATATCAAATCATATAAATACATTAATATCTGCATATATTAGTTCTTTTTTGGAAAATAGTTAAAAATGAATTTAGTTTCATAAAATATAGAAATTACTATTTTATTTTAAAAATAAAAAGAAACTTCATTTCATATTATGTTTAATTAAATCTATATATTAAAAATAATATTACTAATAAATTTATATATGCTTATGTTTATATCTTGTAAATTAATTTAGCTTATTTTTATATAAGAAAATTAATTGTAATGTAATTGCTAATATGTTTGGCTTTTTATATAAAAATTATAATTTCAATTTCATTAAATGTTTGATTTGCTAATTGCATGAGCTTAAATATTTCTTTTTTTGTATTATTTTTGTTATCCATTCTGTATGTTGATGATTAGTATATAGTGTATATGTTTATATCCATTTATATTCATTAACATATATTCATTAAGATATAAATAAATATTAACAAAGTATATAGAATGAACAATCAAGCATGTTTTTAATATTATAAAAAAATTTAATTAAAAATCTTCAATATAAAAATTATTTAAAATTGTATATTATAATATACAATTTAATATAATATACAATTATATATATGTTATTTAATCATTTTTATATAATTCAAATTTATTTAGTAATTGAATTAATAAATTATTTTTATTATTTAAATATTTTTTATGAATGTAATTTTTAACTTAATTTTTAATTAAATTTGAAAAAATATCATTATCATACAGGATGGATGATTAAAATATTCTTCACATTTCACAGTATAATTCTATGCAGGATGGATCATTACCAAGCAGTGGCATAAAACCTAATGAAAAAGCATTACTTGCCAGAATCTGGGGTGATTTTGACACACGCTATATGAAACCACTTTTAACTCACTCCAGACCTACATTACTGGAAACATTGCCAGTTTGTTGTACACCTTTAGCTAGAATTCTTACAACAACACAACAAATGACACAGGTATAATATATGATTTTAGAAATTTTTTTATTGTAGAATTATTAGATATTTTATTTCAAGACATTTTTATATTAGGATGAAGCTGTTAGAAAAGCAGATTCAGATTCAGATTTTTGTCTTGAAGATCGTGAATTGGAGCGACGAAGGACTAGTGTCCAACCGGTGAGTTTTCATCAACCTAATCTCAATTACACTATTAATCCGTGCTATCAGCCTAACAGCACAGATGCAACTAATCCAGATGAACCTTATGTAATTCTTAATTTACACAGAAGGTAGAAGTACTGGATTTGATTTAAAATATTTAAATCTTGTAAAATTATATGTGAAAATAATTCTTATATTATGGTATAAATGAATTTATCATTTATATCTAATTTTCATGTAATTATATTTTAAATATTGTTTCAAGTTATATCATTACTTAAAAACACTTGTACAACATAGCCTTTCCATTTTATATGAAAATTATATGAATTATATTTTTAGTATTAAATGTAATATATATTTCTATTTAATATCTTAAAATTTTATTGTTAATTTTATAAATTATACTTATATTAATTATATTTTCTTATATATAATAAGAATTGCTTATATCAAAATCTTTCATATAAAATGTATAGAATATGCATGAAAAATTTATTTTTCTTTATTATAAATATGCAATGATACACATTTGAATTATTAAATATAATATTAAATAATATTTAAGTTTATTTATTTGTGAAATTATTTATATATAATAAGTATATTTACTTAATTATAATCTTAATATAAAAAAAAAAATATTGTGTATCATTGTCATATTTAGGTTTATGGGTTATTAACAATACTAATAATATTTTTACAATGACAAGAAATCAATCATAAAATATAATGAAATTGAAATTTTATTATAAGCATGAATCTACATATAGTCATTTTACTAAAGTTATTTTACAGATGCAGTAAATGTATTCTAGTCATTAATTACTTGTAAGAAATTTGTGAAGAATTAATGAGTTTATTTCAAAGATTTATTTGAAATAATGTGTCTAATATTATAATTTAATATTCCTTATCCACATAACAAATTAAATGTTAAAAAGATTATTTCATTTCTTACTTTTTCAAATAATTTTTTTTATTCGAAAATTATGTTTAATGTCTAATATTTAAAAAAATATTTAAAAAAATTTTAAATATTCATGATATATTTTTCTTAAATTAATTTAAGTGCTAAAAATTTGTGTTTTTTATTTTAATGTATATATATATATATATATATATAATGTATATATATATACACATATATATGTATATATATATATTTTTTTTCTTTTTTATAATGTAGAACAATTTTTTTAGTCTATTTGATCGCGCTCTTACCAATTTTTTTAGAGAAAAAGAAATGATGATGATGATGAGGACCTAAGAATCATTGGAATGGAAGGATTTATTCCGTTAAGAACATTGTAACGAGACAGAAGCCATTGAAAATAATGTTTTGAGAAGATTATTTTTAAATGCTTTATATTATACTTAGGAGTAGGATTAAATATTAAAAATAATTATATATTTTGTATATAAAATTTTTTAATAATAGTTTTAATTTCTTTATATCAATAGTAAACAAATTAATAGTATTCTCTCTATATATTTCTCAATTTTTTGCAATTTTAAAAAAAAAATTTATTATTTTTTCATTTAAAAAATTTGATGTACAGTAGTTATTTTATAATAATTATTTATTATTTGAAAATGAATCTTCATATTTCTATATTCGTGTTAATTTTAAATTATTTTAAATTATTTAATACATTTCTTTTTTTTAAATATTAGAAATAATATTATACAACAAATTATCTGTACTGCACTTATTTCTTGTCTTTTTAATATTATAGTGCAATATATTTTAATGTAAATGTAAATTATGAAAATCAAAAGACATGTAGTACATAATAATGGGTTTTGAAAATGTACATATTGTGATTTTTTTGAAAGTATTAATATAATATAAAAAAATAATTATAATAATAATAAAAACTTTAATAGAATTTTGATCTATATTAAAGATTTATATAAAATTACTATCATTTTTAAATATATTGTAATTGAACATTAAACATAATTTTCAGTGTTCAATTAATTGTTTTTAAATTTTTGAATCTTTTTAAATCTCATTATATCTCAATAACATTATTAATAGTTACAAGATTTATGAAGTAAATATTATGCAGTATAATTTCTGTAATTTTTTTTTATATTAATTATATATTTTATTTATTCATTGTTATATTGGAGAAGGATCTGTTTTCATCTATCATTTAATGAATGTTATTGCATGTAACCTGAGAAACCAAATTACTTTTCAGGCATCAATTTTTCATATCAGAAATGCCATCTAAAAATTGCCGCTTGCACACTTATGCTATTAGTAACAAATAATTTCTGCAAAAAAAATAATCTTTTATATCTGCTTTCTATACATTGTTTATGAATATTTCTTACTATACAATTATATTAAATATATTTATTTTTAATTATTGGTGTAAATTTTGCTACATAGCACTTGCATATAATTTAGTGCACATATAGTTAATTTCATTTAATATAATTTATTAATATCATCAAAAGAAAATAAAGTGTATAAGTGTTTTGCAATTTTATATATTTTATATTTAGAAAATTTTAAAAAATTATGGTAGTATTATTAAATCATATATTTTGTTTAAGATTTTTTAAAAATGTTATATTATTGTGCAATCGGCAAATAATTTATTTTGATAATAACAAATATGTAATTATGTTAATATGTAATTTATATTTTTTTAGAAAATATTTTTGTTCTGTGTAAATTACTATTTTTTATTATATAATATTTTTTGTACTCTTATTTTTAATTTTTCAATTTTTGATTTTATTATAGCATATATTGCTTATTTATATTTGGTTTCTCCACAGACACATGTAAGGAGCTCTCAAACAGAACACGTTTATAAAAAATAAATCTAATATGATTTATTAAATTGAATAAATTTTTGGGACTTTTTCTACAATTCTTTTAAATACAAATTAATATTCTTCTTATTCAATATACCATAAATATTTAATATCAATATGTTACTTCATTCAAATTCTAATTCAGTATGTTTTATTTTTAATATTGTCTAATTTTGTTATTATACAGATAAATTTTAATTTCTTCAAGTAATATAAAACATGTATGTTTTCTAATATATTGTAACATCTCAGATAGTATTTAATGAAAATTATGATATAGGTATGTGCGTATGCAATGTTGGTGTCAAGTATTACATATTATTACTGTACTATAGTTTCTATAAATGTTGATTATATTTTATTAGTATTTATTTTCTTCAATATTTTGGATAATAAAAAACATTGACTACAAAAGATTAAATGTAAGTATTGTATAAAGAATAAATAATAAGGAAAAGGCAAAAAATTATAATATATTATATTATTTACATTTATATTACATTATATTTGCATATATTTTTTTAATTTTTTTTTTAATAATAAATTTAAAAAAATGAATTTAATTTTAGATTACAAATATATATATATAAAATTTTTTTAAATTAATATATAAAAAAAATATATATATATTTATATATATAAAATATAATATATATAAATTTTTAAATTAATATATAAAAAAATATATATATAATAATCCTTCTCCTTATTTAATAATTTATTTATTCTAATTATGATACTTGCATAAAAATAGATTCTATTTTAAATGTTAATTTAAACTTGTACATATTACTGATTTTGTTACAATAATTTTTACCAAGAATCTTTACACACATAAAATCAATAATTGTATTTGATATACTAAATAATGCGTAAGAATCTAGAGATGGATTCTTCATATATTTAATACTTTGTGGGGCAGCTGGGAACTGTGATGGGAGAAGTTAGTCCGGGACCACTACCATTGCACACACGCGTCGCCTTGCCAGGTTTGGTCGGCAAACATTTATAGAGACTAATTGATATTGGTAAATAACCTTACCTTTTTATGTATAATATTATATGTGCAACTAATAAATGTATTTATTTGTAAAGCTTAGAAAATCTGTGCAAAAATTATTACATTTAATATTATCCATCATAAATACAATTTGAAGCTTTTCTATTATATGCACTTATTTAATTAATATAAATTATAAAAATTAATAAAACATAAATATATTATTAAAATAAACAATTTATATCACTCTCATTTTATAATAAGTATGATTATATTATTGTCTTTTAAATGTCAAACTCAAAATTAATATATATATATACTATATTATAGTATTACATATTACATTTATTGGTTGTACTAAATTTAATCAAGCTTTATTATGTAAAATAAAATTAATTATTAGTTATATAAAAATTAATAAATATAAATTATACTTTTCTCTTGATATATGTATATATGATTTATAATTCAATGAAAGTCCTGCTTTATAGAGATTATCAAATATTATAAAAAAAATTTATCTTTAAACATTATTGAATTAAATATAATAATAAGATATCAATTTATATTTGCATTGTGCATTCAAATATAATAATTCATAATGAAATAATAATAGAAAAAGAAAGTAAATTTACAATTATATAATTACATTTTGTTAGAAATTTATATTTCTAAAAAATATATTATATTAAATGTAAAAATTGTTTAAAAATTTTTAAATTAATATTATATAATTAGTTTTAATTCTTACATTGAAAAAAATAATATTTAAATTTTATGGATCTTAATGATAATATTATATATTATACATAATATATAATATAATATATTTGGATCTTAATAGTAATATAAATATTATATAATTTCAAATTATTATATTTGAATGTATTCTGTAATAATTTAGTTATATTTAATATAATTGTTATTTGAAAGAAAAACTTCTTTATTTAACAAATTGATTTTGTTGGCATATATAATCATATTTGCATTTAAGGTGCAGAATATTTATGATAAAATACAAATATACAACTTATATATATTTTAATTTATAATTTTATGTATTAAACAATTATTATATACAGAAATAATAGTCAGTGCCAAAAGTTTACAAAAATTACAAGATGAATTATAAAATTCTTTTGTGAAAATGATTGTATAAGTAGAAATTTTAATATATTTTAAATAAGATACTGATTAAATATGATACTGATTTCAACAAAATATATATATATATATATATATATATATATTATAATATATATATATATATATTATAATATATATATATATATATACAAATTATGAGAATATAAAAAATAAATAAAATAACATTTTCTGCAAAATGTACTCCAATTGTTTTTTAAAAACTCATGATAATTACAAATTTTATATGTTTATTATATTTTTAGAAAATATTTACTTATAATTTATTTATATATTTACATATATATCAATGTTAAATGTACATAATGTACAATTCAAATATGATTTACCAACACTATTTAAAACGTAAAATACAAGAATAAAAATATATGAAATTTTAATTTAAATGTTGGCTGTGAATACTTGAGAAAAATATTTGAATTTATAGTTTACATCTTAAAATAAATATTGCAAAATGCAATAAGAAGTTATATAGTTACAATATATTATTTTTTTCCAATTAATATGTTTTTAAATTAATAACTTATTTTAATTATAAATGAATTATGCTAACTTATAATATCATGTAAGAAATAAAATTTTACCATATAATATTTAAAATTATCTTTTTCTATATATTTGTGAATTGAACAATATGTAATAATCATTGCAATGTATACATATATATATATAAAATAATAATATTGTGATACTATGTACACTTATAGTGTTTTAATAAAGTATTTGTAAAAACAAAATAAAAATATATAAAATATATGTTTAAATGTATATATTAATATTAATATATATATTAATATTAATATATAATTATTATATTACATAATTATTTGGTTTTTAATAATTCTTTTCATATCATTAGTAACAACAAACATTGGTCCATGACCAGGTATTATAAAATTTGCCAAATCAATTATATAAGATCGCATATGTGATTGAATTTTTTGTAATTCTTTAGTTCCTAATTCCTTCCAAAGGAATGGATTTAGTATATCTTCTTCTTTTTCAAATAAATCACCTATAAAATTGATAAGAATATGGAAATACATATATAAAAACTATTTATAATGTTATCATATTATATTATTTTTAAAAAATAAACCTGTAATAGCAAAACATGTAGATTTCTCAGAAATTGTAGTTTCAACTAAAACTGTAACATCATCCATTGTGTGACCAGGAGTTGCTATAACTTTAACTTCTGGGCAAATTTGATATCCTATATATATATATACACATATATATATTTTCAATAATTATAGTTTTTATATATTTAATTTTATGTACTTATAATTTTATTAATATATTACAAAAACTTTACCATTTTTTAAATCTTTATCGAAAAATAATTCTCCACGATGTACACAAGTTCCTATTATATGTTCTGCATTTATAAAAAGATTATTGTTTCCTATATGATCAGCATGGCTATGAGTACAAACAACATAATCAATTTTATCAGGTGTAACATTATGTTTAATAAGTGCTAAAATAAATTTTTTATTTAAGAATTTTATCATTAAGTTGCAAATATCAAATAAACAATAATACCTTGTATTATTTTTTCTCGATCCCAAGCTGTCATAGTATCAACAATAATATTCTTGGATGCCTTTATTAATGTACAAGTACAATTTGCTTTCATTGTTCCATCGTCAAGTTTTATAGAATAACCATTAAATAATACAATTACTTTGCACATTTTTGAAATTAAAGTTAAAAGACTTATCTTTTTAGAATTATAAATTATAATAATATATATTATATACCTTGTGTGAATAGATTTATTTCATTTTTTATGACAGAAATGCGATAAATTTAAGAAATATTGCACGACTATAGTATACTTAAATATAGTATATTTAAATTAGCATTAGTAAAAAGGTTATGTATATACCGAATTAAAATATTTGTGATCACATTTGTATTAAATAAAAGATTAATGAAAAGACAAAATTTAAAATGAAATTGGTAATTATAATTATTATAATATTTTAATGTAATTAATATAAGTAATTTTTAATTAATTAATAAAATTATTAAAATAATCTTAGTTTTTAACATTATTCATAATAATTATATTTTAAATATGTTTATAGTATTGCTTATCAAGTGAACCAACAAAACCATGTTTGGTATTAAGTTTCAAAGGAATTACATTAATGTTAGATTGTGGTTTAAATATGCAGTCTATATTACATTTTATGCCAATGCCTATGGTTCCCAGTACTAAATTTAATTCTTTGCCTTTGTGGCTTCCACGTGATAATCATCAAGATTGGCAAATAGAAGGGGTTTGCATAATATATTTCTTTTATTATATATTTCACACATAAATTTGTATTTATATCAGATATTCAATCTTCTAGGAATTAAAAGAATGTTGTGGTAGAGTATTTGTAGATTCAACACCTGAATTTTCTCCACCTTTAGAAAAAATAGTAGATTTTTCAGAAATTGATGCCATTTTAATATCAAATTATACTTGTATGTTGGCTCTACCATTTATAACAGAAGATACTGGCTTCAAAGGTATTATTTATGCTACAGAACCAACATTACAAATTGGACGATTTTTTATGGAAGAATTAGTGGAATTTATTGAACAAACTCCTAAAGCTACATTAGCTAAACATTGGAAAGAAATGCTACATGTATTACCTTCTCCATTAGCTGATGCTCTTAAACCAAAATCTTGGAAACATATATATTCAATGTCAGCAGTTAATACTGCTTTATCTTACATTCAAACAGTTGGATATGATCAAAAATTGGTAAGTTAGCATAATGTTATTTTAAATTTTTTTATATTTTTTTTGTTTCTCATAGGATATATATGGTGCATTAACAGTTACTCCTATAAGTTCTGGATATTGTTTGGGTAGCAGTAATTGGTTAATTTCATGTGACCATGAAAAGGTTGCATTTGTAAGTGGATCTTCAACATTGACAACACATCCACGTCCTATGGAACAAGCTACTTTAAAACATGCTAATATGTTAATATTAACAGGTTTAACTCAAACACCTACTGCCAATCCAGATACTATGCTTGGAGAACTCTGCATGACTGTTGGTAGAATAAAATTATTTTATTTAATATTAGTAATATTAATAATCAGTTAAATTTAATATAAATAATTTAATATTTATAAAATTTTATAGCAATGACACTCAGAACTGGAGGATGTGTTCTAATACCATGTTATCCATCTGGAGTTGTATATGATTTATTTGAATGCCTCAGTACTCATTTGGATAAATCTGGTTTTGCACAAGTTCCATTATTTTTTATATCACCAGTAGCTGAAACTTCTTTAGCATATTCAAATATTTTAGCTGAATGGTATGGTTTATATTAAATGAATATTATTTAGATTATTTATGTTTTATATTTATTACAGGTTATCAACAAATAAACAAAATAAAGTTTATCTTCCTGAAGAACCATTTCCACATGCTTTTCTTGTTAAAAATGCCAGATTAAAACATTTTACATCTACATATGCTGAAGGTTTTAGTTCTGATTATAGACAACCTTGTGTTGTTTTCTGTGGACATCCCAGTCTTAGATTTGGAGATGCGGTTCATTTTGTTCAATTATGGGGCAATAATCCACAACATACTATAATTTTTACAGGTATATTGTATTACTTTGATAATGCATTGCAAAGTAATATATAAATTTATAATAAATCATGTAATTTATAAATTTTATATTAATATATAATAATATATAATTAAATTATTATTATATAATAATACATAATTAAATAATATAAATAATATTAAATTAAAATTAAATTAAATTAAAAATAAAATAAATAATAATTCTTTTAGAACCAGATTTTCCATATTTAGATGCTTTAGCACCATTTCAACCATTAGCTATGAAAGCAGTGCATTGTCCAATTGATACATCTCTTAATTTTACTCAAGCTAATAAATTAATTAGAGATTTAAAGCCAGAACATTTAGTTATACCTGAATGTTATACACAACCACCAATAACTGCACCACATAGAACAGATCTTGTCATAGAACCTGTAGGAGTAAGTATGTAATATTAAATTAGATACAAATTATTTCGATTAATTTTTAACATATTCATTTATTTTATATTTAAGGAAAAACCTTTAATTACTTTTAAACGAGGTGAAGTTATAAAATTGCCTTTAAAAAGAAAAAAGGGACGAGTGTTTATTGAACCTGAACTAGCAGGAAATATAATTCCTAATGAAATTCGACCTGGTTTAAGTCTTGCTTCTGTTACTGGTGAATTGGAAGTTAAAGATAATGTATATACAATAAAAGTATGTATTTTTAAAATAGAACTTAATAAATATATATTTTTAAAAATATATTAATTAAGAATTATATTAGAGTATTGAAGATAGACCTAGTGGAAAACGTAAAGCATCTTCTGGTTCACCTGCACCAATCAAAGAAGAAGTTCTTAAAGAAAGAAAACATGAATATGGTAATTTAGATCCACAAGAACTATTACAGAAGCTTAATCAAGAAGGCATTCAAGGAGCCAAATTACAACATAGTCCAACTGCTACCAGTATTCATTTAGTAAGATATTTATGCGTCATAAAAAATAATTTGTTTAAATATAAAATTCATTTTTATTCATATTTCTTATTGCTTATATTTATAGCAAGATGAAGATACCTTGATCCAAATTGGAGATAATTCAACACATATTTTTTGTAATGGTGATCAAAAAATTAGAAGACGATTAAGAACTATTATTATGCAGTGTCTTAAAAGATTTTAAAAAAATTGTAAAAATAAATAATATTATATTATAATTATTTTATATAATTTTATTTTTATAATTATAATTATATTTTTATACATAATTTTTTTTTTGTTTATGTAGCATACAAAAGAATAAGTATTTTTAATCAATCATAAATAATATATTTATCAATATGTATTTTCCTATATACATATATATATATATACACATATAAAATTATATATGTATATAAGATATGAAATTTAATACATTATAATCTTATCATTTTCATCAAGAAAAAAATTTATGGCAGTAAGATTCTTTTATTTTTCACAAATCAAAATTTAAAGTTACAACATTTTGTAACAAAGTAAGTATCTTATATGTATACATATATATATATCTTATATGTATACGTTATATGTATAATATATATATATATATATATATTAATTATTTTGAATATAGTAATACTATATGATGTTTTATTTATATTTAATATATAATTATATATATATATGTATTTAGATAAATATAATATGAATTATATAAAATATTTAGATAAATTTTTTAAGAATCTTACAGAACAGAAATAATATAAAACTGCATTATATCTATTTTAATCAAAAAATATATAACTTAATTATACATAAAACTTATAGAAAATTTGTTTACAATATTCAATACATTAACATTATTTTTATTTTAACTTATTTATTTGTTAATATTTCTAGCAATTTTCATAAGTTAATATGATGAAGATTATATTAATTGGTTTATTATACAAATATAATATCTATATAATATCTATATAATAAGATGACTGCATTATTTTTATTATATTCTGAATGCAAAACAATTTATTCAAAAATAATCAAATATGAATAAGAAATTCTATATTTATATATATTATAATAATAATATTTATATATATATATATATATATATATATATATATATATATATATATATATATTAATGTTATTATATATATATATATATATTAATGTTAAAGCATAAAATATATTTCTATATATAATATAATATAATTTCTAATATAATACATGCAAAAATTATTTTTTTTTATAAAATCAGGTATTTATGGAATATACATATACAAAAAATAACAAAATCATAAATACAAAAAAATTAAATTTCCTTTAATATATAACATATATATATAACTTTATATATTTCATTATTGGTATTTTAAAAACATAAATTAATATTTTGATATTCAGTTTTATTATTGTTCTTAAGACATAAGTACCTGATTTTTTATATGCATTCAGAGTACAATGCATTTAAATTAATTTACCACTTACAATGCCAAGTGCAAAACCACCTACAAAATAAGAAAGGAAAAAGTGAAATTCTGTAGGTTTAAATGAAGTATCCCCAGTTATAGAATGATACCAACGACGTGTACGAGATTCGCCATTTTTTAATAATTGTTCAGCTTTATCTAACTTTTTATCAACATATCTCTCGACCTGAAACAGTAAAATTTCATTAAAATAAAATAACAAATATTTCAAAATATAAAACATGTTTTATACAAATTTATACAAAATGATATTTTTGATTTTCAAAATAAAAATTTTCGTAATATACGAAAAAAAAAAAAATAAAAAAATTTAATGTAATAAAATTGTAATTATTGTTATATACAATTTTTTATAAATATTTATAATTTTTAGTTTTTACTATAACTTTTTTTATTATGTTTTTTACAAAATTATATATATTAATGTATAAATTTGTATACGTATTAAAAATAATGGTTATAAGATAAAAACTTCTTAATGCATGTGCATATTTTTAGAAGTGTTAGAATTTAATTAAATATACATATATGAGATACAGAGCTATAAAGATTAACATTAAATTTATATTTATATATTAAAAATAAAATTCTTAAACATAAGGAATAAATAATTTAAATAATAAAAAAATGTTTGATTGTTAAGTTCTTATGAAAATGATGAAAATAATACCTAACATATAATGTTAATATTAAAAATAACAAATATATAATGTTCACTCATGTTTTTATAAAAAAAACTAATAGTTTCTCATTCAGGATGCTAAACCAATTATAAAACCACCAATGAAACTTGTTGCCACAAGTGAATTGTTTCGACACCATGTTCCTACCTATAAATAATATTAATATTAATATTTATACATTAATAAGTATTATAAATCTATGAAATTTATCTTGAAAATTTAAATATCAAAATTATTAAAATTTTACCTTATCCAAAAATTTTGGTCCTTCACCAGTTACTGTTTCTTCTACTTTATCTGTTATTTTTTCAGCTTTTTTTTGAATTTTATCCCAATTAATTTTAATGTAACCTTGATGAGCTGCAATTTGGAGCATTATAATTCCACCACCAACTGCAAATGCAGTAATTTTTCCAATTTTTATTGTTATAAAACCAGTCAACCTATATAAAATATTTAAATTAAATTAGATATTTACTTTTTGGCAAGATTAAAGTTTTTCTTAAATATATGTATAATTATACATAAATAAAAAAATTTTTTTTTGGTAGTAATTAAAATATCTATTAATTAATAATTAATTTAATTAATTATCTTTTTTTAGTTGTACATTAATCACATTATATAAAATTGAAAATTTTTTATATGTATATATATATATATATATGTATAATATTTACCATCCTGATGTTGTGCCAATAATAATTTGTTTAGTAGTAGACTTTTTGTTCACATCTCCTAAAATCTTGTCTATCATACTTTCTGCATGTTTTGAAATGTTCAATTCTTCTTTGTTTGCATTATCTTTGTTTTTCTTTGTTACTGGAAGACTCATTTTAACACTGGAAATTATTTATCATTAATATTTTGTTATAAAATAAGAATTTTAAAAATGAATTAAACAATATTAATATACAATATTAATATACGTTTTTAAATACATATTTTTTGCATTATATTTTCTTGATATTATTTTCGTTTGAAAATTAATAACGTAAAAGTTAAAGAATGAATGCTATTCTCACGTCTTGAAATAATAATATTAACAAATTCTTCAGTTATACGTCAGAACAAAAATATATCGATGATTGTATTGTTAAAAAATTGCAATAACGAATAGTTTGTTAAGTATTACTTGATAAATTATTTTAAATCAATTCATTACATCATAAAAGCAAAGAGAGAGTATTAAAAAAAATAAATAAGAATTTCAATATGAAAAAAAAATTGTCTACCGTTTAAATAATTTTGTTGTTCCTGACTTGATGGTATTCTTGTATACTTTAGGCATGATATCATTCAGATATATTCTTAAATTATATAATATTTCATAATGGTTAATATTTATATATATATGTATTATTATATATATATATATATAAGGCTCACCTAGATTCTTCAATTATCGAAATATTATTCGATAAAATTAAAATGCTTTTGTGTATAAATGCGAAAGAAAAAAACCTCCGGTTTTCTAAAATGATTGTTCGGTTTGAAAAACAGTAAAGACGGTAAAATAGTGAAATCACTGAGGAACCGTCTATAATATTTCAATAAAATATATAAAAATTTTAGAATGAATATATTATTTTATATAATAATATTAAATTATAACAAAACTGAATAAATATTTTAATTTGTTAACATAAAATTTTTGCTAATAAATTATATAATTTTTTAAAAATTTTAACATATTGTGATACGATATTCTCGAAGAATTAAAAGCTTTAAATAATAAATTTTATAAAATCTAAATAATTTAGAAAAATTTTTAGAATATCATTTATATGAGTATATATTATATAATATACTATCAACTATTTATTTTCTTATCTTATTTTGATGTGTAATTTTATGTGTTTATTATAAAATATAAATAACTTCTTACATTGTAGGTAATTTTTATTGATTTCATGATTTATTAAGTTTAAATTATATTTTACATATAATATATTTATTATTATTCTACAAGATATGTAGAATTATTTAATTTTTCGCGCTATTCTGGGATGTTTTGAAAAATAATTTTCTCTGGTACCGGAATTATAAGTCGACATGAGCCATGATAATGGTCTTCCGTCGCGTGATTCGCCATCCTGATTTAACCTGGTTGCCGCTTTTAAAAACTTATCGTCCTGATGAGGTGACAAGGTGTCGAGAGAGTAAATTGCGAAAACTCTCGGATTTTCGTACAAAGCAATCGGTTCTAAGTGTAAACATGTGTTCTTTCTGTTTTTAATGAGTATATTTACCAAGTACGAAAATGGCTCAGGATACTGATGATATCAATTTGACTCCTCAAGAATTACAAATACTATCTGAGTTAGACAGGTGATTTTAAAGTAAACAAAATCTACTACATTTAGTTTTGTTTTGATTTCTCAATTTTTTTTATATTAATTATAGTTTTTTTTGCTATTTTTTAATATATAACCTAAAAGTTTGTTTGACAGAATGGGCGCGTAATTTGATCAGTTTGTTCGAAAATATTTGGAACTGACATCTTTTTTTTTATCGAAATACATATAGAATTCAATTAAAATATTAATATATTTTTATGATTTATATAATAATTGTAATTATAACATTTAAAATATTATCATAAAAATTAAAACATATAAAATATATTAAATATTTAAAATATATAAAATATTTTATTTTAAATTATATTTTAAATATTTTAAAAATATTTATCTATGAAACATTTATATATATTTTACTAAAGTTTACTAATATAAAAATATTTTTAATATGTGATGTCTTTTATATTTATATTTATTGAAATTATAATTTTTTAACTAATAAATATATTTTTTCAATATATGTGCAGTCGGCAGTTTGGATTTTTAAAATTAAATTCACCAGAGCAAACAAAGAAAAAAGCTTTAGTTGTTCGTGCAATTAAGTATTTAGAAAGAATGTTAGTTCAAGCGCAAGCTGAAAATCAACGTAGAAAAGCAGATAGTACAAAAATGAATCCTGATGAATTAAAGGATGATGATGAAGATAAAGGAATTAGTATTGATCCTAAAACATACTGTAAATTAGGACATTTTCATTTACTTTTAGAAGATTATAGCAAAGGTAAATAATTAATAATTATTTGAGATAAATTTTTGATTTCATTTTTAATATACTTATATCTTTTAAAAATTTCAGCCATGTCAGCATATCAAAAATTTTATTCCTTAAAAGGAGATTATTGGAAGGATGCTTCATTTTTATATGGTCAAGGACTTGTTTATTATCACTTCAATGCTTTTCAATGGTAAGTGATCTGTTGCATTCAGTAGTATATTATTTCATATTTATTTTCTATTATGTGCATGTATATATATATATTTTATTATGTATAATAACTCATTCTGCTTCTATATTATTGTTATAAATGTAATAAAAATACAGCTATAATATGAAATATTTTAAATTCTCTTTTAAATATAATATAAAAATATTTTAAAAATATAATTTATTTATTTATATTATTGTTTTTATAATGATTAAAAAAATCAGTTTTAATAATTTATTATTATAAAAAAATAATAAAGAATTTAAAATATTTATTTAATTTACATTTAATTTAATTTTGAAAAAGGAAAATAAAATATGGTCAAAAAACTCTACAGAAAAATGTTATCTCGTATGAAACTTGTTCACCTTGAAAAGGGTACGTTGACCCCTTAGACGATGTACACATAGAGTTCATCGTTCTCATCGTGCATCTTCTATTTTTTTAATTTCGCGCAAAATCCTGTTGGTAATGTAATTTTATTTTTTGATGTCGATAAGATAGAATATTAAGATTCGGTAAAGTAGATTGCTTGTAGAAGTTACCGAATGAGTTATTAATACACAAATTGAACAATAGATGTCGATGATTTTACTATAAGAAACTGAATGTGCCTACGTGCCGAGTTGTTTCATGGATATGGCGACTAAGAAAATGCGTGGGGGAAATAAAAGGCCAAGTAACTTACTACATAAGTATTTATATATTAAGTATTTAGAATGTTGTGTTTCAATGACCAAAATAAATATGGTTATTAGTGTACTGTATATATAATTATCGTGTTAAATTATTGCTTTTCTTTTTAAAAATTTCTTTGTTGTGCATTATAAATTTTTTTGTACATTCTATCTAATTTTTGACACAATTGTATCAAGATTATTATGAAAAAATTAATTTGAAAATATTTTCATAAATATTTTTGTTCAAATTTATTTTATAAATTATCAATTATAATAAAACTACTTTTATTTTTAAATTATTTATTCAGAAAATATAATTGACAGCAGTTATTTCGGGTATTGATATATTTGAATTTCATTATAAATTGACACAGTTGACAATTATAGAAATTGAACATTCTTTTCAATTCTTTGTCAGTTTGTTTTATAAATAATCTCTTATTAAATATTATTTAATGTCGTTACGTTTGTTATTTTTAATTAACATTCGTGTTAAAAATCATTAAGTCAAATATTAAATTATCATATTAATAAGATTTTTCATTATTCATTTATAAAATATATATAATGTATAATTCGTGAAATAGATTAAAATCAATCAAATAATAAAATTAAAAATATATTTTATTATCATTATTATTTTAATATTGTTTTCTTTTTATTAAATATAATATTTTTATACTGCTACGCTATATCAAAATCTGGTGTAAATAATATACAAGATATTATTAGTGTTAACTTGACATTTCCTGTCAGACAATCAGTTTTGTAGACGGTTAAGAGTGGGAATATCGATTTCCTGTTCAACCCTCCTTAACTTAGATGGTGCAAGAATCTCATGAAACGAAACTCATAGTAGAATCTCTTTCGACTTTTCAGCATTCCATTTGATCATGATGTAATAACTATCAATAATTCTGATTGACATTATTTCACTATTTTCCTCGAATTTTTTCATTCATTCATTTGAATATATACAAATTTTAACTTAAAAAAAAAAAAAAACAATTTAAATTGGTCAAATTCATATTGTTTGTATATTTAAATGTAAATAAATTTATAAATTATACATATTTTTTTTCACAAATAATAAAATAATAATGATTTAAATCGAATAATTTCATTATTAAAAATTGAATTTTATATTAATCTACTGATTAATTTAAAAACATAATATTTTTTTGTTTTTATTTTATTTGATTCGAAACTCTTGACTTATTCAGTGGATGAAATTGAATGGAAAATTCTCTCTTTGCGGATGCAAAGCAGTTTTCTTAGATATATTAGGTTTCAAAGCATCCGTTTAGGCGTATAAAATAGAAAATACAATTATTTGTAGAATACAAGAATGAAATAATTAAATTATATGCATGTAGTTTGATATAATATTGGTAAAATTATCATATTCATAAAAATGAAACTTGCATGAGCTTTCTTTTTTAGATTCATTGTTTTATTATTCATAAAAACTATACTTTATTATATTCATAAAAATTAACTACTATATTTATATAATTACTAATTTAATATATTCATAAAATTAATTTTAAAAAATCTATAATATTCATAAAAAAAATCTATCAAATAGAAAATTTTTAGAAACATATTTTTAAACATTATTTAGGATGTTATTAAAAATGTTTCAAAAAATTATTATATTACTCATAAAATATTGATTCTATCTATTTCATTTATTTCATATTCTTATCAATAATACAATAATTTTTTTATATTTTTTTTTCATATCTTTGTGTTTTTTTGTTCTAAATTCTATGGAGTTTTTTTTATGTATGTCATTTCATTTATATTGAAAATACAACACTAAACAATTGTAAAGTAATAGTCAGTAATTAAAGAAATTAAACTAGGTCGGTCGATATTGTTGCATTGATAACAATTTTATCTTTACATTTGGAATGATAAAAATTACATTATCATATAAATTACATTAAATATAAAAATATATTATATTATATATCAATTATAATATATATATATATATATATATATATATATATATATATATATATATATTATAAATCAATTATATTATTACATAATTATTATTGCATATATGTAATTAATATATATTATTTTTTCTTATTACAAAAATGATACAAATCATAAGAGTAAGATATTAAGATATTATTATATAAATAAAATATGCGTATTTTTCGCGTATTTGTAATCAAATATTGAAAGAAAATAAATATATTAATTACATTCGCGTGATAGGTTAACTCGTTGCAACGTGTGGCACCGTGCTGCGATTGCGATAATTAAGAGAATAGAGCCATGGTTTGTCGATAACAGAAAACTACAAAGAGAAAATGGTTTGGTGCACGCTACTAACCGAAGTATTGATGGTAAAACGAATATTATCGTTTCTGTACCATGAAGTTATTTTTTTGTTACTTCACGTCATGTGACTGCACAAACAGGATATTCATTGCATATGTTTATGATATGCTGAAATAAATTTTAACTTTTCATCTTGATTTAAAAATTCTTTAAAGACAAGGAAAATAATAGTAAAAAAAAATCAATATATCGATTTTAATGAGTTTGACTATATTTTATCAAAATCATCTTTTCATTATGCATAATTAATCGATTTCAGTTTTTAATTTATATACAAAAATATTTTTCATAATATGTATTTCATAATATTCTGACATAGCTATCCTATAATCGCATTTTTTTTAGTTCATCAATTTATGCCAATTTATTAAAACATAGAACCTTATGTTTTAAATCATCTTCTCATAAATTTTTATTAAAATAGGTCAGGTAAAAATGCTGCCGTTTTATGACTATAATGTTCATGAATATTTTTTGACAAATTTAACAACAATTGAATATTTACAATAATTAGCAATGGAATTTATTATACTTAAGTTTGAATTAAATTAGTTTTCAATGCTTGTTCTTTGTTTTATATTTAAAATATAGATTTAGATCATTTATCTCTGAATATCAAGCTTTGTATTTATTAAATTAGATTTGTATTAAATTAAATTTGAATCATATTTGATTCAATTTAAGTCAGATTAATACTTTGAAAAAATTCCATTTGAATCAGTACAATAGATTCACTTTAATAAATATAATTCGCGAATCATAGTATATAAAGAGTTTTCTAGGTTAATTGAATTTGTATACTATAAATTATAATTGTAATGATTGGTAATTTGATGTCTCTTTTATCATTATTATTTATAATTTTGATAAAAGTTTTTAACATATTATATTATAATTTCGTGAGAAGATTTTTTGAAATGCAAAAATATTTGGACTTCTATTCAATTGATTGAATACACTACGAAATTAACATTAGAACAGAATATGTACAAATTTATAATATACTTCTTTAGAGTACTTGATTGTCCTTGGATAACGGAGAGAAACTGCAGCAACCCCTTCGTTCGATCGGCAAGTCTTTTTTTCGCCAACTTTTCACCCTCTAGCATTGAATGGATCCGAATCTCCCCAAGAGTGATTCATATGATGCGTGACTCGTCAATTCGTAATCTCTTGCATATGTGTGGTTTGCGTATTGTATCACTTCCTATAATATTTATAGCATCTATAAATATCATTCTATTATACAATTCTTGACTCTATGCATGTTTTTATTTTATAATATTTTTTGATTTTTTATTTTTTGTTTGCTTGCGATTGTAACAATCGCTGGAAAATACATAAATTACTTTCTTCTTATAATAAAACAAATTATTTTTCTATGCATTTCTATTTTCTTGAACGATTATCTCGTTTCAGTGTTAATATATAATACGAAAAATATTTATAATGAAAATTTTATACGGACAGTTTTGTTTGAGCTAATTTATTGAAATTTTCATTTTCATTTTCATTCTTATTTTCATTATTGATATTTTCTTCATATGTTCATTCGTTTCAAATTGTTTCATTAATTGTATTTATTTGGGAATTAGAAGAGAGCATTTTTTACTTATGTAATTTTTGGAAAATTTTCCAACTATTTTGAGCGCAGTTTATCGAAACGGCAACCAGGACGTTTGTCCGCCATGGCAGAGTGCCGTTGAGTCACGTGCAACGTATAGAGATGCGTTGCAAACGATCGATTTTATGGCCTCTCCTTCTACGCACATGTTCAACCATGTATAGTTACATATCAAATTGACGATTGTAATAGTTTGTATCTCACGTTCTCTTCTCTATGAAAGGAGAATTTTGTCATTTTCGTAGAAGATTAATCCTATAGAAACCTAGAGAAAATTTCATTAAATAATATTAAAATTTATTCGAAACATTTTATTTTTATTTCATTGTTTTATTATATAAATGTTTCTAAAATTGTATCAAAATTATTTTTCTTTGACTCGTCTGTAAGAAAAATATTAGCTTACTTACTATCTTGGCTAATGTATTTAAAAAAAAATCCATATTTTAGAATTGATTTACATATATAAATTATAAGATTTTATAAAATCTTATAGTGGATGCTTTTGTTAATATTCATTATATATAACTTAATTTTCCATCATAAAATTTTAAATTAATAATATATATATTAATTCAATTTTTCTATAATATATTTATATAGAGATTACAATCAAGATTTTTTTAGTGATGTAATAATTTCACATGTCATATGCGAATTCAAGTTGATAAAACATCAGTTAGCGAGTTTCCGTCGTCCATTGTTCCATTCTTTCATTCGGAACATTTTTAGAACATCAGAATAGAATGATAATTAGTTTTCTCATCACTGTCAATTATCTTAGACATTGTCATAGTTAATCTCGTCAGTCATCCATGCAATTATACATTTATCTCCAATCTCCTTATTGTATAATTCTTCGGAGTTATTTTGTGCTCTTTATATCTGACAGTGGATAAATGGAATATATGCAATGTAAAATAAAAAAAAAATTCTTATTGTCGTGTTAACATTTATTTCAAATTTATTATTTTATATGTTTTTATTATATTCTTTTACAATTATTTTATAATTTAATATTTTTTATGTCCTAAGAAATGGCTTTTCCCATAAAGAACATAAATAGAAAATACATGTATTAAACATATTTCTATATAAATAAAAATATGTTCAAAATTATAGAAAAAAATAATATTTGATAATACTCCAACGTAGCATATTTAATTAAACAATGTTATAAAGATACAATATATTAAATATATAAAAATTTTATTTTCAAAATCAACCGTGATTTTTGGGAAAATCCAGTAACTCATGCTCTTCATTCAATATTACATAGAGTGAATAAGCGTAAAAAGAAGGAACATTGACAGAACACATAGAAAATTCAGAGACGACAAGGTGCAATTAATTTGAATACTTATCTACTCGTTGGCCACGTGTTCCTAGCATAGGGAATTAAAGTAAGGAAGTAGTCCCTTAGCAGTCGGCGGTTCGCATTTATTCGTTCTTATCTGACTATAAGTTTCCAGTGGTAGAAGAGGCACCTTGCTCGTGAGACTTTTCACGAACTCGCACACGTGTACGTCGTTGCTCAAACGACATGGCCGCTGCACCCTGCCGCGTACGCGTGCAGCAAGGTGCATGCAAGCTCTGACCCAGATCGCACGATCGATGTTCCCTGGCCCAGATACGCTTACGGAGATTAATATTTTTTCCACGCAAGCTCGACGATTGATCCCTCTCCGTTTTCACGAACTTCGTATTTACTTCGTGTCGGGGTTCTTCTGACCGCGTTTAAAGATTAACTCTTGATGTAATATTAATCGGTTAATTGCGGTATATAATATTAATCATATGATATTGTAGAGCTTATTGATTCGAGATTTTTGAGACAGCAATGAATAAATAAATATTGGAAAAACTGAAATAATATAAAAAATTGATTTATTAAATATCATAAAATGTCAATAATAATATGAGTGAAATGAATTTACTTACATTTATTTTATTTATAAAATCTTTAATTTTTTTTGTAGATTATTTTTTTTTAAATTTTTAAATTTGATTTTTTATATTGTTATTTCATCTTCTTGTATATATTTTATGTTATATTTTGTAAATTTAATTGTTTCTTAATACGGTATTTCATAATACGGTAAAAACTTTCTTTATTTTTCGAAATAATATTCGAAATAAAGTAAGATTATGTTTGATATACAAACAATCAATTAATATATCTTGTTACAATGAGTAAAATAGAATTGCATTTTAATGAGGTGCTCTTTAGTCGCATAATTCGTGCGTGTAATTTTACTGCTTGTGAAATCAGTCATACAAATTGATGCTTACAATCTCTTGAACGCGAGTCTGATTTAGCCATTTAATCTGAAATTATTGATCTAAATTGATCTTTGAAATTCATTTCTCATCGTTAATTTACTTATAGATTACTTTAACTATGATTGAGAAGGATTAAATATGATGAAAGAAATTAGTATAATATTCTAATAATAATTTTTAGAATAATATTTTTAATATATTATTTTCTAATATATTCATAATAAAAATTATTCTAAAAATATTATAAATATTAATATTAATATCAGCTTTTTTATTTTTTATAAAATAAGATTTTATAGAGTTTAAATGTAAACTGTATCTTGAAAATATCTGATTTTTGAAAAGTTATAAATAATTACAATAAAAATACATAAATTATATGTTATTTGAAATTATTAAGAAAATGTAATTATGTTATGAATATGTGTACATAAGAAAACACATGCAAAATATTAATAGATATGCTGTTTTTTTTAAAAAAAAAATAAGTTATAAGATTCTTATTATATTCTTTTACAAGTGTGAAATCATCTTCTCAGAATATTTTTCCAAATACAAAGAAACCCCACAAATCTTAGTACAAAAGCTCTCATTCACCAAATCTTTTCAATATTAAAAATCATTATTAATCTGTCTCATAAATCATATATCATTACTCATATTATCCTCTCAATAATTACATAAATATTTAAACTAAGGATTAAAGTATAATGGAATGAATTTAAGTTAATCAATATCTAAACCTTTATTCTCACAAATTTTTATCCTCAATATGCCCATCGATGGTAGTAACCGGATGGCAATGACCGCTATTTCTCTCAGTATGTCGTACGTCGAAATTCTTATGCCGACTCGGCATAACAAGCAATGCGATTCCCTGTCCAAGCGTCAGGTGGATCGGCGTAAAACTCGAGCTGTTCCTCCTCCAGTAGCGCTCACTGGTGCTTGTTGACGGTTACATGCAAGTGTTACCGTATAGGAGGGACAACGAGGACAACGACGTCGACAGCGGGTGGCAGGGAGTCAGAGTCGTCTCGGTATTACTTTGCGGATCGTTCGGCGAGGTCATGGTCAGCCGGCGTGCTGAAACCGAGAGTCAACAAACTCTAGCAGCGAAAAGAGAAACGAGCCAGCAGCGGCAAACCAAGAGTACCACCAGTCAACCATCCAACCGGACAGTTAACCTACCAACGTAATTCTCCGTGTATTCGTTCAACCGTGAGTTCCTTGAGGAAAGCCGCCCACTGTTAGCGGATTCTCTCTATCCTGTTTCTCCATCGATTTCCTCTCCCTCCACTTTTATCATCTCCTACTTTCTCCCTTTCTTGTTGTTCCTGTTATGGACCTTCTAGCTTCTTGTTATCCTTCTTCTCTGCTGAGAGACCTGCATCGCTAAAAATAATTCGCGATCATTATTTATAGCGGGCCTGTTGCTTGAAGCATGCTGTTACAGGTGCGGCAAGAATATGTATTATCTTATAATTTTCCTATACGTAAAAGTGATCTTCGATTATTTTGTGATTTACATAAAGAAATTAAGATTAGTAGATTTTTAGAAAAATTTTTTTAAAACGATCAAGTTTTCTTATAAAAAAAAAATAATAATAATAATTTGGAAGGAAATAAACAAAAATATTTATAAAGTTATACGCACGTGTGCTATAAGGTTATGTCATGCTTAAACGCACGTGATCATTTAAACTATTCTTTTTTTATAATATGTAATAATGTTAAGATATTACGTATAGATAAAAAATGTTTAACAATATTGAAAACTAACAGTTTTTATAAAAAGCTATAAATAATGTTTAACGTGAAATTGAAAATCGAAATTCTTATTCCAAATACTATATAGTAACCAACATATTGATATTGTCTTCAAAACTTAACCTTATCTTTCTTGCATCTTGTTTCAAAAGATAGATGCTCTATTTATTCTGAAAAGAGTAGTGATATGATATCTGTCTATTTGTACTATTCAATCTGAAGATACTTGTGTTTATGTATACAGCTTGGAGTATGGCAAGTTTATCGACATTGATACTCGTGACGTCGGATTTGCGGTGGCAGCGCCCTGGACGGGTCCGTGCCTCCGCAAGCTGTGACGTCATTGGATAGCGGCGCAAGCTGCTGTCCAATGAATACACGCCACGTCATTGCCTGCCTCTGCTCTTCGGCAACAGTAGAGACGGCTAGTCACGTGACGTCACTAAGGATGATACAGCATTCTCCGCGAGTTGAATGACCCCTACAGACGAAGTTCAATATACTGACGAGGAAAGATACGACTCTTAAACCTGCATAATCCACGACCATAGTTCCTTCGTTGCTCACTGTTTCGTCCATGTTCGGTCTTGAGAGAAACCAACTCTTCCTTCTATTGCGTTCCGCGCGTTTATCCGTTTCGGTCACGCTCGGATCATTTCGGTTCTATTCGGCTTTCTCGAATCGTGAAGTTGGCTGTCGATTCGATCCAACTTGCATTCGATTCGATAAACGGTTGCATTCATACCTATGTGACTCCAAACAAGATTCGAATAGTGTGTCCAAATTGTTCAAATTTTATCGAGAAATCTTGATTATTAGGAATTCGTTTAAATTGATTTTATAATTTGAAAGTTTGCTAACATATTGTGAAGAAGAATTTATTATATATATACATTTTATATTATATTTTATAATCAATTATAGAATAATTTTTAAATCGCATTTTCAGAAATAATTATCTGAAGAATATTTTCATTAGAGATTTTGGTGAGATGATCTTTGAAATTTCTTCTTTTAAATGTAATCCTATATCATATCGAAAAAATTTAAATTTAGGTACGTATAATTATAATTATAATATATTTATAATATAATTATAATAACATTAATATAATTATTTAATTTTTAATTATTTAAAATTTATTTTTAAAATATTATATAAGTTGCATAGAAATATGTTTTAAACATAAACTTTAAAATTTAAAGTTGAAATTTAAAACGTTTAGACATCGTTTAAGCAAGATACCGTTATTTAGGCCAAGCGACACGAACTTGCTATTCTAAGAAAATATCTTCGTTGCCATGAATTACAAAAATACACGTCGAAAAAGGAATATTGCGTTGAAAATGAATTTAAGACGGATCACTCATTTTTATTGCAATTTGACTCGGAGAAAAATCGCTTTTATTTCGAGCCAAACGTATCTTGATTGGTCTGTTTTTATTCATTTAGCCGGTGAGGAAGTTAAAATTAGTCGTCGCGACTTTACATCTGGGAGTCAGTGACTCCTGTGTGCAAACGTTATTGCACCAAAGAAATCAGTTATGCATCACAGTTCCTTGTAGAGGACAAACATTTCTTTAACTATATATATATATATATATATATATATATATATACATACTTGTATACTTTTAAGCGTATAATATTTCCAATGAATAAATCGAGTTCCAACCAATGAAGGTTACTCAATAAATAAACTTCACTTACCAATAAATCATACGATGCCTAAGGTTATTCACGGTACCAACCGTTTGAAAAGGTATATTTAAGCATTGTTAAAATGTGACTGAATATCAGTGGGAAATATTTCTTAGGCAAATACAGAGTGAATCGTTGAAAACCGACCGCCATTGCGTCTTCCGTTGCGCTCAC
This sequence comes from Apis mellifera, assembly GCF_003254395.2. NCBI lineage: Eukaryota > Metazoa > Arthropoda > Insecta > Hymenoptera > Apidae > Apis > Apis mellifera. Next base: position 4,712,479 of record NC_037647.1, read on the forward strand.
GTGGCAATGGAAGTGTGTTAACAAAAGGCAGGTGGTTTCAAAAGGTAAACTGGCTACGGTGGAAATTTTTTTTTTTTCTGAATTTTCCTGAGTACAAGAAAACTTATTATTTTTCTAGCAAAGCATTTGTAAAGGAATTATGTGATTTCTTAAAAATTAAGTCATAAATTTTACATTTACATTTTAAAGCAAGTATCGATGAAAAGATATTAAATAAGGGAAATAAAAATTTGTTTTTTTTATTAGCAGTAGTTTTTTAGAATAATCGTTTGCTGAGAATAAATAAGTTAATTAGCATATCTTAAAAATATTTTTAACCACTAAAGTTATTCTTATTAAAAAAGATATTTATTCATTATTTGTTATCTAAGCTTTGTATTTAAATTATTCTATAGAAGAAATATATATTCTTTTCATTGCATTTTCGTTTTAAAAATTTGATATAAAATATATTTAAAAAACATAATGATACAGCCTTGGATGTATTTAATCTCCAATCTATATTTTAATAAAAATCAATATTAATTTTGCCAAACTTTTAACATACTTTTAACAATTGTAAAAACAAAAAATCTAAAATCTATCATTTTGACAAGTTTGATGGTTATATTGTCTTATTATACCATTTGTCAAAAGATAAAGAAAAAAAAGATATTTGTAAAATGTTTTTAACGAATCACACAGTACACGATTCCTTCGATTAATATTCATTTGCTGCATAAGTAGATAATATTTGATCGCGAGCAACTTATCCAGCCTAGATCCCGCGCGTTATCTTGGTTAAAGTATGACACCATGCTGTGCAATTTATATGCATCCATTTGTAATAGATGTCGTGAAAGTAAGTTGGCACAAGCACCGGTTTCCGAGGGGGGAAAACGCAGCTACCTCACGAACACGTGGTTAAAACGAAGTGCGTGTTATAGCCACGTGGCTCACCATCTGATAAGACCGGTTAACGTGAACGTACTTGCCACTTAACCTAACTGGCCATTTTCTTCTCAAGTCATCTTTAAAAAGTTCCCGCCGATCATATATATATAAATGCGTATATTCATCTTCATAATTCTTGATAAGGAACAATTTTCTTATTCCAATTTTTTTTTTTTTTTTTTTTTTTATATTTAGAAAATAATACAACTTAATAACTCGAGTGTTTTAATAGTGTAATTGATAATTAATTGTAAATATTGCAAATGATATTTTACATTGATTCTTGCAACTGATTCATAATCTTAAAATTATAGAAGATGGAAAAAAATTGCATTAGAAAAAAATTAAATGATTTCAAGTGATGTACCATAGGATATGAATACTTTAAGTCTACGTGCATCGATATTCGTCCATAGTTCCGAACAAATGACACGTGGTGCATACGTTTTCACCGAAACATGATCGATTGCTTTTTACCATATAACGTCTCGCCTCGAACGAAACCGATCCATTCCAGTTGACTTATCGATTCGGCTGAAAGTAACAGTGTTTCCGTAGAAATGCGAATTAGGCCAGATAAGCGATCGGAATATTTGAACTTTTTCCATGATATCAGCCAGCAATTACTTTCCTTCGATTTATGCGTTACGAAACTATTATTTCAAAACTGTCCGTTCTACGGATAAATTTGTAATTCCACGCGAAAAGAATATAAATGTGGTTATTAAAGTTTAAGAATTAACTAGAAACACAGCATAAGAGAGTCTACGATCATATTGTGCTATGTGTATTTTTATTGCCTATAACGATTGTTATTGTGAAGTATTTGTTATGTTATTGTAAGTAAATTGAAAAAATTGTTTTTTTTTTTTTTGGAATCAGTATTAATCGAAAAAGTTTGAATGAAATCTTTGACGAAAAAAAAAAAAAATTAAATAATATATAAGTTAGTTCATTTTCACGAGTAGAATAAATGAGTATTATGCTGACAAAAAATAGACTTTTGTTCAGCTATTCGAATCAGGAACGAAAGCGATTCCCTGTTCGTGGCAGACTAGCGCGTTCGTTAAAAATAATTAAATCCAAGCTTAAAGTCGCGGCACCCTCCGTCGTTTCGAAAGAAAGAACTGAGAAAACGAGATTGCAACGCGCGTGTGTATTTTGGTAACGAACCTCTCCGCTGGAATTTTCATCCTTTCCATTTCGACGAACGGCACTCATCTCGCTCTAATTCGTCTCGCTGGCTGCATGAAATAAGGTGGAAAATTATTTATTTCGCTTTTTATACCGTTGACAATATCAAATATTATAATTCTTCGTTTCTTTCTCGTGAAACTTTGTTAAATTTTCTTTAGGGATTTTCTTTTTTACTTATATAAATGATTACTTTTTTTTCTTAAATATTTATGATAAAATTATTTCATTTTATGCATTAATTTCTATTATTAATTTTTTTTTTATATTTTAATAACAATTGATATTTATTAAAATATTTATTATTTAATGTATTATCGATAATATGATAATATAAATTTGATAAATATTTTTAATAAAAATAATGTAAATTTTTTTTTAATTGTTTAAATATATGTACAATCAATTATATTTCATATAGTTTATTTTAAAGAAGAAAATTCACACTAAAAGGACTACTGATATATTTACACTGCCGCGAATATTCAGACATTTCTTCCTGAATTAAAATTTATTTCCTGCAGCAACTGTTTTTGCTAAAATTTCACGTTATAGAAAAATATATCTACGTATGAGTGAAAAAGTATAATTTAACAAAAAAATTCCATATTATCTTTTTTATGAAAATTTGTATAAAGAATAAATTTATTTAATATTTCTTATTTTTTAAAGAGAAATTTTTGTTTATCATTTACAGGATTATATACATTCCTAATGAATCGATATTATTTTACAATATAGTTAAGTGAGAGAGAACAATAAAACATTTCTTAGTATTAAAAATATCGATAATTAATTTATTTTCTTCCAATTTTAATTTATTTTTTATTCGCTATTATGGGCTATGGTAGAATTATAACAATTATTCCTTACGATTATTTAAAAGTTACGCATCATATAAGATTTCCCTTTACTCGCTAATTATCCGGTCACATAATATCGATATTTATGGAATCACGTCATGGTCGGAGAGTAACTTCAAAGAGTGAAGTAATCGCACTCGCTGCGCTTGTTTTTATGTAACTAACCTTCGCTTCATGTTATCTATTCCCATTCACTGTACACAACAGGTAAAAACTAATTCCCCTCAGTTATAAAACTTTCTCGGGCTATCAGATATTCATCTACTTATTTTATAATGTTTTATAATATGTATTTATCAATGAATTATATAGCATAAATGATTGTATGCTCAAATATATTCACATTGTTCTGTCTTCTGCAAACAATTTTTAATTATATTTTCATTTTGCATAAAATTAACAACAAAGTGGTAGATTTATGAGAAAAATGAAAGGATTTCTTATACTATTTTTTATGCATAAGATGATGAATAATTTTTTTATTGAAAAAAAAATTTTTATTCAGTCGCGTCTAGACGTATGTAAATTAATGATTACAGTAAATATGTTATATCATCAATTAACTTTATTATTCAATATTAAAATTCTCTCTCTTGTGAAATTGATATTTCAATCTGACCTCAAATCTAATATCAATTATCTTCAGCGGTTAATTCACTTTATATCTAGATATTCATTTAACGTGATACATATTCATACACGTCAAAGAATTTTAATTCACTTTGATCGAAAATTAATAATCGATGATTAATATTTTTAATCAACGTATTAATCATTAAAGACCGCCAATCAATCAAATTAAAAATTTTCATTGATCAATATCCAAATTGGTGCCCACTTCTGACTTCATTATATTATCTGTATAGATATATTATATATCAAATATAAATATAATATTTTTGATGAAGAAAATAAAATAGAATAATATTAGCTATTAAAAATGAAAATGAAAATTCATGAATTAATCTTTTGATCTCAAAGAAGTTTTGAATCAAAGAATAAAACCGTAGATAATAAAATAAAATAAATCTAAAGATTTCCTCAGGAAATTATCAATTGTTTCTCAGAATAAAATTAAAAAATCCGTAAAAGATTTAATATCCTATTTACCCTATTTTTTTTAATTCGACGTTCAACGGTTCAAGCAAAAGTGGACGATAGAAATGTAGGAAAAAATGTGGATGAGGATCACTGACGAAGAAATTTCTTTATCCAACGACGAGAAGTGAACATGAAACGAGAAAAAGGAAACCGGAAAGTGGGCACGGTGTGTGTATTTTAGTAACGAATGTTCTAAGGGAAAAGCCTCGTGTTGTGTATCCGGACAAAGACGACACACGATTTTTGGCGGTCTAACTGAGCTTTTCCCTCACACCCCTTGTACATCCTCTATGTTGCGCTCTCCGGCTCGACGAAACTCTAGCCACTCCGAAAACGTTTCTGCCCGCATTTATATTTACGCATTAAACGTGTCGTGACCGGGCTTCCTTTCACATTTTACCTATATATAACGAATTGCATCCGTTTCCGTCTTTTCTCATTTGAAATGCTAATGGAACTTTTAAATAGAATTTTTTTTTTTCTTCAAATACGGCATCATCCTCGCGAACATGTGAAAGGTGTGCATATTTTACGCAATATTTCAGCTCGATGATCTTATGCGACAAATATTCGAATATTAAAATTTTTACGATAAAATATATTAATAATTATTTAAATCTTAATACTTTTGGATATGTCGTCTATGCTTGATATTATAAATTTGTGCCAAAACTTACTTTTTTAATATTTAAATTTAATGTGTAATCATTATAATGTCAGAATTGTTAAATTTATCAAAATGATAAGTTGAAAATTATCATAGAGGATATTTTTGCGTTAAGTTTCATTTAAAAAAGATTTATAAATATTAATATATTTTTCCCGGAAAGAGAAAATTGAAATTTAATATCTATAACTATATTATAATCCGTTTTAACTGAGTAACAGTAAAAGTGAGTTCGATGAACTTTTTCGAATGCAGGAAGCACATCTTTGATAAGAAGCAAAATAATATATACACTCATACACTTCCATTCATGTATCCACACCACATATGTGACGCATAATCTTTTATTCCCTTTCACCGTTTCGTTAACCATGAATTTGTCGTAATGTTTTATGTGAAAAATATTTCGTTAAAAAAAATTTTATCCATCGAACAAATATTGAAACATGTTGAAGCATCTTTCTTTTAACCTTTATAGCATAAAAAATTGACAAGTGGTCAAATCCAATTTTCATCGAAAATTTATTGGAATAGTGAAAAGAAATTTCGCTTAAGACTATATTTGGAATAGTAATGGGGATTCGATGAACACGTGCCCTTGTGAAACGGCACAGTCTTCTTAACGTTATAGAGCCAGATCACAGACGTATAATCAGACAATTATGCTCATAATAATAGGCTGGAATTCTTAGTAACTGAGCCGTGTAGAGATTCGCCGACGAAGGCCTATTTACCTAGGTGCCTTATGGGAAAGTTTGTAGTCGCCTGGCTGCAAAAACGACGTGCAATTTCGCGACTTCCTTTAGTTATTGTAAACTCGTTCGCGTAAACGCATGGAATAATTTTAACCGGATCTCTACCTATATATCAAAATAAATAACATATAATTCGATAATGTTGAATCTTTTTAATCATTAATGCACTGTAAGGAGGAGGAGGAAGTTTATTATCCAGAGAATAATTGAAGATTTTAATATATAGAGTTAAAAATTAATATGTTATCGGTAAAACGTACGTAAATTATTATATTTTTTATAATGTTTTTATTTTTTTCTTCTTTTTACTTCTAATGCATATATGTAATATGTGAAAACGCTTTCTCCAAGTGTCATAGAATAGTGCATTGTTCACTAAGGATTGGTAACTAAGCGATCGCACATAGTTTATTGTTCGTATAAACAGTTCTCTCATTGTATATGTAAGTGCTCATTGTATGTGGATGGTGTAAGATTCGATAGACGAAGTTTGATGATTTTTGATCCACGTTAAAAATTATCTTCGTAGTAGAAATTCATGTTTCTTTATTAAATTTCCCAATGCAATAACAGTTTTTAATATTTTTATATTTAATTTGTAATTTTTATAATTATAATATTAATAATTATTTTTACATAATTTTTATATAATTCAATATGGAATATTTTATTATTTAAAATATTTATATTTCTTAATATTAATAAATTGACATTTTATAATTTAGATAATAATATTTCAATTTTTTTATCATTATAAAATATAGAAATAAAATTTTTGCTGGGAATTTATTCGAATCTTTAGTACAAATTGATTTCTACAACATATAATCTTTGCCATTATAATGAAAAATTATAATCGTATAATTAAAAATAGAATGATATAAGCTATGCAATTTTACAATACACGTTAATCTGATCGATAAATCCGATCGTTGAAATGCTGTTTTTAAATTGCATCCACTCCCAGTTTGGTAAACCGAGTTATTATATCTGATTCCACGTTTAAATACTTTGTAAACGTAGCAAACAAGGTTGCAAACATATCGAACCTATGTGATCGATAATAGGATGTTTACAAGCTTGCATTAAAATAAAAGGTAATTGTTTTTTATATTTGATAAGTGACGTAAATAAATACAAGTTGATCTAGTATAAAAATAAGAGAAATTCAAAAATATTCAAGAACATTTATATGAATCTATTTTATCTATTTCATCTTTAAGCGCTCTATAGTTTCGAAAAAGAATAATGGAGAACGAAACGATACATTTTCTATAAAGCATTCATTTTCGTGATCGCTTTCTATTCGCGAAAGATATATATTTCAGAAATTAACTTGTGAACATTCCCGTGAAATTTAATTCCATTTATAAAAGGTCGGAGATCGTATCGATATAAAAATTAATGGAAATGGGTCATATCTTGTGTGTTATTCAAGTTATTAAAGTTCATATCAGTGTTATATAAATAATTTAATAAAAACAAAAAACAAAAAAAAATTATACGCACAATATTGCTTCAATTTTTTTACGAATATCGATTTATATAAGGTGTTCATTTGTTTTGAATGAGATTTTAATCATTTAAAATAATATAATTTATATTATTCTACTCAAAATGTTAATAAAATAGTCCATCGTTGTGTATATCATGTATACATATCATAGTTGTATAATAAATAATTATCTAAATTAACTTTAATTTATATTAAATATAAAAAAAAAGAACATAGAAATTATATTGTTCGAGGCAGCAAACATTTCGTAAAAAGCAATTAAATAATCACTATTTTTTTCTTATTGAATCTCTTGATCTGTTTCTGCTATCTATCGATTCTAAATGGATTTTAGAAAAATGGAATATTATAGATCATTGATTGCATTATTATAGTGTTATTACAAAATATTTATAGTATTTTTATAATGTGTTTAAAATAATTTGTAAGTCGATGTTCTTAATTATATCTCTGGACGATATACGAAATTGATTTTGCTTATTGTACATCGTGCGCGACGTGATTATTCTGGCAAGCTTTGTGCTTCGCTTATGTAGGTCTTGGTCTTTTGTATGACGTTCTCTTTCGCACAAACTAGCGAAACGGTTAAGAACATGCGAGAAACAGATTAGCAAATGCAAGCCTGCATCGTTGTAATTCGACATAATTTCTTAACCTTTCTAAGATTGGAATTTTCAATTTGCGCATGCGCATATTTTCCATGGATTCATTCGATCAAATTTCTATTCGCGTATATTTACTTTTTAAACTAAAATTATATTATACGTATTAAATTATAACTCTAATGCATTGGCCCAGATTTTCTAATGAAACGATAAAATGATTATATATAGTAGGATTAACATACAGATAAGCTTGCTCTCGAAAGAACATAGACAGCTGTAGCGTGACACGGACGGGGTGGATGCATCGGGCGGTGGCTTGTCGACGAGTGTCACGGTGCTGTTCTAAAACAGGGCCACTACGCATGCGCGATTCCCCTATCGGCCCGCTGTTGTCTCTCCGCGTCCCTCTGCGTAGTATTACTGTCGTTTCCCCCTCCATACATCTTCAAGCATCCCCTCTTTCATCCTCTCCTAATCCCCGTGTGCCCTTCGCGCCAGTCGCGTTAGTTGCGTGAAAGCCTTTAACGGGGGAGGTGCTTTTCAGCACTTACTGTGCGTAGCACCCTCTCCTCTTATAATCACTGCCACTAGTAGTATATATATATATATATATATATATATATATATATATAAATATAAATATATACATATATATAATCGAAGAATACATCGTGGCGAGGACGTCTAATCTACAAAGTAAAAAAATAAGATCCTCCCGCGAATTGTGACATCGAAACGCGTACAGTTCGTAAAGATCAATGTGATCCGTATTATACGACAGATCGACGAAATAAAACGCGCCACAGAAAGAAGAAACCATAAGTGTTCGTTAGTTCTTACCGAGAAAGAAGTGAGATGAAAACGCGGATCTATTATAGTGTCCATTATTACTAGTGTTCCGCGTGGCGGAGCGGACGTACGTTCGCGTTTTTTTCGTGTTGAACATATAGTGTATTATTCATCACATTTTTTGTTTTTGCTGTTTTTTTTCTCTCTTCTTTTTTCTCTTCTATTATTTTCATTTTGTGCATCGACACGTTTTACTGGCTGACTCGCGTCCGACGGCCTTGTTCTCTTGTGTTCTGGCCTCGTCTCGGTACGCGTTAAGGAGGATAGCGTAATATGTTGCGTGTGACGTCGTCGTGACCGAAAGCGACGTCTGGATTCTGTGCACGATTCAAACGAGGAAGTCGGTGAACTTGTGCATCGTGCCAGTGTGATATTCTTGTTTCAACGTTCCCTCCTCTCGTTCTCATCGAGATTCTCTTGTGAAACGTGTACGACCTTCCAGCATACATACGGCGTCTTCCTGGCGCTGATTAAGATTTAAATTCCACGGACCTTGGGCGATTTAAATGGTGAGTGAAACTGGTTGACTAACTGCGTGCATCGCTATGTATTCGTCGTATTTACCGATTCGCTTACACGTATTATAAGAAATAAAGTAAATAAGAAGTGTGTTTTCCTCGATGATTCTGACTACTATATAACGGCGTTTACTTGAAAAGTGATTGTCGTACGTGTATATGCGTATTTAACGATACTTTGCCTAACTTGCAACGATATCGACCTCATTTTACGTTCGAATTAGGAAGCCGAGCATGAAATTTTTGTTGAGTGGTACGATCGATGCTTCGGGGACGCTTTCGTATACGCCCTCAACTCGTCCTTTGACCCTTAAACGAGCAAGCGCCGTGTGCATCGAATATAGAACACTTTCTTTTCTCTAATTTTTTTGAGATAGTTTATTTTTATAGGTTAATCCAATTAGAATGTGTTATGAAATAAAATAAAAAGAGTATGTATTAATATAAAATTTTTAATATCAATTAATAATATATACGATCTTTTTATTAAATTTATTGTCATTTTAGTTTATTAATTTATTCAATTAGTACATATATATACTAATTATGTACTGCTGTATATTTAGATCGATTTTTTCCTAATTACCTTGATTCGTATAATTCTTTCTTATTAGATTAATTATCGATTAGCAATATATTATAATCAATATACTAAAAAATTCTGATAAATTAGAAAATTAAATGCTCGTAGCTTTAATCACATGTTTAGCATGTGAGACATTAGCAATCTCGTTGTCGATTGTTTCAGCGACCTTGATAGAACCTTGATACTTGATGAAAGTAAAGCTCTATTTCGCGTGGCATTGCTCAAAATCAGAGTTCATGAAATCTATAGAAAGACGTACACTTGCGTCATGGGAGGTTAGTGAACGTGAAAACAATAATGGCGCGTATTAATCGGCCATAGCTTGAGTAGGTCAATGCAACAAGTCGCGTAAATGCCAAGCTTGATGATGATAATGTGTGAAAGGTTGAAGAATACCTGCTATATTAATTCAGATGATGTAGTTTTTTAATCGATTCGATGAATTTTATCGTATATACATATATATATAAAACGGTAAAACTCAATTGATTAAGGGATTGAATGATTTATTCAACGTAATGTAAATAAATTTTTATTAAAAGAATTTGTATATATGATAATGTAAATCGATTAATCATTGAATTAAATCGAATAATTTAAAAAGGTGGACATATGATGAAAATTCAGAAATCTGTGAATACTTCAACTCTAAAATTATCGAATTAAATTAAAAAATCGCATTATCTGAATTAACTATTAATAAGAAAAACTTATACTTTTGTGTAAAATATAAACACATATTAATAATGATATCAAATTTGATGAAATGATTACAAATAAATACTTAAAATAAAACGTATTAAAAAATAATATATATTCTAAATAATTTGATATTCTTGGAATTCTAATATTAATATTAAAATATCAACTAAATGCATTTAAATTTTAAAATGGACAAATCATTTCGCATTCTTTATTTTATTTATCATCATCTTTGCAGTTATCATTTTTGTACCCGATAACTCTATATATATATATATATATATATGTAAGGAATAATTTAATTCATTTGATAATATTCACGGAATGCGATATTATATGGAATGCGATGGACTTTAAGACAGAATGGCATGACACTCTTTTGCGTTTGAATTACCTGCGTTTACGACTTGAAGCAACGAACATTTACGATTATTACCATGCCCTTAAAATCGTTCCAGGTGCTTCCTAATCTTGACCGCGACCGAACCTAACGTACATACAATCTCGACATTAATTCCCGTAAGATTACGCTTCAATTGCTTTTTTGACCTCGAACAGATTTTATCTTGAACTGGTTTCTTTTTCGGTGTAAATTTTTCTCTTGCGTTAAATCTTCTGTTCCAAATCTCGTAGCATATTCTTTTTTTGACGTTACAGATATCATATAAATTTCCATATAAAATTAAGTGATGTTTTATACTGTGGGATAATACTTTGTTTCTTAAATTTATTCCATAGTATACGTGATTTTTGTATATTTTGTAAAGAATTTTATAAATAGAGATTTTTAATATCAAAATTTCATTTTTTGATAAATTAATTTTTTTTTTAAAAAGAACTAACTAAAATCAAACATATAATGGAAAGCACAATTATTTTCATGAAACAAGTTTCATAATATTCGTTACATGAAAAATAAGAGAATTATTCATAACAACTTATTATATATCAAAATGAGAGATTATATAATATCTACTAAAAACATATTTATTTTTATCGGAACCAACATCATTTTATTTTAATATTTTTGCAAAACAAATTTTGTAATCGTGCAGATATTATCCATGATAGATTAGCCAGTTTTAAAATATGTTATGCACTCTACTTAAATATAATTTCTATACAAAAACTCTCTGTAGTTAAAAATATCCTTGCTGAATACGAATCGTACATTTGAAATGCAGTTCATTAACAAAGTACTGGACGTCAAATATTTCTAGGCTGTGACATCGGTTGTTGCCATTCGCGGATCGACTGTTTTGTCCTTTTAGTGTTGATATGCATATCTGCATGTACGTACATTTGTCTGTATATGTTCTCTTGTGTTTACGTTGCCCACGTACGGCCGTCCCTGGAGTTTAACGAAAGAGGTGTCGAGTTTCAAAGCAGAGCAAGTCACCGCGACTACACTGAACAAAACGCATATACACATGCATTGTGTGTGTAATACAGACCTCTCTCCCCCCTTCATATATATATATGTATATATATATATATATATATATATATATATATATATATATATATAGAGAGAGAGAGAGAGAGAGAGAAATATAACGAATAGAGTGGAGTTGCTATCCGCGCGTATAAACCGGATGGATGAAAAATGCTTGAAAAGTAGTAACGCGATGCAGGAAATAGAGGAAGTGGAACATGTCTTCTCAGAATTAAAAGTAACGTCTCCATAGCCACGGTTAGGCATAGAAATGCGGTTTGAAAAAGGAACTAGCAACTGAGCTTGGGATTTGTTAAAGCATTGTGCAGTGTGGTTCAGAAACCGCAGTTTAATTGGAACAGGAAACAAGCAAGTTTATGAGAAGCGTGAATAGTTTTCAAAAATATGGTTGGCTGTAGAAATAATATGGTTCAAAAAAAATATATTTAATATAATTTATGTTATAGGTTTTAAAATTTAAAATAATTTGTTTTGTTTAAAAAAGAGAACAGGAGAGGAAACAGTATTTCCAAAAATATATCAATATTTTCTTATATTATAAGAAAACCAATTTTCAAAGAAAGAAATAATAATATAGCTTAATTTTTTAAGAGATATTATTAATTTTGTATTGAAAAGTAAATTGACATTTTTCAAAGAATGCATTTTCAATAAATAATAGAAATTTTTTTCATTTTATAATGCCGGTATAGCCAAGAAATTCTGGACAATAAAACACAAAAGAAAGAGTAGACGAGTCAGCATAGAATTTAAATTCTTGATCTCACGGTCACTGACCATGGCATTCAGGCAATGCCACAGTGTTGTTGAACGAGTTGAAGATCAGTGCCCCCTGCTTCCCGGGCTGAATTCGATGAAAGATCGGACGATCAATGAGTCACTTATGTATTCACGCCAGAAAAAAGCCGTTGTGGAATTTAATTAACGCGACGTGTCACATGACTGTGATATAGCTTGTATAAAAGTAAAACTTCGTTTTTCTTTTCTTTTTTTTTTTTTTTTTTTTATGAAAGGATTTAATGTTACGTGAGTGACTAAACGTTAAGCATGGATATCTCTTGCAGTTTAAAAAAAAATGGAGGTTCGTTACACGAAGTATTTTATTTATACACATATATCCAAGTATTCTCTATTATTTTCTATGATAATGAGAAACAATTTAAATTATTTTGATAGAAAAATATTATACAAATAATTTTTTTAAATTTTTTACTTGAATCTTACATGTTATTATAAAAAATCATATAAAATCATATAAAAAATTATATGATTTTTTATTGTATTTTGTAATATAGGTAATTGAAATGTAATTAAGAATGTTTAGAGATGATATTGAATACTAGGAAGGTAATCGAATTCCAAGACAATGATAAAATGATATATGAACTTATTGTTTGTATTATTATTACTCAAAGTGATGTCTGTTATAGATAACACATTGTTTGAGGTTCTTTAATTTTCTAGAATAATAATAACAAAGTATTAAAATCATATAACTATTATTTTATCATAAATATATGTATAGATATATAAGATATTCAATTTAACACAAGTATCTAGTTTTTATACTTGTGAAAGATATACTTCTATGATTAAAGGACTATAAGATTGAATTTCTTAAAGTCTTTTGATAATTTTTTTGATAATTTTTATATTTAAATATATAATGTACAAGTTAATTAAATAACCAAATTCAGATTATATTTGAAATGGTATTCATTTAATAGAGATATATTGATTTATTATAATATTAATTATTTCATTGTATTCAATCATTATTCACAATAGAATACTTCAGATTTTGTACATATTAGCATAGAATTTATTTTGCTTATAATTCATATACAATATAAATATGTATAACCATGTATAACTGTATCTGGAATATAAGCATTTTTAAAATACATTAATTAGAATTTTCTTTTGTTAAAACTTCTGCAGATGTTTCAGATTATTCCTTTTCTCAGGAAAATTAAAATTTTTGTTTTAAAGATAATAGATTTTATATGCTGAAATATAACAAAAAAAAATTCTAATCTAATACAAGACTAATTTTTTTATCAAAAGTGAGAAGAATTTATGTCATGAAATATAATTGAATATGACATATTATAAATGACATATTTTTATCAATTATAATTGCACAAGATATTACTTTATATCTCGATTAATTTGTTCCTAAATGGACAAGATTTAATTAATATTTCAATTAAATACACAAACTTTAAGAATTATGATTATTCTGCAGAAAATAAATGTTAATTGCTGTCATACAAATGATTAAACACGAATCTCAAACAAGATATTGTATATACAAATCAACCTTAATATTAATCCCCAATAGAACCACTAGTGCACATAATCGTACGATAATCTGATTGCGTTGCACCGAATAATTATGTCAGTAAAATACGATTCACTGGAGATATAATTAAACTTAATCGATCTATTTAATACACACCGTATATTAATAAATATTTTTTATGAATTCAGATAAAGTCGCGAGTTCTAATAATTGCATCGAATCGTTAATTCGTTTGTTTAGAATTAATATGTATCTATTAATTGGCCAAATTAAAAAAAATATTGAAAAATTATTTCAAGTGATTTTCAATGGAAATAAAAAAAAAAAATAGATTGCTCGCGTAAAGAATAGAAACAATTTGGTCATTTTGCAAGGCAAACACCTCGCGACAATTCCAGAGGAGTAATTTGTGAAACTAGTTTTCCAGCACATATTCGAGTATATATGTACGCGCGAAATGCGGTGAACAGAAAGAGAAGTTAGGATGTGTTCGTACGCACAGTTAGGCACAAGTACGCGTCTCTCTCTGTCGGAGAGGAGGCAGCCTGATGATACAGGTACTAGAGAGCAGCAGGTCGTTGAACCTAGGTTCCTCTTGTGTACACTCCACACCACTGTCTTCCGCCCGTTTTCGTTTCAGTTTCTTATACATAGTAGGAAGCTCGGGTGGAATCTAAATGCGACGAACAAGGAGCCGTAAGAAACTGAACGGTGGATAGAAGATAGGAATAAGGGAGTAGAAGTCGTTTAATAATTTAATGACAAAAAATTTCGTTATGTATGATTTAAAGATGGACGATTTGTCATTGGCGATAGACCATGTTTTGTGCTAATTCTTCATTATATGATTTCAGAGAGATTTAAGATTAAAGAGATTACATTATAAAATATAATAAAATGAATTTAATTTAATAACACAATTGATATTTCACAGAGGAAAGTTTTATAATTATTTTAATTAGTAAGATATTTTTTAAATACAATTTTATATTTTTTCATATAATATCATATTATTATTTATCATTTCTTTAGGTAACAATATTTTTTTAATGATAGAGGAACAAAACTACGTATTCAGAATTATTCTATGGAATATATGATGTTTAAAGTATCATTTGTAAAATTAGAATCGTCAAACATTTTGTCCTAATCAAACATTTTCATGTGTACATGTATAGTCCTTCAAGTTAACGATTTCCGGCATGTTCGTGGAATCCTGTTTGAAGTTAGTCACCAACTACAGTTAGTTTCCTGCTCTGCCATCCTGCTTGATCAAGGCAGTGCACACCTTGTCGGCTCGGATGCGTCTCTTGTTTGTGCATCTTCTTTTTTACTTATACCTCGACCCTCGTTCTACCTAGCGTCTAGCCACGGTCTATACTCTTAGCAAGGGACTGGAACAGGGAAAAATATGATAGGATCGGAGGAAACTTATATCCTCTCGCGTCTTGCTTCTGTAGAAAAAATGCATTTAAACGAGTTTGAATATCTTTTATATAAAATTTAAATCGAACGCTTTATAAAGATATTATTAATCGCTACGTCAAATTTAAAATTAATTTTTTTCGTTGACGATTTTTTTTTTTTTTTTTTGCTAGAAGGAAGTCGAAGTAAAAATATCTTGCAGAAATTATAAATTGAATCGCGTACCTATAAATATCATTATTATTTTATATCAGAATTATGCACGAAGTATAATATCTATTTTTAAATGTTACGTAAACACATATGTAAATGTTTCCCGTTCAACAAAGATTTATGGAAGTGTAATATTTTATTCATCTCTTCCGTGATTTCCCATGTTGTTAAGCTATTAATCTCGAGTAGCGTTTATTTTATTAAACGCTTCTTAACGATATCCTTCTTATAATATTCTACAACCAATATCTTGCAACGAAAGGAACACTCGTCAGTTTCATATCGAGATAGTAGATTTGGATGGAAAGATCAAAATGCCCAACAATCGGTGGAAGCTATTTTTACCAGCATTGGTTGCAGGCTGCGCTCGTCACCCGCAACAGTGACTGTTCGGATTTCAATTAGACACACAGATGGACATCTCGCTAGTTTACTCCGGTTCCGGTGAAACGGACGAACAGTGGCGCAGCAACATCGGCGCAGGCTCGTTGGGATCTCCCTCCCCCATCCTCCATAACCGTCTCTCCCTCGTATAACCGTACGAAAATGCGCGAGAAAGGAAGAGAGATAAAACGGACGTTGGTCGAAAGACGGAGGGAGAGCCGGTGCGTACGCGACGGGGGTGGTAGTGGAGCATCGTCGTCGTAAAATCACGACGCGAAACGAAAACAAAATTTCGGAGAGGAGGCCGGTGCCTCTCTCGCTTTGCGTCCCTCCACGCAAAGCCACGGAACGGCCCTGAGAGTTCACTAGCTTCCTCGGATCGTTGTAAACGTCGCCTCCTTCCTTCTTTCTCTTCCTCCATCCCCCGTCTCTCTCTCTCCCTCGTGGAGATGTAGCCGGGTGACCGTGCGCGCGTGTGCGTTGCACGTCAGGGCTGGCGAGCCCCAGGAGGAACGGTCCTTTCTCGGCTCCAAAAACTGGTTCCGTATGCTTTCGTGCACTATATCGGCCCTTCCCCTCCGTGTATACACGCCTGCGGCCCGGGACTCTATCTGTCCCAGAGAGGAGAGCAATAGAGGCCCGGGGAGACGAATTGGCCGGCGGACGGTCAGTCGTCGAATCGCGCGGCGGCCCAGAGGGCGCGTCGTTAGGGACGGTTTAGGAGTGAGTTTTCGTGTTGGGGCGGCTCACCCTCCCCTCCCCGCATATCCTCCTTCCATCGCCACACACCTCTCCTCACCTATACACACCGATCTTTCTATCTTTTTCGCTCTTCGCGTCTCGCTCTTTCCCTTCCTCTTGCTTTCTCTGCACCGGTACCGTACTCTCTCCCTTTCTCTTTCTCCGTCGATCCAACTAGCGGGGGACCGCGGGAGTGACCCTGAAAGTTCAACAGCCCTCCCTCGAATGGCGCCCCTAACCGTACCCCCTCCACCCTCATACCTCTTCCCGTGTCCCTTCCCTTTGTGTTGTGCACTGAAACCTAACTTCGCTTAGGCGGCCGCGGTTGCCGCCGCAGCCACCGACACGCTGTTTCTGTGCTGCACGGACTTCCATTTCTTTCTCTCTTCCCTTCTTTCTTTCCGCCGTTTCTTCCTGCGTTCCCGCCGCAGCTTTGCCTCTTATTTCTCCTTTTCCTTCTCGCTCATTGAAACCGTCTATTCCTCTTTTCTCTCTAACTTCTTACCACCTCGTGCTCGAGCTATAGTCAACGACGACGATTGGCCTTTACCAGCCACGACCGTGTTCCCGAAGGCTAAGGACCTTCTCTCTCGGATCCGATTAACTTTGCGGACTAATCCTTTTTCCATACGTGGCGAAATTAACACTTTCCAGATCGTTGAGCGGAGAGGATCGATTATTTAAAGATTTGTATCGTATTCGTTGTCAAATCTTGTTTTACGTTAAAAAATATTTACTTCGTGTAATATTTATATATGAAAACTTAGAAATAAACGTTTCGTTCACGTATTCATGTTTTTAGACAAGTTAAACTTACGTTTTCAATCAAGATTTTATGGAATATAATTCCTTTACAGATGTGTATATATTTTCTGTTTCCCTTATAAACGTTAATTCAACTTGTCCATCGATGCATAACTTTCTTTTTTCTTGAAAGGAATATATTCGAAACGGAAGTTGATATATTCTACTCTCGTGACATCTTTCAATACTATAATTATACACTGTGGGATTCGACATAACTTGGGACATGTAAATTGCAGCGTGGAGGACTTGTGTCCGGATGCGTTGCGTAAGCCGCTTTTAAAGGCTTGAAACCTTGACCATAAGATCATTGTGCAACAGTACTTTGTTCGCTCGATATCGTGGCAGCTTATTATTATCATTATTTTTTTTCTCTACACTCATTGTATTCCCAATGTCTTTTATTTCTATATTTATCATTCAACAATTGATTCGTAATTTCCGGATTTACAAATTTTATTACACAAATTGTTAACGTTACTGTTTCTTTATATTTAGTTATTAGTTTGTATGTTTAATTTTAGAAGCAAATAATTGTAACAGCTCTTTAAAATAGTTTTTGATAGATAATTTAATTAATTTAATTAATTATTCTTGATGTAAATTATTAAATTAACAATCTTGGTAACGAGATAGGTTTGTGACATATATCATAACATTTTCATATGTTATATGCACATGTACATTCAAAATTATAGTTTCTTGTTTGAAATGGAATAAACGTCATGACTGTGTGACGTTGATCAATTAAATGGGTGGTTCTATCAAATTAATGATAACTTAATAACACACTTAGCTAGAACTGTTATAAATTTGTCAAATTGTGAGACAATCCACATGTGTTCTTTTAACACGATCGTTTCATGTTACATCTTGTAATTTAGATTAATCAATCTTTCAACATTCATCAGATTATTTGTTATTAATTATGTTATACAACTCGTTCCATTTCAGTAATTATTTATTAAGAAAATAGATTTAATTTTTAAGATATATATATATAAATAACACAAGTTAATAAGAAAATGAATTGGATATTGAAATTTAGATTAAAGTTAAATAAGTCTTTTCAAATTTGTTTCATTTTTCCGTAAAAAATAATAATGAAGATAAGATTAGCTAAGATAAGATTATAAAAAAAGAAAGTTGAATTTCAATTTTCAATAATTTTTGACAAAAAGAATTCGGGTATTCATTACGAAACACGACGAAAAAAATCGGTCGGAAATGAAACTGGCGATACAATTTCTTTATGTTGCCAGATAGCCGTTGAGTAAGGTCAAGGCGCCAGCTGTCGAGCTGCCATTTTTTCCGTTCGTTTTAAATTGTTCCTCGTACATGAAAGATGCGCACGCTATTGCAGGAAGTCGAATCAGCCGCAGGAAACCAGTGTTTGCTGCCGGCGTTAAATCGGACTTGTCCATGATCGTGGGAAATGCTGCGAGGTGTAACAGGAATAAAAGGATCAACCACCTGGAGAAAAGTAGAATAATTCGTATCAGGAAGCGGAACGACAGCGTGTTTCGTTCAAATGACAAAGGTTCAACAATACGATCAATATCACATGATTTCGAAGCCTATTTCATTTATTTTTTTAACAATTCGAAATATTATTTTAAATATTGTTCGTTCACATTCGTAATTAAATTAGGGTTAAATGTATAAATACGGTAAAGATACAAGAGTTTTTTTTGAATTGAACGAATAATCAAACAATTTGCAAAAACAAATATACATTACATATAATGTGCATATAACATCCAGTTATGTATACAAGTTGGTTTATTTGAACCAAGTGTGCAAGATGTTAATCCAAATTACTTTGTGGTTGTCAGACATTTTAATCATAATAATTCGATATCGTTCTATCTTTAATATCTCAATGAGGTACGTTTATACCAAGTGTGTTTTGCATCCCTCTTTGTATTCAATTCGGAATAATAAGCAGTCGAGCCCCTTCATCCCTCTCTTTCTCTATAATTTTCATTTAGCGCTCGCATATTTTCCACGTTTATCAATGACCGTATTTTAAATTATAGTCGTGTGTCAAATTTTAATCTCTCTTCTTTCCTTTTTCGGTTACTTTTTGTCAGTCAGTTTTCCTGGAACTATTTCTTTCAACTTGCAAACCTTCAACCTCTTCCTATTTTGCTTATCTTTCGTGTTATTAACTTGTTTTTTTAATTTATATTTTACGAAGATGAAGTTTTTAAATTTTAAAAATAAAAATCGTAATGTCTATTTAAACAGTTAAAAAAATCAATAATCAATCTTAATTATTATTCAATCATCGCGTATATTTTTTGAAATTTTTCTCTTTGACGAGAAACTCGAATGTGCTTCCTGTTTTCATTGGCTCCTGTTGTCAGCTGATGATCTCCACTAACTCGCGTTACCCGTGCTCGTACGTACGGTACGTACTTGAAGGCCTCGTCCTTCATACACAAGCATGCGATATGCGTTCGCACATGCACCAATACATAATGCTGAACGGTAGCAGTGTACGATAGAAAGGGAGGGGGTGAGGTACCAACGGTCGGCGGGGCGCGGGATGCGAACTGCGCGAGGTTACGGTCGGTACAAGGGGGGATGTATTGCCGCATTCTGCGAACGTTATACATGCAACGCAAGTTGCAGTCTCGGCGTGTGCTCGTTGCAGCGTCGCGTAATCAGCGCTTACGTCACCTCGGTGTGTGCCGTTGGTGAGCGCGTGCGTGTAACCGTGTGTGTCATTGCTCTTCCCTTTCGTTTTATTTCTCTTTTTGTCGAGGTCTTTTTCTCGCCTGTACGGTCGCCGATCTTCCTCGTTTGCTGCTTGTCGTAGCAGGTTCACGCGCATGCGCTTTATGACGCGCGCTCACCGCGCGTGCAAGTCTTGGCACGCATGCGTATGCGCATGCGCATATTTAAACGTATAAGTGAGGTACGAGACGTGGTTTGAAATCCGTAATTATTGAATAATTTTGAAGTTTTTTCCTTTTTTTGGAATGTTTTGTGTTGTGCTTTTAAGAATTAAGTATTTGAAAAAGAAGATTATGCGTGGGTTATGTTTGTGACGTTTTTCGTAATGTTGCTGATTATTCTACTAACTGATGAAATCGATGTCAGGTAACTTCCATTATACGTTGATTAATTTGGAACATGGAGTATTCGATTGCATGTAATTTTACGATATTTAGATATATAGATAGAAATATTATGTTATTACAATGCTTCTCTCTATATCAGATTAGAAATATATTTAGGTATTTATGTTTTATGTCATAAAAATAATTAGAATTTATTATTTTTTACAACAATTTTCGGTCATGTTTAACATATAAAGTAAGGTTAGATTAAAAATTGAATGAAGTTACTTGTGAAACTGTCGTACTTTTTTAACTTTTTATGTTTTGTACATTCGTTTTCTATTGCTAATCATGTTTTCTTCTACTTGACTAATATTTCAAAAGCGACAGAAATGATTAAAATGCTATGGAAGTATTCATAGTTTGTTCGTAGACTTCTAGGACACGAGAATTCTCTACAAATGGAATTCTCTTGAAAACGTTTTAACGAATTGGCATTCATACCACTATTCAAATGGTGAATGTTGACTAATAAACTTTTTTTTAATTATTTTTGTGCGCGTAAATCAAATAAATGAATATTCTATTTTGTATGTAAAAAATAAAAATAATATATATAATATATAATAGGATACAATCTTGATAATTTATTCAAAAATTATTTTAAAAAATTTATTTTATATTCATATTAAAAGACACTAAATTTTTCTTTCTTTATTTTTATCTTTGATATTCTTCTTCTTTATATGATCCCAATCTCAATTAATTAATTAATTAATTAATTTATAAACAATACAAAATACTTGAAAATAAAGTAATTCACATCTCATTTTTTTTTATTATCATTAAAATTTATTCATAATATCAATTAATTTTTTTTCTTATTCTTATGAATAATTTACTTTGCTCTTTATGTTATCCTCTATAATTAAAGAGAACTATCATTAACTTTTTTTTCCAAATAATTTTTGCACAGCATTGATACACAAATAGCGATGCATTTTGAATTGCAAAATAAGATAAGGAAATAAAAATTTTCAATATTATCTTGATAAGACAGGAAATAATCTGAATACTTTAATACATATTTATACACACATATATTATAAATGGCGAGAATAATTCCACATCATGTTACATAATGTATGTACACGGAAGTCAATGAATAAGTATAATTAATCATTATAATACGTATAAATTGAACAGATACCGATCGTAATTCGTGAATCTTTATTTGGCTTTTTACCTCTCGTTTAATGCGTTTATAGTTTAAGAAAACAAGAAGACTAAATAACGATAAGTCATGAAAAAGCTCTGCCTCTCGGCTTGGCTTGTCGCGATCAATTTTATTCGAACGAATGGCAACTATTCATTCTTCAAGGATCGTGTATATATATATATATATACTTCTACAATGTTGCGTTGCATCCGTGCTAGTACATACCTTGCTACTTTCGCCCGTTAAGGAAATGATACTGCTAATCCGATTGCTACCGTCGCATGTATTTTTAATGCCGGTGTTGGAAAAACGATACAAGAAAGGAATATTCGATATTCTCGTCGATCTCCCTTTTTAAAATTCGCGGTTTTTAAATAATTTACATTTAATAGTTTGCATGTTATTTGATTAAATTTAAATATTCTATTTAATTTTAAACTCTGAAAACTTAAAGTGTTGTTTCCGTAAGAAACAATGCGTTTCAATTTAATTAAGTTTCGAATCTTCGAACTCGTATTATTGTCGCAAAAGTAAAGAAAAAAAGAACTTTAAACTTTAAAGAATAGAAGGATTAATGTAACACTTTAAACGAGACGAGATATTTGAACCTATTTTCAATGGTCCAAATGTAGAAGCGCGATCACGGGATATATGGTCGTTAAAGTCGTTAAACGTTAATTGGCAATCAGAAGCAGGAGATTGCCACCTGCGCGGACATCGCTACTGCTTGTGGTCGTGTATAAATGTAAATTTGTAGATTGTTGAAATCGTGTTGTCGATCGTGCGTATCCTTTTATATTCTCACCATCTCGTCTCTTTATTTTTCTTCTTTTTCTTCCGGTTAATTCGAATTACCATGCATAAATAACCACATTGAGTGTTAATAATCGAATTGACAAAATCACAATTAAGTCAAATCTATTATAATAAATATTTCTCTCATTTCCATGAACAAACTAATAATTTTTTTTATAAAAAGCAATATAGATATTTAATTGAATCCTCTCGCAAAATGATTTACAAGTAATTTTTAATATTAAATTACAAAATTGAACATACGAATAGCCTTCTTTCATATCTGGTTTCAACGCGAGGGTTAATGCAATCGATACAACTTCAACTCTCGTTTATATCGAACAAACTCTGCAGGATGTAAAGAGAAAAAAAGAAAAAAAAGAAAAGGAAGAGCCAAGTCGATCTTTCGTCCTTATTTATAGCCGGGCCGCGAAAACATAATTGTCGTTCATTAACGTCGAGACGAGATTACGCCGTGTGTTACGTCGGCCCCGTAAAAATGGTGCACACGTGCTAACGCGAGAGGCACGTGACATTAAACTCGTTTCGCTCGCCACTATTAATAATACCGGCTGGTTGTATAATAGAACGTATTATTGCCCGTCGTTGGCCGTCGCCGTCGACGGCATCGTTCAGCGTGATTACATTGCCGCGACGATGTAACGGCTTTTGCATAATTGTCTGCCACCGCGATATTATTCGCTCACTCTTCCAACGGGTGAATGTTTCTGCGCCGCGAAGTGAGTTCTATTGAGTGTCGGTTGCCTTCATTTTCGTGCCACGAAAACCATACCATAGGGTGTATCATTAAGAGTGGTGCAGTACGGGAAAGGAGATTTCTTTTTCAAATAAAATTATATTCCTCCGTTTCAAGCTTCTTCTTCCCGTTCTTAAGGAAATCGAATTTGGAAATTTTTGAATTTTTAATTTAGGGGAAGTTGTTAGTAACATTAATAAAGGAAAGATTGAAATATAGAAAATTTATTGTTAAAGGGGATTATATCCAATCTTTGATTCGATGCATATTAATTTAATAATTGTAGGTTAAACTTGAATATTGAATCATCACATTTATTCGAGCGGAAATATTTTAATTTTTCCCACGAATGTTGGCTTAGCAATGTCGATAATTTCTGTCTTTCCACATTTTTTTTTATTTCTTCCTCTGTCATTAACAGAGAGTGCAATTAGTAATTATATCGGGTAGAGTAAACCTTGAATGTAATAGATTCGCTACGTGTGTGTAACCGGCAGTTAAACGCACTTCCGACGGCGCACGCGTACCACCGGAAGTCGATTTATTGTTACGTTTTGCCGTGCCCGGTTCTTCGTTTCCGACCACCTTCCATCGAGCCCATTCGTGGAAAAGAAAATCGATATCCATTTCTTCCCTTCGTTATGTCGTGTTCAAAAATTGCTGCTCAGTTCTTTGAATCTTTCGCAAACTGAAAGTACAATTAAAATTGGAGAAATTGAATTAACCTTTTGTTTCGACCTCTTGAATCATTTTATCTCAAAATTTTTATGTTATTATTAGTTGATAAACTTGATTACATGTATATCCATTCTTTTATCTCGATTGATTTAAACAAAGCAATAAACCAATTCACAAAATAATAATTTCCATTATTATTTTATACGTATTAAAATGTATAATCAAAAATTCTCCTATTTCCTCTCGATCATTTCACGATCGTGCGAAGTCAAAACGAGATCGTTTCGTGTTAACGTGTCAACTGAAAGCGCGTTGCAAGTGTCGCAACTGACGGACGAAATCCTCGTGCACTATCGAGCAGGAATACTACACACGATGCAGGGGGGAGACAATAAATGAGTAATGCTCTGTTTCGATTGAATAACGAGGGTCGACGAGCATCGCAGGACTCGTGTTATGGGGTTCGAACCGTTCTTCTTCCCCCTTCGATGCTTCGCAACCCTCGTTGGCCGGTGACCTGACTGCCGTTGTATTAGTGTTACGTGTACGATCGTCGATGATTTCTCGGGGAAACAATCTCTCCTTTCCTTCTCCGCTTCGATTTATACGTATATTAGAGCACGAGAATCCAAAGATGATCAGATAGAATTCATCTCGAGATTGGATTAGATTCTCGAGAATTCTTTTTTTTTTTTTTTAATTAAAATATTATAAGATCATATTTCGCTCAAAAAGAAATTTTCCAAATGGTGGTCCCCGATTCGATCTCTAAAAACTCATATTCTCTCTCCTCTTCGAAACGAGATTAGAAATTCCTTAGGAATATCACGTTCTCTTACGTATTATACGAGGTGTGCGTCATGTTCCATCGGTTGGCGAGGATTATGGCATAGGTATTAGCGAAAAGGAGAGAAAAAAAAAAAGGAGGAAATGTCTAGAGGCGGTCGCTTGTCATCCGCGTACCTCCTCGGTCGGACGAACAATAGATTCTCGCGTGCATACACGCGTGTATGCATCCGAGGCTGCTTTTTCGGCGTGTGTACAGACGCGTGCACACGACGCGATCCTTTTGTAACCGGCGGACAAGTGTACGTGTCCGTGTGCACGCGTGGGCATCGGTGTTTCGAACGGTGGTGGAGGAAGTACCACTCGAGGAAAGAGGATACGGAACCCTCTGTTCCCGTTTTCTGTCCTCCACTTTCGAATTATATATATATATATCTTTCTAGCCCGTTGGGAAGAATTATCAAAGCATTGTTCGTTTGCGATTTTATTCCAGATTGAATGCTGTTATGGCGGGGGAGGAGAAAAATTGTTTCCAAGTTTGATGGATTTGTAATTGGGGGGAAAAGTAGTACAAGTGCGTTTTTTTCACGGATGAGAGAAGGTATTTTAATTAATCTTCAAGTTGGATCAAAATTTCTATGAAGAAATCTCGTCACTCGTATCAGATTTCTTCTGAGCCCAAAAATGATAAAAATCAATCCAATCGATTTTAATTATTTCATTTCTTTCAAGTTATATATAGAATAATAATACGTTATAACGTACAATTATAATTAAGAATTCGTCGATCAAAACAATTGAAGTTAAACAGTTATCTTGGGTATTATGCTTAATCTATCGATCAAAACAATATTCCAAAACTTTGTCACATAACCTGATACATGTATACAAACGAACATTCCACGATCAAACGAATCAGAGTTCGGTTGGATATATAACGTAATCCTCATTCGCCTCGGTATATGCGTGCTTGATCGTGGAGAAAGAAGAGGAGCAGTTGTAGACAGGGGTGGAAAAAGAGGGGTAACTCACCCTTCCTTCCCATGCACGTGTGTACTCAGACCTCTCAGCAACCCTTCCTTCCAAACCTCTGACAGTTTGAAAAAGAAGGGCTGCTGGTGGATATTCCAAGTTGCCAGATGCCTAAGTTAGAGCTCTCTGAATCGAACCCCCCCTCCCTCTCCAACGATTAACAGCTCTCCCTTCCGATTTTCTCTTTCTTTGTCCTTTGTACAGTAGCACACAGTGTATGCGTGTGTGTGTTCCAAGATCAGTATAACGTTCCTTGAGAATTGGTTCAACATTAAACGACGACATCGAGGAAGTATTATTTGTTTAATTGATCTCGAGATGTCTTTAACGGGTGGGTCGATCACGTGGGAACGAGTTGTTGGGCCAGTTCAGTGTATGGTATATGTATATGGATATGAACTCGGATGTGCTTGAATCCTTTGAGCCATAAAGGTTTTCTTTGTTATTTAGGGTTAAGGTGCTGTCAAATTACTCTCGATGTGTATTTAAGAGAATGGTTGGATATGTTTGCTTTATACTTTGTTATATTGCATAGTTTGATATATTTGTTCGATCGATTAGTTCTTAATTCGATTAACTTATTTATAAATTATATAAAATACGAAGAAGAAACTGTCTAAAATTGAAGATCGAAACGACCCGTTTCAGACGCAAATAAATTTGTTAATTAAATTAGGAATGTGAATTAGGAAAATGGGTCAGATATCAATCTCGAATATTCTCTTCCCTTTTTAGAAAATACGTTGATTTATTTACGTTTGTTCGAATCCATGATAAAATGAAATTATACTCGATCGTCGAATAATTTAATTCTGTAAAAATATTAGGAACGGTTCGATTATTATTATATTTTATTATTTTATATTTTCATGCTCATTTTTCTTCACGTTAATTTTACACGTGAGATGTAACAATTTACAATTTTCCAATGTGTCATTATTTTCTAATGTAGCATGTAATTTGAAAAAAAGATTGAATCGCATGATCGTATCGTTTATCAATTATCGTGATCATTGTATCATGGGCAGATTATATTTCCTACAATTCTATAAATATTTATTTGGTTGATCGAGTGGATATTGGATTTTATCAAATAGGATACAGTTCAAAAGAGAGTTATCCCTCGTCAATAAATTATTCACAATCATTTTTAGAGCTTGCTATTCAGACTCGAAGAAGAAATTAGCGGATAACATTTTTTCCCCCTTTAATAAAAATGTTAATTATATTTGAAAAAAATGCAATCGTATTTAGATATTTACGAAAAGAAAGTTGTAATGAAAATAATGATTATAAAATATATATATATATATGGATAAAACAATTTTCTATTTAGATTTTATTTTATTATCGTTCTATTCATAGTTTGTAATTTATCTTGATGAATATTTAACATTAGTAATCGTTTATTCATATATTGAAATGGATATACACACGACTTCCAAATCATGGAAAGTTAATTAACATTTCTAATATTAAACTCACTGTCTATGCATCTTTAAATTACATTCGTTACATAATGAAAAAAATAATAAATGAATGTAATTTTCATTTAAACCAATAAATTACTGGTTGTCTTCGGCTCCAAGATATAATAAATCAAACGAAGATAAATTAGCCACGCTATTTAACAACCTTTATTAAGATTTATTTTAATATTTTTCACGTAATGACAAACACATGCATAAACAAGATTATTATTTATCGAAAATAAAGGTCAGCTTGCAAATGGCAAAAATTATGAAATAAATTGTTGTACATGGAACTGCTATTTATTTAAAATTAATAATCCAATATCAATGCGTGTCTATATATATATATAGAATCGTTTGAAATTGTCCCATTCAATGCGCATCACCTCGTGCATTTCTCGTATAGAGTAATGAAAACTTCGAATAACAGGAACTTGGCTAATTGAAAAACTTGAACCCCTGTTAATCAAGGTTTCAACGTGTTTCCATTTGAATAGGTGCTCGCTCGTTTTGCAAATGGTAATTACACGTTTCGCGTACAAATTACGCGAAAAAATGATAAACTCTGAGCCGACAGACTCATTCAGATTATTCAGAGTTACTACAGTTGAGAGAGAAAAAAAAAGGTCTGAAAACAAGTAATAACAATCCTGTGATACTGTACTTGTATAAATCCTTTAATTACTCCTTTAATTAAAACGATTCTTAAAGGATTCTTAAAGGATTAGACGTACAATAAAAGGATTAAAAGTAAAATCCTTTAGAATTCCAAAATTCTAATATTTTTTTTTTTAAGATTCTATATATATATTAATATTAATAGTTTCAAGTTTTTGATCTATAGATAGAAATCTTGTATTATAAATTATCAAGGATTCAAGTACCATTAATCTATTAATGGTACTTGAAAAGTCCCTGAGGTGTTACTCGATAACCCATCATCACAGGCATGATAATAAAAAGAAATTATTTATCCTAATAATCAAACAGATGAGAAGGTTTGGTCGATCACGTAAACACGTTCGTCCATCTATTTCAAGACAGAAGAAGATCAAAACGCTAAGTTTAAATCAAGAACATCATCTGACCTTGTCAAATGGTCTAGTTTGAACGTTCGTCTATGTTAAACTATACTTATCTTTATCTGTTCATTAGCTTTATAATTATATAACCAACAATGATTTTACCATGAGACTAGCGGTAATTAAAATAATTGTCACGAATACTTGTACCGTTTGCAGCAATATGCAAATAGATTTTTGAAAATTCTAATTTACATTGCCATCTATTGTTTGACGTATAAGGTGTACAATTTAAAAATATAAAAATTGTTTAAAGCAATTACAAAACAGTTATCGAGAAATTGTAATCTAACCTAACCTACTATCTATTCTAATATCTTTACGTATAAATAACATAAATCGATGGTTATTAATTATTTAAATTGCAAGAATTAAATGCATATATAACGCACAATCTTTTAATTTCGCCAAGTGGCCAAATTCTTGTGGATGGTATTGTATGATCTTCGAGCAGTGTATGCACAGTACCGATCTTAAAGTGACATGAAAACGCTTTTTGCGTGTAGCTTGAGCAGCACTTTTGTCGAATTGCTTCCAATAACCAGCTACTGCTCGAGTTGGATGCGCGGTATGCATGGTATACCGCGGTACAAAGAGGGAAAGAGAGTGAAAAGAGCGGCATTCCTTCGGAGCTACCCTCTCGAGCGCTTTTTAACGAAGCCTTTCGAGGAAAGACAAATATTACACCGGCTTAATGGCACTCCTCGTAACGTTTACCGATCTCGGTAATATCGGTAATTGCGTTTCACTCGCACAGTTTTTAACCCTTTGACGGTAGATATCGAGCCTCGGAGAAGAATCAAGGGCCCAAAATGTGTATACAAGTGTCCCACGTTAAGAAGATTTATTTATCTTAATTGTTGAAATACCAAGTGTATATAGATGAATACATTTATTCCTCAGATTTTTTTTACAAAAATTCTTTAATTTTATTCTCATTGATATTCGAATCATTTATTCTCAAACTAATAATTTAATATAAATTACAAATTTGCCACGGATTGATGCGATCAAATGTAAATTTTTACATTCAAATCGGTTTTTGTAAAGAGAAAAAAAATATCATTCACCGTATAATCACTTTCACAAAAGTTGTACATACATAATATTATCGACGTTATTCCAATGTATTATTTTCAACTCCACTTTCCCTCCCTGTAAATTTCAAGATATGGAAAAAAAAAAAAAATTCCCATCAGCCTGAGAACATTCTCCGTGAAAAATGCCCGGTTCGAAAGGGGGAGCAGAAATAAAGAAAACTGATATCGCGGTTGAGGGAGAGCGGCGCGAGTTTCGACGGAAATCGCTCACAAAAGAATTATTCAACCTGAGTTTACATTCTATATGCGCGCGAGTACAATGCTCCTGGAACATGTGCGTTTATCGAACGACCGTTTCCACGCAGAGTTATTTTTGTGTGTGCATCCGTTTCGGCCGGCTTTCAAAGTTCGATCAGAATTGTTATCGGCTCTTTTCCCCGCCGATGCGCCTACCTTTTAAACGGGACTTTTTCTCGTTTTCACCGTATGTGAACTTCGGTCACATTTTTTCCCGCCTAATCCTAATCGTTACAATTCATTTAAATTTCGTACTCTATTTTTTTTTTTTTAAGATATTTTAAGAAACGTAAGAGTTTCATCAATGAAGAAGTTGAAATTTTACGCTCTGAACTAATATTCAATTGAATTCTTTTACTTTTAATTAATAGTTATTTCTTTTTAATTAATAAGTGTTATTTAATATATACTTATTTTATTAATTGTTTGCTTTTTTGTATTTCAGGTAAGTGGATGATGTATTGGTACGTGGTTTTCATTAGCTGGTCAGACGAGTAAGTAAATTAAGTTTGTTTAATTGTTCGTTTTGTAATATACACATATGAAATTAATTTAATTCCATTCCTATTTTATATATACTTTTGGATGTTTAAAAATGTAAGATATACGCGTTGATAATTATGCAAAAATATCATGTACCGTACACCCTACTTGTTCGACAAACAAAAGAGCGGGAACGTTTAAAAACGGTGCTGCCCGCCTCGATCTGGGCCACCCTGTAGACGGATCAATAAGAAGAGCGCACAGTTTCCGTCGCGCTAGTGAAGTTGCCCAACTCTCACGACTGACTATACCCTGATCTCGTAATTGAAACGACACACGATGACGCGCATGTACGTATACAAGGATCGAGAATAAAAATATCGGGCACACCGCGCAATCTCCGTTTGCGAAGTTAGTAGCAACAGCATGCATACCCGTGCTACTATGCAATACACGATCGAGTCTATCATTAAACCCGATGCAGTCGATACGTTACCCAGTTCGCAACGAGGAAACGGTCCGACAGTTATACGATCAAGATTCAACGTGGCGTCGAAAAAAAGGTGGAGGCGATAGAGGGGAAACGACGGATTTCCCCCCAAAGTCAATTCGCTATTCCATTCAGAGCACTCCTCGTCTCTTCTCTCTCTCTTTTTCTACATATATCCTTTACTCTGTCTCTCTTTCTCCACCGTCGTTGCTTCCTTCGCATCGCGATATTCCCCTACTCCGTCCACCTTTCGTACGCCCTTTCTCCACGATTATCTGGCCGGGTGCAGTGCTCGAATGCAACGGTACACACGAGCCACGAGATGCATAGACGATGATAACGTGGCATACCGGCTCGTTCGACCGCGTGCACGCTCGTTGCGAACCCGCCGGAATAATTTCGCCCTTGTCTACGACACGGTGTTCCGCCGTTGGCGGCGCTCCGATCGTCACGTTAAATTTTCCAAAGTGCGTTTACCCGCGTCCCATCGTTGCACCGTGTCCGTCCCGATTTAATGAATGGGAAAGCGCGTGTGCGTTGGAACGCGCGTGCGCGTGCGGAGGGGAGGGAGGGAGGGCTTCTTTCCCGAAGCGTGCTTTCAGTTCAATGTTATTCAGGACTATGTGATTACGGGAGTGATAATTATATCGTCTTGGCCGACGCGGTTTTGTCGCGTTCCTTTTGCTTCGGTTTCGCTCTTGTTTGCTTTGGCTACTTTGACGCGTGTCGCAATACCAGATTCAGGTTATGAGCGAGGATCTCGGGAGAGTTGCGATATGAATGTTTGTATAATGTTATTGGCACAGTAAACTTTTAAATTCAATTTCTCGTTCTACGCAATAAAAATCGTTAAAAATATTGAATTAACTTAACCTTAATTTGCTGCGGTTTTGACCAATGAAACCGACGATTTCCAATCGATGGATAATTTTTTTTTTTATTCTTCTAAACTTGCAAATTGAATTGTGAAAATAAGGTAAAAGGCGAGAGAGTAAAGATTGTATTTTCATCGTTATATTTCCATATGCGTTTTCAATTTTTAAAAAAAGGAATTATAATCCCTTGATCGATCGAGAATATAATGACGGAGAATAGTCGTAAAATTCACAGCAGACCGCAAAGGTAGGGCTTCATTGTCACGTATGCATGACAGAGCGCATATGGTAGCAAGACAATGCTCGGTGGAAGCTTATTGCGCCGCGGTATCAGATGGCATCGCGGGAACTTATTCTTCTTCGTGCGGCATAATGTTCCCCGCACTCTGTGCGGTTTACACGCGCGAAATTACAATCCAACGCAGCATCGCGGTCTTGCTCAATGCTAAACTCGCTAGGAAGGAACTTTTCAATGGAAATTGCATCGGCCTCGTGCCTCGTGTAATAGGAAAAAGAACGTTGGGAAGGAAATGCCGCTTAATTTTCATTTAGCTCTGAAATCCTTCTTTTCTTCTTCTTCTCCTTTTTTTTCCCTCCTCCTCCGTTAATTAACAATTTTGTACCATGTGTTGAAATTAATTTAACGGAAATGTGAGAAATTATTCGTTTAGATTTATTTCGTGCAAAGGGAGAAATTATAATATAATATTCAAAAATCTCATTATTTTATTTTCGCAGGATTTTAATCGAGGAAATTGAGAGAATGAAAAATCGATGGAAATTAATATTTGCTCGGCAATTAATTGATTTTCAGTTATTCCAAATATTAATTAACAAGAATTTATTAATAATAAATTCCTAAAATATTACACAACGAATGAAAGCTCGAAGCTCGTTCGTTATAAGTTCAATCATTGAAATTTCAACTCTTTAAATTTTTCCTCCCCCGACGTTTCATCGCTCGAGGGGTGATATATCTCACGAAGCGGAAGACGCTGTGCGTTTTTTTCCCGTAGCCACGATCGAGCGAACATCCTCCCTCGTTTAGCCCATGCTTACTCAGCCTCTTCGCATCCCTTAACGCTTCATTCCTTAAAGCAGATGAGGCATTCCAAGTATTGACCCGTTTACCTTTCGCTCCTCCAGGTAACGAAGCAATGGAATCATCATTAATTGCACAGATTTTATTAACTGTTAGTAAATTATATATATTTACACGTTCTTAAAAAATAAAGACAAGAATGGAACTATTACAATGTAATGGTATATAAGTTATAGGATTCGTTTTTTCAATTAAATCTTTTTTCAAAAATAATATAAAATATTGTATAAAGATAAATGATTTAACTCATCTATCGCATTTGCAAATCTTATAAATTTCGTGGAATTTTTATATATAAAATGATTCTATCATTAATTGAATAGATTTTATTAATATTGGCAAATTATACATATTTACACGTTCTTAAAATCTAAAAGAATGGAATTATTATAATGTAAAAGTATATAAGTTATATGTAATAAGATATTCGATTAAATCTTTTTTCAAAAATAATATAAAATATTGTAAAAATAAATGATTTAAATCATCTATCGCATTTGCAAATCTTATAAATTTCGTGGAATTTATATATACATAAAATGATTTCTAATCACGGCAATTTCTCTGAATAAAGCAAATAAAAATTGTCCGTCCAACGCATCAATTCAATGCGCGTCTTAAATTTTCTAAAATTAAACAAATAGGCAACAAGTTGTTAAATAACCATCATCATCATCATCATCATCTCTACCTAACCCATCGAAAAACGACTTGATTTTCAAATCGCGCAAATTACCTGTAATCTGTCGGGGCTCGGCTTACACCCACGAGGATCCACGAGAGTTAGAGACGAAGGGCAAAGGTCATCCTCTCCGCACCGTTCGTCCGCCTGGTGGCGGAAATTTTGCAAGGCAAATCCGAAGGCCTGGGCCATGTCCACGGATTTGCACCTACACAATGGACGAAAATCAATGGTTCCCTCTGTGGACCCGCCTAAGCCTCCACCACCGGCGAATTTTCGCCCCTCCATCCCTGCCACGAGCCACCCCTGTGGGCTTAGTTGGGCTAGGTTAGGCTGTGTTCGCGTTTCATCGCGACTTAGCCTTCTAATATTCAGGAATGCTGTGTTTAAATATAGATATTAAGAAGATCGCGAGAGGATCATTGACCATGCTCTTGCACAAGTTGAAGGAAATGTATTATTCTCACTCGAATTAAAGGAAATATTTCGGGATTAACTCTCTCTTGTTTCTTCGTTTCGTCAGTTTGATAGTTGTTCTGAGGTTTTTGAGGATAGTTTCGGATGGAGTTGCACGAAAGTTGGAATGTTATTCATAATAGTTACTTTCTTTTTACTGTTTCAGAGATGAGTTTAGTTCGTGATTCGGAAAGTTGGTCGGTTTGCGTGGAATCGAATTAAAGTTAGAACGTTGGGTAGTTATATTCATAGGAATATTTGGATTATAAATTTTGATTCGTATTCAGATTGTAGACGTCGCACTTTTTTAATTATTAATTATCTTGGTGGAATATAAATTTTCTTTTAATCAATTCATTTATTTATCTTGAACTTTTTAATAATTTTCTTCAAGATTCAAGTAAGGGTATGAAATTTAAACGAGCCACAACTCGTGAAACAAAAGGCTAATTTCCTTAAATTTAAAGATTGATGGTATCTTTGAAACAAAACGTCCCTCTTTTAATCTATCGAAACTTT
The DNA here is from genome assembly GCF_003254395.2 of Apis mellifera. Classification (NCBI taxonomy): domain Eukaryota; kingdom Metazoa; phylum Arthropoda; class Insecta; order Hymenoptera; family Apidae; genus Apis; species Apis mellifera. Next base: position 4,746,929 of record NC_037647.1, read on the forward strand.
ATAAACTTTTTGCTCTGGAATTTTTTATCTGAAAGACATTTAACTGTAATAATATGATTGCAACTCGAAGAAGGCGACGAAACCGTGAATCTTTAAAACTAATTCTGGCTGTAATGGGCAGAAGGGAACCTAATTGTCGTCAATTTCTTCGTTCCACATTTCTTCGAATCTCGAAGAATATAGTCGGTTTCATCACTAGGCTAGGCATAATGTACGGCCTCTTTCTCGTTCTCTTTCGCCTTCCCGTTCCCTTTTTCTGTTTTCTCCATTACTCTGGCTCAGTGTTTCCCAACCTTTCTCGAGTCACGACCCCTTTTCTTATTACGATCGAGTAATCTTTGACCCCTAACCCTTTCCGCCGTGACACATCTTGACCCTTTTGAACGAACAATAATACGATGGTACAGATTATATCGAGTGATTTTTCCGAAATAAAATGTGTCTTCTTTCGTTATAATTGAAACGAGAAGCAAATAATTCTACATAAAAAAAAATTCTTTTTGTTTAGAAAAATATATCAATTTCTTTTCATCTTACGTTTATATTTTAATTGCAATATTAAAATAAGTATAATAGTTTTGCATTAAAGAGACCAAATATTAAAATTCTTATTTTATAAAAACGATTATGAATATTTTAACGATGTTGTCCTAATCGCTACAGGTTGGGAATCCGGGCTCCTTCCTGCCCCCGTCATACCGCCACCTACCCTACTTCTGCTCTATTATTCTTCTCTCTTCGCTTCAGGCTTCAAATTTTTTCCCCTTCTTTTTTCCTCGTTGTCCGCCTTGTTCGTCACAGAGTTTTCTCTTCTCGTCTGTTATTTCCAGTCCATTCCGCTATCCTCTCTTTCGATCTATAGTTTCGCGTGTTCTATCCGAGAAATACGTTTGTTGTTCACACCTATTGTAGCTGCGCACACTTCTGCATTGGATTCTTCCTTCTCCTTTGTTTTACACGGGGATTTATTTAATTCATCGAACGGATGAGCCGTATATCGCACCTTGTCTCCTCCATGAAATTTGTTTGAATATAATATAATGACCTAGGAATATTCGTGTAATTTTATTATATTGAAATTTTATTAATTGAATTTTTATTAATTGAATTGTAATTTTATTAATAGAATAAAAAATTGTGAGGAGATTGGAAATTTTTGGCGAGTAATCGAATAATGGTGGAATGATTCGTCTAAAAGTTTTATTTTCTGCGAGAATAAAAGTAAGTTCAGTATTTTAAATATCGGAAATAATCACGAATAATTCGAAATAAAAGTAATTTCTTACAATAGCAATAGAAAATTTCTTAGCTGATGGAAGATAAGGAGAGGGAGAGGGAGAGGAAAAAAGAACAACCGCTTATTAACCCATCTACATATTACACCGTATGCATTTTCGTGAACGCGTGACGGAGGAACTGGTTGAACGGTGATTAATTCGCGCGTGGAACGCCACCCTTGGCTGGCAACGCTCCAATTTATCACGCGCTTTGGATTTGCGCCGACGATAAGGGGTGGCATCCGGAGCAGTCGACAAAAAGGGATGAAAAAGGCCTCGCCGCCTCTCTGACACACGCGAGGAGAGGAAAATAGCGGAATTGAACTATATAACTACGTGAAGAAACGTAACGGGGAAAGGGGTGGAATGATATGTAAAATCTTACTGAGAAATAATTTTACTTGTATAGCTAGGTATAACTATGCGATACTATAACGTAAAGAAACGTAACAAGGAAGGGGATGGGATGATATGCAAAATCTCACTGAGAAATAATTTTACCTGTGTATGTGATGCACGTTTGATAGTAATAGAAAGAAGTAGATCAATTCTAAAAGAGAAAGGATATAATCATTTTTATAATTCGTTCATTTTAATAACATTATTAGAACGAATTAAGACAAAACTGTAATATATAACGTTACTATGTTATATAACGTAAAGAAACGTAACAAGGAAGGGGATGGAATGATATGTAAAATCTCACTGATATGGTGTGATGTATGTGGCAAATTTGATAGTAATAAAAAGATTGTATCAATTGTAAAATTATAAAAAAGAAAGGATTTATTTTTATAATTCGTTCATTTTAATAATATTATTAGAACGAATTAAGACAAAACTGTAAGAGTTACTACGTTATATAACGTAAAGGAACGTAACAAGGAAGGGGATGGAACGATATGCAAAATCTCACTGAGAAATAATTTTACGTGTGTATATGGCAAGTTAGAAAATAATAGAAAGAAGTAGATCAATAAAAGAGAAAGAGTGTAACCATTTTTACAATTCGTTCATTTAAGAATGAATTAAGATAAAATTGATTGATCGAATTAATTTTAATTTAAATAAGTGAACAGAATCGGAGAGGAAAAACCGAGTAAAATTATTGTTTAATTAACACGACGCTTTTATGAGAAACAATTGAACGAAAGCAAAGGGATGATCCAACTTCGTAGACGGGATTGCGAAATGGGAAATATTGGGTAAAAAAGGAGCGCGCGTGATCGAAAGGGATCGATTCGGTCGATTCCGCTTGTACTCGGATTAAATTCGATCCAATCAGAAGATATTCTTTATGCCTTTGAAATCCAATCGCACATTGTGACGAGGGGCGGCACGCAGACGCGTAGTAGCGTATTTCGCACGGCACTTTCAATTCAGCCATGGGAGGATTCAATTTCTCGTCTCCCCTGAACGCAGCCAAGAAGAAGAAGAAGAAGAAGAAGAAGAAGAGGGACATTAACGGATCTGCCGTTCTTTTGTCTCTCGCAGGCGTCGTAGATTCGATGGGACAGGAGGGAAGGGGGGATAACCAAGGGACAAAGTTCCAATTTTATTCGGATGAATCCTTCGCTCCTTGAGAGTCCTTCTTCTTTCGCGTACTCTTTTTTTTCTTCCTCTCTTTTTAAATCGATTAGATCTCTCGTTTCCTATCCTATCCCATGGTACACATCGATGATGATACTTGTAAAATACGAGAAATAAATTTTTTTCTCTCTCATTATATTCTTAATATATGCACTTTTTATATACGTGAACGTGATTAGCGTACGTAATTATCGACTCTTCGGTTTCCTATGAAGTCTTCGAGTACGAAGGTATATAGGCTTATTAGAATTTTCTAATATCTTGTTTTTTTCTTTTTCTCTCTCTCTCTCCACAGATGTGACGCGCTTTTCTTTTTCTCGCTATGCGCAAGTCCTTGCTTTTTGTCCACCACGTTTCCGTCTTCGTTCCTTTTATTTCTCGCGTGTTGCCCAGTTCGAGAAAAAGATTGCTCGATGGATATACGTTCCGCTCGTGCTTCGGTAATTAAATGGTACCAAGCCGCGTTGCATTTTTCTGGATGCCTCGCGCGAGTTATGGGATCGTTAACGCAGAATCTTTCTTTTGAACCCGTCGACTGTGAATCGTTCCTATTTCATTCAGTTTTCTCTTTGTTTTTCTCTTTCTTTCTTTCTTTCTTTCATTTCTTTTTTTTTTCAGTTCTTTGCGCGGATTTTAGCGCGGTAAAAATTTAATAGCCTTCGTTAAATGTCTTGCACTTTTCTTCGCATACCTACTTGACATTAAAGATTATAAAAGGTTTCATTCCACGCCTCATAACGCTAGAAAGAGATGAAGTAGAAAATCACGAACAATTTTTTTTCACCAACGATTCCCTTACGATCACGATTTATTTTTTTTTCAAAAATCAATAGAGAGAGATAGAAATGAACCCCACCGCATAGATCCATCATTCTACGCCTCGTTCAATTTAACGCGCAAAAAGAGCGCGGACAACTCTGTCCCCCTCCTCTCCCTCACAAAAACGTTATCCTCCTCCAAGTTTCCTATCTTTCGTTCTACTACCACTCCCATCAAGGAAAATAAAAGAGAGGGGAAAAAAAAGAAGAGAGACAACAAAAAGAAAATAAAGAAAGAAGGGAGGGAAGAAATAAAAGGAAGAAAAACCTGCGTGAACGGTGTGCATTCAATGTCAAAGACAAGCCCGCCGGTATTTCATCCGAGGGGTCGATGGCGCGGACAGGATAGAAAACACCGTCCACCGGAGAATTTTCTTTTCCGCTCCGAGAAATTCGTCTCTTACGCGTCACCCCCGCTCGTGCAATCTACTATACACACGTATATATATATATATATATATATTTTCCATCAGTTCTCTATCCCTCACAATGGCAGTGTTTCACACACAGTGGAACCGGCTGCACCGCACCGGCATTTACCATAGGATTTTAGAGAGAGGTTCCTCTTACAAAAGTGGAGCTCTAGTTAAGTTTTTGTTGGCTTCCAAGCGTCGTCTCCCGTTCACCGTACCTTCCCTCCCCTCTCCTCCCCCACATAGTCTCCTCTCCCTTAGTCTCTCTCGCGTCTGCCGGGAGGAGAGATCCCCTTTTCTCTTCTCTTCGGCCCCGCGTTCCATTCGCTTCCGCCGATCAGAATCCATCTAACCGATTTCGGGGATCGTCTCGAAGGCGAGGCGATCGGCTCCTTTTTTGTATGCCCTCGCCCTCGCCGCGAGCGGAGAGAGAATAAAAAGGGGGGAAGGAGGATTTGGGAGACTTACCTGAATCCGGTATGTGTATAATCAGAGATCCGAATGAAAGCGACCTGTGAGCAACCGTTTTCGAATTTCTGTATCCCTTTTCTCTTTTTTTTTTTTTTTTACTTTAGTTAGTTCAGTTTCTTACTATAGTTGGGGAGGAGCGATTCTATTTTTCTTTTCTCAGGGTTCAGAGAAAGTCTCATGAAATTTAGATCGATTGATTTGCAAATTGAAATTTATAAATACAATTTGTATGTTGAAATTCGTTTTATAACATTTTCAAATTATTTATTAATTTTTTAAGAAATCGAGTACGTTTCATAACAAAGTATAATTAAAATAAAGCAATGTATTTTAAGTTACGTTAAGTTTTATAATTTTAATTTTTAGAGTATATGTATTGTTTCTAAAATAAAAATGACCAGTCAAACGTTTTTCGAATACATCGTGGAACGATCTGTACGCAAAAAACAATAGGGAGGGAAAAAAAGCAACGTCAATAAAGGAAATTGAATTTTTACAAATTTCTACATCCCTTTCCATCCTCGAAATTGTTCCATTTTACACAACGATGGAAAATGTATCGAAGTTTATCGTTGCTCGTCATCTGCTCACGCACACACGCTTGATTTAAATTGGCCCCAACCGATTTTCCAACAACCTTTCCCTCCGCTTCTTTTCCTTAACCGAATCTTCCACGTCTGAAACCTGGTCGTACGCAATTTTCCATTTTTCCTTTGAAGCTGTTCACCTTCCCGGAGAATCCTCGTTTAGGGAAGAATTCGATGCAATATTGCCTCCCTCGTCCTGCCTTTGATCTTTTTTTCTTCTTCTTCTTTTTCCTTCTTCTTCTGTCCACGTATTTATTTTGAAATAAGCCGCGTGGAAATATATGGGAAAAAGAGATAATCTCGTAATGGCCGGACTCACGTGGAATTTGGGCCAGTTTCGAAGGTTACCGTATTTTCTTCGAGGCATCACGCGTGACACGTTTAAGAATGCAATGAATAGAAAATAGAAAATAATCTTGTTTAGTTAAGATGGAGTTTATATTTTAAGAATAAAGTTTCTTCCGTTTATTTTACGTTGTTTGAGGTCTTGGGTATTGTTAAAATATTCTTTGGAAAAAATCCAAAGAAAGTTTCCTTCAAGAAGAGAAATTTAATTTTCTAGCGAGACAACTTGGCTCTTGAAGTGGTTTCTTTTTCATTTTTAAAAGAAACTTTCTGGTACTCGAAGAATTATTTATTCGTTTAGCGAGAAAAAATTTTTCTCACTCGTGCAGAAATTTTTATCATATTTGCGTGCGTGAATTATTTGAAGTTGTTTATTATCGAAAGCGATGTGATCTTCAAAAAGTTGCAAAAGTTCTCGAAACAAAGTTTTGTATCATTTTTCGTGTGCAAACCACCGGAAGAGCGGTTTTTTACGCGTGTACAAAGTGTTATCCCTTTCACTGTTACGAAATGTAGAACACGTATTAAATGTAATAACAGTTGCGAAGTAAATTATTTAAATATGCGTAAACTATATAATTAATAGTATTGCTAAAAATTTAAGTTGAGGAGAAAAAATCATATTCATATATCTATATATATCTTATATAATAATATTTTAAAATTTTATTTTCCTCTCCAATATATTATTTTATATGTATATTTTCTTTAAAAGAATTTAAATAAATTCCATCAATTTTTAATATTATCGATTCAATAGTTTTAGTTCAACATTTTTGAAAACAAATTTAAGATACAATAATTCATTTGGATTAAAAAAATTTGTGAATCAAAGGATACTAAAAGTTTTAAATTTTATCCAGAGTGAACAGGTATTGAAATTTATAAAAATAAATTGCTAGTTTAATTTAAAATATTTGAAAAAAAAATATATACATAGAAAAAATATTTCCATGCTATAAATGCACAGATGTTCGAAATCGATCGATCACATCTAGATGCAACTATCTATTATCGCAACAGGGACAATATAAAAGATCGATAGAGCCGATTAACTGACCAGCAATACGCAATGAGATTTTCTATCATAAAGCATGCCGTAATCATTTCGGCTTATCATAGTCGCAAACACGTTTACGAACTATTGTTTCCGCAACGAACGAATCCATCCAATGACGTTTATTCCTAGTGATATCAAAACTGACGTTCATTTGTTGAAATAAACGTACCCACTGTTGCGAGCAGAGATAAAATATTATCGTTTATGACTTAACTTGTCTGCACGTAAAAAAAAAAAAAAAAAAAAAAAAAAACAGAAACAAACGAAAAGAATTGTCCACGCGAATTTTATGATTTCTTTTACACGAGAGATTATGATTTAGAAAGAATAAATGAAATGAAAGAAAAATGATAATATCGCATGATAAAAAATCATTACATTAAAATTTATCCTCCAATTCCAAAAAATTCTTCTTAAACTTAAAACTTTGCCCACGAATTGTAAAATATCTGGCAACAATAAGTTACCTGAAAATTCCTTCGTGGTTGCCCGTTGATCCTCGGGAAGACGCGTTTTGTAAGGGAACACCGCATGGTATCATCCTCCAGCTGGTAAACAGCTGCCCACATCCTGTCTCACGTACGCTACGCGCCTCCTCTCCATCCTCTTCCTTCCTGTCCTTCTCCAGACACGATCCCGATTCCTTTATCTTCTTTTTCTTCCCCTTCGCTCCCCTATTTTATTCGATCGAGCCGAAAGAAGGAGAAAAAAAAAGAAAAGAAAAGAAAAGAAAAAGCAAGAAAGAGAATACAAGAGAGAGACACGGAAGGGATATATATTTATATATCGTGGACATCACAGAACTCGGTATCAAAATGGTGGACAGGTGGAAGGCGGTCGGTGGACATTGAGTTGCCGGCACGCGACCAAACCGTCTGTTTACCCGTTAAAAATCGCGATGGCTATTACCGCGCGTGCTTTTTCACGCGTGCAGGCGGCTGTAAGACGGAGGGGAAAGGTGCATGCAAGGTACGTACGTACGTACGTACGTACGGTTTATCGCGAAGATCCAAGGCGATGGATCACCGCGCTGCTAAACTGTTTAAACGGTTACCGGACAGATAGCATCGCGGCCACGAGAGAACCGGCGTTAATTAGCATGGGAATTGTTAACCCTTTGGGTGGTGAAATTTATTATTTCCAACCATCCTTTGGGCAAATAGATTCGATCATAATATGAAAGGTATTTTTTTTCATTCGAGAATTTTTTTTTGGATATAATTTATGGAGAGATTGGTAAAATCTTAACTTCGATTGTAATTTAAAATGTGCAAATATAATGTGAAAGAATTTGTCTTTGATTTGAATGATTTTGAACAAATTTTTGTATTTGCATCTACGAATTAAAATTGTTGATCGTAAGGATTAATATAAATACGATTGAATTTTAAATTTTCGATGAATTACAATGAATGTAAACATTTTATAATCCGTTCCTGTGTCTCATCATAACACCGACAGCCTTCAGAATTGATGATAACCGACGTGTATCTCATTCAGTCGTGAAACGGCAAAGGTAAATAACGTGTCTCGAAACAGGTGATCTCGTATATACATTTTGGTTCAAGAAGCTATTACAAGGAATTGCGTCGAAGGAAATATCGTTACGGATAATACGTTTCGCGTTCTGTAATTTGTGGAGCTCGAAACAGCTGCTTACCGGTAATAAATAAAATTTCATCCATGGCAGACTTCATCTTCTTTCGCAGTAAGAAGTAAGTTCATCTTGTCTTATAGTTTTCGTTTAAACGAAATTCCAAACACCATAGTTCTTCGAAGACTAGTTAATTAAAAAATAATGTTAATAATTACGATCGATTATAACTATTTAATTTGATTCGAATCGAATGGGATCTACAGATGAATCAACATTGAATTTTAATAGTAATTTATGCGAGGGATTAATACAAACTATCGAATCACGGAATCAAAAATCTTAGATAAATATCAACGAAGAAATTAGCAGAACAAACGTTTTTATATCTACAGATCTACATATTAAAATACATGTTTTGCATACGTAATATGTTTTTCGGTCACGCTTCACACGTTCCTTCCCGACTTGTTCCTTTCCATTCGTTCCGATTCAGTTACATATTTGCCAAAATTACCAATAATTTTCTGCCATTTTCTTTGTTCATAATATTGTTCACAAAAGTTAGAAAAATTATATTCGATCGTTAAAAGTGATACACGTATAAATTATTGAGGTATGGTGGATGGACAGGTGGATGCACACATACATGCGAAACGCACAACATGTCTGAGAAAGAATCGTTAGATCGCAATTTACTTGCATTCAGGGTCGCCCGTATTTCACATGCGACACAGTATACGTGCACGATCGTTGTCTTACGGCCGGGATAGGGGTTTCAACTGATAATATCTTTTGATGCGTCTAGATGCAAGATAAATCTGTCGTCTAATTTTACATTCTCTTTTAACTCTTGCGTCGATACTTCTTTTCGTCCGTTGAAACGTTTCAATTATCTTCACCTCCTTCACCTTTGTTGCTGTAAATCTTTATAATATCTACGTGATTTTGAAGTCATGTATTTATTTATATTTTTAATATCTTCATTTTATTTTTGTATAAAAATTCTAGTCGAGTGGTGTTAAATGTAAATTGTGGGGAAAAACGTGAAGAAAAAATGAACGTAAATTTGGACAATTCAAAGATAAGATCTTGGAATCCATTTAAGAGCGACGTTTATGGGGATGAAGAAGTGGATTGGAGAAGCAGCAACGATACTCGAGGAGACGATGCTTGAGATACACATGCAATACAATTTTTATAAATTTTCATCCCAATCTTTGTACAATATATTATAATATAAGATATCCTAAAATTCTAATTTCATTCCACAAAATGTTCAATTTGTATTGAATAATAATTTTATTTATCCATCAAAAGAATTTCAATAATCATTTTACATAAATATACGTCGCACAACGGGATGCTTTAAATCATTGGAAACGGATCCGTTTGACGGATCTGATGAACTGTTAAATCTCCTCCATTCCCCAATCCCATAATCATACCGCTAAAAAGGCGCAAATTCAAGCGTGCCGCCTAATGCACATTCGTGCACGATCGTCCTCAACCGGTTTGAAAGGAGAGAGAATCGCTAAAAGTTAAGTGGGGTAAGAACAGAAGCGAGGTCCCTACAGACACCTTGTCCAACAAGATTTAGTTCAACTGCACTCGCAGCTGCACCTGCGTGGCGCGTGCTACGGAGATGCATCTGTCGTATTCCCGCTCGCGGCCACGTGTCCGTACGCTTACGTGCACGTCTGCACGCTCGTTCCTCCTTGAAAATTAAAGAATCGAAGAGAAGAATGCTTGTCGTTAAATGATTAAATCGTTCGTCGAATCGTTTTTTAATTATTTAGAGGAAAAAGTGTCTGTGCCTCCTTGTCGATTATTAAGACCTAAGATCGTTCGAGGTTTTGAAAAAAAAAAATTCGTGAAAATATTGTCATTTATCATCTTTAATAATAATTGTTTTTTTTTAGGAATAGGAACAATTATCGAAGATCGGTTAACAATTTTTTTTCTGATTGTTCTGGGACACCGTGTATATTCAAAGTCGAAAGGATCATCCTCGTGGAAATTATGCAATTGAAACAGAGCGAAACGTACAATTGTTGGGATAATGGTACGTTTACGAGGTAAATCTTTATACGAGAGGGTTAAATTACAGGGATGGAAAAGGGTTTTTGGCTCGTTAACATAATTTCGAAATAATTAGGCACGCGTGAGGTGGATCACACGCAGTTCGTTTTATTTTTCTTCTTATTAAGCTTATGAATCATTCTTGCCTTCGTGTTTTTCGCCTTTACTCTCCTATTTTTTTTTTTTTTTTAGGGGGAGAGATTCGTCTTCGAATGTGGATTTAAATTTTGGATTAGATAATAGAGCTGAATGATTGGTTGAGGCCAAGATTTACTTTCCCTTTTGGAATTTGAAAATTCACGTTTTAAATTAAATAATTAATACTTGCTAGTAATGCATATTTATCAGTTTCTTTTTTTTTGAAGAATATCTATAATTTATGAAGAAAGTAAATAAGGGAAAGATTTATTTTTATCGATCCTTGGAAAAATTAGGATACCCAAAAATAAATAACGAGTAATAGAGATACAATGCAGCGAGATTAATTGTCTCTCCAATAATATATCCATCCGTTAGGCGAGTACAGTTATTCACTTTTATCAGGAAAGATAAACCGAAAATAAAGTGGAGTGTGTATACGCATTTCCCTTATCTAACCTGTCTAGGGAGCTATCGCTAGAGGCTATCTACTTTTTCAAATACCATAGAATTTTCTCCTCCCCTTTTACCCTTATTCCCCGAAACTCCACTTCGTATTTGAAATAATACAGAGAATTTTCTCGATGTGAACATTAAACCAACTCTCTGCAATCCCATATCCATCCCTCCTCCCTTTCTTTACAAATTTGAAATTGAATCATACAACGTCTCCTCTCCCGTGATCGTTCACATTTCAATTTCACACACTCATTTCAATCCGCAATGCAATGAAATTTATTTCCCATTTTACCACATTACATTTTTCTTTAATCATCCTATATTAGTTTCAACCTTTCCAACGCTTTATCTACAAAAATAAACCTACCTAGTACGTTGAACCCATCTACCGTTACCTAGTGCGTATTCCACCGCAAAAAGCACCATCGAACTTCCTTGTTGGATCCACTCGATCGGCCTACCGTGGCCGTAGTCATAACTGTATATATATGTATATATATATATATAAACGTTTTATCGTAGGGAGGCGAATTAATTCACGATATACACCCGGTATGCCCCGGTGTACACTCTCTATATCACCGGCACGGAAGATAGCGTTGGTGGTAGTAGGAGTACCGTTGCGCGCGTTGCATCGTACGGCGAAAGAACCGGCAATTTCCAGCTGCACAACAATGCGGCATTACGCTGTTGCGAAAGCACGCCGGACCCTGGGCTCTGTCTCTCCTCGTCTGTCGCAATTTACGATCTAGTCTGGTGGTCTTAGACGCGGTCTTAGACGATCGGAATCGGCGATATTCTGCATACCTATGGCGTGCGCGGCCCTCCATGTACCGGTCCATTGAATCTTGGCTGGATAAAATCGTCTACGGGGACACGGAAAATGCATTTAGACGGATGATACGGGATACATTCGTGGGCGAGGACCGCATTGCCAGACATCGTGATTTTTATTATTTCAAAAAGGAAGTTTGCGGTGGATATTGAATGATCGAAGATTTTTCCCGATTTTACTTTTCGATTCGATTCGAAATTTTGAAATTGCGTTAAAGGTAAACGCAACGGTTTAATTCGATATGCATCAACAAGTAAATTCAAATACCATTTTGTTTCCTCTAAAATTACACGTACGGTACGGGATTACGATTCATCAATGGGGAGGAACAATTTACAGAGAGGGAATCGTTTGATCCCTCTCTTTAATGAAAATACTCCAGTTACGAGTTTTCGTTCAATTGTGGAAATTGATAAAACGAATCCCTGTTTACGAGCGATGCAAATGTTTGATTATTTTTCTTGCGAATCGTAAATAACGGATTTAATAATGGAAAAAGAAGGGAGAAGATTCGTTGAAAAGGGAAAAGAAAGGACGGTTGGTCGAGGGGGAAAAAAAAGGAGGAAATGTCGTCCGTGGGGAAGGTCGAGTGTTGCAACCGTCATTTTGAAAGTATCGAAAGGAAGGTTGAAAAAAAAAAAAACAAGAGGAGAAAGAGAGACATGGACGATGCAGCTGGATGACCGATGCAGGTGCAAATGCAAGCCAACTTGCAACAGGCGTGATACGCTCGCGGTGTCATCGATAGCGCGTCCATGTGTGTTGGAAATTAATCGATACCTCGATCCCTTTCGATAAATCCAATTAAATTAAACGTTACAAATGGGACACTTGGTGGATAAATGCATATACGTGTGCGTATATAATATTCATTAATCAGCCTGACATAGAGTACTCCAACTGGTACTGGTACATATTTTTTTTTATCTCTTGAACGCTTCAATCGAATGCTTCAATTGATGTATTTATTGCTCGTAATTTCATTTTACGCGACGATTTTAAAATATCCTAAATGATTCTTTGAGAAAATTAGAATCTGGCGAAATATTCTAAGCATATCTGACAAAGCAAAGTCGCCCTTAGGTGAAACTGCTCGAAGAATTCCTTGACACGGTGGTTCAAATGGGTAGAACATTCACGATCGCGTGACCATGTACAGGAAACGATAGATAGAAAGACTCGAGTTACAAAGACAATGCTGGTTGCGCGATAGAATTTTTTTTATTCCGTTTGTAGTTTATTAGAGAACCGGAGGGAGTTGAAGATTGTTAACAAGTACCTCTAGATGTTTGAAAGTCGCCAATATGGTAATGCTCATTCGTTTCCTTCCTGTTATTAATCATCGGTGTCGATGGATCGAGTCCAACTTCCGTATTGGACAAACGGGGATTTGTATTAAAATATTCCCTTTACTTTCGATTAGGAAAGTGATCGACGTGCAAAGATAGAATAATAAAGTCGTTGGATGTGTAAGGATAATGTATAATGGATACGAAATTTATATCTACGTTGCTAAAACAAACGGAAGAATATAATTTGAACAAGGAATGGTGAGTTGATAATTTTCAAGTTAAAATTTTAAAAAGAGAAATATATGTTTCCTTTAAACAACGGAAAGCATAGGTTTACGGCTATTTTAGGGTTAATTAGCGGCAGGTCTGGAGGTCGTGCAGAAACGCAGAGATACACACGACGAGTTGGTGCGAGTTGCAGCGCGGTGACGAGTGCGTGGGAGCGCAACGTGGGGCGACGAGCGCGCGATGTGGGTCACTAGGAAATTGTTAGTCGTCTGTCGTTCTGACAGCCTTCCTGTCCCGGTACTCGCGCGGTGTGGGCGCCATTGTCTACGATCTCCCACGATAGGAGATGTGTAGGACTCGGATGTTAGGAGGGATGGAGGGAAAAATTTTCGGATCTATTATCGAAACTATGTCGATTTTTAAATCAAAAAACTTTCGAAATTTCCTCTTAATTTTCTAATCGTGATAATAATAATCTTACTTTTGCCCTACTTTCCGTTTCATTCCAAGTAAAATAGTATCAAAAAAGAAAAGAAAAATGAGGCGAGAATCGTTGAGCAAATAAAAATTTAACTCTAATTTAATCACGGCCCGATTTAAAATCGTTTATTTGCGCCCGCGAAGATCACCCATTTGTTATATTTCACTTTCCCGCGTGCCAACTGCGCTTGAATGGGATTAAAAACAGTTGCATAACGAAGAGGGAAAATAAGAGAGAGAGAGGAGAGAGAAGCAAGCGAGATGGAAAGTAACGAGGCACATACAAATCCGTGGTATGGGTTCATTCTACCTCGCGAGTTCTCTGAATGATGCACATTTATTATCCCTTTTTTTTCAGAGCCCGCCATAACGCGCCACTGCTTTTATATCCGGTGTACCCACGCCCACGCTCTCCGCGAGATACCGCCTGGACTCTTGGAAAAAAGCGTTATTTTTGCAATTAAACGTTCGCTGATAAATTCCGCGCGTGCAGACACGACAGAAAAAGGTCAGAGATTTGATTTTTTAGGTCAGTGAGTTATTATTTCGTTCGACGCTTCGAATCTTTTTTTCATTTCATCGAGTAAATTTTATTTTATTATTTCTTCACGCTTTAGATTATTTTTGGTATTATTATGGATTTTTTCTTAAGTTATATTAGATACAACAAGATGTTTCAAAAGTATGTTACAAGTTGTACTTTTTAAAATGATTAGAAATGATATAAATTGGAAACAGGGTAACGATAAAATGTTGCAGAAATATTTTCTTTGAAATGAAACCAATACCCTTTTTTAATTGGACCGGTTCGCTCGTTTGATCTCTGGTGAATACGTGGGCGGATAATTCCGTGACACCATAAACTTCTCTGTATCGCTAAAAATCGCGAGAGCGCTATTATAACGAGCGCGATACGAAACGTTGACAAGGGTGCAAGCCTTTGGTAAACAAGAATTTGTGCGTATATCGAGATTTAATATGTTACTTGTTAACGTGATCTCATTTTTGTTAACTCTTCTTTTATATCTTTTTTATCGTTCAAACGAAAGTATTCAAACGTACCTTTCACAATTATATCGATTATACATTTACAATTTTCGTGGATAATTTAATGTTACTTCAAATAATCCCTCTTAATTCAACCTTCGATTTCATCGAGCCTATTTCCAGAGAAGAACGATTGTTCTTATTTAAAAAAAAAAAGAAGAGAAAAGAAATCTCCATTGCATCAGTAAGAAAATTGCAATTGTCGCGTGGGCGTCGAGACGATATCTTGCAAGATACAAGGAGATTCGTGGAGATCCCGAGGAGGGAGAATGGCGCTATTATTGCGCAAGAATGGCCGAGATACAAACTGACAACATAATATGTAATGCTATAAACATATATTATATCCCGGAGAATGTAACTTGTTTCTGCGTTTCATTGTTCGCGTTCGTGCATGATAATTGGATATGTACTTATTAGGCTCGATTTACAAGCCACGTAACCTACTTATATTTTAACATTAGAACAAGCATCGATCGATTAATCCTCGATTATTTAAAATTCCTTTTCTTTCAATTTTGCCTCGATAAATTTTCAAAAATTCAATTCCCTTCCCGTTTAATTCATATCGATCTTGGAGGAATAAAGGAAACGATTCGAGCAGATTAAATTCTTTTTCCTCGGTCGGCCGAGGATTTAAAATTCTCATTAATTTAAATACATACGCGGACGAAAGATAAAGGAGGCATCGTCGTCTCGGGTGGTCGACGCCGCGAGCGCTCGTCGTCGTCTTTGTCGACAAAACGGCCATTAATAGGTCATACCGATGGTAATTAATTTATGAGGTGTTAAAGCGGGCTGCCGAGCAAAGGGCGCATTAAAATGCACCCTTCGAGGCTGCTGCATCGCGGAGGATTGCTCGTGCACGCGTTCAACGCATGAAATGGCCGGGAGCAGGAAATCCGAAATGCCCCGTCTACGATAACCGGAGAAAGTGCTCGCGATTCTTGCCAAGATATCAACGAGGAGAGCACCCTTAATGATTCCTTAATGACTTCATTTAGATTCCATTCCAATAGCAGTATGCTTAGCTACTACCTTCTCCTGAAGTCTTGATTCAACGTTGAAATTTGTTCGAAGATGATTGCTGAATAGACGCAACGTGTGTGGTTTTAGAACTAGTT
This sequence comes from Apis mellifera, assembly GCF_003254395.2. Lineage (NCBI taxonomy): Eukaryota > Metazoa > Arthropoda > Insecta > Hymenoptera > Apidae > Apis > Apis mellifera. The sequence goes on from NC_037647.1 coordinate 4,762,769, forward strand.
TGAACGAACTATCTGGTTCGACTATTGATCTTGATGAGGAATGAATAAATACAGTATAGTTTTCATCGTTGAGAAATTTCATTTAGAGTTCTTTATATCATAATATTTTAAAGAAGAAATAATTAAGTAAAAATTATCTTGAGATAATATGTTACAAAGTGTTGCATAGAGTACCGATTAGATATTTGTTTTCATGCGAATTATAAAAATTTATATATAATATTTATTAGTTACTTTATGATTAACTTGAATTTTTATCGTAAATTTTTTCCTTATCTATTGCTAATCTATTTTTAACATTGATGTGTGAAACGTCAACTCGTAGAATAAGTTACAAGTTGCTACGATTAATATTATTTATAAAATTTCGATAAAATAATCTCTTTTTCAACTTTGTCGATATACTATATCGACGTTGCAAATTAGAAAGCTATGTATTTAACAAAAAAGGACACGTTGAAGATGTTGAAAATTTTTTATTTAATTTACCTCAAAAGTCACGGGTATAATATTTACGATTATTAGAAATCGATGTCTTATCTTTTGATAAGTATTTTTCTATGTTTTTATGTAACATTTTCAGCGAGTATTATCTATGTAGGAACAACGATAAGGCGTTGATATTTTTAATTTTATTTAAATATAATTTTTAACATGGAATCTTGATAACAAAGTGTATAAAAAGAATTTGTAATTTGTTCACGGGCAAACCCTTTTTCAAAAATATTTTTAATTATACAATTGTTTTATAATTATTTCTTATATTCGCGCATAGATTAATTTTAGCTCTTTGAAATATTTATACCGGCCTTGTTTAAATTAGACGAATAGATCGCAATTTATGTTGAAATCGCGTTTACGATGGTGTTAAAACGTGGTGGATGTTGCTCGTAAAATATCCGCGTATGTTTTGCTTGTCGCACGATTTATCGATTTATATTTTTTTCTTTTTTCAATCAAGTGATGATGAATATCAACGTTAGCCTCAGCCGACAGGCGGTGTAACAAACTGTTCTACGCTGTTGAATCGATGTTTCAACCTATAAATACCCAGGTCAATGGCAGAGACTAGCAAACAAGCGACATCAGTCGTCAGAATCAGTATCGGATTTCGTTTCTGTTTCGTCATGGTTGAGATAGGTCGGTCACAGATCAGCTCCGTTTCGCCAGTGCCCTCGCTATTTCCCTTCTCTCGCTAATAATTTTGAACCTTTGAACGAGTATATATTTCCCTCCAATATGTAATAAAACAACGAATTAAAATTGCGAATTTTCGTGAATATTAAAATTCGTTCATTCATCACGATTATCTCTTTCGATTAACCGATAATAAATGATAATATATTGTTGTATTATTTTTAGATCATGATATATTGTTTATTTGTTCCATCATTCATCGTTACGATAATAAAGAAAATTACTTTAAAAAAACATTCTCTTTATTAAAAGACAAAATATGAAAGATATCATATTTGTTGTATCATTTTGTTTTATTTCCATTGGGAAGAAATACGCGTTAAAGAGGATGATGAAATATATCGAACGACACATGCCATATCTTATGTCATAAATTGCTACTTCGTTTCTCTCCCACATATTCACACTCACTCGACGCGTATATTTCATTTTAATTCTGAGAGAAGTAGAAGAAACGTTCTATCAAATTCTAATCATCGCTTAGGAATAGATTATAAATTCTTAAATTCAATGTTCTTATCGTCGGATTTTAAAGTGTCGATTGAACGTTTCCCTTGCATTATTTCGCAATCTCTCCTCGAGTCAGTGACATTTCTGCTTCTCTCCCACACGGGTGGTCGGCCGCGTGTAACAGTGACTCATTCCCGAAGACAACGAACCCCGAAAGGAAACGCGGAGTGAATGAAGCGATGAATGAATAGCTTCTTGTGAATGAATTTACTACCGCCTTTACGCCAAGGCGACCGACCGACCGATCTCTTTGCCTTCTCTCCTCTCCTCCTCCTTTTCCCTCTTCTTTTCCTTTATTTTCTTCTTTTTTTTTTTTATCTCGGTCGCTCCACTTCTCATCGCGCCAGCCGAGCTTCAATTAATTTGTCGTCGGAATTAACGTACTCGTTACTTCCGCTCCCTCTTCAGCTTCTTCTCGGATATGGAACAATGGCGTGTCCTCTGATGAATCTTTATATCTGATATTTTATTTATTTTTTCTCTTTCTATTTTCAGGAATTAGATTAGGATCAGGGACGATCGAGTGGTAAATTTAAGTTTGTTTTTCCTAGCAGAATGGGAAGTTTGGAATTACGTTCTAGGAAAGAATATGAAATTTCGAAACTTCGAATTTCTCTAAATATTGAAATTGACATAACATAAGTACCAAAGGAATTAAATTTTTTAATCCTATAGAAATTCCTCTACTAAATTCGTTCGTTCCAGTTTCTTCAGGTTTTACAGTTTTACATTATTATTTAATTATTAATAATTTAAAATTTGGAAAGTTATATTTAATATTAACAATTTTTCTAGAAGTTTACTTTTCTTCAAACAATTGAATATTTAAATTCATTCTTTTAATGATAGAATGTATGGATCAATCTTCTTTATAACAACAGGATTTCATGATTTATTAATTGGATCAATTTTTTTATCATCTCGGATGAAAAAGATACGAATTTTACTTTCGATTCGATAATTAAGTATTCAGATACAGTGTTTTAATTAATTTCATCATTCGATTGCATGTAATGTTCAGAAAATTGTATCCCGTTAGCAATCAATATGGAAGAAACAATAAACCAATTTCAATTCGAATCGAACGGAAACGTTTTCCGAATGCTTTTCGCAACGAGGTTACGAAACATTACCGCAACCTGTTACTCCATTGGTTTCCCGGTGGCGGTTTCGGAAAAGTGCGACGAAAATCCATTCGAAAATGCGGTCCGCCAACACATCCAATATACTCCATCTCGGACGAAGCCGAGCAACGAACTTCAAACCAGCCTATCCCCCAGTGTAATGCTCAATCTGTGTGCGTTGATTTAACGTTGGCTCGGATCCAGCGGGTTCCAAAAGCCGAAATAAAATGACACCCGGCATAACCGTACTTGGAATTCGCTCTCCTCGCTTGATTCGTTAAAGCCGATGATTCATTCTTCGTGATGAGGAACACTTGTGTTGGTTAATGCACAGATTCAGATTTGTTCAGATTTTAGAGTCAAATGTTTTGATTAAAGGAAAAAATAGATCTCTCGGATTCCTTATAGGAAAGGAAATATTTCCTTTTTTCGAAATTTCCCCGAAGTCCTCCGAATTTACCAGAGAAGATTGTACGTGTTTCTATCGAACAAAATTGATTTTCCATAATTCAATAAGAGTTGTGTCTGATATTTTTTTAAAGTACTTTCCTAACTTTTATATAACTTGGTAAAATTTCGATGAAAAATCCCTCGATTGTAACCGAGAATATTAATATTCTAGACTCGTCAGGGGCAATGATTTCCGGTTTTTTCTTCCGTGTCATCGATTTCATTTACCTGCAAACACGTACCGTGTCATTTGCAACTGCGCAATACTTATTGTTGCCCCGTTCACCAGTTGTGCCCCTACGGTTTTGTTCTCCTGAACACTCAGACTTCTCGCGTGACCAGCAAGAACACTAACCACTTCCGGTCCATCCTCGTGCACGCACCCGATACACGCGATTAGACGTTTCTCGCGTGAATCTATTTCTTAACCCTGAATTTTTTATGAAACATAAATTTCGATAATAATCTTCCATTAGAATGTTCGACCTCTCCTTTCAAAAGAGATTTCAAAAGTATATATATTTTTTTTCTTTTTGCATAACAGTTATCATGAAGTGGAATGGAAAACGTGGAGTTATAAATTATATAGTGGAGATACAACTTAAAGTGCGGTATTATAGATACATTTTTCAATTGGGAATGGAGTGGAGTATAAGGAAAAATCGATGAAAGGAATGTATATAGTGGTGATATATAAATTGAAGTAGCGTGTAATGGAGATGATTAATGAAATGACATCCAAGATTATTAATATTTCTGTAGAATTGAAGTCAATCTGTTAGGAATTGAAGCGAAAATTGAGATGAAATAAAGATAAATAAATAAAAGCGAAATTTTATTGAAGAATTAAAAATAAAAGAGTAAAAATTGAAATAAAATAGAACTGGATATAAAAAAAAAATCGAAGCAAACATTGCAGTTACTTCTGAAATTTTATTAAATGAAAATTATCAACGAATAAAAATCTAATAAAAATTAATTCTGTCCATTTTGCAGGGCCGTGAAAGCATTCCAGCAGGTGCTATGGGTGGAACCAGGATTTCCACGAGCCTGCGAGGTTCACCTACGGCTCGGCTTGATGCTGAAGGTCCACGCTGACTTTGATGCCGCCTTGAAGCACCTGACACTCGCTTTGATCGATGCCACGACACCTGCCTCTTTTTCCAAGCTTGAAAGTGAGTTCTCGGTTTTCGTTCCTTACGATCTCGCCTACGCGTGTTCCACCTTCGAAAGCATAATACACGTGAACAGCTGTTCACCGTAAACCGTGCAATTTTACTCTTGAAATCTTATTCCTATACCACATGTTGCTTTCTCGTATGCAAATTTTTCTTTCTTTCTTTCTTTTTGCTACACGATCCTCTATTCTTAAAAAGATATTTGTGCCTATTTGCAAAATTAATGGTTGATTTTTTTTTGTAGAAAATTAGAAGATTCAAACTTTTTATTTTTCTCTTCTCTTCTCAAGTTTGGGATTTCCTTTATTTAAAATTGAAACTTTAAATGATAAATCCATCAAATATGCAAGTGTTCACGTAAAAGAAAAAAAAAAGGAAATCCAATAGAAAAGGAAGGAGAGGGTAAAATAATCTCCCTCGGTTTTGCGTGCGCGGTTTTAATATATTATTTAGCGAAGCCACGATGAAATCGATACTTCCGCCGCGTGAAAAGCGCCTATTACATACCTGCGCGCCACGTCTTGACAACATCTCGACCCCAGAACCTTTTGCTCGCTTTCCGCCTCGAACTTGACCCCCTTTTCTAACGTGATACAGCAATTCTTGTGTCACGTGTGACCTACGATAACACGTATCACGCGGTGGACGATATTTAAGGGTGCATTAAACGCCTTAACGACTTTCCTTGAACTCAACTCCCACAGTTAACTAGCGCGCACGTTGCTTCGTGAATTCTAGGGTCCCTGAATTTATGTTCTTTTTTCCCTTCCGTATGAACGATTACGTGATTTTTTATTATGCAATTTTTCTAAAGATATAATTACGTGTTAAATTTTATTAAATTTTTTTGTGCATTTATTAGAGTAATTTTTCGGGATTGGAAATATTATTATATTTTTTTTTTAAATATGATAGAATAAATTTTTATTTTATTACAAAATCGTTCATTTGTCAACAAGAATATAGATTTGAAAGATTTTTTTCTATAAAATAATAAAATATAACTAAAAATAAATTAAATATATGGAATATGTGAAAAGCATAGAACATGGATTACACGTATGAGTGTGTCGAGTAATAGAAATGGAATAGAAACTTAACTAACGGGAATTTTGGTCGCTCTTAGCGGAATTTCATCTCGTAAGTTTATCCTCGTCATGTTAGATTACCTAGAATCAGGAATGAATCATCTAGAACACTACTTGTACTGTTGCACTGTTTAAATTTAGTTTATGAGGATAAAAATATATATTCATAAATATTCAAATTTCCATGAATTATTACGTTTATAAAATACTTATAGACGTCATTCTTCAATAAAAAATAATAAAATAATTCAAGATACGAGAAATTTTTCAAAACGATCAACGTATTAATTTTTTCCTAATATAAATATAAAGTTTTTGAAATTTTTCTGTCGTTGCTTTTAAAATACGTTGATCTTTTTTTAAACTAATAACATATCTACAAATTTTGATGAAAATTCGAAACGAAAGATGAGAACAGATATTGGAATATAAAAAAATATAGAATAACATTTTTTTATTATTTTTATAAGCTTATTCAAATATCTTTTTAAATCAACAGAGAGAGAGCAATAATAGCCAATCTCTACTCGTTCAACAATTTTTTCCCATATCCAATAATATCTGAAATATTCTCATTTTTTACCTTTTTAAATGAAAAAGAGCTTTCATCAATCTTTTATTTCATTTTTCTCTTTCTTCTTCTTATGAATGTACGTTTAATAGAATTCATTATTGGTGAAATAATTACAAGTGGTTCGATGAACTTTGATTCCAATGATCAATAGAGAGATATTCTATGAGATGATACTTTTTATACTTGCATAATTATACTATGAAAAGGAGGTCAAGTTCGAAGAAGAAAGTGAAGTGTCCCTTTCCCAGGAACGATGTAGATAAATTCAAGGAAATATGTGAATAGATGGTGAACCGAATAAAAATTGAATCAAAACTATTATTAAAGTTATCATTAAAAAAATTTATTACGTGAATATATATATATTTAAAAATGTATCTAATCGATGGAAATAATGTTGTACATTATAATAGATAAATATAAACGAAGAGCCGAAATCGTTTTGCGAAAAATATTATGCATTTCATAAATTTAATTATTTTATAATAACTTTTTTTAATTAAATCATACGAAGAATGATTCATAGTTTAAAGTAATTCATTTTGATCATACTAGAAATCGCTTTTGCTTACCGAGAAATTGATCCTGATGGTCTTCCTCACCCGGAAGTTTTCGTTTATAAAATAACCGGACTTAATAAAACCGCTGTCCATCGAGACATCGAGACAGTCTAGAGTTTGCAATTGATGCGATCAACTGATAATCGAAAATTGATATTTTAAAACGTTATTATTATTATTCACAATTTTATGGCTGGTATTTATAAATTATAGAGAATTGTTTTAATTAATTATATTTTATATTCTTAAGACATTACAAATTGAATTTGAATTTTATTATTATTATTTTAAATTAAAATCATAATATGAACGTAATTATCGTTGTTTATTCAATATTTATTATAATTATTTATTATAATTATACCACGTAATTAATAATACGATCTTTTCGTAATATCACGTTTATTGTTTCCCATATTCAAATTTGTACAATAACGTTCTAAATCCAAATAGGTTCATCATAGAATTGATAAATACAGCCATAAAATTAATTAATTATTAATCAATTAACGTAATTAATATAAAATATTTTAATGTTACATTATTACATATATGTACATATATTTGTATTATTTAAAATATTTTGCCATTAATTTGCATCATTTGATTTTTTTTTCTTTTTTACTTCACCTAATATATTTTGCAATTTCATACATTTTATGACGTATTAATGTTATATTATAAAACGTCAATATTAAAATATCGTTTCTCTTTGTGTTTCAGTAAAATTTCACATAGCTCATTTATACGAAGTCCAGGGGAAGTATCGTCTTGCTAAAGAACATTACGAGGCATTGCTCAAGGAAAAAACTCTGCCTTCGCACCTGAAGGCCGACATTTGTCGTCAATTAGGTGAGTCACAACAATTTTTATTAATCATAAAATATAATTATTATAATGATTTTCAAGCTTATTTTTTTGAATCGTAATCACAAAATTATTTAAATTATTCTTCATTCGAAACTAAATTATCATTAAACAATTCTCAAATCCTCCCTATTCAACCCTTTCACTATTTTTCTATATATCTACAATACAAGATTCTATATATCACAAATACAATACAAGATCAAAATCTAATCTAAATCTTATCTAACAATTATTATTTAACAATATCAGTGGAGGATTAGACAATTATTTTTCTATTTCGAAAAGTTGCAAAATCAAGTAGTAGCTTAATTAGAAATCCAGTTTCTATTTTCATCGACTATTTTCTGGCAACGTGGTCAGAAACGTCATTTCCCTCCCATCCTCTCCTCGTAGGCTTAATTAAATCCTCAACCATCCCCGCGTGGAGGAGAGTGTGAAATCACAGGCCTTCGAATTATTTTCCTCTTCGCGAGCTGTCAACTCCCCGCGACGACGATTCGGTTTAAGGCCCCAGCCGAATGTACGAGCAAGTAGCAGACACGTGTATTGATTTATTCCGGGTTGGGGTGGCTTGGCGATGAGATGGGGCGGCGAAACTCGGCAGCAGAGAGGGGTCAAGGGGGAGGGTGCGTATTTGAGCGAGAGAAGAAAGCTGAGAGAGAGAGAGGGAGAGAGAGAGAAGGGGAATCGAATTTGATAAGGAGACAAGATTGTGGGAACCTTTTAATCTTACCCTTTCTACGTTTATCTAACCTTTTTCCTTCCTTTTATTCCTTCTTTTTTTTTTTGTTTGAGTTGGTGAATCGAGATTAAATTTTTCATTAAATTCGAGCCAATATTTCGACGTTATTATTTTATTCTTTATTCCCTGTATTCTTTTCTAATTAATTCTTATCGAGTACATACAATTGGAGAGAAGATATATATCGAGGTCGTAGAGCATTTAGTTCCATGTTCTCCACTTTCTCTATCGGTCTCCATCGTTCTCTTTTTTTTTTCTCTCGATGTTCATCACTTTCTCTAGTCTTTCATCGCTCTACTTCTCTTTTTTCAATTACCTTGAATTCTCTCTCACTCGTCCCGCTATTCCATTGCCTCGTATCTTTTCAGGGTTCACCACCCCTTTCATTTTCTTTCGCTCGCGCTCATTTTTAATATTTTTTTCCACTCTCTTTAACTTTTTCTCTCTCCTTCTCTCCCAATATCTCTTCTTTCTAGTAGCTCTCATCCTCCTTCCCTCTTTTTCATTATCACTCCACTCTCATTAGTTTCTCGTAGCTTTCTCTTTCTGTCTCTCATCTTTTCCTTCATTCTCCCATCCCTCTCTTTTCAAATAATCCACACTCCTCCACTATCCCTCACTCTCATTAGCTTTCTCAACCTCCCTTTTCTAATATCCCTCGCTTTCTTCCGCTCTCCAGCCCCTCCACAGGGTCCTCCCAGGTTTGGCCGGTTCCGCGCACAACCGCCGCCGCCGATCAACTAGCGCGGAGAGGGAGGGCAGAGCGTCGCAGCGCGTGCACTCGTGCATCGGCGCAATTTCCACACCGCCGCCCATATCTTTCGTCACGTTATTAACTCGCCACGGGTCGGATTAAAGCGGCGGTTAAAGCCGGCCAAGATTGCCGCCTCGAGTTATGGAATTATAATTGAGCCGCTTATCCGACAAATCCCGCTTCGAGGTTAGGTTCAGGTTTGAATTTATTCCACGTTCGTGTCCTTCCTTGCTCTTAACACGCTGCTAAATTATGCACGCGTGCAATTGTAGGTTACACACAGGGTGAAATGGAAATTTATTTATCATAGAAAATTAAATTGGATAAGATGGTTGTCTCTTTTTTGGGTAAAGTATTTAGTATTTTACTTTCCTTTTATTTCATCTTAACTTGTCATTATTCTCTCGTAGCATTTCCGGAATGCCGCATCGTTTCAAAGACGATTAAAAAAATCCATAGCCCTGAACTATTCGGCCGACTATCCCTCTTTAGATATTCTACTTTTTTAAAAAACGTTGAAAATGCAAAGCACGAGGGAAGAGAAGGGGATGAAATATTCAAAGTGTCGATGCATTAAGGCCGTATGCGCTCCGCGACCGGATGAAATGTGTGTTACGAACGTACTCACCGGCCCCCGTTTAATGAGGTGGTGTGCGCTACGTGACACGGCAGGTAGAACCGAAAGATTATACAGGTCAAGCTGCTGCACGTTGCTGCTGACTGACCCACTTGCGCGTCGCAAAATCCCTCGACACATGGATGGAAGGTTGGGTGAACAGAAACGCCTCGAAGGAAACGAGCAGGAGGATCGTTGGTAAGCTCTTCGAGGGGAGAGCCACGTACTCTTACTTTCACTTGCTTTGTATCACCTGAAATTATTTCATTTCAGCGAGGGGACGATTGGAAAATTATTAAAACGAAGAATTCGTTTCGCATCGAAGCGTGAGAAGATAAATATATCATCTCGAAATAAAAGGAAAAATATTTCGGACATTTTTCTTTTTTCCCTCGAAAAATATTATCTAGTTTTTCGAAGTGGAGAAATAAATTATCGTTGATTACCTTGATTCGAAGAGAAGAATATTTTAACGACGTCGATTTTTAATTATCGAAGGAATTCGAAAGATGTTGCACTATCTATCCGCAGAAAGAACAAGGTTTCAAGATCCCTGTCTCGAAATCGTACGACGAAAAAGCGAACGATCGTCATCCCAATAAAATGCCATTACATCGGCACGCGGCCTCCAGTATCTGGAAATTGCGTCTGGAAACGAACTCGATATCCTGCCTCGATAATTTAAATGCCTCCGTGATGAGCCCCCCGACCTCGTGTTTATTCCTTCCTAAACGTATTCATTGCATACCGAAACGCGAGAAGAATAAGAAAGAGAGGAAAGCGGAGAGAAATTAAGGGAAAAGGAACACCCGGAAAATGTAAATAAAGGAAAACGACGCGCGAAATTTCAAAGGAAAATTGGGATTCCACAAATTTTCCGCAACCGATACTCGCGTGAGAAACTCTCTGGTTGAGGATGACACAAACAAGACCTCTCGAGAAAGTCCAAGTTTTACGACAGTGAACTTGAATCCTATCTGTACGAAGATTTCTGAGAGCGCTTTGTGTAGAAACTTTGAGAAGCAATTGTGGAAGATGGGCAACAAATCCATTTTTCATGGGAGAAATTTTCGTGCGTGATATTCATTTCAAGAAGAAAATATTAAATGTATCGAAATTTTAATATATAATTTATCCAAATATTTAAAATCGTTTTTTTCAAACAATCTCCTCCTTCCCAATAATTTCCAGCCAAACGTATTAAAGCTATAAAGTGCAGAACGAGCAAACAAACTTATTAAAGTTGAGCGCAACAACATCCCGCCCCTTCTCAATCACCCTCCTCCATCCCCCATGGCGGAACCGAAGGAGCTAATTGCCTCGAAACTTCTGCACGCTTATATAGCCTCATTCTTACGGGTCTTGAACGGTACAGGACTCTTTTACAACCTGTTTACGGCTTCTCGCGTGTCCACATCGAGACCGGTTCGATACGATGTTCCTTCTTTCTCTCTTTTTCTTTTTCTTTTTCTCCCTCCTCTTTTTTTCCTCCGCGATTTTTTCCCCCTCGTTTATTTCATAACTTGGCCTTTCCTGTCGTCAATGCTCAGCCTCGTACACCCTTATCCTCATTCAACTGTTTTATTTCTTCTTCAGCTTCTTGCTAAAACTCTTTTGATTACAAATTTTTAAACAATTGTGCGACAAAATGTGGATTTCACGTAATTGTTGGTGATGATTTTCACACGCATATTATAAATTAGAGATCTATAAATCACTTGGGATTTAAAATTTATTCGACAAACGGTACCATAAATATTTCAAAAACTTGGAAAATTTTAGATGGATAGGAAACCATGGTTCAGGCTTAAGATTTATTTCTTATAAGACGAAGACGTTTTCAAAACCGACAGGGGTTGCCTTTTCATAATCGCCCGAAGCACAGCTTGCGACTTTATTGTCACGGTAGATTATGATATTCGTTGTAATTATGTTGAAAACGGCAACAGTTCGTAAATCATCAGCCGTGTGGTTGCTTTATTACTGTTTACCTTTGGCCTGAGATTTTTACACGTTTCTACCGTCTCGTATTTCGTAGCAATTTCTGATGTTTTCCACCGAAAAGAGATATATACGCGTGTTAAATTGATTTTTACGAAGTACATTTTCTCCTCCTCCTCTCCACAGTTTTTACTTCCTTTTTTTCTTCGAATCTTTGACTTCAGGTTGTAAAACACAATTCTAAAACGGAAATTCTCTTGCGAAAGTCAATTGGTGCGAACGGAATATTTTGTAAAAATTGAAATTAAAAGTTTAACAATATTTAATTTTAAATATTGTAAGGAATATTATACGATATTAGATAAAGGCTTATGTAGAAAGCAAGTTGAATAAACGAATCGAAGTATAATTACAATATAATGGTCGCTTTAATTTAGTTCACATTCATTCAAAGTAAATTTAGAATAGATTGCAATACAATCCTATTATTAAAACAATTAACGCTTAATAACGAGTTATTGCAATTCAAATGAAAATAAGAATTTTAATAAGATTAATATTTCAAGTATTTTCCGATTAAATTAGAAAAAATTTTTCTAAGAAATTCTATTCTAAACACAAATGATGAAAAAGAAATTTAAACAAATTTTCAAAGGAAAGACACGCGTTAAGAATAAAATTTATAATTTATCGAACAGATATTTATATCATCAATCTCTATCGACGAGTTTAATTATATTTTTCTCTGTATAATTCTGGTTGAAAAGGGGGGAACGTGAAAAGGCACGTGGAATGTAAAGTAAAATAAATATATGCGATGAAAATGAAATATCGAGATCCATTGTGTAATTGGTTGAGAAAAAAAAAAAAAAACGAAAACAGAGAATTGAAAGAATGAATGAATGGCGAGCGACAATTAGAGCACAGTAGACGCTTTAATTTCGCCGGATGCTTTATGAGCCGACCGACTTAATTCCATTTAGAATCGCCGTGCGTTTAGCATCGCATTCTACGATTGTGTAACAACTTGTTGCGAAACTCTCGTTTTCCCACGGCACGTATTTAATTTACAGGGTATAATACGTGGCGCAAAGGAACGAGAATTACTATAATTAAAAACCGAGCGTTTGGAAATGTGTGTGTTGTCGCAGAAATGGAAAAATAATATTTCGATCGATCAGATATGAGAAAGTGAAAGATTTTTTTTTTTGCGAAAGAGGATATTCTGAAATATAGAAGGAATATATTTCTCTCTAGATCTAAGAACACACAGATTCTTTTCTCTTTTCTTTTTCTTGCAATATGTGATTACATATTGATGGCAGTAGGATCGATAATTGATTCATGAATCGCTTATTTATCAAATAATAATAATAATTATCGTATTGTATTTCCAAATTTGCTACACGAATCAAACAAATCTGTATAGATTAATTGGAATATATTATAATATTGATAAAATTGTTTGCGTAAATATAATCATCGCTGCATATAATAATATAACAAGTGAATGAAAATTCATATTTATAATAAATATGAATATATTTGAACTATCTTCCCATGACTATAAATTACTTTGGAACAAAAGTAAAATAATTTCCGACTTTCCTGAATAATTTTTTTCCCCTCAAAGGAAACGTTTCAGCTTTATTCCCCAAGACATAGATCCTCTTTGTCCCTATGCAGATACAGGATAATTTGAATAAAGCAAAACAAAAAAAAAATAAAATAAAATAAAATAAAATTCTCCAACTCCTGAGAAAAACGTTCCTACGTGTACGTAAATCAGAAAAATCCAAAGAATATCCAATTTGAATTATCTTCCCAAGACGTTCTTAGATAGGCACAATCATTTATTTAAAAAAAAAGAGAAAGAGAGAAAAAATAGAAATCTCGTGAACAATTTTCCCTCTGCACAGAGAAAGAGAGAGATATCCCAGCCATCTACTCAACGACTATTTTCCCAAGACGTAGGTCCTCGTACAACCGTTTCTACGCCTATGTTTATAGAGGGTTGTAATTCGAGACCGCCTCGAAGGGAGAGTGGGGTAAAAGTGGCTACCCTAGGTTATACCTGCGAAAATCTATTCAGTTCGGTACTCGTCTAGCGTTCAGGCAACAACACATCCACAATTCGCAGCGATCCAACTCGAAGGGAACGTTGGAGAGTCCTTCGATTTCATCTTGATTCGCGCTCTTGCGACACCTCTCGTTTCATTCTCGTTTCGATCTATTTCGTTCCTTTTTTTCGTGCTTTCCTTTCAATCCTGTGAATGCACGTGAAAATATAAATAATTCGACGTCGTGAAATGCGAATATTTGTTACGATTTTGCTTGTTTGTCGAGATATCGCGAGCGAAGATCCGTGGAAATGTGGGAAATGTGCGTGAAAGAGAGATCGGTTTAGATGCGAGGGATTAAGCGTTGTCCTAACACGGGGACTGTGTAAGACGAAAATCGCTCTTATGAACGAGTGCAATAAAACAATAATAGGTAATAAAGTAACAATGGACAATTAGTATAAATAATAATATGATAATTGTGAAATAATGACAGGATTATTGAACCTTTCCAAAGTGTAATTAGACCGTACTTTTATCTTTTCGTTGATGAATTATATTCTTCTCTTAATATATATTCATTTGACCATACATTTGATGCATCTAATAAGAAATAGTTTGAAAAGAAAAGAATCATCGAAAAATTTTTTATAACCTCAAAAGATATTTCAAAACAATATTTTTATCGCAAAATTTTAGCTAGCTGATATATTTTACGACTATACTGTTATATTATTCACCTACTATCGTACATGCCTCCTTCGTAACGAAATGGTTAGAATTTTTCATCAATCATCGACGATAGAGTGATAACGAATCTAATCGTTTTTTAATTTAATTGAATTTAATTGAACGTAATTACGCGTTATTATTTATCGTTCGAATTTCGATATATATTGTTATAGGATGGATGTACCACGTGGTTGATTGTACAGTTCTTGGTATAACAAGACAGCAGAAGCAAGCAATTGCCATCCACTGTCTGCAAAAATCTATAGAAGCGGAACCGAAAAGCGGGCAAAGCCTTTACCTGTTGGGACGTTGTCTCGCCGCTTCTGGAAAAGTTCACGATGCATTTATCGCTTACAGGTAAGTTATTCAGTCTTTAAAATTACGTGAAAAGAGTTAATCTCGAAATTATTATGCAAATATGTCTATTAAACGTTTAAGTCTCTTAGCCTTTAAAGCAAGATTGACTAATTCCCTGTTTGTTACCTTCCACCATTTTACGATGGACTATTAAGTTTTTTTTTTTTTTTTCTTTTTCTTGAGATAGATTAAGTTTCACGCATGATTCTATACAAGACACGTTGAAAAATAGACTTTTCTGCTTGATTTCTAATGGGAAGCTTGAAAGGTATGCAAAATTTAAAAGAAAGTTTTATTAATTGTGCAAAAAATTAATTCCATCTATCAAAGAATTTAATTACAATGAATAATCCAGAACATTAGCTGTTGATTAGCTCTGAACTCATCGATTTTAATGTTGTCTAATATAAATCTATCGTCAAAGGAACTATTTTAGATAAATTTTTTCTTTATATATATAGTAAGATCTGTTTTATTATTCGTTAAAAATGTTTGATACTAATGTCTGCATATAAATATCTGTGATAATGTATGTTATAATATTAATATATAATCCTTAAGTATTAATTTATTAACTTACTCATTTATTAAAATATATAATTAGGGTGGTCAACAAGCAATATATAACAAGTAAGTTTAAAAAATGTTTCAAATAAAAGTTAAATAATCTCAAAAAAGTATATAATATAGCAATTGAAAAACATGTGTAAGATATGTGAAGATAAATATTGTATTTTTAAATACATTTTTAAATACATTTTTTAATACATAAATATAAATAGCATATCATTTTCTATGAAATTACTAAATAAAAATTACTAAATCATTTACAAAATTAAAAAGATATTCAATTATATTTAAGCATTATCTAAATTAATAATGACATGTTACAATACCTTTTATAAAGAATGTCAAAATATATCCATTAATGTATTAATAAATATATAATGAATTAAATATATTCTATTTAAAAAACTAAACTTCAGTTAGATAAATCTTAGTTCATCTACGAAAAATTAGTAAAAATATAATTTTAACTAAAATTGTTTAAATTTTATTCGAAACATTTTCTTAAATTATCCAATACCGAGATAAAAAAGTAGTAAAAAAACATGGTAAAATTGTATTATAAAAATATAACATGCCATGCAATAAAAGATAAGTATACAAAATGGTAAGTATTCTTAGAATTAAGAAAACTGTTGAAAAAAAAGACAAAAAATCTTTCAATTGAAAAAACAGCAGATACAACAGGTAACAATGCAGATAAATATATAACATAAAATAAAAATTTTCCTTTCCGAAAAATATAATTTAAATTATAAATCCTTAATGCTTTTATATATAAAAAAATAGATCGCGGAGGAGTGTGCGACTCACGAAATTCTACAACTTTTATTTGAAATATTTTTTAATATTCCCAAAAACAAGCGAGATATTTCAGATAATATTAACCGGACACCCGGTGCATTATATTATGCAATTGGTCATTAAAAACAATCGATTCATTCCCAATAATAAAAATACAATGCTCAAAGTATCGTCAAGAATTTTTAAAAAATTTTTAAAAATGATAAAAAACACAAAAAAGTACGAGGAGATATGCGTACAAGCAAGTAAAAATCTAAATATATGTATAAATTGGGAAAAACAATGTTTTAAAGCTCTAAAAGAATGGCTGCGATAAGAGGAATGGTAAAAAAGGAGAACGGTAAATGTAGGATAAATGTGAAAAAAACTCCTTCTAAGTTATGTTCTCCTAATAGAAAATCGAATTTTTGGCCAAAAGTGTCGTCCTATTGTTCGAGCAATCGGAAATTTCCAAGAATTTGACGTCATTTCTAAGAAATTTAGAAATTCTAAGAACTCGACCTCATTTCCAAGAATTTTAGAAATTCCGAGAATTTGACGTCATTTCTTGGAAAAATTTTTCGATCGACCTCCTATCGTATTATGTTCTCCTAATACAAAGTCGACTTTTTGGACAAAAATTTTCCTATCGCTCAGGGAATTTCGAACTTAATCTTTTTTCTTGAATATCTCGTTTATTCTTCAAAATATTAAAAAATGATTGTAATAAAAGTTGAATAGCTTCGAAACGGCTACATTTTGGTGATCTCAATTTTTTCGTAGGTGGAGTCATAAAAAAGTTATCAGCGTCAATTGTATTTCTTTATATGATATCCTATAATTTTTATTCCATCAATCGATGTATCTTGGCATTCTCTGTAAAAAAGTATTAAAGCATATATATAGTAAAAAACCATTAGTTTAAAAGATATTTAATTAAATTTTTTTGCTATACATGCCTTAATACTTTTTTACAGAGAATGCCAAGAAACATCAGCTGGAATATTAAAAATTGTATGCTTCTATTTAAAAAAACAACATTCACTCTTATAAATCCTTTACTCTTCCATATATAAAAAAAATAGATTGCGGAGGGGTGTACCACGAAATTCTACAACTTTTATTTGAAACATTTTTTAATATTCCCAAAAACAAGCGAGATATTTCAGATAATATTAACCGGACACCCAGTGCATTATATTATGCAATTGGTCATTAAAAACAATCGGTTCATTCCCAATAATAAAAATACAATGCTCAAAGTATCGTCAAGAATTTTTAAAAAATTTTTAAAAATGATAAAAAACACAAAAAAGTACGAAGAGATATGCGTACAAGCAAGTAAAAATCTAAATATATGTATAAATTTTGAAAAACAATGTTTTAAAGCTCTAAAAGAATGGCTACGATAAGAGGAATGGTAAAAAAGTAAGAAGGAAAACGGTAAATGTAGGATAAATGTGAAAAAACTCCTTCTAAGTTATGTTCTCCTAATAGAAAATCGAATTTTTGGCCAAACGTGTCATCCTATTGTTCGAGCAATCGGAAATTTCCAAGAATTTGACGTCATTTCTAAGAAATTTAGAAATTCTAAGAATTCGACCTCATTTCCAAGAATTTTAGAAATTCCGAGAATTTGACGTCATTTCCAAGAAATTTAGAAATTCTAAGAACTCGACCTCATTTCCAAGAATTTTAGAAATTCCGAGAATTTGACGTCATTTCTTGGAAAAATTTTTCGATCGACCTCCTATCGTATTATGTTCTCCTAATACAAAGTCGACTTTTTGGACAAAAATTTTCCTATCGCTCAGGGAATTTCGAACTTAATCTTTCTTCTCGAATATTTCGTTTATTCTTCAATATATTAAAAAATGGTTGTAATAAAAGTTGAATGGCTTCGAAAGGGCTACATTTTGGTGACCTCAGTTTTTTAGTAGGTTGACCAATAAGGAGCTTTTTTAGCACAACTTTGTTTTTTTTACTGATAACATGTATTTTTTAAAGCGCCAATCGATAGAGCATAAAATTTCCTATAAAAAAGTATTAACCCACTTATAGCGAAAAACCAATAGTTTAAAAGATATAGCAAAAATTAAAAATTTGTAGGAGGTCGACCTCCTGTCATATCATGTTCTCCTAATACAAAATCGAGTTTTTGGCCAAAAATTTTTCTTCGGTCGCCGAAATTTCGACGTTTACACTTTTTTTTTAATATCTCGCTTATTATTCACAATATTAAAAAATGTTTCAAATAAAAGTTGATTGGTTTCTAAAGGGCTATATTATGACGCTCTCAGTTCTTTAGTAGGTTGACCAATAAGGAGCTTTTTTAGCACAACTTTGTTTTTTTTACTGATAACATGTATTTTTTAAAGCGCCAATCGATAGAGCATAAAATTTCCTATAAAAAAGTATTAACCCACTTATAGCGAAAAACCAATAGTTTAAAAGATATAGCAAAAATTAAAAATTTGTAGGAGGTCGACCTCCTGTCATATCATGTTCTGCTAATACAAAATCGAGTTTTTGGCCAAAAATTTTTCTTCGGTCGCCGAAATTTCGACGTTTACACTTTTTTTTTAATATTTCGCTTAATATTCAGAATATTAAAAAATGTTTCAAATAAAAGTTGATTGGTTTCGAAAGGGCTATATTATGACGCTCTCAGTTTTTTAGTAGGTTGACCAATAAGGAGCTTTTTTAGCACAACTTTGTTTTTTTTACTGATAACATGTATTTTTTAAAGCGCCAATCGATAGAGCATAAAATTTCCTATAAAAAAGTATTAACCCACTTATAGCGAAAAACCAATAGTTTAAAAGATATAGCAAAAATTAAAAATTTGTAGGAGGTCGACCTCCTGTCATATCATGTTCTCCTAATACAAAATCGAGTTTTTGGCCAAAAATTTTTCTTCGGTCGCCGAAATTTCGACGTTTACACTTTTTTTTTAATATCTCGCTTATTATTGAGAATATTAAAAAATGTTTCAAATAAAAGTTGATTGGTTTCGAAAGGGCTATATTATGACGCTCTCAGTTTTTTAGTAGGTTGATCAATAAGGAGCTTTTTTAGCACAACTTTGTTTTTTTTACTGACAACATGTATTTTTTAAAGCGCCAATCGATAGAGCATAAAATTTCCTATATAAAAGTATTAACCCACTTATAGCGAAAAACCAATAGTTTAAAAGATATAGCAAAAATTAAAAATTTGTAGGAGGTCGACCTCCTGTCATATCATGTTCTCCTAATACAAAATCGAGTTTTTGGCCAAAAATTTTTCTTCGGTCGCCGAAATTTCGACGTTTACACTTTTTTTTTAATATCTCGCTTATTATTCAGAATATTAAAAAATGTTTCTAATAAAATTTGATTGGTTTCGAATGGAATATATTATGACGCTCTCAGTTTTTTAGTAGGTTGACCAATAAGGAGCTTTTTTAGCACAACTTTGTTTTTTTTACTGACAACATGTATTTTTTAAAGCGCCAATCGATAGAGCATAAAATTTCCTATAAAAAAGTATTAACCCACTTATAGCGAAAAACCAATAGTTTAAAAGATATAGCAAAAATTAAAAATTTGTAGGAGTCGACCTCCTGTCATATCATGCTCTCCTAATACAAAATCGAGTTTTTGGCCAAAAATTTTTCTTCGATCGCCGAAATTTCGACGTTTACACTTTTTTTTTAATATCTCGCTTATTATTCACAATATTAAAAAATGTTTCTAATAAAAGTTGATTGGTTTCGAAAGGGTTATATTATGACGCTCTCAGTTTTTTAGTAGGTTGACCAATAAGGAGCTTTTTTAGCACAACTTTGTTTTTTTTACTGACAACATGTATTTTTTAAAGCGCCAATCGATAGAGCATAAAATTTCCTATAAAAAAGTATTAACCCACTTATAGCGAAAAACCAATAGTTTAAAAGATATAGCAAAAATTAAAAATTTGTAGGAGGTCGACCTCCTGTCATATCATGTTCTCCTAATACAAAATCGAGTTTTTGGCCAAAAATTTTTCTTCGGTCGCCGAAATTTCGACGTTTACACTTTTTTTTTAATATCTCGCTTATTATTCAGAATATTAAAAAATGTTTCAAATAAAAGTTGATTGGTTTCGAATGGGCTATATTATGACGCTCTCAGTTTTTTAGTAGGTTGACCAATAAGGAGCTTTTTTAGCACAACTTTGTTTTTTTTACTGATAACATGTATTTTTTAAAGCGCCAATCGATAGAGCATAAAATTTCCTATAAAAAAGTATTAACCCACTTATAGCGAAAAACCAATAGTTTAAAAGATATAGCAAAAATTTAAAATTTGTAGGAGGTCGACCTCCTGTCATATCATGTTCTCCTAATACAAAATCGAGTTTTTGGCCAAAAATTTTTCTTCGATCGCCGAAATTTCGACGTTTACACTTTTTTTTAATATCTCGCTTATTATTCAGAATATTAAAAAATGTTTCAAATAAAAGTTGATTGGTTTCGAAAGGGCTATATTATGACGCTCTCAGTTTTTTAGTAGGTTGACCAATAAGGAGCTTTTTTAGCACAACTTTGTTTTTTTTACTGATAACATGTATTTTTTAAAGCGCCAATCGATAGAGCATAAAATTTCCTATAAAAAAGTATTAACCCACTTATAGCGAAAAACCAATAGTTTAAAAGATATAGCAAAAATTAAAATTTGTAGGAGGTCGACCTCCTGTCATATCATGTTCTCCTAATACAAAATCGAGTTTTTGGCCAAAAATTTTTCTTCGGTCGCCGAAATTTCGACGTTTACACTTTTTTTTTAATATCTCGCTTATTATTCAGAATATTAAAAAATGTTTCAAATAAAAGTTGATTGGTTTCGAAGGGCTATATTATGACGCTCTCAGTTTTTTAGTAGGTTGACCAATAAGGAGCTTTTTTAGCACAACTTTGTTTTTTTTACTGATAACATGTATTTTTTAAAGCGCCAATCGATAGAGCATAAAATTTCCTATAAAAAAGTATTAACCCACTTATAGCGAAAAACCAATAGTTTAAAAGATATAGCAAAAATTAAAAATTTGTAGGAGGTCGACCTCCTGTCATATCATGTTCTCCTAATACAAAATCGAGTTTTTGGCCAAAAATTTTTCTTCGGTCGCCGAAATTTCGACGTTTACACTTTTTTTTTAATATCTCGCTTATTATTCAGAATATTAAAAAATGTTTCAAATAAAAGTTGATTGGTTTCGAAAGGGCTATATTATGACGCTCTCAGTTTTTTAGTAGGTTGACCAATAAGGAGCTTTTTTAGCACAACTTTGTTTTTTTTACTGATAACATGTATTTTTTAAAGCGCCAATCGATAGAGCATAAAATTTCCTATAAAAAAGTATTAACCCACTTATAGCGAAAAACCAATAGTTTAAAAGATATAGCAAAAATTAAAAATTTGTAGGAGGTCGACCTCCTGTCATATCATGTTCTCCTAATACAAAATCGAGTTTTGGCCAAAAATTTTTCTTCGGTCGCCGAAATTTCGACGTTTACACTTTTTTTTTAATATCTCGCTTATTATTCAGAATATTAAAAAATGTTTCAAATAAAAGTTGATTGGTTTCGAAAGGGCTATATTATGACGCTCTCAGTTTTTTAGTAGGTTGACCAATAAGGAGCTTTTTTAGCACAACTTTGTTTTTTTTACTGATAACATGTATTTTTTAAAGCGCCAATCGATAGAGCATAAAATTTCCTATAAAAAAGTATTAACCCACTTATAGCGAAAAACCAATAGTTTAAAAGATATAGCAAAAATTAAAAATTTGTAGGAGGTCGACCTCCTGTCATATCATGTTCTCCTAATACAAAATCGAGTTTTTGGCCAAAAATTTTTCTTCGGTCGCCGAAATTTCGACGTTTACACTTTTTTTTTAATATCTCGCTTATTATTCAGAATATTAAAAAATGTTTCAAATAAAAGTTGATTGGTTTCGAAAGGGCTATATTATGACGCTCTCAGTTTTTTAGTAGGTTGACCAATAAGGAGCTTTTTTAGCACAACTTTGTTTTTTTTACTGATAACATGTATTTTTTAAAGCGCCAATCGATAGAGCATAAAATTTCCTATAAAAAAGTATTAACCCACTTATAGCGAAAAACCAATAGTTTAAAAGATATAGCAAAAATTAAAAATTTGTAGGAGGTCGACCTCCTGTCATATCATGTTCTCCTAATACAAAATCGAGTTTTTGGCCAAAAATTTTCTTCGGTCGCCGAAATTTCGACGTTTACACTTTTTTTTAATATCTCGCTTATTATTCAGA
This sequence comes from Apis mellifera, assembly GCF_003254395.2. Taxonomy (NCBI): domain Eukaryota; kingdom Metazoa; phylum Arthropoda; class Insecta; order Hymenoptera; family Apidae; genus Apis; species Apis mellifera. The sequence goes on from NC_037647.1 coordinate 4,785,181, forward strand.
ATATTAAAAAATGTTTCAAATAAAAGTTGATTGGTTTCGAAAGGGCTATATTATGACGCTCTCAGTTTTTTAGTAGGTTGACCAATAAGGAGCTTTTTTAGCACAACTTTGTTTTTTTTACTGATAACATGTATTTTTTAAAGCGCCAATCGATAGAGCATAAAATTTCCTATAAAAAAGTATTAACCCACTTATAGCGAAAAACCAATAGTTTAAAAGATATAGCAAAATTAAAATTTGTAGGAGGTCGACCTCCTGTCATATCATGTTCTCCTAATACAAAATCGAGTTTTTGGCCAAAAATTTTTCTTCGGTCGCCGAAATTTCGACGTTTACACTTTTTTTTAATATCTCGCTTATTATTCAGAATATTAAAAAATGTTTCAAATAAAAGTTGATTGGTTTCGAAAGGGCTATATTATGACGCTCTCAGTTTTTTAGTAGGTTGACCAATAAGGAGCTTTTTTAGCACAACTTTGTTTTTTTTACTGATAACATGTATTTTTTAAAGCGCCAATCGATAGAGCATAAAATTTCCTATAAAAAAGTATTAACCACTTATAGCGAAAAACCAATAGTTTAAAAGATATAGCAAAAATTAAAAATTTGTAGGAGGTCGACCTCCTGTCATATCATGTTCTCCTAATACAAAATCGAGTTTTTGGCCAAAAATTTTCTTCGGTCGCCGAAATTTCGACGTTTACACTTTTTTTTTAATATCTCGCTTATTATTCAGAATATTAAAAAATGTTTCAAATAAAAGTTGATTGGTTTCGAATGGGCTATATTATGACGCTCTCAGTTTTTAGTAGGTTGTTTAATTTTTATTCTTTTTCAATCTTTTTTCTATTTTATGAATCTTCATTTTCTTTAACAAAAAATAGTCATCATAATGTCAATTCTGTACAATTAAAAAATTTATTCCGTAGAATAAGAAATCATTATTGTTATTTCAATTTCAAGCGTTTCATTATTGAGTTTTTATCTTTTTTAACTCTTTTACTATTTTTTCCATTTATATTCTTTGTCGAAAAATATGTTATATAATGCAATTATATGAAACGTGTATTGCATTAAATTGCTGACAGTAATTTCGTTGATTTATATATTAGAATTATCTAATTAAATATACAGGGTGTCTCACACAATTAATTTATCTTCCAATTTAATCGCAGAAATAAGGTATTTGTATAAAAAAGTTGATTAAAATTATTTGTCTTTGTAATATTTGTGCGATACCCTATATATGTATATATTTTTTTTATTTTATATTGTAATTTTAAGAACAGATAAAAAAATCATTTTAATATTTTCTTTTATTCTTACAAAGAAAATTTTAAAAAACTCTTCAAAATAATCTGCTTTAACTCCTAATATGATTGACTATGAATAGCTATAATTAAATTATATTTGACCCATATTTGCAAGATTTCATTTATTAATTTATTAAATTAAATTATTAGATTCTATAAATAATAGATAAAAATTTTTTTAATATATTTTCTGTCAAATCGTAATATATAATTAACTTTTTTCAAATTTATTTGTCATCATTATTGTATCATTTCTATAAAGTTGCAAAAGTGATAAGTGTAATGATTATAAAAAATGAAAAATACATTATAATAAAAATTGTATCACTATAAGATTATGAAAAAGATGATATATTAAATATATATTATAGACAGTATAAAACAATTAAAAATATATCAAGTGATGATAAATGTAAAATTGAATTTTATTATTTCAATTCATTATATCTTTTATACTGATGATGACTTCGTAGAATTATATATGTATCTCCTTTTTTTTTCATTTAAAATTCGGATTTTAATCGAAATTCGAAATCTATTTATATTATTTATATAAAAGTTAAGAAAATGCATTATATCGTGATAATCGTTTGATGTACTTCTAAATCTAAATATCTAAATATCATTAACTTGATAAATATATATTATATTATAATACATTAAATTAAATTCTTCACCAACTTTTCTATACAAATATTCTTTCTTCACTATCAATTTTTTCCACTTTGTTTCTTTATTAAACAATTACTGTATTACTAATGTACATTTCTTCAATTTAAATAAAACATATTCCTCCATCTATTGCTAATGCTAATGCTATCGATCCATAACATCATAAGAATTTTTAATTTGGAAAATTAATTTTAAAAATTCCTTCATATTCAAAATGAATTTCTATTATAATATTTTCTTTATATGTATTTGTGTATTCATGTATTCATTGTATACTCTTGCACAGTTTTACGCTGCATAGTGAATCGCCTCCCTGAATGGCATATTGCGCACATTACGAGAAAAATGAGTAAGTCGAGGACAGGTTAGCGTTCAAAAAAAAAGAAAAAAAAAGAAAAAAGGAGATAGAGAAGGAAAAACAGAAGAGAAAATGAACGAAGAAAAATGAGAAAGCAAAAAGAAAAAAATGAAAGCTCACCTGTCCATGAAAGTTGAAACGTCATGTAGTAAAATAGTTTCTTTCTTTTATAGGGGTAATAACAATACACCAAATTGCACGGGTTCACTGGTGGGCCTGGGTGGTGCTAAATCAGGTGGTAATACCCCGATGAACCCATCGCTACAACAGCGGATCAACTTCCTCCAAAGTCATCTGAGCCAAGCACCAATGCCTTCCGTTGCTACCAAGTAATTTGATTTTTTATTAGATAATCTATATTTTTGAATAAACTTTTTTTTTAGATTGGAAAAAAAGATCAATAGAAATATATATATGCATTGATTTTATTAATATATATAATATTTTTATTTTTGTGAAGGAGGCGGCAACTGCCGTCTATAGAAGAGGCTTGGAACTTACCCATTAGTGCTGAGATGTCTAGTAGACAGCAACAACAGCAACAAACACCCACTGGTCCGGGTTATAAATATGGTTCCACTCCTTCTGGACCACCACCTCCTTATCCTCAAGGACAAGGGCAGAATCTAAATACAAAAAGATTTAAGGTAAAGATTTTTCATTAAAAATAATTGAGAAAAAGTGGTATAAATATCAAGAAATTTTTACTTGAGAAATTATAATTAGAACATTCGTTCGAATATTCAATTAATAAAACATAAATTTATAAAAAAATGATATATATATATATCATTAAAATATATTATAAAAATAGAGAAAACCTCTAGTTTTTTTTTGTGATGATTCCAACAACTCGATCTGTTGCCGAGATATAGATTCAAAATGTTTATAGAACAGAGTTACATACACAGAGATTAATGGCGCGACGACCTAGAGACCTACATTTTCTTCCTGGAACTGTGTACTATATCCTTCCAAGAATCGCGTCTGTCACTTACCTGGAGTTTGGGATAGGTTAATGAGATTAACTGCAAAGGAAAGATTCGAATAAGCAAAAAGAACGAAAATAATAAACAATGAAAAATTAATCTTTTCTTTACGATATCTTGGAAACTGGAAGTAATATCGGAACAAATAAAAAAAGTATTTTAAAAAAAAGATTCTACGTTTTTAATAGTTTTTTATCCATTGATCAGAAATTATTATCTTTTAATCTATATATTTATATTAATATATAATATAATATATAATATATATATACATTATGAATAAAATTATACCACTTTTTCACTATAATTAATTATTTATTATTTGATTTCCATTTTAATTATTTAAATAAATTATTATTTTTAGCCGGGAGAAGAACCAATTTCTCCAGGTTCACAACAGAGACCACCACCATTTTATCTCACGTCTCAACAACTGCAGATGTTACAGTTTCTTCAACAAAATCATGGAAGTTTAACGCAACAGCAGCAAGGTTTGCTTGCACAATTACAACAACAATACAGATGTATGCAACAACATCAACAACAAATTAGATTACAACAGCAACAAGCTGCTCAAAGAGGTTTAAGGCCAGGACAACCTGGTTATCCTACAGGTTACAATCATTCACAACTAGGACAATCTGGCGTGATCAAGAATTACGGGATACCTCAGCAACCGGTATCATACTTTTCATTTTAATCTTTTTCATTTCTTTACTTTCCTGATATAATTATATTATATTTTAAATAATTATTTTCTTTAACAGTTGCAACAAGGTGGAACTGTTGCATTACAAACAGGATTCTCAGATTCTAATGTCGGTTATAACACGGCAGCAACTGGGAACAGTCAAACACCAGGAATGCCTTACAAATCTGCCTCTGATTCAAACTATCCTCAAAGGCAATTGACATCCGGCCAATATAACCAATATCAGCCTAACCAATACACTGCCCAGGGTTACACACAAATATCGTCCACGACGAGTAATTATCCCGAAGGTTCCGCGGGAAATAAAGACCTGGGAGTAACAGATCAAGAATTACAGGCTTTGTTATCACAAAAAGATATTGCGACGTCCTTGGCGGAGGATTTATTGAAACATTTTGGTTCAGAAGATTTAGACGTAAAAGAAGAAGCACCGAGCATCATGAACAATGGCACATTAAGTTCAGGTCCGTTCTCACCGTCAAATCTCGAAGAGAGTACAGAAAAAATCAAAGAGGTAAAACTAGAGAAGGTTGAGGATAGTCAACCTTCGTCTACGTCGAAACTCGAAGCATACGAAAAAAGCAATACAAAGACATCGACTTCTGTAGTTGAGACGGTGAAATGTGAAGCGACTTCGAGTACAAATAAAATCGAATCAGTTGCTCGGATTGAACCGGTGCTTAAATTGGAAAGCTTGTGTGAATCACAACCTGAACAAGAACTTAGTATAGATATGGATTCTAAGGGTATTATAGAAGCATGTAAAGGTCAGGGATTAAAAGGTGTACCAAATTGCTCCATTCTGAGTGATCGTTCACCTCCACCCGCTCCACCTGATCCTCCAAATCAGAGACTAACCAAGGAACAACTCTTACCCCCAACTCCTAGCGTTTATTTAGAGAATAAAAAAGATGCGTTCAGTCCACAACTCCAAGAGTTTTGTTTAAAGCATCCGATAGCTGTGATTCGCGGTTTAGCAGCCGCTTTGAAATTAGATCTTGGATTGTTCTCAACGAAAACTTTGGTAGAAGCAAATCCAGATCATGGTATCGAGGTAAGAACACAAATGCAACAGACCAGCGATGAGAATTGGGAAATCTTTTATGAAACTATTTAATTTTTATTTGAAACATTTTTTAATATTTTCAAAAACGAATGAGCAGATAAATCTATGGGATATTATATTTATCATAATCGAACTTTGTATATATAAAATATGAGTAAAGTTAAAGTATTTCAATAGAGCTATTTTTTTGTTATTATATACTCATAAAATATATATAAAGGTTAGCTTTGTTTTTTAAAAAGAAATATATATTTTTTAATATATTGATATATTTCAATTTTTTTTAACTTATAAAAAGATATTGGAACAAGGTATTGTATGAACATTTATAAGTTTGGAAGAAAATTGAATATAATTAAATATTTCTTAAATTATAATTTTTTAATTATAAATATTTTTTTTATATTAAAGAACATATTGCATCTACTATCATATCAAAATATTTATATATATAATTATATTTAAAAAAAAATGATTTGAATATCATACCTTTATATGTTTACTTACAAAATCATGAATTAAATGAAAGTTTCCTCTTTGAAATCATTCAACTTTTATTTCAAATATTTTTCGTTACTAAGAAATTAAAATGATACTAAATGAGATGTTAATATTAATTTGATATTTATTAATTAATTAATTATAAATATTAAATGTGATATTTTAATAATACTCTTTATACATATTAATAACATATTAATTGGTTGTCGTGAATTGTTTGTATAAACAATTATATTAACAATGATTTGTGTTTACATGTAAAGAAAAAAGTTTCGTAAAGTAAGAGATATTTCAAATTAAAATCGATGATAAGGAAGCTAATCTATAAATTCACTGCATTTTCTTTAATGTATCTATCTTTCTTTAATGATCTAGTGATAGATAGAGATCGCTTACGAATTGTTGTTGATTGCAGAAATTCTGTGGAAAAATCTGAAGGAAATGCCGATACATGGTGTAGTATAGGCGTCTTGTATCAGCAGCAGAATCAGCCTATGGATGCTCTGCAAGCGTATATATGTGCTGTACAATTAGACAAATCACACTCAGCTGCGTGGACTAATCTGGGCATTTTGTACGAAAGTGTTAGTCAGCCAAAAGACGCTCTAGCTTGTTACGTCAACGCATCCAGGTAAAGTAAAACGTTGGCTTGGTGTGCATCATATCTCACGTTATATTTACAATGTTGTTTTTCTGGAAATTAATATTATATATACAACAAGGTAGAATGAGAAAAAAATTTTTTTTTCATTATTTGTGACTAAAATTATCTTCTATAATAATATTTAAATTTAAATCTGATTAATAAATTTTTTAAGATGCCGCAAATCATTTAAATTTATTTTTATTAATTTTAGAAATTGGTGTTTCAATAATTTAATTTTTTTCAGCAAGTAATATTTTTTATTATGTAAGAATAAATTTTGATAAAGAAATTTGAACTATGGATTTGGGAAAATTGTTTTAAAAAAATTTTTAATTTATATTATCAGTATGTTAATTTTAAATATTTACTTTGAAATATTAATATAAGATAAATATTTATAATATAAGATTAAAGAAAAAATATAGTATAATATAAATAAAAATATATATTTAAATATTTAAAAAGAGAAACAAAAAACTCAATTCTTGCGACATGTCAAAAATTAATTTAATAATTTTATAAAAAATAGATTTTATATATTAAATTTGAAAAATTAAAAACAAATTTTTTTGTTAGGAAATAATTATACAATTTTTATTTTTTATTTTTTCATTTCACTTTAATACGTAATTATAACGAGGTTGCACTTGGTATAAATTTTCATAATAGGAATTAATTTTTAGAATTTGGAGCATTTCTTATTAACATATCGTTTAATTTTTATTCTTTTTCAATCTTTTTTCTATTTTATGAATCTTCATTTTCTTTAACAAAAAATAGTCATCATAATGTCAATTCTGTACAATTAAAAAATTTATTCCGTAGAATAAGAAATCATTATTGTTATTTCAATTTCAAGCGTTTCATTATTGAGTTTTTATCTTTTTTAACTCTTTTACTATTTTTTCCATTTATATTCTTTGTCGAAAAATATGTTATATAATGCAATTATATGAAACGTGTATTGCATTAAATTGCTGACAGTAATTTCGTTGATTTATATATTAGAATTATCTAATTAAATATACAGGGTGTCTCACACAATTAATTTATCTTCCAATTTAATCGCAGAAATAAGGTATTTGTATAAAAAAGTTGATTAAAATTATTTGTCTTTGTAATATTTGTGCGATACCCTATATATGTATATATTTTTTTTATTTTATATTGTAATTTTAAGAACAGATAAAAAAATCATTTAATATTTTCTTTTATTCTTACAAAGAAAATTTTAAAAAACCTCTTCAAATAATCTGCTTTAACTCCTAATATGATTGACTATGAATAGCTATAATTAAATTATATTTGACCCATATTTGCAAGATTTCATTTATTAATTTATTAAATTAAATTATTAGATTCTATAAATAATAGATAAAAATTTTTTTAATATATTTTCTGTCAAATCGTAATATATAATTAACTTTTTTCAAATTTATTTGTCATCATTATTGTATCATTTCTATAAAGTTGCAAAAGTGATAAGTGTAATGATTATAAAAATGAAAAATACATTATAATAAAAATTGTATCACTATAAGATTATGAAAAAGATGATATATTAATATATATTATAGACAGTATAAAACAATTAAAAATATATCAAGTGATGATAAATGTAAAATTGAATTTTATTATTTCAATTCATTATATCTTTTATACTGATGATGACTTCGTAGAATTATATATGTATCTCCTTTTTTTTTCATTTAAAATTCGGATTTTAATCGAATTCGAAATCTATTTATATTATTTATATAAAAGTTAAGAAAATGCATTATATCGTGATAATCGTTTGATGTATTCTAAATTAAATATCTAAATATCATTAACTTGATAAATATATATTATATTATATACATTAAATTAAATTCTTCACCAACTTTTCTATACAATATTCTTTCTTCACTATCAATTTTTTCCACTTTGTTTCTTTATTAAACAATTACTGTATTACTAATGTACATTTCTTCAATTTAAATAAAACATATTCCTCCATCTATTGCTAATGCTAATGCTATCGATCCATAACATCATAAGAATTTTTAATTTGGAAAAATTAATTTAAAAATTCCTTCATATTCAAAATGAATTTCTATTATAATATTTCTTTATATGTATTTGTGTATTCATGTATTCATTGTATACTCTTGCACAGTTTTACGCTGCATAGTGAATCGCCTCCCTGAATGCTATTGCGCACATTACGAGAAAAATGAGTAAGTCGAGGACAGGTTAGCGTTCAAAAAAAAGAAAAAAAAAGAAAAAAGGAGATAGAGAGGAAAACAGAGAGAAAATGAACGAAGAAAATGAGAAAGCAAAAAGAAAAAAATGAAAGCTACCTGTCCTGAAAGTTGAAAGTCATGTAGTAAAATAGTTTCTTTCTTTTATAGGGTAATAACAATACACCAATTGCACGGGTTCACTGGTGGGCCTGGGTGGTGCTAAATCAGGTGGTAATACCCCGATGAACCCATCGCTACAACAGCGGATCAACTAGGTTGACCAATAAGGAGCTTTTTTAGCACAACTTTGTTTTTTTTACTGACAACATGTATTTTTTAAAGCGCCAATCGATAGAGCATAAAATTTCCTATAAAAAAGTATTAACCCACTTATAGCGAAAAACCAATAGTTTAAAAGATATAGCAAAAATAAGAAATTTTTAGGAGGTCGACCTCCTGTCGTATTATGTTCTCCTAATACAAAGTCTACTTTTTGGACAAAAATTTTTCCATCGCTCAGGAAATTTCGATCTTATTTTTTTTTTTTAAATATGTCGTTTATTCTTCAAAAATATATACAATGGTTGTAATAAAAGTTGAATGGCTTCGAAGGGGCTACATTTTGGTGATCTCAGTTTTTTCGTAGGTGGACTCGTAAAAAAATTACCAGCGTCAATTGTATTTCTTTATATGGTATCCTATAATTTTTATTCCATCAATCGATGTATCTTGGCATTCTCTGTAAAAAAGTATTAAAGCATATATAGCATAAAACTTATAGTTTAAATTTAATTAAATATCTTTTGGTTTTAATTAAATATGTAATGGTTTTTTACCTTATATGCCTTGAAATTCTACAGCTTTTATTTGTTTGTAGTAATTTTGATTGATCTAGGTAAAAAAGTAATATTTTATAGTACTTTCTTGATACTTACCTTTTATACTTACCTTCTATACTTACCTTCCTATACTTACCTGTTAAATCAGCCATATTATGAGGAATTAATCATTTTTTTTAACAGTTTACTTAATTCTAAGAATTTGTGGAATGTACAGATTTGGCTATTGAATATTAATTTCTTATTATCTCATTCATTTTTTTATAATATTAAGAAATGTTTAAAAATTTTTGTAATGTTAAGATAAGAGTAATTTGATGTTATTAATTTTTTTACGAATTTTGAGAGGTCAGTTTTATTTTTTTAAATAGGATTATGTAGTTTTTAATGCATCTATCGATATATTATGGTATTCTCTATAAAAAATATTTAATTATATACATCGAAGAAATTATTGGTTTACGAGGTCATTAAAAGTAATTGAAATTTTTTTAAGCTATTAAATTTTAGTTATAAATAATTTAGTTATTTTTTATGAAGAATAATATGCTATTTTTATTTATGTATTAAAAAAAATGTATAATTCTATTTAAATACAAATTAATTTTCATACAATCTTTGTATATAATCTAAGGAGAGAAATAATTATACAATATTATGCACCTTAAAACTATTCGATTTATTCCTGTCATGGGCAGAAAAGTTTGGGGTTGTATCAGTCACAGAAGCCACACAACTATTGCGAAATATGCGCAATATCAGGCGTCAAGTTTTCAAGAAAGCTTGAAAGAAGAAAGGGAGAAAGCTCAAGGTATACATACCTCGAATTTATCCGATTCAGATTCGAAAGATAGTACTGGTGCTGTTAGAAGAAAGAAAAACGCTTTTGGATTGGCGGGTCGACCAGGTTCGAAGATGTTGCGATTTGGGACCAATGTAGATTTATCAGACGAAAGAAAATGGAAACCACAGCTTCAGGAGTTGATGAAATTACCGGCATTCGCGAGAGTTGTTTCGGCGGGAAACATGCTCAGCCATGTTGGCCATGTTATTTTAGGAATGAATACTGTTCAGTTGTACATGAAGGTATGTAATATTTATTTATTATTATTTAATACAAATCATTGCATTTTTTTATTATTTTAAAAAATAAATTCAAAGCAGAAATATTTCTATAACAATTTCAATAATAATTTTAATATCATTTACAATACTTAAAAAAATTTATAATTTTGTAACAAATTTTGTGAAATTTTATAGTTAGTTTTTTAAACATTAATCTTTAAGAATTATTTTTATTTGTTTTTAAAGGTACCTGGTAGTAGAACACCCGGTCACCAGGAAAATAATAATTTTTGTTCTATTAATATCAATATTGGACCAGGAGATTGCGAATGGTTTGCAGTGCCTGATGCATATTGGGGAATAATTTGCTCACTTTGTGAGCGAAATAATATCAATTACCTTCATGGTAGCTGGTGGCCTTCTCTAGAAGACCTGTATGAGGAAAACATTCCTGTATATAGGTTTTTACAAAGACCAGGTGATCTCGTTTGGGTTAATGCGGGTAAATAAATTGATAATAATTATAAATTATTAATTATTATTCAACATTAAATATATTGTATAATAACTTGCAATTTAAAAAAATAAAAAAAATTATTTTTTAATCATTTTTAACATATATATTTTTAATATTTTTATTTAAAAGTTTTATTCAAATTATTAAAATTAATAAATAAAAATATTTTGATTACAAATTATCAAAACAAAATTTATTTTACTATTTCTTTAGGTTGTGTACATTGGGTTCAAGCTGTTGGATGGTGTAATAATATTGCATGGAATGTAGGCCCTTTGACTGCTCGACAATATCAACTAGCAATTGAACGTTATGAATGGAATAAACTACAATCATTTAAATCTATAGTACCAATGGTACATTTATCCTGGAATTTAGCCAGAAATATCAAAGTATCAGATCCCAGATTATTTGAATTAATTAAAAATTGCCTATTAAGGACAATGAGACAGTGTTGTTTAATATTAGAATTTGTGAAAAGTAAAGGTGTAGAAGTTCGGTTTCATGGACGAGGAAAAAATGAAGCATCGCATTATTGCGGCCAATGCGAGGTAAAATATTTTTATATAAAACTCTTAATTGTTTAATAATATAATAATGTAATAATGTAATAATATTAAATTTTAAATTTATATAAAAAATAATTATATATTTTGACAAAAGATAAATTGTCAAATATATATTAAAACATAAATTGCAAATTTACATTTTCTTTCAGATTGAAGTATTTAATATCTTGTTCATAAGGGAACAAGAAAAACGACACGTCGTGCACTGTATGGATTGTGCACGAAAACAATCCCCATCCTTAGAAGGATTTGTTTGCTTAGAAGAATATAGAATGCGTGATTTAATGGAGGTTTACGATGGATTTACTTTACATACCTCTCTAACAACTCCTTCATCAGCTCAGTCTAGCCAATCCTCCTGAGAATACATGCAACACAGATATTTAGACTTCTTAGGCACTTTGCAGTGACTTTGATAGTACAATATCTGTGTTTAAAAAAAATCTTTATAATAAGGATTGTTTAAGTACCTGAGAGCTATTATGAAGAAAATGAAAACAGATCGAAAAATTTTATATGTTAGACTGTATAGTCAAACATCTGTTTCCATATTAATTTTAAGGTACGCACAATATATGTTGTATATGAAAGAATTGAAAATTTTTAATATTCTGACAATTAGTTAGTACTATTTACACAAACTGAAAACTATATTCGATCAATTTTATATTGGATTAATACAAAATCTCCAAAACATTGTTCTAGCTCTCGGGCATAGAAAATTGAAGCTAAGTTAAACGAGAGAAGACTGTGCTTTACTTGTAAATTACTTGATATCATCATTTGCTAAAACTTTGCAATAAGATATAATGAACATAATTATCAAACTTGGTCACGTTTCTTATCAGTTTTATGTCATGGCTAGAGTCTGAAAAGCATTTAATATTCATTTTTATCATGAAAGAAAGAAAATATATATATATATTTTTTTTTATTATTTTCTTCATAAATCGCATATTTCGAAATTTTTACGGTTAATAAATTGCCAAAGAAAGCAGAAAAAAATTTCATATACACGAAAACATCATGGAAATGTTCACTGCCAATCGTGAATATAATAAAAGATTACATTTAGTCCAAAGTGATGAGGGATAAATTGTCGTTAATTATTGTTATGAATTAAGATACGATTGTAAAGTATTGCAAAGCTGCTCAAAACATACTTTTATGTACATTTTTGTATACAAACGGATTGAAACGATTACTACTTTTGATGAAATTCACGGAGATATTACACTGTTTCGAATGTCTTACTGCCAATGACAATTCAATCTTAATATAGTAGTATAACAATTGTGTTTTCACATTTAAGATAATGTGATCAATAATAATAAGATTGAGATTTATTAAGAATTATTGATCTTTTTTATAAATTCAACAAAAAAAATACAGAAGTATTCATGATGAATAGTACTTCAAATAAATAAATTATTGTGTTATATAAATAAATTAGTGGCTCTAAAACATTTGTACAGTAAAAAATACGGTTTATAATAATGACGACTTATAAGAACATATTGACCTCCGTGTTTAGAATGAAAAAAGAATAACATACTACGAAAAACTTATAAAATGGCGTTTCTTATAATTTTATTTACTATTATAAACAAAACAAAAAAAACATATGAACTATAGAAATTGGAAATCATGTGTTAAATTTTTTTGTCAACGATAAAATAAGATAAGAATTATTGATATTTATTAATTGTAAATGAATTTATTTTTAATTATATGAAATTATTTCTTGATTTATACAATTTATTCAAATAGATGGAGAATAGAATTGTAACTATCATCTTATTTAAAATATTATTTAATTTAATACAATTGTAGAATATTAATGCAAATTACAACTTTAACAAATTTAGAAGCAAAATATAAAATCAGATCAAGATTTAAATAAAGTTAGAGAACGCTGACGTATAATGTTTAATAGCAAGTAATCGTATCTTAAAACAAAAAAGAAACGTACCTTCGACTCAGTCTTGTCAATTCACATTGGTGTTTAAAAACGCCATGTACGTGCCAGAAAACAAAAAAAAATCTTACCCACCACAAATGTATAAATAATACAATTCTCGTTCCGCCGAAAAAAAATGTATTTTCACATACGCATGAGAGAGAGGGAGAGAAAGAGAGAGAAAGTGAAGAAAAAAAAAGCAAAAAATGGTAGATAGTCCATACAGGTTGTAATAAGATCATCGGAGAACGATGTATTTTTGAAAATTCTAGAAAATGCTAGTTCCGCCGAGTTAGTTAATAATAAACGAAAATCGCATTTTTTTTATATGCGTGACAAATTTCAGCGCTATAATTGCAATATATGTATGTACATATATATTTATATATACATACATATATATCTACATCATATAAAGCAATGGCTGAATATAATGCTAATTTCGCCAGTTATCTATGATTATTAATGATGGTCGTACGGGTTCAAAAACTCGTGTCTAAGAGTATTTTAATCCATACACTCTAATGATCTCATTTCATGTAATATTGGCAGTTTGAAATGATAATGATTTCTGCCGATATTTCGAACTGACTTGACAATTTTGATTAACAATTAATAAATTATGTATAAATATATTTAATGTAAAAAAAATAAGATAAGATAATATGAAATGAATTGAAACGGAATGGCTCAAGAGCTTTGCTAAGTAATAACAAACAAATTGAATGCAGTGGTAGTATTAAGTCTGTCTTGCTGTGACTAATGGCTAATCTGCATTGATTTGAATACGAAATTGAGCAGATTTTCTATAACCGTTTTAATAGTTTATGAAAATTTTTTACTAATATTGTGCTATTTTAGACTTTAATAGCTAATGATTTAATATTATCGTTATTTTTCTTTTTTCATTAATTGGCAATACTTAATAAATATATTAATTACATAAAAATTAATATATAAAAAAATTTTTATTTTTATTTCTTCTTCTTATGATTTTTAACAGTAATTTAAACTGGGAAATAATATTTTCAAAATACACTTTAAAACAATAAAATATACATGATATAATGACAAATATTTATCTATATGTTATTAATATAAATTATTAAACGGTTTCATTAAAAAAGGTTCACAGCATTGGCAGCTCAAGTTTGTTTGCAGTTGTTTAATTTTTTTTTTTTTTTTTTTTTTTTTAGAATGTTTTAGATTCTTCAAATAACAAGTTTCACTTGTTAATAAATTAATATTATAGCAAGAAATGTACTTCTCTTAATAATAAAATATGTTATATTTTGTTGCTTACAAGTGGAATACTTGCAATCAAATGGAAAATAATTTTATAAAATTCTAACGAAATAATTTGTATGTGATCATTGATAAAATTGTAAACTTATATCTGAATATTTAAAGATCTTAATGGTAATTATTTGAACATAGAAAGATACATAAATAAGAAAAAATTGTTTTCTGTGGAATGAATTTTTTTAAATTGTTTTTTCAGTATATTTCATAAAAATATGCTGCAATTGCACAGGATGGATTTAGAAATCTAGTATCATAATTGGCAGTATTCTTATTAATTAAATTTTATCATTAAATTTAATTATGATAATTAATTTAAACAAAGATCTCTAGTTCAAAAATAGAGAATAAAAAAAATAAATAATCTACTTTTTATCTAAACAATAAAATTATATTTCCTAAATAATATACTAGATTTTTTAACAACCTGCAGAAATGGCATATTTTATAAATTAAAGGAAATATAAAGAAATATTAGGATTGATAAAATATATTATTTGAAATAGTAGACTAGTTAATGTAAGCTTTCAAATACCATTTGTGTTTTAGTTATAATTTAATTGGTTTTTAGATAGTTTACATTCACTAGTCGAAATATATACTATATATGTACATCTTAATATTCTAATATTTTCTTTTATTTAATTAAATTTAAATTGCGTTATTCGTATAATGAACTATAAATTTAATTAATGGAAAAAAGTCAGAGAACTTGAGAACAGTAGTTATATTAACTTATCATTTAATAAAATGTAAGTAACTGTAAATATTTGATTTTTGTAAAATCAGAGAATAAGTAGGAGAGCAGAATTATATAACAAATACATCTTTGTAATAATCACTCAGTTGTCTATCCTGCACATAAGCAGATTTTTCAAAGTCTTGTATTTTGATACTGATCAAGGAATAATGTAACATTGGTGAATTTTAGAAAATTATGCAATTTAGTATTGCGCACAAATGCTAGAAAATTATCAAAAGAAATTAAGAAATTCTTTTGTATTCATTTCATCTTCAGAAATATTTTGAAATTCATAAAATGGCGCACATACGAAATTGCGTAAGTACTTCGAAAAGCAAAGGAAAAAATAAAAACAAAAAATTAAAGGACATACATAAAATGTATTTTCGCTAAATAATGTATGAAGTATTTAAGTTCTGACTTACCAAATGAAGTTAACAAAACAAACATAAAAAAAAATTTATTTTTTCTGTACAACTGACTATAACAAAGAAGAAATAATATTTTCGAATTCATCTGTAATGTAAAGCGAAATGTAGCAAAACCATAGCATGAAAAATGGAAACGAAAAAAATTATGATACCTAATTCACAAAACACGTAGCTTAAAACTTGTAAAACTGTATTTTAAATGTGAAAACATTCACTGCCAAATTGTGATAAACAAATCCCACCTTTAAACCGGAGCGTTTTCTTAACTTCTGATCGCATTGACCAATTATTTCCTCCTAAATAGTTACCGTGAATTCTGCACATTCTGATATAATAGTCATCTATATTTTTTCTTAATGTTTAAGATATAATATCGAAGAGAATATAGCGTTGACCAATGCAGCTAGAATCGAAGGAAACCGCTCCCTATTTTAAGTGCGTAGCATCGTAACAATGAAAGAAAAAAGTAAATAAATGAAAAAGGAAGAAAGAAAAAAGATCATATTGATATTTTTAAACGGGCACGTTTTACTGTTTAAAAAGTACCATCTGGACCGCCTATAGCGCTCTTCTATGATATTGTATGTTTACGTGTACAGTGCCTTTATACCTGAAAAAAGAGACAAAATGAAAAAAAAAAAAAAAAGAAAGAATGGAAAAGAACATTTTAAAAGAAAGAAAAATACCTTTGCTTTCGAGAAATCAATGTAGATACACACACAAAACTTCTCTCACTTTAGACAGAGGAATATGTAGAATTTTAAAATAGAGAAAATATATGGGAAACATGAATTTTTTTGGTCTTTCGCATTAATTTCTCGAAAAGTCAAGGCATGCGGTCCCTCCTACGTGTCGCAAACATTCTTCTAATTAGGTTCAGATTGTAATGATTACCTAATTATAATTAATGTAATTAGATTATTATTATGAAGTATGTTGTAAAAGTGTACAGTTTGGATCGGGTGATCCCTTTATGCGGGAGATCATGCTGTAGCTAGCCTTATTATTATCATTACAACTATTATTATCATGAATTATTATTACAGTTAATTAAAATATATTGTGTTTACCATAATAATGTAATATAGAGTTACACAGAGCTCGACTGTGCTGTACATTATGATTATCAACACAATGCTGCTGCCCTGCAATTATTATTAAATTGACTTTTCCCAAAAATACTATTTGTATTATTTCTTATTTCCTTATAACATATCAACTTAAAATTGAATCAAATTCAATAACAAATTCAGGAAATTCTTTATCATTCATTATATATGGATCAAAGATTATTTAATTAATTATTTTAGTCTTTTTAATTATTAATTTATTTATTTTTATCCCAATGAATGTGTCATATTATAATTCAATTAATCTTTTATTATATACTTTATAATATTTTTATTTTATAAATATATGTATATATTTTCTAATTTTATTATTATTATTCTCTGTATATGTCAAATTATTATTTACAGATATTGAATTCTAATTATCTTAAATAAAGAAAATATAAAGAAAAAATAGAAAATTAAAAATTTATAAGAATTCATTAATACATTGAACATAAAATTGATTCGTGAGATTATTTTCAATTTTATTTTCAATTATGCAACAATTGCGTAGTTTTAATTATTTAAAAACAAAAAATTTTATATCATTTTTTGTTTAAAGAAAATAGTTTTTTCCTAAGAAAATTTATTTTAACTTAACGATAAATAGATATATAATGAAAAGTACAATGAATTAAAAACACAACTATCAATAGAAAGTCGATAAATCATAATTTCAAGGATACTTCAAGAATATCCATATTACCTTGAATAATTTTATACTTAAAGCTTTACTTAATGATTTCATTAAAATAATAATAAAAAATTTTAGTTTTAAAAATTAAATTGCAAAATTTAAATGAACTTTACTAATAAATAATAAAAATGAAGTTACTAATAAATAGAAAATAGGTGATTTTGAAATATACTTGAAACTTTCTATTAATGAATTTATTTGTAAATACTTAGTATTTTTTAAGGATGTCTTTTTTTATTTAATTCAAAATACTTTTTGAAATATATCCATTTATAAAATAAAATGTCACTATTTTATAATTCTTTATAAATAATAATTATCGTACTTTTATATTTATTAAAATTCTTAAATAATAAATTCTTAAATAATAGAATAAGCAAAAAGCAAAAATTATATTTCTATATAATTGCTAAGAAAAAAAGTGAGTTGAATAATTTAATAATAGAGATACAAAATAGAATTAATTTACATTGATCTAATCATAAATATTACTAGAACATATTTATTAATATATTATCCAATTTTCCAAAAAAGAAAATGTATTGGGTAATATGTTAACTATAAATGTCCATTGTTTTTTAAATTTTAATACTGGAAGAATCATCTAAAATAGAATATCTAATGATTTTTATATTAAGATGGAGAAAAAATATTTTAAGCAAATATAATATACTATATAATATAATATAATATAGTAGCAATAAATTACATTTGAATGAAATATCACATTATGTTTTTTTGAATAAACTTTTCTGAGAAATATTTAAAATATACAATCTTTTTTGTTTATGAATAAACAATTTTTTACAACTCGAAAAAAATGTTCGAAATTATTAAAAGTAATATCAAAAAATAAATTATTTGATCTTATAATTTAAAATAGTTTTTCTGAGCAATAAAATAATAATGTAATAATAATAAAATAATAACAATAGTTATTAATGTTAAAATAACGAGAAAATATAAATATGAATTCATTTAAATCTTTTTTCTTTTTTAAATGAATAATTTTTAAAAAATTTTTTATCTTTAAAAATAAAGAAATCATTCATTTTATCTTACCTTATACCTTAACTGCATTAATTTAAAGGTGAACCATTTGTACATACATAACTAGGCACCAACGAATCAAAAAAAAATTTTTGATATAAATATGATATTTATGTCCTTCTAAGTGCCCGCATTTGCTTACGACGTGCTTGAACAACACCATAAACAACTGCTGCAAGACTTCGACATCTTGCAGTATGCTTAGTCGAACTTTCTTGTTGCAAAGTCCCTTTGCCCAATACGAAATACGTCTCCATTGTTCCTTTTCCTTTAACTTCGATAAGTCCTCTCTTCTGTGTCTGATATCCTCTCGATTCCAAAAACTATTTAAATATAAATCAAATATGTAATTTGCATATATAAAAAATAATCTTTTTTTTTAAATGTATATTCTTTAATTACTCTAGCAATATCCTGTGGAACTTGTATTTTTCCCATAACACCTGTAGAATCCATACGGGAAGCCAAGTTTACCGTGTTACCCCAAATATCGAATACAGGTTTTCGAGCACCGATTACACCACCTACTAATGGACCACAGCTTATACCTACTCTTAAATCAAAATTATTGAACGAGTGTATGTTTACATCTTCAAGACGGAGTCGCATAGCTACTGCATAATCCACTAGTCTACATAAATGCTCCATATCATCTTTATTTTTATCCTAGAAAAAATATTAATATTATATAATTTTATAAAAGAGATGATGAAGTTAAAAATTGATCAAAGTTTAATTATTGTATTATTGTATAGAAAATAAAAAAAATTATATATCATTTATAATTACATTTTGACAAGGATTCAGACCAGAAGCTGCCATATAAGTAGCTCCGACTGTTTTTATCTTTTCTATGCAATGAAATCGATTTTCGTCCAGGAGTTCGTCAAAATCGGCTAAAAATAATTAAAATATATATTCATTATTGAATAAATTATATTAGTAATAAATAACAAATATTTTTAAATGTCCAAAATAACAAAATTTTTTTCACTTCAACTATAAATATATTACCAATAATTTCATTCAATAAACGTATACATTCCATTCCTTTATTAACATCTTCTGAATAAAATTCTGTAAAATTTGGAACACTAGCGAACATCACTCCAACTTTATCACGTGATTGAGAATATAACTCCTACGTATGAAGAAATGTATTAAGAAAAAATTATAATATTCATTAAATTAACAAACTCGTTAACAAATTAAAAATATAAAATTATACCTCAGGTGCTCTGTCTTGGGTTAAAAAATGATGAGCTACATGATCTGGTAGTATATTTTTTAATAGTTGCATGTTATTGTGCCGTGATTCAATCATGTCACTTAACTCTCTTTCAGCTTGCTGTTTCCAAAGGAAATCTAATCTAGATGTTACTTCTACTAATCTACCGTGATATGTAACCATCACCAAGAATACTAATAGAAATGTAAGCATTTGTGCCGAGAGAGGTATCGACATTCTAGAAATACAAATAATTATTATATATCACTATATCATTATTTTAGCAATAAGTTTTTTGATATTTTTAATATCAAATATAAAAAATATATATTTTCAATATTTTATTATTTTAATCTTTCTTGAATTATGTTATGGAAGAATTTAAATTTCATTCAACGCCAAATATTAAACACGACTTACGAATCCTCTTCATTAGGAACCGTAAAGAAATCCTTGCAGACTACGAGAATTAATACGGCATAAATGGACACGATGATTGTAGCCAATGCCGTCTTTACTAAATAATATAATTTCAATGCAGAAGCTAATGCGATCAAACATAAGATCCACGTGAATACAATGTATTCCGGTCTAACGCAAGTCCCCAAAACGATGTCCTCGTCATAGTCCAGCGAATACAAAGATTCCACTTGAGGTTTTGTTTCCGATGTCGACAAGATTCTTCCCGAGATGATGTCTTCATCCCTATTTTGAAAAAAATCTGCTATAATTTCTTCCAATCAGGAGTTTATGGTATTCGTTCATGTCTATAAAACCTGAAGAACTCTTTTCTTCTTTGACCTTTCGCCAAACTAGCCCTGGCCTTGATAAGATTCGTTTGTAGTTCTTCATCATTAGAACTATGGGATACAGTTTGATTCTCTTTAGAAGAAACGTCCTTTTGTTCTTCTGAGGATTCGTCGCGAAGAGCAGCTTCCAGAAATGTCAAAATAAATTGATCAAGACCAACAGTCGGCGCTACTAATCGTTCTGGTTGCAACGTTGGATTCATTAATGGTTGCTGTTGGAGTTCCAGAGCTTCAGGATATTGTCGAATCGACATTGGACACGCTAAAACACTAACGATCGATGTCAAAGCCATCAAACTAATTACGCTGCATATAAAGATTGTTCGGTGCTGCTTGTTGTGAACTAACATCGAAGAAGCGTGTTGTAAATATGTTGGCAAAGTTTTGAATTCTTCTGCCATCACTAGAATAGACGATGCTACTAAAATGAGCGTCGTCAACAGTAACGAACCCAAAAGAATAATACAGCTGTATGAGAGAAATAATATAAATTAATATGTTTTTAGTTTCTTGATAAATATCACAATTTATGATATTTAATTTTTTAAAGTGTATTTCAAAGATTAGAAAATTATTTTTAAAGATAATCATTATATAAAACACTGATAATTAAAATAGAATTTTTAAAAATATAATTACTTACTCTGGTAATATTACTGCTTGACAAATTGCAATAAATATCCACACGACAAAACAACAAATCATATTGGATTTAAACATATCCTCGCGTAATTGACCAAACTATAAATATATAAAATAGAAAATATTCATATCGTAAAGAAAGATTAAAATTTAATTAAATTTAATTAAATTAATTATTAACACTGAATTTACCTTTGATTCTAAACTTTCATCATTGTAACGCAAAGTCCAAGCATTTATATTCGCCGATCTCATGCGCTTATTACTCGCGGTTTCAAGACCTGCAGTTTTCAATTTTTCAACGGATGCAGCAGATACAGCTTTATTGCTCTTTGCAGAACCATTTTCTTCTTCGAGGTATTCCGATTCCAAATTACTAACCGATGTCGCAGTATTTAACTATAAAAATATAACGAATCATTAAATTTTTAAGATTTTTGTAGTTTTAATAATTATTAAATACAAACGTTTTCAAATGGTATTTCTGGTGTCCAGTCTACCCCAATATCATCTTCAGTGGAGGAATTTGGAGCACTACTATTTGTAGCTAATGGATTGTTCAATTTGAAGCTCTTTTTACCTTTATTCATATCATCCTCAGACCATATTTTTGGTCGCGAAGAATATCGTCGTCTCGATCTTAAAGGTTCCACCTGTTTAATTAAATACGTAACTACATTTCTTTCTTTTAAATAATTATCTCTTTCGGTTCCGTTTCCCGGCTCCACTTCATATACGTCATTCAAACAATTTAAAGTATCCTCCGATATATGTACTCTTCTGAAATTTATATATATATCTATTTTTTTTTAATGTATCTAATCAAATTTTTATCAAATTTATTATAAAAGAAGAAATATTGTATATATGTATCATTCGTAGAATATATTTATAATTTTGTGAAAAATGATATTTTTTACCCTGGTATTCCTCCACTTTCGAGATGATTAGCCAATGTTACATCGTAAGACCAAACATCGAATTGCCATTTTCGAAGACCAAGTACGCCGCACAATACTGAACCACTATGAATCCCTATTCTCATATTTAAATCAACCTAAATGAAATCAATTTTTTTTATATTATATATTTATATAATATTATATTTTTTTTAATTTTTAATACTATATATATTATATATTATTTATTAAGAAATTATAATTTATATTTAATTAATTTTAATGGATATTTAATGGAAGATTTTAAAATCATATGCATATGCAATTATTAAAAAATTATTTTTTTAACATATAATAACTTACTGCAAATTTTAAATTGAATGGAAGATTGCTATAAATAAATCTTTCATTTAAACAAAATTACTACAGTAATAACTATTGACAATATATTTTAAATATTTTAAGTATTTAAAAACATACAAAATAATATTAAAAATTTAAATACCTTTGTTGTATATCGCACATCTCTTATTGCTTTAATCATATGTAAACCCATTTCTACACAACAATGAGCATGATCACTTCTGGCAATCGGTAATCCACATATACAATAATAACAATCTCCAAGCAATTTAATACGTAAACAGTGATTTTCTGCGGAAAGCTTGTCGAAACGAGCGAATAAGTCATTTAATACTTTGACGAGTTCTTGAGCACTACACTGGCTGGCTAAAGCTTTATAGTAAAAATTAATGCCATAGATTAAATTGTTCAATCAAGAAATTTGTAAAAATATTTCAAAATTGCAATTAGTAACATAAAATTTTTTGCTAATGAAAATTAATATGAAATAAAAACGAATAACTAATATAATTATTTAAAATAAATTATATTCTTATATCAATAACATAATTTTTACCATTTTGATATCTTCATAGAAACATAGGAATAAAAATATATTTTAAAAAATATTAATACGTATTATATAAATTATGTGAAAAATTAAAAATTAGAAAAAGAGGTAAAACATTGATACGTACAAATATCGATATAGAAAATAATAGATTCTTAAACAATTACATATTATTTATGAATTTGTTTAAGAATTTCAATATTATAGTTCTAAAAATAGTAAAATTAGTGCAGTTTACTATCATGAGTGAATAATTACATACCAGTGAAACCTTTGATATCAGCAAAAAGTATGCTAACATTTTCATAACGATGAATATATATTCTATGAAATTGATTAGGTGTGAAAGAGATCGTTCCACCTCGAGCAGTTTCACGAGCAATATCACGGATCATTTCTTTAGCCACGAAATCTGGTAAAACTATAAAAAAATTAATCAATTATAAAATTTGATTACACATTAAAAAACATTATAGGAAATCATAGATCGCTATAATCAAAATGGCATGATATTAATTAATCAATCATTTCTTTATTCTTCCATATCCAAGCAAGAGTAACGGAATTATTTATTTTGTTTTATTCCATTGTATGTTACTTATACTTCCTAAATAAATAATCGTCGAAAAATCGATAATACATAAAAGCAAAATACTGCTAGGCTATCGGTAAAACATATCTGGCGCAATCGGGTGAAAGTGTCTAGTGACCCTTTTTGACACTCGGCTGAGCAAGTTACACGCGCTGACGAACCCCATGCTTGCGGCGCAACCCCATGCGTTTTTATTAGACTATGTTCGACATGTTCAACATATATATAAATATACTTGAATACGTATCGGAATATTTGCACCAATACGTGATACACGTGTAACACATTTATACTATATACATATATATATATATATATATATATATATATATATATATATATTGTCTCTAAACTCATCCAATTAATTGTGCAAACAATTACAAAATAACAAGTTTAATTTAAATAATGTTCTTTCAGCAAATATCACATCATTTCTATTTAATGTAATAAATATTTCTATATATTGATATTTTAAAATTTGTGAAAAATAATATTATAAATTGCTAAATGTTAAAAAATTTAAAAGAATTTAGAATTAAATTGAAAAAAAAATCATTAATAAGAAGTTTGGTTAATGAATTTGAAAATTCTGTCTCACCAGAAAGAAGTAACTTTTCTTGTCGATTGTTCTCATTTTGAGTCCGTTGCCGGGTTTCCATAGATCTGTGCGTTTCAAGAAAAGCCTGTCTCTGTCCTCTGTCTGTCAAATATTTAGTGTACATGCCAGCTAGATTCATTGCAAGATAAAGAAGGACGTTGGTTGTTAGCATACGAACTATGCACGTAATATCATGCAACTGCAATTGCAAAATTAAATATATGTATTTAAAGAAAGCTGCGAAATCAAAGAGTATTGCACTAAAAAAAAACAAAGATTGATAATCAAGGAATAGAAGAATTAACTTGGAAAAATAAATCAAAATATAAATCAAGGATTCTTACATATGTTGGATCTCGTAATAAAGTTATTCCTGCCATCACCATGTGAGTTAAAGCTGTCCCATAACCGGCAAGGACACACCATCTCAAAGGTAATGGCAACATGGCGTATGGCGCGTATACGACAAACAAAATATACCACATAAGACGTTGTTGACTAGAGAAATCTAAACCAGCTCCTATAAAACCTGCAATTAACATGAAGACATTGATACATAAAATAAATTCATTTTCAATTCGAAACCTCATTTCGTCAAAGCGTAATGATTGTTAATTTTAAATAATGGTAGAGGATAGTCAATCAATAGTAACCCATGCCTAGATTTTATAAGTTTGTTCCATCGCGTCTCTCTCTCTTTCTCTCTCTCTATGGTTCGCTGAACATTCAAGCAATTCGCTGGACCGCCAACGCACGAACCAGTGGAGCAAAACTCTATTCGGTAAACAAAGATACAATCTTCCCATATATATGTATCTTTATGAATATATATTAAAACATTGCACGATGCTATACATGCATCGACTTTTATGTTTAGTTACAAAAAAAATCCTCCATTCGCAAAAAAAAAGAAAGAAATATAATTAAAAGTTACATGTAATATATATTTTTATATCATCACCTTGTGAATTGATCAGTAACCAAGTGAATATGGAAGCCCAATATAAATAATTATTGGAAAAGCACCGCCACCAGCCAAGAATGCAAACAACCAAGTTTGCCGCCATACAGCAGGATACCCAAGATAAGGACTCGACTAAACCACTACTATTTTTGTCTCTCTTCCATAACCATATCGCCATAAGAATGATCTGACATCATCATTACATGATATGAAATAGAAAATAAGAAACGATATTCAGAATATATTTCATAAAATCAAAGTAATAATTATTTAAGAATTAGTTTACCTTTAGACTAAGATCAACGATATTCAACATGATCAATGATTTCTGCCGTTGACGATTTGAATAATGCAAATACGATGTCTCTAATTGTTTGCTATGGAAGCTATTCGACAACGATGGACAAAATATTCCCTTATAAAGCACGCCTTTCTTGAAAACATCTGAAAATATCCAATCCTATTTATAGTCGAAGGTTGTAATATATAATAAAAATTAATAATAATATGAGTGGAATGTTAAATAATGTTTATCAGATAAATATTTATCAGATGAACAAGATATAATATAAAATATTGAAAATAATTAATCGAATATTAATGAATCAATATCATTATTATAAATATATATTTTGTGATTGTAAAAAATAAATTATTAGAATAATAGCACTGATTTCTTAAAATATTTAATCAATAAACATTTTTTATATTTTCAAGAATTTTTATATTTATGCAAAACAACTATTGTAAAACGGTTTTTTTACTATCTTTTAATTTTTTGATATCTTTTTTTTTTGTCAAAGAATATTTAATAATTTATAGTAAAAATTTCTGAAGAATTTATAAAGAAATTATTAAATATATATATAAGCAAACCTCGTTGCGCTTGAGATTCAGTATCGACAGGCTCCTCAGCAAGAACTACATCCGGGTCGGTAGAAATATCCGCATCCTCGATTGGATCGGTTGTTTCGTTGATGTCTGGAACTTCCGGATCGTTGTTGGACTTCCGGTCTTCCCATGCCGCCAATCCTTCCCTCCCCAGCCGCTCGGAAGTTAGCTTCTTCACAGCCTTGATCCATAATTGTTTCCTCGGGGAAATACTCAACCTATCGACGTTAAAAAGTATCACGAATTATTAATTAAATTTAGATAAATAATATTTTCAAGAACATCTAAAACATTTAAGAAATTGATACACGAATACATACTAAATACATATTAAGTATGTATATTTTTGTATTGCACAAAGCAATTAGAAGATCGTGTATTTTTTTAATATTAATAATATTTATAATAAATTAATATTTTTAAAAAGTATTTTAAATTTTATTTTAAATTATAAAATATTTAACATATTAATATTTTCATTATTAAAATTATTAAAATATACAGTGTCTTGGAAAGTAGATGCGAGACTTCAAAAATTTATAGTACACATCAAAAAGGATAAAAAAGTTAGTTTACTAAATATAAAAAATTCAAATATCATTAATATAGATTGATATAATCACGCATATTATATTTCACATGACAAATATTGTATTTATTTATGTATGTAATTAATTTTCTCTCATGGAGGTTATATTTAATTTATTTATACTATATATATTTATAATTCTCTGTAAGAATTGATTGTAAATTTAAAATAAAAAAAATATCATTAGGAAATATCATTTCAGAATTATAAAATCTTTTCAAATTTAAATATAAAAGAAGTAATAATATTAACAACATAAGAAATTTTATTAGTTCACTTCTATCTACATCTTATCGAATAAGTCGTTAAATCAAACAAAGTAAACATAATGCACTTTAACATTACGTTGTACCGATGTTATTCAGCAGTAGTAATAAAAAATGTATAAATATACTATTTTGTTATTTTATTATATTATATTACAAACAATTAATTTATTTTTATTTTATTTAATAACGGTTTATATACTGCAAAATTTGTATTACAATATTATATTTTTATTATAAATTATTACATACAATTTATAATTTTCTTAAAGTTTCTCATCAACTTTCTAAAACACGTTATATATAATATATAATATATCATATATAATATATATAATATATTATATATTATATATTATATATTATATAATATATATAATATATTATATATTATATATTATATATTTATAATAAAAAAATATATTGATTATATAAAAAAAATAATAATTAATAAATTAATAAAAATGATATTTTATATACATGATATAATTATTAATATTTAAAATTTAACTAATAGAATAAAAAGTTCTATTTGCATATTTTACAAAATTTAAATATAAATATAAAAATTTGTAAATATGAATTTTTCATAACTTATGAACTATTGGATAATTCACAAAGTGTTCACAATCCCCTAATTATTTTGAGCCTTATATAAATAAAATAGTTGCAAAACACTTTGATGCAGGTCACGATAAGTAGGTAACAACTTTTATTGTTTTTAAATTTTTAACATGATCATATTTAATAGATTTTTAAATTATATAATATTATTTGTGTATTGATAAATAATTTTAATATTGATTCTTCCTAGGAATTCTATTTTATAATGAAACAATAAATGAAATCAATTCACGAAATAAGTTTACTTTTAATGATTAATGGAAAATAGTAAAATAATTCATTATTTTCGAAATAAATTAAATTTTTTCTTTATTTTATTTGAAATAATTCTATATTTCTCCATTGCAATATTTTCTAAGTAAAAAACAATTGCTAACTTTGAATTATATTTATGTAAAATGTGCAGTTAATATTAGATATCCTTTGTGTGTTATAAATAATAAAATCTCATACATGCATCTTCAATTTAAAATATAAAAAGAATAACATATATAAAACAAAAAAATTAATAAAAAAATTATTGATAAAAATGAATAAAAAAATAATAATTATCTTAATATTATTAAATCAAAGATAATATTACAATAAATTAAAAAAAATAAGAAATTATATAATTTTTTTTTATAAATAAAAAAATTCTTAATTATCTTCTTAATTATCTTTAATTTTTTATTAAAATATTTGATTTTGTAAAATTCTCAATGAAACTTAAAATGTTTTAAAATTATAAAATGTATATGATATATTAAACAAAAAAAATAAAAAATTAAAAAAATATACATAATAGAATATGATAATTCAATTATTTTCATTTATAAATAAGAATGGGAAAATTCTTAAAAACAATTTTTGCACAAAAAATTCTATGAAAACATATTTGACTAACATTCACACGTTGTCAAAACGTTTTATGAACTCGAAAAATAGTGTTCGCGTAAAAATACATATAGATGATACATCATAATTAGTGCACACATATTTTTAAATGTGTAGCACTATCGATCCAGATACATTTCTTACACGTACATCGTGATCTATCATCCCAGATATTATTAAAGCCACTGCATACAAAGAAACGAAGAAAAAAAAAAGAAAAAAAGAAAACAAAGCATAGTGTCCATTGTGAACAGTATCAAGTGTGTGCATGTGTAAGCACGTCGAGAGGTGTGTTACACTATTTGGAAGAACACAAAAAAATCTCGTTCGATACACCTGCAAAATATGAAACTTACCGAACAGTGTTATTGTGTTAATGATGTGTCGCATTAAACAAAGAAATAATTGAGTCTTCCTTGCGTGATATAATTATGTACCTACTATCATTTTTTTTCATCGCGTGTAAAAAAAATAAAAGAAAAATGGAGGAAAAGGTAAATACTTACTCATTGATGCCCGCGACATCACTGTCCAGCATCATGCTCCAGGTCTGTTCTGTAATCATTATCCCCCGGATGATCCGCGAAACGAACAACTGCTCACGTTGTGATTGTCAGCTGTGCAATTGCCTTAGTATCCGGCATTTTCACACACCTTAAACCAGAACTTGTTAAAAAAGAAAGCCAATTTCTCTAATGACCCGCCCTGGTTCAAATTTTTTCTTTTTACCGCACCAACAGAACAATTTTTATTTTATCAAATTGCAAACATATATCAGGAAATTTCATCTTTGACTTGCTTGTTTGATTTGATTTATTTTTTTTTCTCTTAATGATCAAAATGTTGGTATGAAGTTATTTTAAAATTATAATCCTTTCTTTTACATTCGAACTAGTCAAGTTCGATCGCGCCAACAGATTTCCGAAAGACGTATCCGGAAACAAAAAATATCTGTCCATATTAATGTACAATCAAAATTTCATTTTCTTATTAGTTTCATTTAGTATTTTTATTGTACATATCTTTATTCTAGTATTTTCATTGTACATATCTTTTATCCTAATCAAATATTATATAGTACTGCAATATTTAAGTGTTTTCCCTTCTTTTTCGCAATATCTTGGATATTATTATTATTATTATTGTTATTCTTATTAAATTAAATAATTATTCACATAAAAATTTTCTAAAAAATATAATAATATTATATAAAGATATCATAATAATAGATTTTCCTCGGTCTTCATGAAAAATGATTACATTATAACATCACACAACAATGGAACTTATTTTTACATTTAATAAATAGATATCTCAAAAATTATTAAAAAATATTTTTAAAATAATAGAATATTTATCAAATTGAAATAAATTAGCTATTAATGTTTTTAAACATCTTCACTGATAGTGATTAAATTTGAAAACACAATTAAAAATGATCCGTGATAATTCAATCATGGATAAAAGATTCACGAATACCGACGAGATTATTAAAAAGCGAGTAAGAAGAGAAAACGCTGAAATGGTAAAAAAATGGAATAATTTTGATGAATGAAATATTTGAATTTTGTTTTTACGTTACCTGTCGTCTCCCGTCTACAGTTGATAAAAATAAACAAGCAATTCTATAAGATTGCTTCGATCCAGCATCAAGATTACTACCCACGAGCGAAACTAGTGACAAATGTCGAAAATCGCGAGAGTGCATTCGCTAACGATAAAACCCGCGCTTCTATGAGCGAAATCGGTTACCGAGTCAGTACCAGAACTTCAAACGAGTGAATATAACGTAAACTTGTCACCGCGCGATGGCTCTCTTGACGTCAAATAGCTTGCTTCACCCCCTCTAGCGTAGAACAAAAAAGAAGGGATATTTGAGAAATGGTAGTAAATAATAATAAACAATATAAAACTATAATCTTAAAAATATATAGATTAGAATTTTTAATTTATTATATAATTTAATAACGTAGAAAAAAAATCTATTTTTTATCAAATTTTTTGTAAAATTTATATAAAAAATATTACTTTTGAAAATTGATTTAAGATTTTATACATCAATAAAAATAATTTTAAAACATGAATATAAATATTTTCATATTGCAGGTTTACTAAAATTGAATAAATGAAAATAAATGAAATTGAATAATTGAAATCAACATATAATAAACATAATAATCGATGATCATTGACATAATGCGTACACTTTCTAATACACATGATTTATAATCCAAATACACATTTAATATAAATGCAATTTATTCATCATACCGATCAATAAATGCAGCATACGCAGGAAGTCATGATTTTAAATATATAAAATAGAAATGTATATAATTAAAAAAACATATAATTTATTTAGAATTTTAAAAATCTTGCTTTTAATATGTATGTAAATAGTGATGATAATGCATGCTATGAATAACAAATTTTTATTCTTAGAAATAAAAAAATTTCGTATGCTATCTCCATGTTTTCATAATAATCGAAATTTAATTAATATTAAATATTAACATTTAAAATTTTTGTTTAAATTTATAATTTTATATCAAAAAATATAATTGGTAATTTCTCGAATTCTTGAGATATTGTGATATAAATTAAAATTAAAAAAAATAATAAAAATTAGACTAATTGTATAAAATTACCAATTATAGGCTATATTTTCATAAATTAAAATTATATTTTTTCAAATTTTGGAATTTAATGTTTTTTAAAGTAATATTTACAACATTTCTTAAAAATTTACAACTTTTTTCAAAATTATCTTTTAAATGCATAAATTTATAATATAGACAAGATATAGACAAGAAAAAGCAAATAAGGACAGAAAGATAAAGTTAAAAATTAGAATAATAGCGCCATCTCATCAAAATATCATAAATGAAACTAAATCAAATAAACAAATGATAAGAAAAGAAATAGAATAAGAATTGACTATCAATGCTATCTCTTCAATACCAAAAGATATCTAAAAAAATTTTTAAATTATTTTTCTAAAAATATTCAAAAGATGGCACAAACTCTCAATTTTTATTCTATCTTATCTTACTTTTGGCTTTATCTACTGAGCAGTATCTTTATCTATCTGTCTTGAAAATATTCTTGGCAATTAAAAGATGGCGCTAATAGTTAATTTTAATTTATCTTTATTTCTTCTTATCATTTGTCCTCTTTATTTGATTAATTTATTTGCGACATTCTGAAAATGACGCTAATTTCTAAGTTTTGATTCTATCTCTGTCCTTTTTCTATTATTTGTTTTCCTTATCTATATTTGTTTTGTAAAATCTCAAAAAATGATTTTGATATTTAATTAACAATCGAAAATTGGCAAGAAAAAAAAAAAATAAAAATTAAATATATATATAATTTAATTAAATATATATATATATATATATATATATATATGTAAAAATTTTAATATATTTATAAAAATATTTAAAAATATTTAAATATATTTGTAATTTTTGAGGAATTGATTACAGAAGCTAAAGCAAATATAAAAATTGATATATAAAAATGTTGATTAAAATTTACTTATTAAATTATAAATAATTGAAGTTTGCTTTAGACGAAATGAGATGACAATATGGAAAAAAATAATATAGATAATTATTTCATATTATTTTTCCAGCATTGTTCCTACCTCATTTCATTTAACAATGAACTTAAATTGTTTATAAATTAAATAAGTTTTAATTGATATTTTTATAAACTAATTTTTGTGTTTCTAATTTTTTATTTTTTAAATTGGTTCTTCAAAAATATCTCACGAATATATTAATATTCCATATATATAATATGTTTGTATTGAAAATAAATAGCTATTCGTTACATAGTTACATGTAAAATTTATGAATTATTAAAAATTACATAGATTGAAATTCTGATTCAATTATTGCACGTATATTAGTGATATGTTAATATTTTCAAAGGAACTTATTTAAAATAACAATTATACTTATGAAAACTTTAATATTTATTGGCACCTTTTATTAAGTTATTATTATCAAAAATAATATTTTACCGTAACGTAACATCAAGTTACAATATTGAGTCTTAATATAACAAAATGAAATATTTTTCACAAAAAGCAGTAAAATTTGAAAAATATATATTATATTTTAATAAAATATTATATATATGTCTAATCTAATACTGAAATAAGGAAATTAATTACCTATAATAAACTAAAATGTTATTTTTCTTGTGTTAATCAAAAACAATTGAAACATATATAATAACACATTATAATAATCTTAAATTATTTTAACAGCTTAAATTAGAAATAACAATATTGACAATACGTTATAGTACGAAAAGAGGATCATATAAAACAATGAAAATGTTTATCACATACAGAACACAAAAAATAATTTGTAATCATTCAAAAATATTTGTTATCATTTAATATCCTCATAAAATTATAAATAAGAAAAAATTAATGAAAAAAAGCGCATACCAATGTATTAGAAGAAATGGAATGCTATCTATTTTCGCCAAAATATTTTTGTCTTTTATGCCACAGCCAATTTATGTAATTATATCGCATGACAATAACAAGAACTAAACAAGAAAAAAATATTTAAAAAATCAAATATCTTAAAAAAATAGAATATACTAACAAAAATATATGAAAAAATATATGAATATATGAAAAAGTATGTGTTCAATTACTCTGCAACATAAAGAAATTATTCAAAAATTAAATATATAGTCTTAGTCACAAATCTAAGAATACATATATATCATTTTTAAAAGTTAGATTAATAAATTACTATTTTTGAAAAAATAAAGAACTATAATTCTTAAAGGATATTATATAGATATAGATATAATATGTATATACATACACATTTGTTTGGTGCATGTTTATACATTCATATTACTATTATTTTTATTTTTAATTTTTTTTTTTTTTTATGAATTATCAATGTCTAAGTATTTTGTAAATACTATTAAATAAAAATATTACTTTTATATACAAACAACTATGTTCTCAAACGTAAAACTGTACAAAGTTTGTTTAGCATAAATATAGGAAACAATTATTAATTTGTAGGTACATATATTGCATACCAAAGATCAGAAACTAGTTAGTTTCACTATGATAATTTTGTTTTTTTTAACTATATCCATGTATGCATATTATGCATGTTTCTTTAATCAATAACTGTAGCTCGACCTTCTTCTACTAAAAGTCGATCAATGTAAATGTCTTCAGCTGTATTAACATCTATTAATTTTAAACCCAATATAGTATCAGCAGGAGACAATCCATCAGGTTTGGATTCAACAACTATTGATACGAAATTTTTATCCACAACTAATTCTTGAAATCTTAAACTATCTTCAACAGACCAGTCAACATTAATAGGTCGTATGCCTGTTTTTGTAAATTTATAAAATTTACAAAATAAAATATTTTTAGTAATTTAAAAATAAATTAAAAGTAAAAAAAAGTAATTACATACCAGCGAGTCTCGCTTTAATAGCTTGATATGGTAGTTCTAAAAATTGGCTTTTCAAAGGTTGTAATTTATTTAATGGCAGTACTGATACATCTCCAAAATCACAAAAGTAAACACTAACCATATTTTCTTTAATTATACTTGAAATGCATACCCTTAAAAATAATTGAGAATAAATAAAAATGACGTATAAATATTAATAATTCTATATTTAAAATTTAAAATTTGTATTAATAAGTTATTTTTTATTTATACCTATACCAATGACCATCAATATGCTGGGCTGCATAAAGTTTGCCTTCTTTTATTAATTCTAAAGTTGGAGCTGAACCTTTATATGTTTGACAAGCTTCTTGTAATGAAATCATCATTGTCTAAAATATAAATATAATTAATATTATGTATAAATATAATTAATATAATGTATGTATATATATAATTAATATTAAATATAAATATAATTAATACTATTTCCATATAAATATCATATAAGAAATATTAATAATCAATGTATTTTATATAATTATAAAATTAAATAAATAAAAAAATAATATTTACTTCTAACAATTGTTTGTCATCAAAAGGTTGAATAGTAAAATTTCCAGGATGAGCTGCCATCGTTACATGGACATCGAAATATTCACCAATACCAGAGATTTTTGGTGGTTTTAAAGACTTCACAACTTCATCGTCATCATCTCCTGCGAGTTTAGAATTTATACGTTCTATACGTTTTCTTGGTTTTACATTATTGTTACCATCGCCATGTGTTCTACAAATATAATGAAGTTGTTATTTTATTTTCTTTATTAATATTTGTAAATATTTTTGTATGCTATACTTTGTAAGTTCTTCTTCAAGAGCTAGAGTATTATTTACAGAAACAAGCATGTTACTTGGTTGAATTCTTTTAAATAATTCTACAACTGGTATTCCATTTAGAGATGATACTACTTTTACAAGAAGTGATTCGCCTTTTGGTGCAAGTTCTGCAAGTTTTGCAACCATCTTTTCATTGAACATTGATTTATCAATGTTATGAAGATGTACTTTCAAAGCCTATTATGAATATATTAAAATTTATTTTAATATATTTTTAAATTTTTATCCAATATTCAAATTTAGTTTACCTGAGGAGGATAACTTGCTAAAACTTGAGATAACGTTTCTAAAGAAAGAAGATTGTTTTTCGTTGTAGTGACAGTTTTACCAAAATCAATTAAAAATGCATTTAATTGATTGTAAGAATCATCACTTAAAAGTTTTCCTCTGTACCAATTATTATTTACTGATACAAAATATGTTTTACTAGAATCAACTGTAGTTACAATACAGT
Organism: Apis mellifera; assembly: GCF_003254395.2. Classification (NCBI taxonomy): domain Eukaryota; kingdom Metazoa; phylum Arthropoda; class Insecta; order Hymenoptera; family Apidae; genus Apis; species Apis mellifera. The sequence continues at coordinate 4,820,648 of NC_037647.1, forward strand.
TTTCTAGATCTTCTGAATTTAATCCAGTACAAATTAATCGATTTAATAAACTAACTAAAAGTTTCATACTTTCACATTGTACTTGTACATAAATGTCACCATTCTGTTCTATGTGAGAAATAAATACTTCAGATACTTGTCCTTCCTATGTATAATAAGAAATTATTTTTTATTGAAAATTTAAAAATACTTTTCAAATTGTTATTTAATAATATTTTATTATTAAAATAAAAATACTTACAATATCTAATTTAGGAGCAACTATTACACTTTGTAAAATTTGTTTAAACAATTCTATATTTAAATTGATATCATCTGGTCCATCTGTGTCATAAAATACAACTGTTGCAGAAGGTTTATTTTGATCTTTGTTACGACTTAATACTTCAACATAAAAAGCACGATCAAGCAAAAGTTTTTCAGCTTGATTAACAATGCTATCACAGTCACTGAAGTCTTCCAAACCAGAAAGACACAGTCTTAATGCCTTTAGGTAATTTAATACAGTTCCTATGTATTCTTGGTTATATAATAAAATTTGTAATAAAAAATAACATTCTTACTTGAGCAGGAAGCACACAAAACTTCTTATCCAATATTTGCAATTTACTATAATGAAAAGTATCCTCATCACCATAATCAATAAATGAAACTGTAACCATTCCATTTGCAACATTATAATCTACACAACGTACTCTGTGCCATGATTCATCTTCAAATATAACATAATAATTTCCAGTTTCAATAACTAATGGTTTGATAGATTGTTGAATTTTACTATAATGTTGACTCATTTCAGTGGACATAATATCAAATTGTTCCTATACAGAAATAAGAACTATAAAATATTATAAAATAAAAATTATAAATTATGAAGTTCTTTTGAACTTACACTGTATGCATCTCCTACAATTCTAACCCATATTTCAATAGTACTCATAACACAAGTAACAGATACAATCCAAAAATCTTCTTCTGGTAATTGCAATTGTCCAGGCGCAACAGGACCAATTGGATTTAATTGTATTTTATCTGTCTTTGATGATATTATATTACGTATCTTGAAAAAAAATTATGTATTAAATAATAATTTTATTTTTTTCTTATATATATACAATAATAATCTATAATTTATAAAACATATTAATTTACCTTTTCAGGGGACGAAATAAACCGACGTAGAATTACTGAATTATCAACACCTTTTTCTAAAATGATTTCCGGACTCGCCTCAATAGTTTTTTCCCAGTTTCCTGGCAAAATTTCCTCAAATTGTTGTTTATAATACATAGGAATCTGATGCATAAAAATACCATTTGGATGGGCATCTATTATCGATAAAACTCGTCCTTTTATTACATTTTTGTCTTTAGTTTCATTAAAACTAAAAGATAAACCATATTTCTCAGTAAGATCGAGTAAAGCAAATTTTGCTGCAAGTTTTTGTGCTTCATCTTCAGAACGTGCTTCTTCTGGGTAACTTGAATATCCATGAGGACCAATCTAAAAATTTCATTATTTTAAATATTATTTATATATATATATATTTATATTTACTGTACATTTTACTTAAATATAATATCTAATATGTGTAAAAGTATTAAAATTTTATTACAAACCTTAACTTGTGCAAATACAGTTGGTTCTTTAGTATTTTTAATTGTTGTAGGACAAATTTGATATACAGGTTCAGGAAGATTTAAGGCATTAGCTCTCTTTTTCAATTCATTTCTTGGATCAATATGTTGTGGTTTTGGTATATTTTTTTTAATATTATCTAATGGTATCTATAAATATAATTTACTAATATATAATAATTTTTTTCAATTGCTTACTATCCATATACAAACACTTACAATTGAATTTATTGATGATTGTTGCAATTTTGTTATATTACCATCTGCTAAAACTTGACCAGGTGAAAGAGGTGATAACACTTTAGGTTCATGAGAAGATGTTGAAATATTAGTATGTAAATTCAACAATGAAGATATATTAGAATTTACTTTGAGTCTGTTACTTAAATTTGAAGTTTTTTTAGGAAGCATTTCCAAATTATTATCAGCAGTCTTTGGTTTTTGACTTATCACAGGCGTTATTGCCTTTAAATTGTTTTTTATTTGTGATTCATCTCTAGGCTTATTAATAATACTTTGATTTGATGATAAAACAGAATTCATTTGTTTATCTTTCAGTCTCTAAAAATTAATATATAATATAAAATTAATATATAAATTTTACTTTTTTTAATGAAATATAAAATAAATATATAATAATATCATCAATTATATGTTACTTACTTTGCTAGGAGAGCTTGGTGGAATTCCACAATTAGATTGTATATATCTAGGTTTCTCATTATTTTGATGAATAGTAATTTTTGTAGACATAGCAGAAAATGATATATTTTGTCTATAAAAAATATTCAATACATAATTTCAAATATCTTTTAAAATTTAATATATGTAAACAATGTAAACAATGTAAACAAAATTTTAAAAATATAAAACTTTTTTTTATATAAAATAATATTTTCTAATATCATCTATGATATATGATATATATATATATATTCAATTTAAAATTACCTTCCATTTATTTGTGAATATACATTATTATTGCCACTTTTATTGTGAACATTTTTTTTTGTCATCATAGGTTGACGGAATGGTGTTGGTTTTCGAGTATTTACCTAAAATAATATAATATTTAAAAAAATACAATATAACAAAATAATATAAAATAATATAAATGAATAATAAATTTACCAATTTTTTATATTTTCTAGTCACTGTTTTTTGTCGTGCAATTAATTTTGTAATATGTGCAGATTCTTCACTAGGTATAGCCTCCACAAAACATTCTCCTGCCTTTTCAATAATTCTGACACTTTGTACAGTACGTAAAAAGGCAACTAAGGACTGATATCCTAATTTTCGAAATGGTATATTTTCATCAATGAGCATTTTATAATCTCCTATAAAAGTTGTATAAAATTAAATTTAACATTTAAAAATATATATAGGAATATATATAATTATAAGAAATCTAAATATATATATATATAAATTGAATAAAATATAATAATAAAAATAAATATTTCTATTTTTAAAAAAAAACTTACTATTTAGGTCTTCCATTTTGACACCACCTTTTGAAGATATAAGACATGCACGTAAATTTTTTATTACTTCTTCTCTTTCCATTATTGCTTCCTTATATATTTAGAAATATTAATAAATGTATAAATTATAATTACAAAATAATATTCTGAAAACATTTATAAGATATAAATAATTTAGAATGATTTTTAATGAAATATGATCTAAATAATATTTCTAATAATTACCAATTAAATATTTATATAATATAATAAATATAATAAATTAATATAATTACTGATTAGATATTTATTTAATTGGTAACTAATTTTAAATATATTATAGAAACAAATTCATTTATAAAATAAATTTAGTTGTAATAACTAAATATATAAAATTTTTATCTAAATAAGTAGAAACAAAAAAATATTTCTGAATAATGTTTTTATGAAATATTTTTTAAAAAAATCTATAATTTTTTAATTTTTATGTTTAAATTTAAAAAGTGTTATTATATTATATATATAATATATAAATTTATAATATATGACAATTGGATATTTGATATTTTTTAATGAAATAAAACAAAATAATATAATAATTTTTTAAAATTTACTTATTTATATACTGTGATTGTATCATATTAATATTAAAATGAAACAAATGATTAAAAATATTCAATAATTAATTTTTCGACTTATAATTACAAACTATTGTAACTCGGACAATGCCGGCAAATGGCGGTCAAATCGGTACTGTAGGAATTGATAAAATACACAATTATACAGAATTACTTCATATATGTTAACAAAGCAAATATTTATCAATTGTTTAAAATAATAAAAGATCCTATTTTCGATTTGATATATTCTATAAAAAAAAAAGATTTTCACATTCAAATACTTACATTCCATTATCTGTCATAATGAAACAAATTTACATTATAAAATTTTATTATAAAATATTATATATGTATAATATGTATATAAATATATATATTTACTAATGTATTAATTCTTTGTATTTAAAATAATATACATTTTATATATATTTAATATTTCAACAATTATAATAATTGAAACTATACAAATCGTACAAGAATAATATCATTGAATTATGCATTTTTATAACTAAAATAATTATAATGAATGATGTAAATATTATAAATATATATTTTACATAAATAAGTACATCATTACCTTGACGTCATATAAACTGATAAAACCAATTATAGTTCTTTATGACATGTAATGAGTACATACTTACATATATAAAATTATACGTAAAAAAGCAATGGCAACAGCTGTATGTCAAATTACAAGCAAGTAACATATTTTTAATAAATACCAATGTCACGTATTAATGAAAAAATAAATTGTAATATATGATAATTTTAATTCTATTAAAACTTCAGAATAATTTGAATAGCGATAGAATACTTAGAGAAAAAATTGGGCCACCGTTATATATGTATAAAAATTGAAAATACCTTTTCTTTCTTCAAATATCGCATATATATAATAGATCATAAATTTTTCTTCCAACTGCACTGAACTTCACTACTTCTTGTACAAATGTACCAGTATTTGGCAACAACTCGATAGATTCTAACATTCCCTCTTCTTTATTCTTCGTGAAAACTGATTTCCCAACTCCATTACATCTCCGCAGAGTAACTGTCTAACATACTATTTGTTGAAGTAACACGAACTGCCACATTCGTCCAATCAGACTTGTTCTTAACCCCTCTATCTCTCAATAATAAACCAATCATCAGTTAGACTTAAAAAAGCGGTATATTTGGAAACTCTTAATTTTCTATTATAATTATATTTTTTTAATTATTTATAAATCTACTAAATTTATTATTTATATCACGTATTACATAAACGATAAGTTATTACTAATTTTAATTATATAATATTATAATAATAATATATTATATTGAATATCGAAATAATTAAAAATTTAATTAAATTATTTTAAAATTAAATTGTAATATAAGTAAGCTATGCATTTAAGCTATGAATTAATTATGATAATTTAAATAATTTTATATATTAGAAATATAATCTGATAATTGAAAAAAAATTTAAATATTTTGATTTAATTAATAGATCATGAATTGAAACTTGATCTCCCTGTTATTTATCTATAACGTATTTATGTTTCAAATTACTTGAAATATAATACATTTATTCTATTTAGAAACAATTCTAGATAATCTTTTAATAACATAATTCTCACATTCATAAATTTAATATTTATAGAAAATTTATAAAAATTTATAATATTTATAGAAAAAATATTTCTACAATAATAAAACATAACAATAACAAAATATAAATATAGAAAAAATATATATAATAAATAATATTAGTAAATTTTTTACAAAATATTAAAATTAATTTAAATAAAAAATAAAATTCAATTAAAACAAAAGAAAAAGATTTCGCGCATTTAAAATAATATAAATATTTTATGACATTTGCTAATATTAAAACAATTAAAAAGAAATTTTAAATTATAATAATTATAATAATTTTTTAATTAATAATATATTATAAGCACATTTATTTTAATGATATTTCTTTATAGAAAAAAGAAAGCTATATATATATATATATCAATGCGGCTAAAATATTGTTTATATATAAAAAAATAACTGCAATTTCAAATTTTTTGACAAATAAGAAAATATGTATATTTTATATATAATATACATTATATAATAATTATATAATAATATATATATATATATATATATATCTCTAAAAGTTTTAAGCATTTTTAGACAAATATAAATCAGAAGATTCTTTACAATGCACTTAAAAGAAAGCTATACGGAAAATTTTATAAATTTCCACAAAAACAGCTAATTCTTGAAATAAAACAGATGTCCTTTATTTTTTATAACGTTGACCTGAAATTGGAGAAAGGATACTTTCTCCGTTGTTTGTTCTTTATAATACATAGTAAAAGTCAATAGCTTTAAGAAGTTATTGAGAAACTTTGATTCAATTTTTAAAAAATAATTAAAAATTTAAAATCTTTTACATATTATCATTCAATTCAATGATATAAAATGATTATTTATAGCAAGAATATATTAAGAATCAATGTATAATGATAAAATCTCCAAAAAAATCTGTACTTGCAAAAGAATTATTATTGTTATATTATTATTATTATATTTCTATATTATTAAGTTTTAGCATATTTTTAAAAATAACAAAAACATTAAAATAGACAGAAACAATAAATAAATAAATAATAAATACTTAATGAATAATGATCTATTTTTTATAAAATGTAAAAGATTTAAAATCAAGTTAATCTCAATAGAGCTTACATTTTCTTATAATTATTATAATTCTTTGATAATTTTTAGAATATCGATTTTAATGGTTTTGAAATGTTATCAAAATCAAATTTAATTTAATAAATGCTAAAGTAAGAAGTAGAAATTAAAAATTATCAGATATTATATTAAATCTTATCGAAAAAATCGAATAAAATTTAAAAAATATAGATTGATATAAAAAAATATGAGTGTAGAAAAATATTGTTTATATAAACGAATTATTTCAATTGATAATTATATAATACAATAATGAAATATTGATTAATTAAATAATGAATATATAATGATATTTTTAAAAAGTTTAGTTCTTAAACATAATTCTAAATAGTTATATTATTTTTTAAGATACAATCAATTTTTCAGTTATAAAAAATATAGAATCTGTTATTATCTGAATACGTTTGACAATTGAATACTAATATTTTTTGAATAATTTTGAACAAAAATTTTTTCAATAATTTTTTTTATGATTAAACGATTTGATTATCTATAAATGAAAAAAATTCAATTAATCGAAGATCAACAATATGTGTTGTCCTGACTTCCCAATTTTTAATAATTTTGTGATCATTTATAAAAAGGAACAGTCTGCTATTAGATTGAATTTTTTTTAAAGATTATAAGTAAAAATATATAAATTTCCATTTAAAAAAATTAATTTGATTTTAAAATCTTATATTATTATTTCTATAATTAAATTATATAATTTATAACATAATATATTCTTCTATATTTTTTATAAAAACATTTTGAAATTTATTTTGAAGAAACATTACATGATTTTTTTTTTAATAATAATATACATATATATAATATTTCAATACAGAATGATTTGTAATGTCTATAGTATAAAGAAATTTATGGCTTAAAATAAAACATAATGAAGTTTTGTTTTTAAGCATATCAAATTTGATTAATTTATCGATCAACTTCCTTAATAAACTTGAAATTTGTTTTTCTTTGTATATACTTAATAATTTTCAAATTAATTTAGTTATTTTCAGAAAACTTTTAGTATTATATTATTGAATTTTATTTGTATGCGTATATTCATGACAATATGTATGTATATTATGTATATATATATCGGCTATTTAAAAATGGCAAACTATATGCATATATATAATAATATAACAAGTGAGCTTATTCAAGATCTATTTCCTTATAGATTTAAAATCTATTTATATTAAAAACATATTAACAGAATATTAATACATTTTATGGGACAATAAAATAAAATATTATAAAAAAAAAACAAAAATTATTAAACGAAAATTGGTTGATTATTAATTTGGCACTTATTTATTAAATTATAACTTTATTAAAATTTAGATAAAATGAAATTATATTAGAATGAAATCTTTATCACACTGTTAACTTGTTCTATTTTCATTTTTGGAATCTAATGGAAATTTAAATTGCTTATAATTTAATAAATAAATCTCAATATCAATATTTTTATATATTAATTTTTATATCTACTTTGCTTCTAGAATCAATTTTCCAAAGATACTCCACGAATATATTAATATTCTGTGTATGTATAAGTAAAAAATTAGCTTCGAAAATTGTAATTTCGATCCAGAGATCATTTTATATTTTATTTTCGCATTCCACAGATCCAAAGAATCCATGGAATGTTCAAACTCATTGAATGAATGAATACTAAACGTGCTGATATTTGTTCACCCGTTATATCGTGTTTATATCAACAGTTGAAACTTGTGATCACAATTGTTACGCGTGCTAAATACATATAGATAGAATTCAATAATAGTACTAAATGTTTTTTGCAAATAATTCAAAAATTAAGACCAATTGTCGATTATATGAAAAAAATTATTCAAAATGATATCTTTTACAGCATATTTCCAATATTATTAAAATAATGAGATTAACTTTTCTCATTGATAATTCATTCAAATTTGAAAATAAGATGAACTTGCAATTCATTTACAATATTTCTTAAAATATTTTTAAACATAAAATTACCATTTTCTTTTTTTTTTCTTATAAATTATTAATAAATATTTTATTCATAAATTAGATAAGAAAATAGAAAAATTTAGCAACGCTATCTCACGAATAGATACTTTGATTTATTAATACAAATACAAAACATGGTAAGAGATTTGTGATATCACAAACAAAAAAGTAATATCGCGCAAAAAGAAGACATTTCTTCATCTTTCATCTCTTCACACTCTTTCATCCCTCTCAAATTTCAAATCAATTGATGATCGATTGAACTCTAGAATATATTTATATATATTTTTATGTTGTATTTTATATTTCGCATATATTTTCATTTAATACATATACAAACGCATAAAGCAAATAAAAATATATAAAAAATATATTCAATTTCTTAAAATATGTACATATATCCCATGTATTCAGAAGATGTCTGTTAGTAATATAATAGAAGATGATTTTTTTATAAAAAGATAATCAAAAATAAAAAAATAAAATTTTTTCATTTCAAATGTCGTTTTGACTAATTTCCAATTGAATACAAATAAGCTATTTATAGATGATTATTTTACATGTAAAAATAAAATAAAATCATTTAAGTTTTTATTTATGAGAAAATTAAGATTAAACATATACAGTCATATAATCGAATTTTAAAATTTTATTTTTTCGAAAACTAATTTTTAAGTGAATTATTTAATTCATAAGTATATACGAATGAACTATTAGTAGAAATTTATTCTATATATAAAAATAAATAATAAATATGAAATAAAATTTTTTTAAGATTAGTTTTCGAAGAAATTAAATTTAAAAATTCATCATGTACATAAATATTTTATTGCTCAATTTCAATTTTTTTAAACTATAAGTTGAATAAAAAAGTTTTATTGTATATTTATTACTTATTTAAAATTTTCGCATGTAAAATAATCTATTAATAATTTCTTTCGTATTCGGGAATTAGATATATTTCATTTTATTCGTCATATATATTTAACATATTTTTTTTTAATATAAGTTCATTTTTCCTGGTTATATTTTCATTCTATACAAAATGATAATACAATTGCATGTCACATTTGAAAGATCGATTCGAGATCAAAACAAATATAAAAATTGGTATAAAAAATATCAATTAAGATTTATTTATTAAATTATAAGCAATTTAAATAAATATAAACAAATATCGCCCTCATAGAGATAGATTTGTTTTAATCTGTTTCCGTTTTGTTTTATCTAACGCAAACTTAAATTTGCTTAATAAATAAATCTTAACTGATACTTTTGTATATATAAACTTTTGTGTTTTAGTCTCTATAATTGACCTTTCAAAGATAACTCATAAATATATCAACATCTTGTATAGCAATTATTTTTAAAAATGGTACTAATAAAAATATATTTATAAATAATCCATATAAATTATAATAAATAATACTTTATAAATAAAATTATTTCAATACTTTCTTTATATTTATTTAATTTATGTAAAATAGATTTTATAGAAATTTTATTTGTTTAATATCTCTAAATATAGTTATATATTATTAAATTATTAAATTATTTAATAACTGATATCAATTATTACAAAAAGAAAAAAGCATAAAATATATATTTTATATATATTTTAATGTTAATAAATAAATGTTAAATTACAAATCAAACATTTCAAATAATTTATTTTCTGTACTTTTATTACATTTTTCTTTGTATTACATGAAAGTAATGATACAAATGTCTTAACAATAATTAAAAAAAAAAACATTTAAATCAAAATAAGGATTAGGAAAAGAATAAACTCATTTGATACTTTTAAAGGAAAATTTATTATCATAAAACTTGATGAAAAACCCTTTCATGATCAATTATTAGTTTTGAATAACAATTTGTTCCTGTCATTCTTGCATGTAATAATCGCTTAAGCCACCATAAAGCTTCAGAAGAAATTTATTTAAACCAAAGATAATCGCAGAATGAGGAAGAAAACTGAACATTGTTACGAACAATTAAGGAAGAATAAAATAATACCTTAATTAATGTTTATTCTTTTTTAGAAGCCACAGCCTGTTTGGCCTGATGAGCTTGCAATACAGCTACGGCCTCTTCAACCTTGGCTTTCAGCGATTCATTATGCTCCAACATGTGTAGAAGTTCTGAATTGTCGATTTCCAACAACATTCCTGTAATCTTTCCAGTAAGTTGTGGATACATACATTGAATCAATGGGAAAAGACGTTCTCCCAACATTTGTTTCTGCTCTTGTGGTGGAGCAGCTGCCAACATTGAGGCAGTTAGTGGTTCTTGGCCTTGAATATGAACAGCTTGCTGAACAGGAGTAGGAGCAGGGATTGCCATTGCTTGTGGTGGATTACGCATGTTTGAAGTGTATTTATAATTTGACGGACGGCTTTGAGCTGAAACTCCCACTGCTGGACCAGCCATGGAACGATTTTGCATATTTGCACCACCAACCGCTTGTTGACCTAAATTAATAAGAAAAATTATAAAAATTCTTATTTATAAAACTTAAATATAAAAAAATTGCATAAAAGTTCAATATTTATTACCTGTGATAGGTCTGGCAGATAAAGTATTTCGCATAGTACCAGCTTGTGCAGTGGGAGCACGTGGTGCAGCTCTAAATGGACCTTGCATTGTAGCAAAACCAGAACTTCCAGTTTGTGCATTGGGTCGTACTTGATTAGGCTGCGCTGGCCAACGTGGAGTTGTACGAATTTGGGCCATCTGTGCAGGTCCATAAAATCTTTGTGGTTGAGGAATAGTGGGAACAAAATAATTTCCAGCACCGCCAGGCTGGAAAATTTGACCCATTTGTTGCATTCGCATATTTGCTAAACGTTGCATATATTGGGAAGCAAGATGTGCTTTGCGATCTTCTTTACGCTGAGCCAGAGCAACATATAATGGTTTAGTAACTATTATGCGACCATTCATCTCTGTTACAGCTTTAGTAGCTTCTTCAGGAGCGGAAAAACAGACAAATCCAAAACCTTTGCTGCGTCCTTCTTCCATCATAACTTTAGCAGAGGTAATTGTTCCAAATGGTGCAAATTCTTTGCGTAACCGCTCGTCATCTATACTATCATCCAAGTTCTTTACATATAAATTTACACCTTGATAACGATTTAAACGTTCTAATTTTAATTGTTCGAACTTTCTCTTAAGTTCTTGTTGACGTTCTGCTTTCTTTTGCGCCCGTCCAACATACATACACTTTCCTTCAGCAACCTCTTTTCCATTTAATTCAAGTACTGCTTGTTCAGCAGCGTCAGGATCTTCAAAAGCAACAAAACCAAAACCTCGAGATTTCCCGTCATCTTTAATCATTACTTTATGACTGGTGATGGTCCCATATTTTTCAAACATTTCTTTAAGTTTATCATCCGTCATATCTTCTCCAAAATTCTTTACATAAACATTAGTGAAAAGCTTAGCTTTTTCTCCCAATTCCTTCTCGCGTTCTTTACGAGGTATAAATTTGCCAACATATACCTTTTTTCCATTTAGTAACATGCCATTAACTCTATCAATAGATTTATTTGCTGCTTCTTCAGTTTCAAAATGAACAAAACCATAACCTTTAGAAACACCAGATTCATCTTGAGCTACTTTGCAACTAAGTATGTTACCAAATGCAGAGAACGTATCATACATTGCTTTATTGTCTATGTTTTTATCTAAATTTTTTATAAATACATTTCCAACACCAGATTTTCGAAGAGAAGGATCACGTTGAGACCACATGATACGAATAGGCCGCCCCTTTATCATATCAAAGTTCATGGTATCAAGAGCACGTTCCGCTACAACAAAAAAAAATACAAACAATTATATTATTATATTATTATAATTAAAAAAATATATAATTTTCGTAAATATTTCTATTAAATTTAATTATTTTTTTCTTAATTTATTTAGTATATATATAATATCATTATTTTAAAAAATATATTCAATATAAATTACAGATTTCAAAATATTTCCAATTATCTTATGTATATTCTAAATGAATCATAAATAAAGTTACATTACATTGAATAATAATTTGAAAAATATATTAATAATGAGAACATATTGAAGAACTAAAATACGTCGATAGAATCATGTGGTATTTTCCTTTTTTCTTTTTATTTTTTATTCAAGTTATAATTGTATATGTATACAATGAATATGTTGTATATTAAAATCTTTTACTTTTTAGAATATAATAAATTCATATCAAGCTGTTCGATATCACCTGGAAAATGAAAAAGAAAGTAATAAAAAAATAAGGCATGACTCAACCAACCGTCAATTGCTATCTACTTTGTTCGAAATAGGTTTCAATATGGTGGTATCGTATGATCCGAAACACGTGTCAAGCACGGACAAATGATGTAACAAACAGTAATTTTTTTTTAATCTAAAATATTTGATTCAAAAAGAAATAATGAAATATAGAATCATTATACTCACCATCAGCCGGTTGCTGGAAGTTAACATAAGCATAACCGAGCGAACGTCGGGTTATCATATCACGACAGACGCGTATCGAGAGTACAGGCCCAGCTGATGAAAACTTCTCGAAAAGCATCGCCTCGGTGATATCACTATGCAAGTCACCCACATAAAGTGAGGCCATAGGGTAATTCGGAGCTCCCGGATTCATTGTAATAAGTTCAAAATTCTCTGGTTTTTGGTTTCTCTCGTTCCTTCAATATGGCTTGCGCTCTTCCGACCACGTTGCTCTTTGTAACACAATGATTACTATTTTTTTCCACACTTTACTTACGTTTCGCGGTTTTCAGCTACGGTTTTTCGATTTTTTTGTTTATATTTTTATAATTTTTATATTTTTTTTGGTTTTTTTTTTTATAGAAGAGTTATTTCACGAATGGAGGTGGGTTGTGTGACCTATTTTGTGGAAAAAGGAGACACAACCACACGTGAACACAACTCTACTCTTAATGAGGAAGAGGCATTGAAAGTAGTTCCCTCTGTGCTTATATACTAACCACTGTACACACTACACGCCAGAAAAGTAGTTCCTTTTATAAATTACAACGCCATCTGCATTTAAATCTAGAGTACTTTAAATATTCCTATATGATAAAATATACATTTTATTTTGATAAATCAATTATAATATAATACAATTTTTAATACAGAAATATCAATTTTTAGATATTTTTAAATATATTAAATATTTCTTATTTTATTTTAAATAACATATTTGAATAGTGATAAATAAGTTTCGCACTTTATATAGTTTATAATTATATATTTATTTAATTAAAATAAGAAATTATAATTTCTTTAAAACATTATAATTTATTAACTGCGAAAATATAAAATAATTTATGAATTACATTAAAACTAGCTATTATCATATTAGGGATTTATTAAGATAACGTAGGTATTTGTGCAGTAAGATATCTTAAACTTTATTAAGTCAAAGGTAGAAAAAGTACAAAAAATAGTATTTTCGAACAAGTGTGAGCAATTTAATTACGTACATAAAGAACGTAGAATGGCAACTTATTTAACAAATTATTTATTACGTAAATTTCGTAAGTAAATTTTTAATTTATAAAATTCCATAAATAATATTCTTATATAATCATATATATTATATGTAATATGTTATAACATATATGAATGTGTATATATATATAATATATATATATATATATATATATATATTTAAATGTTGTATTTTTATAGCAAATTTACAAAAATGGGCATATGAAGCTGCAGGATTTAATCAATATGGTATGAAATATTTATGTATATTAATATAATAGTTATTATATGTTCTCAAATTCAAATTTCATTATTCTATGATATAAACAATATATTTTAAACATAAATTTATTAATAAATCTTACTTTAATTTCAATATTCTAACTCATAATTTTATATATATCTATAGGTTTACATCGAGATGATATTCTTCATGAAACTGAAGAAGTACGAGAAGCATTAAAGCGAGTACCACCTCACATAGTAGAAGAACGTGATTTTCGAATTATTAGAGCTATGCAATTAGATTGTCAAAAGAAAATTTTGCCAAAAGAACAATGGACTAAATTTGAAGATGTAATTTAATACAAATTATTTCAAATTTAATTTTCATATATTTTTATAATTCTTTATATTTTAATTTAAAATATTAATATCTAATTTTTATTACTAAATAGGATATTCTTTATCTAACACCCATTATAGAGGAAATGAGAAAGGAACGTGAAGAAAAAGAAAGATGGAACGCAGAATAATATAATAACATAGTAGTGAATGTTACATTCATTTTACATTTAAATTGTAAGTTCAATATATAGTAATTTGTATATATGAAATATAAATATTAAATAAATTAATTTGTTCAATTAAATTCTATTATTTCAAATACAATAGTTATAATATAAAAAAATATTAATATATTTTAATTAAAATAATTATAATCACAAAAAATAATTTAACATAATTGAATAATTTTTTATAAACATTATATGTTAAATTATTAATAAATATTAAAGACTAAATAAATTATTGTGTATTTATTTGTGTTTATTATGCATGTATTGTATACATTACAATTTATTTTATATTTTTTTAATTATTTTTTATTTGTATTAAATATATCTTTTATTATATTATAAATACCAATTATTTAAGTTATATAATTAGTTATATAATTGTTAATAAAATATTTAATTGTGATTAATATTTTGAAATTTGGATAATATTTTTATTTCTAATAATATGTATAGAAAAAAATGATTGTTAATAATTATGTTTATATTAATTGATACATTTAATATCCTTTATGCAATGATTCATTCATTATTCCTTTTAGATTTGCTATGTGTAAATAATGGATAAAACACTGCTAATAAATGCAATAATAATAAATTGAAATTCTTATAATTCCAGAATGTAAAGATAGAATCAATTGTTCATCATTTATATATAAAAAATTTGCGATATAGTAAATAATTTTGGCGATTATTTATAAGAGTTTCGCGGGCAAATGGCGGATCAATATTTCACCCCCACGCGGATCTGAGCGGCATCCCCAATTACTAAAGATTTATACAAAGTAATTTGAGTTTTGTGAGTAAAAAATATATTTTAATTTTTTATTTTTTTTTCTTAATAAATTTAAATATTTTTTTTATATTTTTTAAATATATAATATATATTGAGTTTTTAAAAGCAAAGTTTTAAAAGCCTAAAAGCCTTTATGGAAGATCGTATAAAGAATGATACAAATAGTGATAATTGAGAAGTACAACATAAAATATTGTTGTATATAATAAAATTAAAAACTTTAATTATTCTAAACAATTATTTTTTTTATTTATACATTTTGTAAAAATAGTACGTTGTCTTCAAATTTTTCTTATACTCGTATCTATATCTCTTTTGTAATGGATTGAGTTTTCATTTTCAATCGTACGTATAAGAAGAAAGAATAATGTTTGTTTAAGTTAATTTTATTAAAATTGTGTATTTTAATCGAAACACCAAGTGTTGCTACGTGAAAGGAGAAAGGATAATAACATCATCCTTTCGAAATCAAACGTGAGAAAATTGATAAATTATTTTAGTATAACACTTAAATTTTCTTTGTGGATATTGAAATACTTCATTGTTTAGGCATCATTTTAATATAATTACAATGTGTATACGAAGGTAATTAAATCAAATATTTACATTATTCTTAAGAATTTTTATATTTTATATTTAAAAAAAAAAAATTAAAGAATCCATATATATTGCATCAAATATTTGGTTAATTGCAGATGCCAGAAAAACAGCAATCAGTATACTTTCAAAGAAGAAAATCAGTGATAATGAATCTTCATAAAATTGATTATAATATTTTATATTTAATGCAAAATAAAACATTTAGCAAATTTACACAATAATTGATGCTATTAAGCATTCTAATTAAAATATATGTTATTATATGAAAAAAACAATGCTACATATATCAGGTGCTGCGCCAAAATACTACCTCTGTTGTGTGTACAAAGTTATAAAATTGATTGTTTTAGAAGTAAAATAAAAATATTAGACACATATATATGTAAAAATATATATATATATATACATCTAATATATACATATAAAAATTTAAATATAAATGGAGAAATATATTCTGATTTATAAGTATTTACATATGAATATATACTAAATGAAACTGGAAATTCTTCCCTAATCTATGTTCTCTTTGATAATTATAATCTACAAACAATATGACAAGAGAACACTTTAATATAATGATACTACTCTACTGACAAATGTATAAAAATAAAAAAAAATCTATATATTAATAGCTCAAAGAAAATAGTTATTAGGTAAATAAAAATGAGCATACCGTATGATGAAAACTTGGTATGGATAGTAGTGGTTGGATTCTTAGTGGCCTTTATTTTGGCATTTGGAATCGGGGCAAATGATGTCGCAAATAGTTTTGGAACAAGTGTTGGTGCAGGAGTACTTACGATATTTCAAGCTTGTATTTTAGCAACTATCTTTGAAATTGCTGGGGCTGTACTCATTGGCTATAAGGTATTTTAAAAATTTATATATTTTATAAACTTTATTTCATAACATATATAATAATATTATTCAAGATATATTAATTGATACTTGCTTTAGGTTTCTGATACTATGAGAAAAGGCATATTGGATGTGACATTATATGAAGGCCAAGAAAAAGAATTAATGGTAGGAGCATTATCTAGTTTAGCTGGATCTGGTATCTGGTTAATACTAGCAACAGCTTTGCGATTACCTATTTCTGGAACACATTCCATTGTTGGTGCTACAGTTGGTTTTTCACTTGTCTGTAAAGGTACTGCAGGGGTTAGTAAAATTATTGTATTAATTTTAAAATAAATAAAGAATATTTCATAATAAGTATGTTTATAGGTCAAATGGATAGCTCTTGCAAATATAGCAGCTTCTTGGTTTGCAAGTCCTGTACTCAGTGGAATTGTATCAGGTGCTATATTTTGGGTTCTAAGAAAATCAGTATTTGAATCTAATAAACCTTTAGAACAAGGTCTTTATATTCTCCCATTAGCATATGGACTCACTGTTGCTATTAATATTATGTCAGTAGTACATGATGGACCTAAACGTAAATGAATTTTATATTTCTATTTTAATAAATTAACATTATTTATTTAAATTAAATATTATTTTATTTTTATCTGTTTCAGTTTTAATGTTAGATCAAGTGCCATGGTGGGGTAGTTTACTTGCTGCATTAGGTTTTGGTTCATTTTCAGCTATCATTGTTTATTTATTTGTTGTACCATGGCAAAGAAAAACAATATTACTTTCATTAAGTAGCAACGAAAAAACAACAACAACTAAATTTGGTACCTGTGATAAAAAAGAAACAACAGCATTATCTGTTATTTCTGAAGCCCCATGTAGTAGTAATAGTAATGGTAATGCAAAAGAAGTAGCGCCAAAATTACGAGGCAATAGCAGTGCAAGTCCTCTCTTAATGGTAGCAGGATCAGATACTGAGGGTGCTCAAATTGAAACTGAAAAGAAAAACGAAGAACCACCAGAAATATCTAAACTTTTTGCATTTTTGCAAGTATTAACTGCAGCATTTGGCAGTTTTGCTCATGGTGGTAATGATGTCAGCAATGCAATTGGTCCACTTATTGCACTTTGGGCTGTATATGCAGAAGGATCAGCGAGACAAGAAGCAGAAACTCCATTGCTTATATTACTTTATGGTGGTTTAGGCATATCAACTGGTCTTTGGGTGTGGGGACGCAGGGTGATACAAACTTTAGGACAAGATTTAGCACGTATTACACCAACTACTGGATTTACTATAGAGGTCATATATATTTTATAAATTTTAAAATTATAATAAAACAAAATAATATTTATTTTGAATTATTATTAATTATATATGAATTATAGTTAGGAGCAGCAGTAACAGTTTTGTTGGCAAGTAAGGCTGGTTTACCTGTGTCAACAACTCATTGCAAAGTGGGATCTGTTGTCTGTGTAGGATGGGCTTCACATGGTGGTGAGGGAGTTTCATGGAAATTATTTCGTAATATTGCATTTGCATGGTTAATTACTGTACCAGTGGCTGGCTGCTTGTCTGCAGGATGTATGGCTATTTTTAAGGAAATAATTAGTTTGTGACTCTTCATTATCAGAACAACTAATCCATTTTAGTGAAAACCATCCAATGCTACTGTTGTCAATAATTTATGCAAAAATAAACGATCAAATATAATTTGACTTAGTTATTCTTTATCTATAATTATATTAAATATTTTATTATATACTTTTATAACAAAAAGTTACATGAAATAAAAATTAAAGTTGTTACATCAATATCAATTAGTGTTGTTATAGAAACCAAATCAATTAGTGACTATACAATTTAATATTCTATAGAAATATCTTTTGAATACATATTTTATTAAACATTTTTGATATGGAAAACCTACCACTTTTACCAGGTTATAGATTTCAAGATCCAAGCGTAAGTTAGCAAAATACTTATAAATTAAGTATTATAATCATTATATTAGAATGAAATTTAAGTGAAAACATATCTTTTTAAAGATCAAAGATTATAGATTATTACAAAAATTTCATTTTTTAAATGGTTATCGTGTAGTACGTGATAGAAATGCTGGAATTGGAGGAAGACCAATAGATGTTGCATCTAGTGCATATGTAAAAGAAGAAGATTCTGCACAGTAAGATAAATAAATATAAATGCAAAAATATAATTTTCATTTTTATAAAATCTTTAAAATTTTTTAAATTTAATGTAAGTTTTAAATTTCCATAATTAATAATATTAAATAATATTTAGTTATGATCCATCATTAACGTATGGTCGTGTAAAACAATATGCATATGGACAATTTATTCCACATTATGTGCATTTTGCACAAAAATGTCTTTGCTTTAAAGCATTTTTTCGCCAAGGCGTATTTAACTCTCCAGACGAACATTTCCGTATACGTCATGTTAATATATTATATTACTTGGAAGATGATACTTTATGTATTATTGAACCGACAGTTAATAATGCTGGCTTTCATCAAGGAAAACTTATTAGACGCAATAAAATTGTAAAAAATATAAATGGCGATACATTTCATTGGAAAGATTTTAATATTGGAATTGATATATGTAAGTTTAATAAATGTCTTTATATATTATGATATATGCTTTCCCCAAATATTGTTTATTAAAAAAATAATAAAGATTCTCAAATTTTATTCAATATTATCTTATTAACTAAATAACAATATATTCATATTTATTCTTTACAGATTTTTATATATTAACTGTGTGTTTATGATTAATTTTTATTATTTGCAGGTATTTATGGTGTAGTTTATCACATTACTGATTGTGACTTATTTACTAGAGAATTTTTAAATAGTCAAGGAATAGACGTTGGAGATAAAGAAGAATCGCCTATAGATCCTTATATAGAATTAAGAAAAAATAAACAGAAAATATCAACATGTATTACAAAAATTCCTGATGATGTTAGACGGCGATTTTTAGAATATGATAAAATGGTATTATTGTTTGTTGCAACTTGGAATAATGATGTTTATCACATTACATATTTCTTGACGGACGATACGATAGCTGTTCGTGAAATACAGAAACCCAATAGTGGAAAAGATCCTGTACCAATGTTATTAAAAAGAATGAAAGTACCAAAAGATTGGAAAAATTTACCATTGTCGTATCCAGCTATATATATGGAATATGGTGATCCAGAGATTACCGAATACTATACACCAAAAGATTTTTTAGTCAGTTTATAAATAATTTAAAAAATATCAATATTCTTTTTTAATTATTTTTTCTTATAATTTTTTTTATTGCAGATAGGAAGTACGATTTTTATATTTAATCGACGATTTCTTTTACACGATTGTGATTCTTTCACACGGAAATATTATTCAGATATGTTAGGAATAATACAACCAGAAAAAATTCCTCTTCCAACAGAAAATGATGTTACGATCTTGCCGGAATATAAATCACCACCGCACATAATTTTCGGTACACCTGAAGATACTTACGCTTCTTGTTTATCATTTATACCAGAACGACCTAAAAAAGATGTTATTCGACAACTTGTTAATTTTCCTAAAAAACTACGTTATTCTATGCAAATGGATGTGATACATCCAGAAGACAAAAATCGCGATTTCATTTTAGAATATAGTTTAAGTAATGGTACAATACTCATACAAGAACTTGAAAAACGTAATTCAGGACGTCGCGAAGGTTGTTTTCTCAGAGCTACATTGGTTCCAAAACCGAAAACTGGAAGAGATGATCCAGAATATTATACTCCTCAAGATTTTTATATTGGTGCAAAAATTAATATTTTTAATCATTATTTTATCATAACTGGTACCGATCTCTTTGTATATCGTTATATTGAAACAAATCCTGAAAAATTTCCATTAGAAGTACGAAATAGCATTCGTAATTATTTAGTCAAACAGAATTTACTTTCTGATGATATAAAAGTAGAGACTAAAAAAATTCAAGATAAGGAGGATATAAAACTACAGTCAATAAAACCAGCTGAAGTTAGTATTAAAAGAGATATTGATATGGAAGAATGTGTAGAACATTTTGAAGCTCAAACTAAGTGTAAATATGAAGGAGAACATGGTGAATTAAGACCACGTACACCACCACCAGAAGAACTCTGTCCAAATTTAGCAACAAAACCTACACAATTATCTCAACAATGTCCAAATATATTTACCGAAAATAAAATAAAAAAGCGAATAACATGGGATGATGGGATGGAACAATAATATTATTCCTGTCAATAATTACGTTCAACATAATACTTTTAACAAATCTGCATATTTAATTTATCGCAATTGAATATTTTTTTTAATTCAAATTTTTATATTAATAAAACAATACAAAATATAATTATGAAAAATAAATATCATATATATATTACGTTGAATGTAATTATTTATTATTTTTTATTATGTTTTGATTACAGAATCAAAACTAAATAGAATAAATCATATTTTCTAGAAAATTCATTGTCTGTATACATGGTATAGTTCATGTGAATATTAAAATTCATAGTTCAATTCAACATTTAATCAAATACGATCATACAACGTAAATACTAGTAAATACTAAACAATATGATACATTATCAAGTATACTATTTGTATGTCTGCATATTATAATGTAATAATAATATACAGATATGCAGTTTGTATACATATGCATATGATGCACATGTTTGTATGCATATGATTTATTAATCATAAAATAAAAATAAAGTTTAGATAAATCTTTGGAATCTAAACAAAATTTAAAAATATTGAAAAAGAAAATATTTTTAATATTAATAATTTTTCATAAAATAGTTTTTAATAAATTGTTTAATAAAATCTTTTAAATATTGCTTGACTGTGAAATACGAAAATTTAATATAGTTTAGTTTACATTTAATTGTTTCTAGTTATTCAAATATTAATATTTATGAGCAACTTATTCCATTTTAAATAAACTGAAATAATTCAAAAACATTGGCTAAAAATTTTAACATTGATACATTACATAAAATAATTTACTTTTGAAATAATAAAATGCATTTACTCCTGAAATATTCACAATACAGAAATAAAAAAAATTTTTCTCGTACGTTATTCTCTTTTTTGTTACTACTTACTTGTATATGCAAAAGTAATTATTTAAGTAATATTATGAAATTATAATAATATAATTCTTTTATAAATTTTGTACGATTTTTTTGAAAAAATAAGATTAAATGAAAATTTTATATTACTATTTTATGATTACCTTGTATAAAATCTTATCATTTATAACATGCTTTTGCGCAATGAAATATAATTCTTATAAAATTTAAAAAACAAATTTCAATATTTTTCTGTTTTTTTTTTATCATTTTCTACAAATTAATTTCTACATGTAATTATATGTAAATGTATACATAATCATTAATAATCAAATCTAGAATAAAATTTATTTCATGTATTTTAGACTACTAAATCCATATTATTTAAGCAGTTTTTTTATATTAATGTTTAATTTTCTATATATAATTTGTGAAAAATGGTTTAAATTTTTCTAATATTACTACTAAAGGATCTTTTTTCTAATGGGCATGAAAAAGTGTACATTTTTCTTTCAAATATACAAAAACACAAAATTTCTATTTCAATAAAAACAACTTGAATTTATAAAATAATGAAATCATGACAAAAATGTATCAAACATTAAAATAAAATAAAGTAACAGTCAATTTTAACAATAAGAATCTTATGAAATTTTCATAAAATAATACAATAATGATCATTATTGTATATGTTACTATTATAGAATAACTATAATATTTTTTTTGTCATATAATATTTTAGATCATTTTTGCAGTCCATGAATAATATAATGATATAATATAATATAATAGGTAATATATATATTATATATTAATATATTATATATATATTTATATACATTATATATATTTATTATATATAATATATATAATTAATATATGTAATATATATAATATAATATATATTTATAATAATATATATATTATATATATAATTTTTGCAATATAGAGATATAGAATATGCATAAAATAATCAGTTGACAATAATTTCTATTATTATCCAATGATCAAGCATAATTGTTACACATAAACTTAAAACGTCGTAATAAGCCCTTGCACCTTTATAACAAAGAAAGGTGAGCTCTTTCAGCCACAGGCACCAGGTTATATGTCCATCAAAGTTTAAAATGGTAATTGATTTAAATGACACTTGCTTATAATATTGTTCTCGCATAGATTTTTCATTATCAACAAAAGTTTAAGCATTTTACAAGGATTAGTCCACATATTACAGTTTTTTCTTCTGTTCCATATTTCTTTTTTTCTTTCATTTTTAATTTGTACGTTTAAGAAACACCTTTCGATGAATAGCACGCAACACCACACTATATGCTTACAACTCAGCAAGGTTACCCAATATCCCTTGAAATTGAATTGCGTTCCTCTTCATAGTAGTTACGATTAGATAATATTCATGATGCCGACGCGACGCTAATTATCATACAAGTTGATTATTTAACAGAAGGAAATAGTCTCAATAATGAAAGTTTTGTCACAGGAATTAGAAGCCTTTTGTGTATCCAAGAAAGCAAAGATAAGTAGTAAGACGATAATTAGTCGTAGCGTGCTTTCTTTATGATGATTACTATTATGAACAGTATTATATTTTTGTTGTATCCATCGCTACTGGCGTGAACCTCCTCTGCCTCTACCACGACCACCATCTCGATCCTATAATGATAGATTATATTATTTATCCCCCCCCCAAAAAAAGATACAAATTTTATGCTAATTAATTTGAAACTTCATTTCATTTAGAATATGTTGTTACTTACTTTGCGTTGATGATGTAAATGCGATTGATGAGAATGATGATCCCTTGATAAATCTGAATGTCCTCTATTTCTATGATTGGAAGAATGATGATGTTGTATAGCATTTGCTGGAGCTTTACGCTGATCTTCTTCTGCTTGTTTACGTTCATAATGTCCAAAATCATCAAAAATACTAGTTGAATGCCGATAAGTATGTAATATACGTAGCACTGTTACACCTTTTGCATGAGGGACTTCCTGTGCATCCCTTGAATTAGTCACTGGTTTATTCTCATTGTTTTCTAGTCTAATGTGACGAAGTTGCACATTAGGAACATCTTTGACATAAATCCAACGTACACGAAATTGGCCTTTCCATTTATCTTGAGACCATACAGAACTGTTGCTTTTATAATCAACAGGTGACACCATTTGTGCCATACCACAAAAGTGACCAGATCCATTAACAGAAAAGAATAAATACAAAGGTGCACCTTCACGACTGGCTTCTTTATATGCTTGATCCAATCTTTTATTACCATGTTCAGTACTACACCAAATCTCATATTTAATAGATCTATGAATATCATCTTCAGAATAAGACTTGATTACAAAAAACCTAGCTCCAGGAGCAGTTTCATCAAATTCTACAGGATTATAATCATTTTTTACTTTTAGTTCATCTAAAACAGGATGTGACTGTGATTGTGTAATTTGCTGTTGTTGTGGCTGTAATTGTTGCTGCTGTTGCTGTTGCTGTTGTTGTTGTTGTTGTTGTTGTTGTGGAGGCATATGAATCTGTGATTGTGGTGGTGATGGAGGTGTTGTAGGTTGTCTATTCCAACATGGTGGAGGAGGAGGAGGTCTTTGTCTTTGAGCCAATGGTGGAGGTGGTGGAATAGGAGGCTGTACCTGTGGTGGTGGAGGTGCTGTTGGAGGAGGTGCAGATGATTTACCTTCACCCCATGTTCCAATGTCCATATTATGTTTTCCTGGCACAATAGGTGGTGGTGGCATTCCAGCCTTTTTTTTCATTCCTTGAGAAGATGAAAGTGGAGGAACAGGCTTTGCAGGTTGACTTGCAACACTTGCCCATGTTATCTTTCTAGGTTCTTTTGCTTCTGATTTTATTGATTGATTTGATGAAGTTTGCTGATCTTGACGTGGAACTTCACCACTTCCTAGTGACAAGCCTTGCACACTTTGTTCAATAGTCTTAATTTCTGCATTACTAGGTGTTGGATAATTTTCATTTCCACGTGGAGCCTGATAATAATCTTCATAGCGTGTTTTTCTTGGAGTGCCCCAAGCACTAAAATCACCATTTCCATGAAAGTAATTAAAAGCAGGTTGACCAAATGTACTAAAACCACCTCCTGCACTAGCAGAGAACATTCCATCCATGCCATATGCGTCATGACCTATTTGACCTCCATAGCCAGAAAGAAATGCAACGGGATCTGTTCCATTTGACCAAGTACCATCCCCAGCACCAAATGTTTGATAAGGGAATGAAGTACCTGCATAATAAGGACTATATGGATCACCAGTCCCAATTGGATAACTTGAATGATGTGTACTGTTGCCTCCTCTCCATGAATCAAACCCAGAATCTTCTCCACCAGCATGATCTGTCTGTGCCTGCTGCTGGTGTTCTTTAGGACCATTGCTCACTATTAGTATGAAATTTTATTTTATTAATATGTGACATGAATTCTTCTTGATAAAATTATATAAAATTGATTTTCCAAAAACTTAAATAATTTCTAATTAAAATAATATCAATATTTTAATATATAAATATAAAACTATATATTTAATAATTAAATATCATAAAGAATATATAATTTACATTTAATAAAATATATATAATAAATATTTTTATAATTTAAAAGTAATAATAATTATATATAATAGTAATAGTTAGATACTATATAATATAATAACAATTATTAAGAAATTAAAAAATTTTTTTATTAAAATAAAAATAATTTTTTTTTATATTTTTCTTAACTTGTATAAATTTTTTTCAAATAATTAATAAACTATATATGTAAATTTTGATATATTAAATATCATAACAAGTAAAAATAAGATAAATTATAATTAATATAAGTATGTTTTTTTATAGGTTTTTATCTTTTAGGAAGATATTCATGCTAAATAAAGAAAATTTTAAGTAACAGATAATTAAAAATGATTCTCAATTATAATATTTTAAATATTATAGAAAAATAATAATTATAATACATAGTATAATAACTTTTTCAAATTTAATAATTATAATTTATATAAAATAATTTTGATAAATTGATAATTTCAATTTTTCACTAAAAAAAATTATGTAATATTTTAAATATTTCATATCGTATTACGCCGTCGATATGAGCATATTATTTTTTAAGATTTCTATTTAATATTAATTGTAACATATATATAAAAAGAAATATAATTTTAAATATACTTAAAAAATAAATAATAAATTAATAAAGTTTAAATAATTCTATTAGTAACTAAACAAATATATACTAAAACATAGATAGGTTAATGCACTATGTATATACTATACTTATATAGAAATCAGCTAAAAATATAGATAACAAAATTTTATATTAAGTAAAAAAATGCAGACTTCAATTTATCGTGATATCAAACTTTATTGAAAAAATTGCATACAATAAATATAAAATCTATATACTTTTTTTAAATAAAAAAATCTATGCAATCATATATTTAACTGTTTAACTTCTACAATGAACTATATTTTACGAATAACATTACTAAATGAAATATTTAAAAAATTGTATGAGGATAGGAAGTCTCACCTTGACTGTTGGTTTGTCCTTTCATCCGCTGCATTCCGTTGCATGGAAAAATATACAAAATTTAGAATGGCTGTCTTCAGTGAAAGGTAAGTATCTGCAGTATAGCGGTGTGGTAGCAAGTCAACACACTGACCTGATTTGAAACAGCACCTGCCAATCCAGTTGACATAACCTGTCACACACTCTGTCTGCCCTTCACAGACGCCAAATAGACGGCTGTGCCTTAATAAAATAAAGTTTTCAAACGCAATACCACAATTACATACAACAGCGTTATACCACTCAAGTACGCGGGCACTTCTTTCTAAAGAGAAATCTTCAACTTTAAAATTCGCTATACCTGAGACCTCCGCGTTTCTTCCTGTAATGTCTTGCCGCGAGAGAGTCTCAGGAATTCTTTTTGTTACACTTCGAGACAAATAAATTTGCACAGAATTCTCAACTCCGAATAATAACTACGTGACGTGCACTGACCTCTCGTATATATTAACAGATTGTCTAACATTCGCAACGATAAGGTCCCTATATGACTATTTCTTTAAATAATGTTTACCTTACAATGTAATTGAATTATAAATTAAATAAAAAGTCTTTCTTTGCAATATTTTTATATGTAGTTCTTAGATTTATCGTTATTAAATATTAATATCTTTTTTATTACATATCATAAATATTTTTTTTATGTTCATATTTACTAGTTCTTACTACGGTATTAGAGCTAGAGAATCAATGTTGAGTATGGTCGTGTTTCGTATTATAATAAATCTAGTTTATACTTATACATTAATAAAGAATTAATTTACACAATATATAATATAATATTTTCATAAATAAAAAAATATTATATATATTTATATTATGTAATATTATATAAATATTAAATAAATTTATACAAATTTTATATAAAGTTTCAAATAAAAACTTTACTTAAGTGATTTTATAATATTAATGTTTGTAAGAAGTGTAAAATTTTAATAATTTATATATTAATTATATTATTATATTTAATTTATTGATGTAATATTGTAAACATTTTTCAAAGTTAAAAAAATATTATTGTATAAATGATATAAAAATAATATTTAATTTTTCCTTTTTATTATAGAACGAAAAAAATAAATTATTAATTTAATATAATAAAAATATATATAATATCATGTAACAACATATCATGTAATATCATAACAAATATATATATATATTTAGTTTTTCTAAAACATATATATATATATATATATTTCTTAAATTATTTTTTTTAATTAATTTTTAAATTTAAATTAAAGCATATTTAGTAATTTTTAAATATAGAAAAATGTAACACTATAAATAGGTTAAAGTAATATCAATTGCATTATAATAATAGTAATAATTTATTCATTTACAGTAATAATTTTTATAATTATAACTTATTACGGAATAACTTATTTTTAACAATAAATAATATTTTAAAACAAATAGAATGTAAATAAATGTAAAATAATGTAAAAAGTAATATTATAATGAAATAAATACTTAATATTTTATTAATGCATTTTCTATTTCAATGACTTGTTATTTTGTATATATTTCTAGTGATTATTTTTAATTATTGTTTTATTACATATACATATACATATACATATATATATATATATATATATATATAATATATATATATAACAAAATCTTAAAAATAGTTTAATCTCAATGTTTATAATAAATATATTATATATTATATTAATAAATATATAATGTATTATAATAAATATATTTATTATAAAAAAATTTAGAAAAATTCATTATAATTATTATAATCTAAATTATAATAAATTATAAATTAATAAATTAAACAAATAATATATAAAATAAAAGAAAATGATTATATATCTATTTTATTCATAATATTTTTTTCATAATATATTTGTATTATATAAATATACAATGAATATCATAGCCACAAAAAATGTGTCAAACTTAGTATTATTCTAAATATTCATAATAATCGATTTTAACAATTTTGTCAATGTATTGATACAATATATTGTTAGTTATACATGATTAAAAAAAGTAAATAAAGAAAAAGAAATGAAATTTCAATTTCAATATCTAGAATCTCATAACATTTTTGTTACTTTTACAAATTTACAATTACCTATTATACTGTACTTATATCTAATATTTATTTTCAGTTTATTATTTTGATATTGAAATATTACATTTTTGTGTAAAATAGATTTCTTAATAGATCTTTAACATAAATGTCAAGAAAATTCATTTTCTGACTTGAAATTAATGCAAATTATTTTATACAAATATTCTTAGATATTCAAATTCAATTATTTAAAAAAAATCAGTATAGTATATATTCAATACTTATATATATTAGGAAATAGTGTAAGGAAAAGTTTCAATTCATTTTAAATAATAAAAGATATAAATATAACAAATTAGATTTTATAAGTTAAATATTTAAAAATTTAATTATGATATTTATTATGTAAATATTGAAAATTATTTAGTTTTGAATATATACAATACATTTATTTTGAACATTTTATAATTTCATATACTCAATGTAGAGTCTTTGGTTATAAATTTTTTCTTAAAACAAAGGAGACTTTTGATAGACTATCTTGCATTATATGGATGAACAGCACCATTTTTCACACGAGAAAAATCTTTTACACTTTCTTAATGTAAACTCAGTTTCTTGTTAACCATGAAAAAGCTTTAAGAATTAAATATGTTAATGTTAATGCATATAAAATTTTTTCTCTTTGTTGACGTTGCAACATTTCAAGTTCAATAGCCATTACTCGACGATTTAATTTCCCTACTTGTCGACGTAAGTGTTGTATCTCTTCACTAGGTGGAACAGAAACATTAAGTGCATTATATGAAGCTGTCTGTTCTCTAGAAAAAAAAAATTACATGTTTTTATAAAAGTACAAAATATATAGTATAAACTCATAACTTTTAATATTTTATGCTAAAATTAATTTTAGTATAAATAAGAAGGAGAAATGTATGTAAATTCCTTTTATATATTTGTATTAGTATAAATTTAGCAAATAACTTATATCTTTAAAAATAATAGAAATAATTGAAATGATCAATGTTATATATCTATTCTGTATATATAATATTATATAGTACTATATAGTATATATAATATAGTATAGTATATATATTTTATATTAGATTACAAAATATTAATTATTTTTTATATAATTATTACCTAGCATGCCTAACTATTTGTGTTTCTGTAGGATATTGTCCATGTGATCTAGAGACTAAAGAATCCTTAGTTTCAGTTGAATAGGAATTTGGTTCCTCTTCATCAACTGCCGGAAAATAATGATTATCCAATGTCAAAATCCTTGGTGGAGTCTATCAATATAATATAAAATTTTATAATATTTATTTTATTATTTTTATCACATTATTTCAAATATTTATTATTGAGAAAATCTTTATTAAATTCAAAAATAATTTTCTTATTTGGATATATTTAAAAATTTTAAATATTTACCTGTACTCTAACCATGCCTGGTTCAGATGGTAAAACAGCATTTTCTAATGTAATTTCTCTTGGTGGTGCTCTAGTTCCAATATGTTGTTCTTGTCCTATGTTTAATGAATTATTTTTGTTTATTTTTTTATAATTAATCATTTTAATTATAAAAAATAAAAAATACTTTAAATAAAAAAATAATTTAATTATAAAAATTAATATGTAAATATATTTATAAATATATATGTATAAAACATTAAATAAACATTAATAAACATTAAATATTTACCAACAACTAAAATTCTATCTGGAACATGCATTTCAAATTTTTCTCCTGCAACTATTTGATTCCAACTAGAACCATTTGTACCATTTATTTCTTCATCTGTATAATCGCCACTCACACGAATACTTTTTGGTACACGCATTCTTTTATTAATATCCAAAGTAAAATTTGGGTCATAAAAATTGTCAGCTTCCCCATTGAAAACAGTAGGACTATGTGTTTTTGACATTATAACTAAAATAATTAAAAATAAAATTTATAACTGTATCTCTTTATATTTTTTATTGAAATTGTTATATACTGAATTATAAAAATTATTATTTAAAATAATATATATAAATAAAACAATAAATTTAGTATTTTTATCTTAAAAATTAAATTAAAATTTAATATAAATGGAAAAATTTTATATTTATTTATTAAATACAATAGATTTATATTTTAAAAAATTAAAAAATAAGAATTATTTTTATTTTTATTAATTATTAAGAAAATAATTATAAAATAATCCGATGAATATTTTAATAAATTATATATGTTTAGTAATTTTACTCTAGAATGAAAGAATATAATGACGACATAAAAAAAATGTGATTTAAATTTTACGTAGTATTAATAAAATAAAAATAAATATATATCGTAAATCAGATTATTAATAGTATATATTATAATAAAATATTATATATGCGAAAAATACTTAAAGTTTGAATAATTACCTTTCTGTAAGTTTTCGATCGTTGAACACAAATCTTTCGCACGAAGTTGACAATGTATGTTATACTTATCTGTAAAGTTACAATCGAGATTATAATATTCTAATCGAGATAAATCGATATAGAAATATATCGAT
The DNA here is from genome assembly GCF_003254395.2 of Apis mellifera. NCBI lineage: Eukaryota > Metazoa > Arthropoda > Insecta > Hymenoptera > Apidae > Apis > Apis mellifera. Next base: position 4,852,018 of record NC_037647.1, read on the forward strand.
TCTAATTCCCGCCAAAATAAATATTCTGCCATTAAAACCTTAACCAGTGTTATCAATTTCTTCCATGTATTAATTTTTTATTTTATTTTTTGAAAATATTATTTTTAATATTTTATGATATTTTAATTCAATAATTTACATTAGAATAATTTATTAGAAAATATGAGTGACACTCAATGTAAGTTTTTTAGAAAATTTATAAAATTAATAAAATTTATTGTTTTAAAATTTACTTATTTAAATTCTATTCATTTATTATATTTATTTAAATATTATATAAGATTTTTAGTAACAATTTTAAAGTTATTAAAGTTGTTAAAAATCTTTCATTTAATTTTTCATTTATTATTTTATTTAATATTTTATTATTTTAAGAGAATTTTATCAATATTAAGATTAAATATTTTAAGATTTTTATTTTTGATATAGTTTGAAATTTTATTAAATTTTATAATATATTTATGTAATATATATTTTATTAAAATATTTATTTTATATTATAATATGTGTTATAATAATTATAAATGTAGCAGGTAGAACTAAACGTCAAAAGATTGATAAAACTGGAAGATTGTCAGCTTTAGAAAAGTTAAAACAATTAAAAGGTAGTAAAAATAAATATGAAATTGATAAATTAGAAAATGTTTATGAAGAAGTTGATGAAAAAGAATATACTAAAACTGTAATAGAAAGACAAAGTGATGATTGGATTATTGATGATGGTAATAACTTTATATATCTATAGTAATAAATATAGCAAATTAACTTTTTATTATTATTAAAAATAAAAGAAAAAGATTATTATGAATTGTTTGTTTGTTACAAAAGGAGAAAGTGGTTATATTGAAGATGGTAGAGAAATTTTTGATGATGATTTGGATGATGAAAGTATACAAGAAGCAAGAAAACATAAAATCACAGGTCCTAAAAAAAACAAGAAAGATAATATTAAAATAAAAGGAAATATTCAAAATATGTTAATGAATATGTCTTCTAAAAAGAAATATGATGCTAAATTGGATGATGATAACATTTTAGGAGATTTAATGTCTGAATTGAAAAAAGATAATAGCCCAGAAATGTCAAAATTGAGAACTGTTAGAAATAAATTTTGTACTGCATCTAAATTAAATGAAAAGTAATATTTTTTATATTATTTTTAATATATATATTTATTTACATATAATTAATATTATATTAATAAATTATAATTTTAGAAATATTCATGACAAAACAAAGTTACAATCAACTTCAGAATGTGAACAAATACAATCTGATGATAATAATGATTTAGTCATTTTTGACAAATCAAAAAATGTAAACTTACAGCATATAAAATTAAATTGTCAAATGGAAAATGTTATTTCAGATCAAAGTAATAGTCAAATAATTATAGATGATGAAATCACAAGTGCTTCAAATACAACATTAGATATACATTTAAAACAAGATATTAAAAACTCAAGTAATAGTCAAATAATTGAAACAGAAAATGAAGATCTTAGCCAATTTATTGGAGATGTAAGTCTTTTTATTTAATAATATTTTAAAATAAGATTTAAAATATATTTCATTTATTACAGTTCTGTACAGATTTTACAAATGACAATGTTGATTACAATGAAAAATCAATATCATCTATCAACGAAGAAAATAAAAAACATAAATTAAGTATTCAAACAAAAAATAAAAATATTGAAGAAGAAAATTTTGATAAAATATTAGATATTGAATTCACAACACAAATATCAAATATCGAAGTAACTACTACAAATACTAATACTACAGAATTGCCTTTGCCACTTTTAACTAATGTAAATAAAGAAGAAGTATTTAGATTTTATTGGTGGGATGCATATGAAGATCCATACAAACAGCCTGGAGTTGTATATTTATTGGGAAAAGTTTTTGTACCATCTATAAAAGAATATTGCTCCTGTTGTTTAACAGTAAAGAATATTCCACGAAGAATTTATCTTCTTCCTAGAGTATATGTATGTATATTTTTTAGTATATGCATATATATAATATTAATTCGTGAGATTAAAGAATAAATTACAAAAATCAAAATAAATATAAAACACATCAGCAAAAATATTTTATTAAATTATAAACAATTTAAATTATGAGCGTCACATTCATTTTACTAATATTTTTGCATATTAATTTTTCTATTTATTTTAGTTTCTAGAATTATTTTTGTTTTAATACTTTGTATCATATATTATATAGTTTTTTATTATTTACATATATTACCTATTATTTTTTTTTAATTTATTAAATTAATTATAATAATGCAAATTTTAGATAAAAACATCTTTTAAAGATAATAATGAAGAAGAACAATTAAATACAATGGAAGATGTATATAAGGAATTTAATCAATTTGCAAATAAATTAGGAATAAAAGAATTTCGAAGTAGCAAAGTCTCAAAACATTATGCTTTTGAGCAAGAAGGTACTCCAGCAATATCTGATTATTTGGAAGTAAGATATGCGGCGCATTATCCACCTATGCCTTCTGATTATTCTGGACCGTCAATAGAGCGTGTTTTTGGAACAACTGTAAATGCTTTAGAATTACTTTTAATAGAAAGAAATATTAAAGGTCCATGTTGGCTAGAAATTAAATGTCCATTACCTAGTAATATACAAACTAGTTGGTGCAAAATAAAGGTATAACAATTTTATTCATTGAAATTTATTATTATTATTATTAATAAATATTAAAGCATTAATAATATATATAGGTAAATTGCATGAAGATGGAAAATATATCCGTTTTCTCTGAATTTCAAACATTACCACCATTAGTAATAACAACTTTAAATATACGAACATCTCTAAATGTTAAATTACAACAAAATGAAATAGTCATGGTTGCAATACTTATACATCACAAGTATCATATTGATAAAGAACCACCAAAACCACCATTTCAACAACATTTTTGTTGTATGTATTTTTATATACTTTTTTGAATTGAATATTCTATATATTTATTACTTTTTAATATGATTCATTTTGACATTATTTCATATAGTAATTACACATCCACATGATGTACCTTGGCCAAGACAAGCACGAGAAATGCTTTCTAACATTTCTTATACCAAAGTAATGAAATTTGAAACAGAAACAGATTTACTTGAAGAATTATTAAAAATAATAAATAGTGCAGATCCAGATTTATTAATTGGATATGATTGTGGTTTTCAATTTGATATTTTAATGCATAGAATGATTACATTAAAAGTTTCAAATTGGAGTAGACTTGGAAGACTAAGACGTTCAACACCTCCTTTGATAAGAGTATAGTATATATGTATATACTATATATTATTATATATATTATATATATGTACTATATATAATATTTATATATATTATATAAATAAAATGTATATATTATAAAATTAAAGAAATATATTTTAGGGAAAAATAAATTTAAATCAAGTATTAGCTGGTCGACCCATTTGTGATATACAAGTATCAGCTAAAGAGTTAAATCTCAAAGTTAGAAGTTATGATTTGCAATCTCTTTGTACATCGGTAAATATTTGAAATTAATTTATGAAATTCTCTAATATTTAAAAAATTAAATTATAATTATTTTAATAGGTATTGAAGAAAAAGGAAAATGAATGCAAAGAAATAAAACCTGGTGAATGTGCTGCATTTTATGATACTTCAAATAAAATAGATAATTTAATTAAAATAACATTGACAGAAGCATTATATATCTTATCTATTGTTTTTGATCTCAATATTCTTCCACTTGCTTTACAAATTACATCTATTGCTGGTATATATGTTAAAAATATATATAAATGTTAAAAATAATAATTTTTTTACTTAATATATATTTATTTTATTTATATAGGAAATGTTATATCAAGAACATTAACAGCAGGCCGTGCAGAAAGAAATGAATATTTATTATTACATGCATTTCATCTAAAAAATTATATAACACCTGATAAACGCATTATGAAAAAAGGAAAAGATAATGAAGGTGTATATATATATATATATTTTTTAAAATATTTATTATTTTCTAATATATTTGTAATTTATTTATAATCACTATTATTTTATATGTAGAAAATACTACTAGAAAAAAAGCAGCTTATACTGGTGGTTTAGTTCTTGAACCAAAAAAAGGATTTTATGATAAACTTATTTTATTAATGGATTTTAATTCTTTATATCCTAGTATAATTCAAGAATATAATTTATGTTTTACTACTGTTCCTGGAGCTGCATATGCTGATTATGGGGTAAATTTATTTATTATTATGAATTAAAAACAATCAATTTGAATCATTTCATTTATGAGTGTGTATGTACAGAATTTATCAATTCCTGAGTCAAATTTAGAATCTGGAATAATTCCAACAGAAATTCGTAAATTAGTCGAAAGTAGAGGAGAAGTAAAGAAATTAATGAAAGCAACAAATATTTCACCTGAATTAAAGATGCAATATAATATTAGACAGCTGGCTTTAAAACTTACAGCAAATTCTATGTATGGTTGTTTAGGTGCAACTCATTGTAGATTTTATGCAAAAGGACTTGCTGCCATGGTTACAGGTAAAGTATGAATTAAAATATAATTTTATTTATTGAAAATTTATATATAAAATATTAAATATGTCTACAGCAAAAGGTCGAGAAATTTTACAACATACAAAAAGTCTTGTTGAAAAATTAAATTATGAAGTTATATATGGAGATACCGATTCTATAATGATAAATACAAATTTATTAGATTATGAAGAAGTTTTTTCTGTTGGAAAAAAAGTAAATATTATATGAATAATATAATGTATAATAATATATAAAATAATTATTAAATAATATAAAAAATAAATTATTTATAGATTAAACAAGAAGTCAACAAATTATATAAACGAGTAGAACTAGATATTGATGGAGTTTTTCGTTATTTATTGCTTTTACAAAAGAAAAAATATGCTGCAGTTATAATGACAAAATTACCTAATGGACAAATAGAATTAACACAAGAACATAAAGGTCTTGACATTGTAAGAAGAGATTGGTGTCAATTAGCTTGTGATACTGGAAAGTAAGTAAAATATAAATAATAATTTTTTAAACAAAATCTTAAACCATATCTAATATTATTTATAATAATGATCGCTTATAGAAAAATTTTGGATCATCTTCTTTCTAATCAACCATGTGAAGATCGAATAGAACAAATTTTTATGATATTACATGATGTTGCACAAAATGTTCGAGAAAATCAAATTTCCTTATCATCTTTGGTCATTACAAAACAATTATCTAAAAATCCAAATGAATATCCAGATACTAAACAAGCTCACGTTCAAGTAGCTTTACGATTAAACAAAGAAGGAGGTAGAATGTGGAAAACTGGAGATACTGTTCCTTATATTATATGTGACGTTCGTATTTATTAATTTATTTCATCATTTCATTTTTATGTTATATGTATGTATGTATTATTATAAACATTATAAAATATATAGTTATTTTTTTATTAGGATGGAACTGAAAAATCTGCAACTGAAAGAGCATATCATATTGATGAATATAAAAAGAATGATTTTTTAAAAATAGATGTTAATTATTATTTATTAAATCAAATTTTTCCTATTGTTTTACGAATTTGTGATCCAATTGAAGGGTTTGATGATGTTTTATTAGCTAAATGTCTCGGTAAAATTTTAGTTGATATCAATTATAAAATTATATATAAATTATTAAATATCATAAATAAAATTTTGTTGATAGGTGTGGATAATATTTATAAATCTAAAAGAATGATACACGAAGAATATAGTGATATACCATTAACAGATGAAGATAAATTTAAGTATTGTCTTCCTTTGAAATTTAATTGTAAAGATGAGAAATGTCAATCAGAAATTATACTTAAAAATATTATAATCGAAACAGTAAATCAATACAAGCATTTTTCTCTTTTATATATATATATATATATTTTTTTTTTTATTTATTTGTTATTTATTAAAATTTTATAGTCTACAGGAAATCAATTATCACTTGCTTCCTGTTCAAATCCAGATTGTAAAATACCACCATGGACGTATGTTCATATAATACAAAATGCAATGACTCTTGCTGTACGAAAAGCAGTTAGTGAGTATTATGAAGGATGGTTAGAATGTGAAAATCCAATTTGTGGTAAACAAACACAAATATTACCATTAGGATTTGATTCAACATATCCAACTTGTAGGAAATGTAAAGATGGTGAATTACATAGAGTTGTAAGTTGAAAAAAATATATATATATATATATATATATATATATATATATATATATTTTTATATTTTATATATATATATATATATATATATTTTTATATTATATATATATATATATATATATATATATATATATATATATATATATACCACATTTTACAATATTTTAAATATATTAAAATTAATTATTATTTAAAGTTTACAGATACAAAACTTTATAATCAAATGTATTTTTATTTCCATCTTTTTAATGTGAGTCAATCAAAATATAAAAGCAAGTATTTATGTTTTTTATCTTTTTTAATTAGAAAAAATAATAAAATTATTATATAATTTAAAAATGAATTTATTTTTAGATTTGTTATCTCAGTATCCACAAGGCATGAGAGAAGCATATGATTCTTTAAAAGAAACAATGGAAAAGATGTTAAGAAGAAATGCATTTTCTGTTGTATGTTTAGATACAATTTTTTTAAATATTGATGAACAATCAAAAACACCAAGTTTATATGCAGATATTATAGAAATATCAGATGAATCAGATAATGAAATGGTAAATAATATTTAAAAAAAATATTTTTTTAATTTACTACAATAACAAAATAAGATAAAAAATATTTGCTACTGATTTGATATAATTTAAATTTTTTTGTTTCAGTAAAATTAATTTAATAATTTTTTTCTAAGTATATTTAAATATATTTTATCAAAAAAAATTTTTTTTTTATGTTTGATACAAATAAAAAACGCTAATGTTATAAATAGCAATATAAAATAACTTTTACTTACTATAAATAGTCTTTATGCTTGTATTAATGAAAGTAATAATTTCTAGCAATTAATTTTTGATATATTTTAAGATCATATTATATTTTTAGATGATCTATAACAATTTTAATAAAATGAATAATGAATACGAATTTGTATAAATGAAAATTCATCAAACATTATACAAATTCATGAGAACATGCTTACTCAATCTCATATAAAATTTATATTCAATTTGTGTTCATATATTCCATTTTAAGTATAGTTTAAGTTTTAAATTTTTTCAATTGTAATTAAAATGTTATTGAACATTAATTTATTTAATTTGAAAAAATCTTAATAAAAAAAAAAGATTAGAGAATTAATATTAATTTTAAATAGAAATTGACAGTTTAAAATTTATTAATTAATTTATTAATAAGTTGGCTTAATGGCACATTAGGGATCATTACTATCTCTTAGAAATATATTCCACATAAATTATCTATTATATGGTGGTAAACCAAATAGTTCAGGTTGAAATTCTTCAAGACTATTTAGTATTAATGTTGGATTTTCAATATAATGATTTGGTAACATTGGATCTGGAACCATAACAACTTGCATCCCAGCATTAAATGCAGCTTTTACACCATTTGGAGCATCTTCAAACACAAGACACTAAAAATATAATATTAAATTTATAAATAATTATATTAAAAAATATATAAATTGTAACAAACCTTTGATGGATCAGGATTATCAATAAAACGTTTTGCAGCAGTTAAAAAAATATCAGGTGCTGGTTTGCCATTAATAACATCAGGATCAGAACCACCAAGAACTTTATGATTAAACAAATCAAATATATTTTTCCATCTTTGAGTTTTTAATTCAAAATTTTCTTTATTTGAACTTGTAGCTAATGCTATTGGAATATTATTTTGTTTTAAATGTTGCAACAATTGTTCAGCACCTGTTTTTAAATAATTCTATACTTTATTTAAAATAACATTTTATTTTATTTTATTTTAAAATAATTATATTTAAAAATTAATATTTAATAATTATATTAAAAAAAAATTTTGTTAAAAATTGTATTTAAAAATAATTTATTTCTAAAAATTTTTTCTTAAATTTATATAAAATGTTTTTAAAAAAAGTTAAAAAAAAAAGAACTTATAAAAAATTTTTATTAAGAGAAAAGAGTTTCATGATAATAATTTTTAATCTAAATCATCGAACAAATAAAATTCTTTTCTTTAAAATTACTGCATAAATATAATCATATTAATATCTACAAGTAACAATAATAAAAATAACTTTTGCAATAAATATAATAATTAATTTATTTTGATAATATTTATATTTATAAAGAATAATTATAATAATTTAATTCAATTTAAAAAATTTTGTATTATATTATTATTATTTTTAATATTATTATGATTTTTGTTAATACTACTAATAATCTTTTATCATAATATCTTTTTGCTTGAATTTTTTTAATATTTAAGATTTTAATTATTTTTAGGTAGGTTTTTTAATTCATATTTAATATAAATAATTAAATCTAACAACTTTAAATTCAATCTAAATTAAATGTTAATATTAATTAAATATTATTTCTTTTAATGTATGTTATAAACTCTTAGTTTTATTATTATTTTTAATAATTTCTAATAATTTTATAAATTACCTGGCATAAGATTTGCAGAGGGGAACAATTCCTGATATATTTTTGTTATTTTATTTTCAAATTCTTCTACTGTTATTGGTAAAGAAAACATTTCAATCAAAGCTTGTCCAACATCCTTAGATTTAAAACCCATAATTTTTGCTTTATGTTCCCATGTAAATTCTTTCCCATAGAGATTTATAACACGATTAAAGGCTTCAGTATAAAGTAGTTCTGTATCTATTAAGATTTTAATATAATTAATACAATTATTTTTTTTATAATTAATGTGTAATATAAAATTTACTTAACTTATGAACTATTGATTTAAATTGATTTATAAATATTAATTTATGAAAATTGTTGAAAATAATTTTATAATAAATGAATAATTTTTAATAAGAATATTTATATACATATTCAAAAGTATATATAATGTATATATAAAATTCTAATACAATTTCCCAACTCACGCATGATGAGTGTTATTTTAACCTTTTCATTGACAGTAGTACCTGCCCATAAAGATGCATGGTGTACTTTAATCTATATTCTTCATATTTCTTAATAATTGCCATTGAGATTTTATTCACTTCTATATATACATAGACAAAACAAAATTACTTTATTCTTATGAATGAATATTTACTTATTTACAGATTAGATTAGGTTTTGTCTAACTTACAAAAATATGGACTTCGTAAAATATTTATTTTTAATTATTAAATACAAGTTTTAATTATTAATTAAATAATCCCTTTCTGTATATATTAATTCATTGGATATAAATATAATATAAGTTAGTATAAGATAATATAAATCACTTACTGAGTAATAATCCATCCATATCAAAAATACAATGTGTAACATTTTTATATTGATTTTGCGACATTTTTGAATGTATTAAAATTTCAATCTTTTAATAACACACAAATTATATAATTAAATTATTATAGTATTAAACTAAAAATATATATAGAAATTTATTTTATTAACAATATCTTATAGAGTCTCAGTCTATTTTATATATAAACTATGGTAGAAATAAATCTTGTACAGCTGTATTCAATATAAATATAATCTAATTTTTATGATTTTATAAAATTTTTGTTTGTTATATATATTTCATGATAAGAAATATATATAACAATGATACAGCAAAATATTATAATAATATATGTTGCGCAATAATATATTGCAGCATAAATCGATTTCATATTTATAATAATTAGTTATATTGTATATACTAGCACAATTACTACTCTTAAATTTTACAAAATTTATAAGTATTAATTTTTTATTTTAGTTTTTTTTTACAAAAATATAATATAATTTATATATAAAGTATTAATATATAACGTATGAGATATATAATAATGAGATACCTTTAGGCTTAACATATCGATTCTAAAAACAAAAATATATAAAAATTTCGATTGAAATTTATTTAAGTTATAAGTAATTAAAGTTTGTATTAGATGAAATTGATTTTATTTGTTCATACGGATTCCATTTTTTATTTTTATAATTTATTTGATTGATTATATTTTTAATATACTTCATTTATGTCATAAGCTAAAATATATTTATGATTATCTATATTGTTAAAGATAAGATTATTTTGTATAAGTTTATTTATAAAGTTGATTAAATGATGTTGTTTTGTTTATGAAAATAAGATTTAGATCTTTGTGATGATGACTTTATTAATGTAAAAAAATATACATTCAATCATTTTATATAAAAAAAAAACAAATTTTAATATTTACTAATTTTTTATTAAATTTAATAATTTTGATTATTTTTATGTTATCACATTTTAATATTTATTTTAATATAAACATAGAAAATATTAATAGTATATTGTACACACTATTATATTAAATTATGATTATTTTATTATATTTTTTTACGATTTAAAAATAAAAATACACATTGAATCAAAAATTTTGTAAGCGAAAAATCGAAGGAATCTCAAATTAATAATTTCTTATAAATAAACTTGATTAATTATATATATGAATTTGTTACCAAATCTATTCTCACTATACTTTGCACCTAAAATAGATTATATTTTATTTACTAAATAAAATATAATTTTTATTTAGTAAATAAAATTTTATTTTTATTTAGTAAATAATGAATTATAATAGTTTTCAATTTTAAATAATTTATTCTTAATCTAAAGTAGATAAATATTAATATTAACTTTTTAATATAGAATAAATATGTAATAATAATTTGAGAATGAAAATTAATAATATAGATTTTGTATATATTAAATCGAAATTTCATAATCAAATATTAAATAATATTATAAATATTATTGAATATTAGCACTTATTTTATGCTAATCAGCTTTATCATTTTACAAATATATAAAATAATTATATATAAAATAATTATAATATATCAGTTTAAATAATAGAACTATTAAATAATTGTTAGTACACAAAAATCAATCATATTTAATAAATAATTCATTCTATATATTATATAAAAATACTTATATCATCTATTTGCATTACTTTTTATCAAGTTTATATTTTTTTTTATAAAGAAAATAAAATATAATAATTTTAATTTATAAATTAAATAGTTTAATTTTGGCTATTCTCATTGAAATGGATGATTCCATTGTAGCGAATATTTGTTGATTATGAATGACCAATCAGAACAATCCACGAAAAATTATATGGTTATAAAGAGTGGGGAAACAGATAGGACGATTGAATTTTGCAAGGAAAAGTTGTATTCGTTTTGTTCTTATATTTGAAAGATTTTTCTGTGAATGATTTCTTGAAAGAAATTGTAAACTTATTGTCTTATTTTGCCAAATAAAATGCAAGAATTTTTAGGTAAAAATTTTAATTTTAAAAACCATAATATATATATAATATATATATCATTTATTAGTATTAAATCTTACCGGTAAATATATACCGTTATAATGTATACATTTTTATCTTTTCAATTAATATTTATTTTTATTTTTATTTAATATTTGATTTTATATTACTTGAGAATAATTTAATATTGCTATATTTGTTTTATATAGGTATTTTGCTGTTAATTTCTGGAGCTCATTGTTTGTACTCCAATTCAGATGTCATAAATCTAAAACCAAACAATTTTGACAATTTGGTATTAAATAGTGATAATGTATGGGTTGTGGAATTTTTTGCACCATGGTGTGGACATTGTCAAATGTTAACACCTGAATATAACAAAGCTGCAACTGCACTAAAAGTAATTTTTATATTAGAAATATTTTACTTTACTTAAAAATAATTTATTTTTTTGTTCTTAGAAACTTGTAACATAAATTTTTATAGGGTATTGTGAAAGTTGGTGCAATAAATGCAGATGAACATAAATCTCTTGGAGCAAAATATGGAATACAAGGTTTTCCTACGATTAAGATCTTTGGTATTGATAATAAACCAGAAGATTATAATGGACCAAGAACTGCAGCAGGAATAGTTGATGCTGCTTTAAATGTAGCTGGTCAAAAAGCACGTAAAATTTTAGGAGGAAAAAGAAGTACTGGAGATTTTAAGGTAAATATAATAACATAAAAAATAAAAATAGAATAAATAATTTAATAAACTGCAATTATTAATTAATAATAGAAAATTTTTTATTTTTATTACAGTCTAAAGATTCCAAAGATGTAATTGAATTAACAGATGATACTTTTGATAATATAGTAATGAATTCAGACGATATGTGGCTAATTGAGTTTTATGCACCATGGTGTGGTCATTGTAAAAATTTAGCTCCTATTTGGGCATCTGCAGCAACAGAACTTAAAGGTAAAGTTAAATTAGGAGCAATTGATGCTACTGCAAATAGAGTAAAAGTAAGTAATTTTCATTTTAAAAGTAACATTATTTAAAATTATATATATATATTGATTTTTAATTAAATCTTAATGTTATGTTAGGCTAGCCAATATGAAATAAAAGGATATCCTACTATTAAATATTTTGCACCTGGTAAAAAATCTACCGATTTTGTGCAAGAATATGATGGTGGTCGCACAAGTAGTGATATAGTAAATTGGGCATTAGAAAAATTGGCAGAAAATGTTCCAGCACCAGAAGTACTTCAAATTATAAATGAAAAGGGTTTAAGAGAAGTATGTGAAAATAAACCGTTATGTGTTATATCCGTTTTACCGCATATTTTAGATTGTCAATCAGAATGCAGGAATGGATATTTAAAAATATTAAATGAACTTGGAGAAAAATATAAACAGAAAATGTGGGGGTATGTTATCAGTCTTATTTATCATTTAATAAAAATAGAATTTTAAAAACAATATATATGTTTTTTTGTAGTTGGGTTTGGACTGAAGCTGGTGCTCAACCTCATATTGAGGAAGCATTAGAAATTGGAGGTTTTGGTTATCCAGCATTAGCAGCTGTAAATATAAAGAAAATGAAATATTCTTTATTAAAGGGTAGTTTTTCATATGATGGTATAAATGAATTCTTACGAGATTTAAGTTATGGACGAGGAGGTACAGCTCCTTTAAAAGGAGCTCAATTACCAACAATTCTTGAAACTAAATCGTGGGATGGTAAAGATGCCGAACTTCCACAAGAAGAAGAAATTGATCTTAGTGACATAGACCTTGATGAAAAGGACGAACTGTAATTATAAAATTTAGTGTTTCTCAGAAACAAACGCACTTTCATATACATATATTAATAAAATAATTCGATATTTATTTTTATATAACATTATTATCAGTTAATATACCATGTATGTATTAATGTACACTGATAATCATTATCATTATTTTTATCATAAATTTCTTTTGTATTGAAATAAACTTCTTAGGAAGTTTAAACATATTAGTTATGTGTTTAAACAATAATTCTTCCATTGAAGCCAAGTTTACAAAATTTAATTTATTCATTCCATCAGAATCACATATAATTTATTTTAAATAAAATTAAATTTAAAAATTTAATTTTTATTATATAAAAATAAAAAATTATTTGTACATTTTTAAAGTAATAGTTGGATAAAATTTATAATAAAAATGGAACATATATACTATGTATTTAAACAAAAACCTTTTCATAAGAATATTATAAATTTAAAATAATTACTAGTAATATATAACATGTCATTATGCATTCCATAAAATATTTTTGGTTCTCCCTAATATGGGACCAAAATAAAAAAAGCAATTATAAATTTAAACATATTTAGAACATGCATTATTATTTTTATGTTTATGTAAGATTTCATTGTTTGACTGAGTTATACAAGTCTTCCATCATGATTATATAGAAATAAATTTTATATTCTTCTCTATGTAAAAGATTATAATATATGAAATATGTTTATTGTATGTGAATATAAAATATTATCTTATCAAAATTTAACTAATTGTAATTACTACTTAATTTATGTTTTTATTAAATAAATTCTACCACGAAATTATATTGTTTATATATATACATTGTTTTTATTCTTATTTAAAATTTTTATTATTTAATCTTTATTTTAGAAAAATATAAAATTTCAAAATATTATATATTCATTTAAATATACATAGTACATATTTTTATATACATTATTATATTATTCATTTAAATTATATTATTTATTATTCTTAATTATTAACTACTATTCTTAATGTTATTAAATTGTTATTACTTACTTAAATTAATTAAATGTAATTTAAAATAAAAAAATTTTTTTCTTTTTATTATTAAAATTGTGTAACGTAAACTTTTTTTATTTTTATTTTTTCTCGCTGTCTTTTTAATCAAATATCAGAATCATCTTGAATGAATTTTAATAAATTTTACAAAACAAGTATAAGCAAACAGAATATAAAAAAAAAAAACAGATAAAATCGAAATTAAGCAATCAGCGCAATTTTCAGAGTGTCACAAATGAAATTAATTAAATAAAAAAAATAAAATAGTAAGATAAGAATTAATCGTCTGTTATTTCTTGAATGTTAAGGATATTTTTTTAAAAACATTCACGAGATGGCGTTAATCTTCAATTCAAACTCTATTTTAGTTTTAAATAAATATCTTTAGCATTTTTTCTCCATTTTTGTTATTTATACTTTGTAAAATTTATGTGCTCAAGAAATGGTTTTGATTTTTAAATACTTATCATATATTGTAAATATTTTAAAAAATATTAAATTTTAAAATTTGAAAAAATATAATTTTAGTTTTAGAAATATAATTATAATTTTCATTATGTTAATTTTTTCGTTTTTTCTAAGTTGCAAATTAATAATAAATTGTTATTCGAGATAACCATTGATTCTAAAATAAGTATAAATAATATATTTTTAGATTTTTAAAAATATTTTTTTAAAATAAAAATAAAATATTTTATTAAAATTAAAAATAAAATAATATTTTATTTTTAATTTTTTTAATAAAAGCAATTTTTTATAATTAAAAAAATATTACCTTATATATATTTATTTTTATAATATTAATCTTAAGTAAATATTTAATATTACAAATTATTATTATTTCGATGAAATTCTAGTTTGTTAAAAGATTATTTTTATTTTATTTCCAGCATAACATAAACAGTATAATGAATTTCAAGTAAGAAAAATAATTTTTTCTCTTTATATCGTTTTCATTTATTTTATATTATAAAAGAATTTAATTTTATTATTTAAAAATGGACTTTAATGTTTTGAAAGTTATGCGCATGCTATTAATTACTTTTTGTTTCTAGAAATATTTGATAGAATTAATGTCATTTTAATAAAACGAGTATTTCAATCTTATTACTATGAAATTGAAATTATATATAAAAAAAATATTTATAATTGTATAATGTTTAAATTGTGTAAAAAATAAACAAAAAATATTTTTTTTAAAGAGGGTTAGAAATAAAATATTTTCTATTAAGAATAAACTATTTATTTTTATTTTTTTTTCCGTTACATTTTTTAAACATTCAATGTCAAATTAATTTTTTATCTTAATTCTATTTTTTTTCTATTTTAAGTAAAAATGGGTACAAAAATATTAAATGATATTCATAATGACATAAAACAATTAATAACAGCAATTAC
The DNA here is from genome assembly GCF_003254395.2 of Apis mellifera. Classification (NCBI taxonomy): domain Eukaryota; kingdom Metazoa; phylum Arthropoda; class Insecta; order Hymenoptera; family Apidae; genus Apis; species Apis mellifera. Next base: position 4,867,803 of record NC_037647.1, read on the forward strand.
ATCTTATGAGGTAATTAATATTTTATATATATTTATTATTTAATCTGTTTTAAACTAAAATTATAATCATAAATTAAAATTAAAATAGAATAATAATTATAAATTTTAATAAATAAAATTATTTATATTTAGGAAAATGAAGAAGGATTTCAAATTTGTGAACGTTTTTGTATGACAAATATTAAACATCATCGATATCTATCTGTTGATAGCAATAGTACCAAAGAAGCTATTAAAGCTTTAATTAAGAAATTTTCTATTCATGGCAAATATGATGTAGCAAAAAAATTTGAGGAACTTGTTGATACATTTGTATTAAGTTTTAATTTTGAACAACATCCACAATATGATTTACAATGGCATCTATTGACTTTATTATTGGAATTAGCTAATGAAACATATAAATCTGATTTAGAAACTTTAAAATTAACACGTGGAGAATGTACTTTCAATATAACAGGTGAAAATGAAAGTGAAATTACAGAGGAAATTGATTGGATTGAATATTTAAAAGAGGGACAAGAAAATTTTTTCAATGATTATAAAAGTGATACAGATAGTGTAAATATTTTTATTTGTAATATTTGATTAAATTATAAAAATTACTTATAAAATATATTTATATATTTATTATAATTTATTTAAATATCTCATTTCTAATAGGAATGGTCTAATGATACAGAAGACAATATAGATATACACTCAAATTTTGAAGTATCTATAAATATTACAGATTCAAATAAAGCAATATGCATACCATCTGTTGAAAAAGAATTAAATAAATTATCTTTAGCTCTGAATGAAGAACTTAACTCTAAAAATTGGCTATTATTAAATGTTCAAAATAGTTGGTGGAATGAATTAGAATGGAGAAAATATCCAGTTAAGAGCAATTTTTTTGATGCTCATTTTTGTGAAATTTGGTATGTATTTATTTGCATTATTATTTTTTCTTATATCATATTTTTAATATATTAATATTAAATAGGTATAAAGCAAGTGGGAAAAATTTTTATACATTAGGAACCCTTAGTGAATATGTAGTATGTAGAGAATTGTTATGGATGTTTTATGCTCCATCACAAATGGTAGTGTTTCAACAAAATGAAGAAACAAAAGAATTTTTTATTCGTCCTAATATATCAATACCTAGTTTAACTATTGTGAGTATATAATAATTTACTTATTTATAAATTGTGCAATTATGTAAGACTATTAATAAAATATTTCAGGTTGCATTTAATAGTATTCTTTTACCATTTTGTAAGTATTTTTCAATGATATATGATATAGAACAATTTGGAATTAGATTGTATTCAAAACAGGATGATTTTTGTAAAAAACCACCTTTAACATATGAAACATATAATGCTATTTTGAGACAACATTTAATACAATTTAAAAATGAAATAATTAATATAGAAAAAATTCTTATGAAACAAGGTATAAATAATAATCTCCTTTAAATTTAATGAATATTTATAAATATTTTTTATATTTATTATATTTATTAATTTATATTTGTATTGAATTTTAGATAGTAATTTTACATTTTTGTCCTTATCATCAATTTTAAAAAAAAATTTATATAATATAAAAATTTTATATGAAGTTCATAAAAAATCTATATCTAATTGGATACTTCATCCAAATTGGAAGTGTGCATCTAAATTATTGTCATCTTTGTATTTCGAAATACAAAATTCACACAATCGAGAAAAAACTAATATTTGTATTAGTTTATATTTAGCTAGTTTTACTGTTTATTTAAACATAATCGATACATGGTTAAGTGAAGGCCGATTTGAAGATTGGAGAGAAGAATTTATAATTGCAAGGTAACTAGGAATGTATAATAAAGTAATAAATATAAATAATAAATTATTTATTCATATTAGGTTATCAAATAGTGCAATTCCAGAAAATAGCACACAATATGAAACATTTTCTTTGAGATCTTTGGATAATATATGTTTAATGGATCCAATTATGCAATTTTTAATAAAAAAAGTACGACATATAGGACAAAGTATTGAATTATTAGTATCTTTGGATCGAATTACAGATATATGGAAAATTAATATAAGAGAAAATGGTATGTAATAATTTTATATTTATATATTTTTATATCTAAATATTTTATTGTATTTATATAATTTTTTCAGAATTAAAAAGATCATTGGTTGATGAATTTTATATTAAATTAGAAACAGAAATTTCTAAATATAGTACAAATGAACAAGAAAAGGAAGAAATATCTTCATCTCAACAAGAAGAAGTTGCAAAAAATGAATATGATGAAGATGTTGAAAGAAATATTACAAAACAATTAACTGAGTTTAATAATCCATTTTTATTAAAAGCTTTTGAAGATTATCTTCCTCCTGAATTATTAAAAAAAAATAATTCTGATGATATTAATATTCCCAAAATTCAAAATATCAAAATAGAAACTAATATCTTCGAAAGGTTTATCTTTGAAGTTCTTATTATAATATATATACTTCAAATAAATTTTCTTACAAAAATTATTTTGTTAAGTATAAAATATTATATTTTAGACTTGAAAAAGTATCAAATTATATATTACCATTCAGAAAAATATTAGAAAATATTTTAGCAGATATATTAATTTCGCGATATAATGGTGCTAGCAAATTAGTTAAAAATATTATGTCTGAAGAATATAAATTAGAATTACATTTAATGTTAATGAGATCTGTTTATATGATGGAAGCAGGCCATATTATGAACAAATTTTATCAAAGATTGTTTCATGAGGTATACTATAAATATAAAATATTTAATATTCAATGCATTATTCTTTTAATAATTAAATCTTTATTTAAATTTTGCTTAGATTGAAAATAATCAAATGTGGAATAATTCATATTTTTTATCATGCATATTGGAAGAAATTCTTTCTCAATGGTGGTCAGATTTAAGTTCACGTTGGTCTATTACAGTTTCTAACATTCATACAAATCAAGTATTAATAGCTGTTGATAATATAACATTACATTATGCAATAGGCTGGCCGATTAATATTGTATTAAATGAAGAAACTTTCATAAAATATAATGAAATATTTAGATTTCAATTGAAGTTAAAATGGGCTTTATGGACGCTAAATAATTTAAGATTTAGTGGTAAAAGAAATATGAAAAATTTTTTATTTTTAATAAATCATTATAAATAATTATTTTTAATAAATAAATCATTATAAATAATTATTTTTAATAAATCATTATAAATATTATTTTTTATAGATTTAGAAGGTACAAAATTAATGTGTAAGAGAAATAAATTGGAACAGTTTCATATAAGGCGCATTGAAAGTTTACGATTCTGTTTGTTACATGCAATTACTTCAGTACATACTTATTTATCGGGTCAAGTATTACAAAATTTAAGTCTTATGTTAGAAAAATCTTTAACACAAGCTGAAAGTTTAGATACAATTATATCAGGTATGTAAAATGATAAATTTTTTAAATATATAAAAAATATATAAATATATAAAATATTAATTAGTAAAATAAATTTATTAATTAAATAGATATATATAATTTTATTTTTTAAAATTATAGTTCATAATGAATATTTAAACAAAGTTCATGAGCATTGTTTATTAACTGCTGAATATGAAGATTTAATGGCAACAATAACTAATGTATGTATATATAATGTTATTATTTAATACATATAATATATTTTGAATAATTATAGAAATAAATCTATTTCAGTTAATTGAAATGTGTAATCATATCAGAGCACGATGGAATTATAAAAAGTTAACATTTGCTACTGAAGAATTAGATGTATTAGAAAACAGTTATAACAAATATCATACATATCTTGCTTTAGCCTTACATAATGCAGTTCAAAATAAGGATGCAAATTATTGTAAGTCCAAAATTCTATTAATAATATTATATGATTTATTTCAATCTATTATTATTTATTTATGTTTAATTAACAATAACAATAAAACAAAATGTTTTATTGTATAAATGTTGTATTGTTGTATTTTATAAAGATTTATGATAATTCCTATCAAATTTAAAATTCTACTAATATTTCAAATAATATTTATTATAAATTGCTCCAATTTATAAAAATTTTTTATTATTATTATAATAGTATTAATTCTAAAAATAAATATATTATTATATTGATTTAAATTATCATTTAATGTTTTTTTTTAATTACTTTGTTCACAGTGACTGGTTTAAGCTCTGCATTTAATTGCAGTATGTCATGTATTTAACAATAATATATTTTTAAATTTTTTGTATTCAATAATATTAATTATATTCAATGACATATCATAATGATATATAAATATTTTATTTTTATTAATTAAATACTAGTAATAAAAAATGTAAATTCATCATTAATTAGAATATAATATAAAATTATTATTACTCTTACATCTTATTCTTTCATTTCTTAAGAAAAATGTGTATGTATGTGTATATATATATATATATATATATATATATATATATAAATATTGTACAATTTATGTTTAAATTTATGTAAGTTTATATTTATAAAAATTTTAATATTCCGTCGTATTCTGTCTAGTTTTTATATTAAAAATATTTATTTACTTTTCACGAATCATATTAGTTTATATTAATAATTCCTTTTATTCAAAAATCCTAGTCAATCCTTAATAAATCTTTTCAGACGAATTGATGCTACAATATCAAATTAATACAAAAGATATTTATATAGAAAATAATGTTACTATGTATCCATTGAATAATCTCAGTCGTAGTTTGTTAATTGAAATAGCTTATCAATACTTACCACCATCAGGTTTACCTATTCCTATTCCAAAGATTATACACAAATTAGACTGGTACAGCAGCAGGTAAGAAAATGAATATTTTAAAATTATATCTTATAATAATTAATATTTTTAATTATTATAATTTAATTAATATTTTTTTATTAAATTTATAAACAAAATGAATTATTTTTAATAAAAAAATTAATTTTAAAATCTACAAAATTTATGATAAAATATTAAAAAATTGAGTATAGTTCTATAAATATATATATAGTATTTTATTTTAAAATATAAATTTTAAATGTTTTTAAAAATAATTTTTAAAAATAATTTTAAATAATTTTAAAATAATTTTTGTTTTTAAAAAATTTTTAAATTATTAAATTGTAAAATATAATATAAATTTTTATATTTTTCTAGTTTAAATTCTGAAAAGTCTTTACCAAATGACATTATTCTAAATGAATATGAACAAACATTTTCGTATATACGATGGTATCAATTAGAAGAAAGTGTTGTTGCAATCAATTTATCTCCATACATATTACATCGTGAAATGCAAGATTTTATTAATGATGAAAAATCAGAAATAAATTATTAATAAATTACCTATAATAAAAATAAATTATAATGAAATTTAATAAAAAATAAACTACAAAAATATATTGATAGAGATAAAAAATAGATATTCATAAAAAAATATTACTTTTGTATTATTTCACGGAGGAATTGAAAAATAATGAAACATTATAACAATAGTTAATAAATATGTGAATTATTATTTTCGTATTTGGAAATAATTTATTTTAATATACAATTATATGTATATATACATATATATACATCTTATATTATATATATATATATATATGTATATACATATTTCTGTAATTAGTTATTATTAATATAATTTAGTTCCATTAAAAAAATTGGTAAGAAATAATAAAATAAATACATTTTGTAGTAAGTAAATATTTATAAAATTAAGTTATGAATAACATGATTGCAATATCTTATTAGCATTATGTAAAGTAAAAGAGAAAAATTTTGTTTATTCAAACAAAATTGTTTACTCAAATTTAAAGAAAAATTCTATTTTGCGCAAAATTCTGTGCATTTACAACAGTACCATTTTGTCCCATTGTTCCACTTTGTGATACTGTAGGAGCATTTACAGTTTCATTCAAATTAATAGATGGTGTTGAATGATTATTAATATTTGCAGTAGTCAATGCTTTATTACGCAATTCAAAAACCTGTTGTATAGCTTTGCGAAAGCAAAGAAAGTTATAATCAATTACACCTATAAATTAAAAAAAAAACATAACATTATATCTGGTACTATATTATGATTGCATTTCTTAATAGATTTAAATAAAAGTACCTTGTCTATCAAAATTATCTTCGCGCAAAATACAAACTAAGGCCAAGAATTTATTAACTTCTCTTAAATACAAAATTGTTCCATTATTTAGTTTGATTAAGCTAGAACTTTGATTATCAAATGCTGCAGCCTCTAAATCTTCTCTTAAACTAAAATTAATACATAATATGATATAAATTTTTTTTATTATATATTTATTATATATACTTTTTATTATATACTTATATACTTTATTATATATAATGATATACAAGTTTTTATGTAGAAATTTTATGAGACATACCCATATATGCAAGATACATCAATAACAACATCAATCATATCACAACAAAGTTCATAACTTTGCATATCTACAGGAGAACTATCAGTTGCAATATAAATTTTAGATACTACATCAAATAAAAATGCCTTTTCAATTGCAGAATTCTGAAAAACAAATTACAAATTATTTTATAAAAATATATATGATAAATGTTTATATTTAATAATCATATTTTTTCTTACTGATATGAGTATGTTAAGTAAATTTTCTAGAGTTGGTAACTGTGGTATCAATTTTTGTACAACTTTGCTAAATGCTTCAAATATACTATGATCATATATAGATGTTAAATGGAAACTTAGATGTATTTGGTCACATCCTAAAATATATACACATAAATATATATAAATAATTACTAATAAAATATAAATTTCCTATTACTTGATTTTTGTTTACCGGAATCTGCAAGATCATCATTTGCTCTAGTATGTATATCCCTTTGTGTTTCCATTTTGCAATCATCAGATAAGCCATCAACCTTATGTATGAATACTTCAAATTTTATTGCTTGATTAACTTTATATGCTTTTGTAACTGTTAAGTGAAGTTTATTAAGTGCTTCCATATAATCATCTTGAGCATCAATAACAAAAACTAAAGCTCCACAACCACCAAATATCATATCACTATCAAAAGTAGGATCAAAGAAATCAATTTGTCCTGGAAAGTCCCAAATTTGAAATTGAACAAAACTAGAGTTACTTATATCATCTTTAATAATTTTATTTGTGCTTTCCAAAAATAATGTTTCATTTGGTGACATTTTATGAAAAACTACTTTTTGTATTGATGACTTTCCACTCCTAAAATATTAATATTAAAATAATAATATTTATATTAAATAATATTAATAACAATATAATTAATCATATTAAAAATATAATATATATATATATATATCATATAAAAAAATATTTTAAAAAATATAGATATTTTATTAAATATATTTTAGATATTTAGATACCTTCGAAGACCCATTAATAATATTCTAGGTTTTTGTTCTCCTGCTAAAGGATCTATGGATCCTTCTGTTTCTCCATCAAATGGGGCATATCCAAAATCTTTAGGAAAAGAACCTACATCATAACTAGCTTGATATTGATCATCATCATCCTACAAAATGAAAATTCTCTTATTAATAAACATTAATAAATATAATAAATGATAATATATTTAAAGTTATTTATAAAATAGTTTATTATGGAATTATTATTATTTATATATATATATATATATATAATTTGCATATATAAACATTTATTATTAAATACTTTCTAATATCCTAATATATTAGATTTCTAAATAGTTTGTTAAAGATAAAATTTTAAACAAATAATAAAATTTTATCCGACAATTTAAAATAAAAAATTTGTCACTTAGAATAATTGGATTAAATGTTACAAATAATTAATTATTTCACTATTAATTAAATTGATTTCATTCTTGAATAGAAATTTTTAAATAATTTATTTACGAATAAGAATAAAAATTACGAATATAGTAAATTAAATTATCGACGATACTCACCATATTAGAACTGTGTATATTTTATTTTATTTGATATTTCTTTTATATATGTGTATATATATGTATGTATATATGTGTGTGTGTGTGTGTGTGTGTTAAAATAGAGAAACAGAAAGAAAAAGAGAGACTTTAGATTTATAAAATTTATAATATTATCGCACAATTACAAATTTAAGATATTGTGTATTAATTACAATAAATATCAATATATATTATATATATATTCTTGTACACAACTACGTGAAAGTACAATAAATCATACACAGTAGTTTGATATAATATCACAGCAAGTGACGATTGGACTAAAATATGATCAAGTTGATGCATAAAAATAAATATTCATTTTCAATCATTCAAATCTATGAAACAAAGAATTGTGCATAAAGTTTATACAACATATTAGAATAATATTCATATATAAATTTGTTATCTTTTTCAGTTAATTTTACTTTTTTATATTATTATATGTTTATTGCACACACAAAAATGTATCACAAGATTCATAATTCCATCATATAAAAAACTATCTCGTAACAAGTATACCTAATATCAAATAAACGGTACGATGAAAATAGACATTACTATGAATTACCAACTGTATATTTGTAATTACCAACTCTATACTCTTATATTCTACTGATGATGTCGCCATTTTCTTTGCTGCATCTATGACAAACTTCATATACCTCATATGTTTCTGTTTGCGCGAAAAACGTGTACAGCGAAATGAGATAAACGTAAATTATAAAAGGATTTTCTAAAGAAAGAATTGTATAAAATATTATTTTAAAACATGAAAGTGATTGTCACTATTGTGTGATTATATTTTTTAAGCTAAAAAGCTAAAAAATTTATGATATGGCAGAAATTTCGAATTCTACTGTGTTTACAAACGATGCACCTTCTACTGGTGCTTCTGATCTTCTTCAACAAGCTTTTCAACAAGTTGTTGATGATGACGACCATGATAATGAATTTGTGGCATTTTTACAAAATGACGATAATGATTCTCAAACTATTCACTTGACTCCAGAACAAGCAGCAGCTTTAGGCTTAACCTTTGAGGTAACCTCGAATGAAGAGGTTATATATCAACAAGATCAAGATAATACTATTTCAAATATAGCAGAAAATATTTCTATAAAAGATAAAATTAATGAACAGGATCAAAATTCATTATCTTCTCAGGAATCTATAACAATTGATCAGTTAAATTATCAATCTGAACAAATACAAAAATCCAATGAAACTGAATTGATTAAAACAGAGTGTATTGATTTTCAAGAATGGCATATGCAAAAAGTTTCTCAAACAGAACAACTTCAAGATCAAGTAGTTGAAAATGATATATCATTAGAAGAAATGAATTTGAATAATCAAAATCATGAATCTCAACAAATAATTGAACATCAAAATAATATAATTCAACAAAATTCAAATGCACAGACATTAGTTTTGGATCAGCCTAAAGTACATGGAATAAAAACAGATATTACGCAAGTAAAAAATATTCATGAAAATGAACTGCAATATACCATTGAAGATAATATAGCACAAAATCAACTTAATACAATACCTAATACTCAAGCGCAAATTTTACAAAAATTACCTGTGATTTTACCATCTTCACAATTTATTATAAAACCTGCACAAACTATATTAAAACCAGCTAAAAATATTAGATTACTTCAAAATTCAAATAAACTCTCTAACACAACTGTTAATTCCATTAATGCTGTACATTCACTTAATACTAATTCAAATCCTAATTCTGTACTACTTTCAAAGGCTACAATAGTAAATAATTTATCACCACAAATAATAAAAGCTACACCTATAACAGCTCAGTTATTAAATACTAGTAGTATATCTGCACAATTATTAAATACTTCTCAGTTTTTAACTGGTACTTGTGACATACAAAATCAATCTGTTGGTACTTCACATATTTCAAATACTATTGTAAATACTACATCTGGAGCAACGCAAAATCTTGTTACTTCACAAATACGTTTGTCTCCAATTGTAAAAACATCACAATCTCTTCAAAAAGGAAATGTTCAACAATTTTTAACTCCAGTGCTAAAAAGTGCATCAACTGTGCTTCCAAAGACTAATCAAATTCTTAATAATACCAATGTGACTACAGCTATTCCTGCACAATTTTTAAAATCTGTACAAATCCCTTCTCAGTTACTTAAAACAAGAACCACTATTGGTAAAAAAAATTCAGGAATAATTGGAACAGTAAAAACTACAGCTAATTCTGATACACCTGTTGTACTTCGAACTGCATCTATTGTAAAAACTCAAGATTTAAAAACAGTAACAACAAATTCTATTTTAAAACCAACTCAAATTTCATCAACACCTATATCTATTTTAAAACCTCAAACAAAAATTACATTTAACAATGCAACTAAACAAAATGTAACTGTTGCAAATCAAAATATTGCTAATGTTTCAAGTAATTTACAAAATACTTCACAAAAAACGCCTATAACACAACATAGCAATACATATGAATCTATTAAATCAATTCAAAATGAAACTAGTAGACAAAAACTTAATTTTATAGTAAATGGCACAAATCTTAAAGTAAATAAAAAAGTTAAAAGTACTCCCATTAAATCTACAACAATAGTAAATGAATCTACAGATGCATCTAAACCATTAGGTTCTAGTGAAAATCCAATACAAATAGTTCAGCAAGGTCAAACATTTCATAGGTAGGTGACAAATATTAAAATAATATAATTATTAATTATTTTATAACAATTATATTTATTCTAGTATGCAACGTTTAACACCAATGCAATTAAAACAAATTGCACATGTTTTGCAACAACGTAGCCAAGAAACAACTACATCAAATGAAAGAGTTGTATATAGGTCAGTATATATATTTATTTAATATTATAGAATTTTAAATTTAATGATTTAAATGTACATTCAGAGTGGTATTTCCCGAAGAATTGGATTTACAAATTAGAAATCCAGGAAATTTATTAAAAAATCGTGGTGGAAAAAGAGGTAGACCAAAAAAAAGTACTATAAGACCTTCATTGCTTCCACCTAAACCACCACCAATTCCTGATGAAGAACAAGAAGAATTAAAGGTAGATTTTATTTATTTTTTAAAATTTTTAAATTATTTTACAATCTTAATCTTTTTTCAGGATGAAAGAAAAAAAGTTGTGGCTAGAACACGATCTGGTAGACTTTCTCGACCTCCTAGACATATGGTGCGAGATTATAAACACTTACATCATTTAGATTTTCTACAACCTGACTTAGATGATTCAGATGGTGGTTATAGTGATTATAATACTAATAATGATAAACTTGAAGAAGAAGAATCACCTAAAGAATTATTAACAGGTCTTGAAGTACCAAAAAGAAAAATATCAGATCATTTTAGATGTCCTACATGTAATAAAATATATTTAGGGCGTACTCGTATGGCAAGGCATTTTGAAATGCATCCTGATCATGGAAGTCCTGAGCAACTACCTCCTCCAACACCTGAACCTGAATTAAAACAAAATGGAGGACAAGATCCTTTAAAACGTAAAGGGAAAAAACGAGGTCCTTGGGCTTATGTTACACCAGAAGCTAAATCGGAAAGACGCCAAATAAAATTGCAAGAAGCGATTTCTGTATGTGAAAATCTCGAAATAATAAAAATTGCTGCAAAACCAGTACTTAACGCACAATCATTATTTGATTTATTGGTACTAAAGTCTGAAAATAATGTAAGAAATTTTTTGGACGAGTTAAAACAATTAATGGATAAAATACGAGAAAAAGTTGGAACAATGTTAACAATTGCAAATAGCGATGAAGAATTAAGTGAAGATTTAATTGATATCAATGAAGAATCACTTTGTGATGCTTTAGGTCTTAATCCAGGATTGTATAAAATTAACACTGAAGCTCTAAAAAAAGATGATACTTCTATTTGCACTACTTATGACAATAGAGAACCACCTCTTAAACTTCAAAAAATAGATAATTCTGAAGATGGTAAAGAAAATATAGAGGAACGAATGTCCAGTGGTTTTTCTGAAAGTTCAGATCTTAGTGTTTCAGATTTTTTAAGTGATAGAAGAAATGATTCTGTAACAAATCCTACTTGTCCAGAAGTGCTATCTGCTTTAACATTAATGCGAAGAAATCCTAGTCCTGTGAATAATGCAGAGAATAATAAATCTAATAATGTTTCAAAACTTTTAATTTCAAATCCAGAAATTCAAAATCAAATTTCAGATAATCCTGGATTTCAAAAAGTCGATATTACTTCACCAAAAATTTCAAGTTATCAAAAGTCAGAGTCTCATAAAGAAAACTTTACAAAATTAGGAAACAGTTTAGGATCATCAAACTTTTGTAAAGTTGAAGATAATTATGAACAATCTAAGATAGAACATATGGAACAAGCTTTTATAAAATTAGAACCAACAGAACAAGGTTTTGTTAAACTAGAAAATGGTTCTATGGATACTTATTCAAAACAAGATGCTCAAAATTTTGATAAAATACAAAATGGTTTGGACAACATAGAGAATGGATCTCAGAATTTTATTAAAGGATTCCAAAAATTAGTTTCCAAAATAATTCCTATGACATCATCAGATTTAAATTGTGTTAAAACTCAATCTGCATCATTAGATACAGGTTCTTGCAAAATAATGCCTGCTACTTCTGGTTGCAAAATTTCAGATAGCCTGCCTATACTTCAAGATGCAGTACCAATAATTTCCAATAATTGTGATACTAATATATTTGGCAGTTCAGAAAATTTAGATATGTCAAAAATAGCTCAATATGATCATATAGCACATTTAGATATTCTAAATACAAGTGGAGTCATAGATAAAAACTTATTAATTGATGAAAAATTAGTTGAACAACTACATTTAGTAGATCAATCAAATTTAGTTGATGAACTTGTATCTGAACGATTAAAAAATATTATGCCAGATAATATTTTAGAAAATAATTTGATATCAAATAATTCAAATTTAGATACTGATCTTGATTTTGAAGCATTAAGTGAAGAATTTAATAGAAATACTAGAAGTTGATTCTTGGATGATAGCATTCAAAATGTTCCTAAAAAAATTGAAATAATAAATATAGTATATAATAATATCAAACTTATGCAATTGAAATTGTATATGTATGATTACACAATGATGTAGATATTTTTTTATAGAAATTCTGACAGTATCACAATCAATATATTATAACTTCCATATTTGAATGAAAAATACTATTAACAGTAAGATAATATGTCTTGCATTCTGATGTATATGTAAATAAGACTGTTTCTGTTATATTTATTGTGTATAATGTATATTTTATATGAAAAAATATGAAAAAAAAATAGTCATACATCGATAATATCAAAAATGTATCAGTGTTGATCAAAAGAAGTTTCTACTTTGTTAAATAACACTTCAACAAATTTTTACTGAAATAAATTTTTTTTTAAACAAATGATCTTTATAATCATACACAATGTAATTAATATTTTCAGTTAAATTTCTTGAAAAAAAATTTCATATGATAAATTAAAAAAATAAGAAATTAAAACTATATGTTAAACAATGTAAAATATAAATATATAAATTTTATGTAAATATAACTTTTCATAGATATTAGTTATATAATCAGGTAGAAATATATTATAATAATTCTTTTTAGTTAGAATATTACAAAAATAATTATGCACAAATTATTTTATGATTCAATTTTGACTTCCTATATCTAGTGAATATTTATCATCTGTAAAATTTGTATTGCTAATGGACAAAATAAAAATTGTATTTATATTATATCAATAATTTCATAATAATTGTAATAACTGTAAAAAAAAATAATGAAAACTGAAAAAATGAAGATAATGATTTCAGAAATTGTAAGTAATAATTAATAAATAAAAGTGAATTATTTACAATTTTTGTATGAAATATTAAATCATTAAAAATACTTAATACACCAAAAAAATAATTCCATCCACATTGTTATAGCATTTATGTACAGTGGAAATTATTAATTTTGTATTTATCTGTAAATATGTATTATACATATATAAGAAGTTATTGATATAATTAAATGTTAATGGCACTAGTAATATTAGAATACTTGTAACTAATCATAAAATGCATTAATTTTGCAGGTTTAGTTCCTTGTATCTTTAAGATACACTTTCTAGAATCTGCATTTTCAAACAAACATATAATATGTTTATATTTGTCTATATTCATATTAATTCTTTGTGATCTCAGGTACCAATTGTAAACAGAACTTCATAATTCAAATATATTTCAATTTCATATTTTGGTTTTGTGAAATTATACAAATGGTATTTGAAAAGCCACAAATAAATGATCATTCTGTTAATCTTTGTTTTATTTCATAGTTATAACTTATGATATAATACAAAAAAATAATCATTGTAAACACTGAATTGTTTTTGAAATAGAACACTTACCAAAATTTATGTCAATAATAATTTATTACCTATGTCCACTCTCTATTAACATTGATTCCAAGAATGTTGTCAAATTATATGGTAATAATGGTTGATGTACCCAACTAGCAAGAAACAACATTTTCCATGAGTCTGTATAATAATGTGCTACATTTTCTAAAACTTTAAGCTTTACTTTTAATTCACGAGAATATGCATCATGTATTGATTGTGCAATTTCTCCTAAAATTAATCAAAATCCTAATAAGATAAATTAATTTCAAAAATTGAATTAAGTTTTATAAAATATAATTATAAATATTTTTACCAAATTTTAAATTGGGCCATGTTATAAATAATTTGTGCATATTAGTTTCTAAAGATGCCGTTATTTTTATACGTTGCGTGATTTGAGCAAGATTTTCTACAATAATATTCTAAAAAAAATATTATAATAAAAACATTTTTGTTATAATAAAAATATATTAGATGAAAAATATTAAAAGATGCATTACCAATGAATCACAAATATTTTCTAATTTATCACATTGTTCTTGTAAAATTTCAGAATAAGAGTCATTCTGTTTTATTTGAATTATATTCTTGAGTAATATTATTCCTTCTAAATGAAGTGTATTCCATATTTGTATATTTTTATGAATATCTGCAATTAAATCTCGTATATGCCGAGCAGAACCTGTTAAATTTCTTCCTTGTGTTGATTTTGTATGTGAAAGTTCTGTAATGTGAATCCAAGAAAACATGTTTTTTATATTTGCTTACTTATAATTTATTAAAAAATGAATATACAATAAAAATTAAATTACTTACTATTAACAGGAGAAAATTGTTCTTTATTTTTCATCTGTATGTGACACACTTTTTTAGCACAGTCCATCGCAACTAACTGTTTTATGAAAACATATATTAATAAAATAAATAGAAAAATAAATACTTAATGATTACAGAAATTAAAAATATATTTATAAACATTTATATTAATTAATTAGAATGTAATAAACTTGTTCATTCAATCGATTAATTTATACATATGTAATTGTAAATATGAAAACCTTATATAGTACAAAGAATATTTGCATATAATATTACTCAAGTAAATATAAATATAAAAGATAAAGATTATCTTTTTGATAAATAACAATAAAATTATAGAAATTTGAAAGATTATCTTATTGGTTAATTATGCTAAAATAAAGTATTTTAAAAGAGAAAGAACCAATGATAATAACATTTCCGTTAAATTCTTAATTATCCATTTATATATATTTACATATGATAAATATTAAATAAAATTTTATAATATTTTAAATTTAATTTTATTTTATTAATTTTATAAATTACTTTAAAAAACTATTTAATTGTATTTACTTTCAAATTTTATGTAAAATTTTAAATATTTATCTTTGCATTTTAAATATATAAAAGCAAAGGATACAGATGGCGCCTATGATACAGTATGTATTTAATTATGCGCTAAAATCGAATTTAAAATATTTTGTATAATCTAAAAACAGCAAATTTTTTATTATTTAATTTATTATTTTAATACAATACTTTTGCGAAATATTATGAAATATTTTTATATTACAAAATATATTATAAATTAATCAATCAGATTTAACTTTTATTCCAAATATTCTAACAAATAATATAATGATATAAATATTTAGTTTCTAAAAGTAGATTGAAAAATTTACAATTTTAAATAGATTTAACATTAAAGTTAAAGTTTATTTAAACAGAATTTGAAATTATAATAAATATATATAATTTTAATCAATAATAATATAATTTTTTTTAAAGGAATAAATAATAAAAAAAATTATTTATGTTAGAAAAATATAATCATTGATTGTTATTATTATTGTTATTTCAGAAATAGATATGTATAATTTAAAAATAAATATATTACAATGACTTGGTTGTTTTTAAAAAAATCAAAAATATAAAAAAAAATTTAAGTAAAATATGTAATTTATAATTAAAATTACGGAAGAAAATTTATATATATGATAAACTGAAACAAAAAGGATCGGATGTAACGCAGTTCGGCTCTGTTGCTTTTGTTCGGAGAACGGTCGAGGAACAAGGTCACAGATAAAATGGCAGTCGTTGAGTGGAGTTCAGCTGTGTCTCAATTATAATTACTTGGTTTCGAAAATTGCAGAAACATTTGACTAGAAGAGAAGAATGAACGTGCTTCAGGAATTAGTTTCGAAACAGAAGTCGAATGGTTGTTATTGTCAAATCTCACAATAACATACACCGGCTTCTTATTCCATTTTTCCTCGACCAATCTAGTTAGTTGTATCTCAAAGTCGAGTCTTTGTGGCAGACGCGATTCACGTTCTTGCATCTCGTAGATCACGTGAGATTTTTCTCTTGTGCTCCGACTCGAGATTACCTCATGGGAATCGATCAAGCTACTACAAAAGTTCGAGTTATATTCACATCAAGAAGATTTGACTTGGTGCCGTTGTGCGTGATCGTAATTGAAATTGGATCAATCCTTTAGAGCGATCGTTAGCGGAAAAGGATTTTTTATTATTTGAATTTTTTGGCGTCGAATTAAAAAATTTTTTTAGAACTTTTCGGCGGGAGATATACGTTTAAAAGAAAAAAGAGATCTAACAATGTGACGTAACTTCATGATAATAGCTCCGAATGTTAACACCTGAACAGATAAACGATCGAATTCGTGACTTGAGTTTGGTAATCGAAAAAACGCATATAACGAAAGTTTAGTTGGTGTTCGATCTTCATTGCATTATTTCGTCGGTGGCAACGATGAAAATGGAGGTAAGTTTAATGCAATAATACTAAGAAGAAAATTTTTTCATATTGTTTACGTATTTGAAAATAAAATATTCGTACGAATCAATAGTATAGAATTAACGTTTTTATTATGTTAAAACAGGTTCTATGCATAAGTGATCGATATTTGTATCAATATTTCTATAATGACAAAAATTATGATTTGAATTGATCAAGATAGCGGTACTTTTAAATAATTAAACAAAGAAACATGAATGAAATTTCTGATTTCTTTCATGGACAGATCTGATTTATGTCTTTCATTATCAATTGCATACCACCAATTGCAAATCGTTATTTCAAATGAATTAATGAATTAATTATTCAAGAAAGTATATTGAAAAAGATGTTACGATACTGGTTTTATTTAATTGGACAGAATTTGAACAGAATCGTTTCATGTATATTCGAAAGTAGTTTATCTAAATGAAAAATGAATTCACGTGTTAGCATGTTGCTCTCGAAAGACTGGTTGAACGACTATTCAAATCAAGTCATACGCTTTTTTAATATGAATATTCGATTGATGATCTTTTACAGAAAGTTCAATATTTTAATTAGAAAAAACAATATAATTTTTTAACAGTATTTAATATAATTAAATTATGTAAAATATTTGAACTCGTAATTAAAGTCATTATTCTATTCATTTGTAGTTAAATTGAAATATTTTATACAACAGATATAATTAAATTTATTTTCAGTTTTTATTTATTTTTTATTTATAAATAAATATTTTGATATTAAATCAAATGATTTAATTAAATACATAAACTTTGTAAAATAATAATCAATAACATTTATAATTAATAATCAATAATATTTATAAATTATTATGTTCCAAATAACAAAATCAAAATAAAATTTAATTCAATTTTTTTTATTATCTTTTAATTTTGAAAATTAAAAATTATAATTATGATATTATATAAATTATAACTATGAATTATATATATGATATTATAATATAAATATTAATAATTAATAATTAATAAATACCATTATCAAAGATAAAGATAAGAACTTTCTGTAAAAATTTTTGGAAATATTTCAAATGTTTTTAATACGAATATCGTGGAATTTAGACGAAAATGATTGTTAACAATGATGATGAGATTATGGACAAAAGTAATCCAAATGCAAACTGTAAAAATAATTGGTAATTCGCGATGGATTTCCATTCGTACATGGGAAAACCAGTGCATCTTTTCAATATGCATATATCTATATCCAATTGATTTTCTACACAAATTATATAATCCATGATCAAGCAGGAAACAAAATTTTTCTATATATAATATTCTTATAAATTAACCATAGTTTGAGTGATTAATAATTTCTATGGAGCGTAATTATTATGTATTAAAAAAGTTTCATATACTTCATACATTTCTTCACTTTATCAATGCTATTTAATTTAATTGCATATAAGGTATGTGGGTCATTGTTGATCGTAGCACGGTTAGTCTTATTTCTAAAACGATTCGACAGATGTTTCAACGTCAGGTATGAGAAATTGAAACAGCTGTTGCGCTTTCAGCAATCTTGATGATAATACCAACAAATAAAATCTATCGATAATGCTACTCGAGCATTGTTTGTTCAAAATCATCTTTTTTGAAAAACTATTAAAATTTTTTACAATTACAATTTGTTTAAGTTATATTATTATATTATATATATTTAAATACATATATTTAAAATGTGTACAATTATGTATTACTATTTTATCTTATTATTTTATAATTTTATAAATTAATTTATTTTATAAAAAAAGTTCTTTTCTTAAGTAGTTGTCATATATTTATCATTTCAAGTAGGAAAAATAGATATATCTTATGAGTTTATTAAAAAGTCTTATATTTCAGTAAATAATTATTAATGATTCTTGTCTAATAAATTATATATATCATCTATTTATCATCATGAACAGATCTTGTAATCTCAAAATTTGTCGAATTCAAGCATGTATTGGCAAAGAGGAATTTTAAATCGATGCAGATGAAAATAATGATAAAGGATTATGTTTTAAGAAAAAATGAGAGGCAAGAAGATGATCGTTGGCCCATTTTTTTTAGAAAGGAAACAAGCACGGGTTACAGTTAAACAACCATACTAGCCATGCCATTTAGTTTTCAATGAGCAGCATTCCAGATTGCTGACCAGCTACAGCTGCTCACCTGGAAACCCTTCAAGAACTCGTTTCAGTAATATTTGGTTCCTACGCGGAAGTGCGGGTGAAACACCTGAGCGAACTTACTTCCTTCTGCCAACCACGAAAGAGCTAAAGCTTCATTCTTCCTCTTGGACACATCAGAAAATAGAAAATAAATTGCGTGTAATCCGTGCAAGTTGAATTCGAGGAATCTAGCAGAATCAGACGATCCAGTGATTTATTGGCCGAATTTCATTATTCAAGAAGTTACAATGAAGTTGTGAAATCGTACGTTGAATCCAATAAAACTCTAATTATGAATACGTGATCTGTATTCAATGAAATTTCATCACGCGTGAGAACTGTTCGAATGACAAAAATGATGAAGAAAAATGATTAAAATTTTTGAAACAAAAATAATATTGCATATTGTACAAATAATTGTTATGATTGATATTTTTCAATAATAACTTTCGTATTTATTGATGAATGATTTTATAAGAAGTCATTGAAATTATTTCGATCTTAATCAATTATTATTTTTAGAGACAATTATTTATATAAACGAATGTTCGATATGTTATGAATTAATAATATAAATTATATGTAAATCTTATTATTAAATCAAGAATTTTTTCATATAAGGATTATTGTTATTATTGCTACGAAATATTTAAATCACAGAGAATAATCATTTAAATGAAATTCATTGCGTATTATCATTGGAGGATCTATCGATTGACAACAATATCGACCTTGATTTCGATCTACGGATCTTTTAGTTTAAAGTGTTATGATATTTTCAATTAAATTTCCATTTATATATTAAAATCGATAGTAGACAGACGTTTTCATTTTTCAATAACGCAATACAGAATCAAAGAATAGTTATCGATCGCGATACCAATTGATAAAACATGATTAAAAAAGACCAGATAAAAGTATGAGTGACAATTCAAAAAATTCAATGAAACGTTTCGCATTGTTTCATGTTATTTTTAATATTGCGAGAATTAGTAAGCTGGAAAAACGATTTTCATTTATAATATGTTAAATAACATGGAAGTGATTGAAGTAATATAGTGCCACATAAAATAAATTGGTTAATGAGAGAAATATTTCTACTTTTTCTTTTTTTTTTTTTTTTTTAAGAAAGTGAAGTGAAGATTTAAAGAAATATTGAAAGAAAAACGATAATTTGTTTTCTTTTTCTTTTCTTTAATGAGAATATAAAAACGTGTTCAAAAACATTACTGAAGATTACTGAAATGTATCCAAATGCTTGTTTATTTTCAGTAAGTTGTAATTTTATTATGAAATTATTATTATTAAAGTTTATTAAGTTATTTAATTCCGTATAATTATTCCAATTACATGTACATATAGTAAAATACGAATATGTTAATTGATACTTATAAATTCGTAAATTTTAAATTTATAAAATATTTTCTTATAGGAAAAAACTTTATTTTTAGGATCCTATTAAACAATAACTTATTAATTAATAATATTAATGAATATATAATGAATATATATAATATAGATTATAGATTTTTTTCTAATTTTGTAATTTTGTTAGAATTTTTTAAAAGATTTTTGTATTTAAATTTTGTATTTATTAAATTTTTATTATTATATAAAAGAATTTATAAATATCATATTTGTAACTTGTAAAATTTTATTATAGCATATTATGCAGTTTGATTGTGCAGAAAAAAAGATTATTGATAAATAATATAATTAGGATAAAAAAAAATATTTCTAAATTGATAAAAGATTAATTCAAAGATGAATTTATATGTCTTATTTAATATAATTTAATTGTGATCTATTATTAATAGATAATAAATATAATCCGTTATTTTTAATAAATAGTTTAAATATATAATCCGTTGATTTCTTAAAAAATTTCTGATTATAAATTTACCATTAATCATTTGTTACGCTTTGATAAATCTCGCGTACTGTTATTACAAAAGTGTACAAAGCGGCACACGTGACTGGCAGTGCATGTTTGAATTTACAGAATTTCGAAAGTATAAGTAAATGCGGAAACAATAACAGTTTGTTAAATTGCGTACGTAAAAGGAGACCGATCCATTCCGCACGACGCAACTTGTGCAAACAAACGAACTTAATAGTGTATATTCGTTCTCGTAAAAAAAATTTAATTACCTTGCCTAAAAGCGTATTATAAGAGTTTTGATGGATTATATCGGCGAAAGAACAGGTTAATCGTATAGTAGTCGTGGCTAGTTTTCTGGAATTCGCTTCCCGTTAGCGCGGACGTTCGACGCAAAGCAACTTGGAATTTGATTCGCTTCGTGGTTTGTATTTTTTTTTTCATCTTAATTTTTTTCTCGTTCGCTTTTTCTCTCTTACACGAAGAAGAATCAAGAACCACTATTCGCATAACAGAAAGATTTGTAGACCGCAGAGATATTCAGAGACCTGTGTTTAAACTGATCACACGATTTACGTTGAAATTAGAAACAAGATTCATAGGTCAGATTGCACCATCATTAATTTAACAATCTGAAACATCAGATGTAATTACGTGAGTCTGTATGAATGTATGTGTCGTGAATCCTTGGCTGGAAAAATCGAGAAGATACGAAGGACGTTCATCCATTGTCCTTGCTTTACTTGACATTTAGAGAAACGTGCGACAAATCGAGATAAATCAACGGAGAAAAGAAATTAGATTTCAATTTTTATTTTTTTCTATTTACTTTTTTTGTAACCTTTTCCATTTTTCATATTTTTATTCATGGAAGATAAAATTCGTACTAACATGATTCCATTTTGTTACAGGCGGAGCACAGGTTGGAGCAGTTGAAGAAGGCAACGGACAGAATACAAAAGGAGATCGAAGAGGTCACAGAGAGAGAGCACGAGCTCAGAAACGTGGGTAGCATTAAGACCACGTCCCACGAGACGGTGGATTCCAAGGTACGTTTAAAACTTCATGTATATATATATGTATACATTCATGTCGACCATGTTCAAGGTCGTTGAACGAAAGAAAGAAAGAGTAAATGGATGTAATCCTTATAAGAACGAAATGCATCGTATGACTTATGACTGTTCATGAGGAACATGGGTAATTAAACATGCAGTCATAGATTTAATGATTCACGATGTATTGTATCAATCTTATTACATACGCGATGAGAATCAAATCAAATGAAAAATAAAATCTGATATTATAAATTGAAAGAGAATTAAAAATTTTCATATATTATATATGTATATTGGAAGAAAATAATACATATGTATGCATATAAAATCTTAAAAATTTTAATTTTTAAATAAAAAAATTAATTTGATGTCATATATATTTAAAAATATCATTAAGTAAGTTAAAACACGTATCATTTTCTTTATCAGAAGTCTCACTTTTAATGATTCATACAATAAGAAGTTAATCGTTTTTTTTATTTTTATTTAAAAATAAAAATAAGCGACAAAAATATCGATATTCATCGATTAAATAAATATTTAATTTTATTATAAATCAATGTATAATGTATCACATAGATTATTATTTTATAACAATTTTATGCAAAATATTCTCCGCAAAAAATAGTAGGATTATAAAAACAGTACGCAGAATGTAATGAATATCATTGACTCACGTTACTATAATAAATGTTTTTCATTAAATTAGTGATATTTTAATAATTGGAACCCGCAAAGATGGACATAATTGCACGGTTTTATATACTTTACGTTTATTAATAAAATGTTTGAAGTAATTGCTATAGAATACGATAGATGCATATTTATTTCGCAAAGCATTTAATTTTTACAATACAATCAGAATTTCTATGAAAATATTTTATCTACTGATATATATATTAAATGTAATGTCATTTACCATGAAACACTTCTTTTAACTTATAACGTAATTATTGTGTTGCGCTGATAATAGTTAAAATATGCTCTCGTATAATTGATAGCTGCAAATAGATAGCGTATTACAAAGGTCACTTCGATCTTTTTATATTCAGGTAAATACTTTTATTTTTTTAAAAATATTTTACACGAGAGAGCTCATTTGGATTTCACTTGTTCAGGTTCTTTTGTAATCAAGTGAAGAAATGTATTATTTGCTGTTTTTAATTATACTTATTTTAATTGTAGCAATTTTAATTACAACAATTTATGTAATAACAAAAAGAATATATGTAATATATAATATATATCTAATATGTATATAATTAAAATAACAAAAATTTTATTTATTAGGTACGACGTATGCCACAAGCTTTGGTCTCAGGAAAATTGAAGAGAACAACGTCTACTCCACAAATTCTAGAAGCTATTAGTTTAACACCATCTACACCACCTTTAACGCCAAAGATGACGAATGGAGTGATATCTAGTCGCACCACTCCAACACCTTTGCGTTTCGCAACGGCACCTAGTCAAAAAGGGCTGATGCATAGGTTTCTGGCAACTCGTGGAAAAATTTACAAACCAAAATCTATAGATAATGATACGCTAACACCACCTTCATCACCCAGTATCACACTTAATCCATTAAGTATCAAAGCTTTTAATAGAAATTTGGAAATTCAACTTGAACCGGACAATGAACCTAAAAAACCTCCTATTAGAAAAGGATATGTGCCTGTAGAAGAAAAAATTCAAAAGGAATTACATGAAATGAAAGAACGAGAAAATGAGCTTAGGTAACTTTAATTTATGTTTTTACAATTAAATGATAGTGTATGAATATTTTATAATATTTTATATTGTTATATTTAAATTTTAATACTATTTATATTAATATAATTTATAATATATTTATAATATATTTAATATATCTATAATATTTTCAATCATATATTTTTATATTTGGATTGAATATATCATTGATATAAATTATTATATTAATATTAATATAAGTAATTTATATTTTTTTTATTTCATAAAATAATAAAAATTATATGGATTTTTAGATTAATGCGATCACAGATGTTGGCTAAATCTCAACCAAATCTTTTGGATATTGGAAATGATAACGATTCCGATATTTATGATGGCTCAAACTCATTAAGAAGCGGTACTTCAACAAATACTTTAAATGAAGATGAAATAGAAAAAGAAACTAAAGGAAAGCACAAGGTACTAATAAAACTAATACACATGTTTTTAATATTAATATTTGTATAATTTGTTTATTTACCGATCATTAATTATTTGTCTTCATTAAATAGTAAATTGAAATGTTATTTATGTATCTATATTTTCGATCAATGATGATAATTATTTAATTGTATTAAATAGCCTAATCCACGACGTAGAAGCACTCTCATCGCGCAATGGGAAAATTTGATAGCTGCAAAAAAGGAATCTAATGACAATAACAACGAGAATGATTTAAATTTCTGAAAAACTGGATTATTTTGTAAAAAATAAATTATCAATATTTATCTTCGTTTTATATCATTTTTTTAAAATATTTCAAAATGGTATAAATATCAAAGTTTTATAAAATTTTTGAAACATATATTTTCATGCTAATACATATTATTGGATTTATTCACTTATCAAACTTTTAAATTAATTTATTTAATATTAAGATATTTATTCAAAACTCATTTACCTGAATAAACGTATATTATATTTAATATTTTTTTTTTAAATGCTTTCAGTATTAAAAAAATTAGCTACAATGAAAAAAATTATCTTTTTCTTGTATAGGGATAAAAAATATTGTTAAGTATTACAAGCATATATATATTTAATATATCTGCTGATTAATTGTAATATATCTGTTATTATATAATCATACAAAAATGACTGAATCTATAATTCTAAAAATTTTCTTTAAAATATGGTATATAATATATATTAATAATCTTATAAACAAGGATTTTGTTATGTACTTAATTAATTGTAAAGAATAATTGTGTGCATTCAATTTATATTACATATATTGCATATGTGATAGTATAGTTCCAATAGTAATAATAAAGAAATAGTTTATGCAATTATGTGTATTATGTGGTTAATAAGATATATATTTTAAAATTTTCTTTTGTTTTATTTTTTTGATTTTAAATAGTATTTAAAATGTATTAAAAATATTTGTTTTAAATAAAATATAAAAATAAAATATATAAAAAAAAACATATTTTTTTTATATAAACATATCATATTCTAACTACAGAAACTATTTCACAAATATTAAAATTTTAAATGTATAGAAATATAAACAATTAATAACAAGTATTAATGTAATTTTCATATTAATAAATAAATAAATATATTATCATACATATAATCTAATCTATTTATAAAACATATAAAATCTTCAGATGCACAACAATAAATAAAATTTAAGAGATAAAAATTAAAACAATAGAAAAAATATATATATATATATAAATATAAATATATATATTATATATATACATATATACATATATACACAAATTTTACAAATTTGTACTTAATTAACATTTTTGCATATTAACTTTCATATTTATTTTTCTTAGAATGAGTCTTTAAATTTATTAACTTTATCTAAATGCTTTGTAATATAAAAATAAGGTTAAATTTTATCCTCCATGTTAAGAATCCTATACAACGCATGTATCAGAGCAATCGATGAAAGTATTCTCCTTGATCTTTTATTTTAGTCTTGTATTTTTCATGTATATATTTTTCCACGTGTTCTTAAGTGACATATTATAATAATGAATGTTCCAGATGTAAATAAAATAATAAATAAAGAAACTGAAATTTTATTATTAATCAATTTCGTGAAAAATGATGGTAATTGAATAATTTTAGAATATATTTACATATTGAATTAGGTTATATTCTATTATTTATATATTTTAGCTTAATTAAATATTGTTTTAATTTTATTTATTTCAGTTTGTGATTTACCTATTTGTGTACAAGATATATTAAATGGAAAATACGAAAATGTAATAAATAATAAATTACTTTCAAATCTAATTCAAGAATGCAGCAATTATTCCGAGATAATACATAAAAATATAGAAAAAACAGATTTATATGATTTTTGGCTTTGCATTGGCATAGCTTCTTTATTATATTTTATTCAATGCAACTGGACAGGTCCACAAGTTGAAAAAAACATTGAATGGCAAAATATTAAAAATAAAAATATATTTAAAGATTTATCTTTATATGACGAATGCAATGCAAATGTTAAAATGTTAGACCTTCTTTATCTTTCAAAGATAATATTTTCCAATGAAATCTTACAAAATATTTATAAAAGTTGTATATGGTGGTTATTTAGAGCAAATTTTGTAAATCAGCTAATATTAAATGAAAGTTCTGGTATAATATTTGATGAAACTGAACAATTAATTGATAAAATCAATAATTTACAACTATTGCAAGAAAATATTCATTGTGAAACATTATTTTATATTGAAACTGCACAATTTTATTTTTATTATAGAAGAATTCATAATTCAGAAAAATATATTAAACTTGCTCAGGAAAAAGCAAAATTAAGTTTAGATTTGGAAGGTGCATTGGGAAAACGTACAAAATATCAGAAAGAAAAGGCACAATTATTTTTAAGAATAAATTTGGGAAAAAAACAATTTTCTTTTAGATGTTGTGAAAATTTACCAAAATCATTGGATTTAAATGATGAAACTAGATTAGAACATATTGAATTTTCAGAAAATATAACAAATATACAAATAGGAGCTGTAGAAGAAACTATAATATTAGCAAAATAGTAAGAATATATTTTATATTTATTATATTATTTTTATGTTATATTTATTATTATTGAATATGTTTATTATATTATAAGAAAAAAATTGTTTTATTATAATTTTTATTTTTATTAGTATTCAGTTGCAACTATCACAACCAAAAGATAAATTAACAGATGAAGAAATAATACCTTATTTAACTGTAAGTATTATTATTTTATCATATCAATTATTCAATTCATTATTGAAGGAAATTCTTCAATAGGTTGTAATAAATAATACAAGAAATTGGTCTTTAAAAATGGCATCTCTTTATAATCGATGTTCTTTGGAATCTGGAGATAAACGAACTGTTGAACGGTCAATGATGCAAATGGAATATTTAATACATGAATTAAATAAAACAGAAGTTTCTGTTGCAAATAGAATGGACTTATTTTTTGCTAGTGGTCTTAAGCCAATTTGGGTTTTAGAACAAATGTATGCACAATTGATGTTAAGTCTTGGATTAGTAAAGGGAGCTTTAGATGTTTTCTTGAAACTTAAACTTTGGGAAGAAGTTATTGCTTGTTACAATATAATAAATCTGAAACATAAAGTATATTTTTTAATTCATATCGTCCTTTTTTATTATATATGTATATATGAAATAAATTAATTTATATTTTATTAATAATTTTAGGCAATAGAAATTATTCATCAAGAATTATCTAAAAAACCATCTGTTCAATTATGGTGTTTATTAGGTGATGCAACTGAGGATCCTAATCATTATGAGACAGCATGGAAATTATCCAATGAAAAAAGTAGTATAGTTCAAAGACATTGGGGATTTTTTTATTTTAAAAAACAAAATGTAAGTATATAAATGCAAATTTTTTTATTCTAAGTATACTAGTTTAATTATTTTTTTATTATATATTTTATTTTTTAGTACAAAGAAGCTATACCACATTTAAAATTATCAGTTGAATTAAATAACATTCAAGAACATGTATGGATAAGACTTGGATTTGCTGCCTTAGAAACAGAAGATTGGAAATTAGCAGTAACAGCATATAAACATTATTGTGCTTTAGAACAAATGGTTTGTATTAAATTAATAAAAAAATTATGTTTTTCGATAAATAAATAATTTCAAATTTTATATATAAATTTTGTATTAAATAATAAATTCATTTTATGAGAATAGGATTTAAAGTTGACAATGAAATTTTTTTTTATCTAAAATTAGAAATCAATATAAATTAATATATAATCAATATAAGATAAAGTAAAATAAATATAAAAATAAAATAATTTATATTTTTAATTTGATATGAAATGCAATTATTCTTGAAAAATATTTATTTTAAAATAAATGTTATAAATAAATATATAATTTATTATATTATATATATTATAATTTTTATTAAATTTAATAAATTTTCGAATAAAAGATGTTATAAATGTAAATCAAATTTTAATATAGAAACTTTCGGCAAATATTTAGAAAAATATAAAAAACTAATGTATTATATAATAATTTTTAATATCTAATTCAATATAAAATTCAAATAATTTAGAAATTAAATATACAAATACATTATAATTTTTTTTTGCATTAAAAAAATTTATTATTTTTTCACTAATACGACTTTATAATTTTAATTATTATATATTATAATTTAATATTATATATTATATTTTAATATTATATATTATACTATTTATAATTTTATTATATTTATATTATATTATATATTACATAATTTTACAATTTGGTTACAGACATTTGAAGCATGGAATAATTTGGCAAAAGCTTACATAAAATTAGGTGATAAAGTAAAAGCTTGGAAATCTCTTCAAGATGCTATAAAATGTAATTATGATCAATGGCAAATTTGGGATAATTTAATGATAGTGAGCATTGATTTGCGACATTTTTCAGAAGTATGGATATATTTATATAATATTAAAATAAAGACAAAATTAAATTATTTTCTAAAATATATTTTTTTAATGATTTATATTTAATTTTTTTAGGTAATTCGATGTTATCATCGTATTTTAGATTTAAAAAGACATCATTTAGATATTCAAATTCTTGATATACTTACTAATGCTGTATTAAACAATATAAATGATTCAAATGGAATTTCTGCACAAAAATTGCTTCCAAAAATTTTAGAATTATTTGGAAGAATTACTTCTTTTATATGTAATAATTCTGATGTTTGGAAGATGTATGGACAACTTACTATTTTAAAAAAGACAGATATTGATAATGAAAAGGCAATACAATATTTACAACAAGCACATCGTATTGCTATTTCTGATTCAAAATGGCTTTTACAAGAAGAATCAGTTGAGAAAATATTACAATTATGTTGTATATTAGCAGAAATATATTTACAATATGCTTCCAATTGTGAATTAAAAAAAAAGAAATCATTGTTAGCAAGTGCAAAATTATCTCTTCAAGGAATTGTAAAAAAAGTCAAAGATCAAGAGTGGAATATTGATAAGATTTGTATATGTTTAAATAGAGTTGAAAAATATTTAAATACAATAATAATAAAATTAGAACAAATAAAATTGGAAAATATATGAATATTTTATTATAAAGTTGATTTTTAATTAAAAAACATAAAAATCCTATAACTGCGCTCGCGCGCGCGCGCATGTGTGTGCGCGCGCGCACGCGCGTGCGTATGTGTGTAAAAACATTACAAAAATATAATTTAATAATTCTCTTTAAGATTATTTAATTATTTTAATTATTTAAAAAATATATCTTGCAAAAATATGTTTTATAATCAAATATTTATATTTATTTCGATAAATTTTATTTCATTATTTATTCATTTTTATTAATTGAAATTGAAAATTATTGATTTTACAATTTACAATATGTATAATTACAATTTTCTTATAATTAATTTATAAATATATATATTTATGAATATTTCTATTCATAGAATCAAATAATTATCATAAAAATTTTATTTCTATTTATTTTTTCTTATCATGTTTTACTACATTTTCTACTCTTTTTTTATATTTTATGACACGTTGCACATGTCAAAATTTAAATTTTCAAAATTAGTGAAAAAACGAATATTATGTCGAGTCTAAAGTCTAACCATAACCATATTTTTCTTTATTTATTTAATCAGTAACATAATATAATCTTTTATATAATTATAGTAATTATATTTTTCCCTTAATTTCTTCAAAACGGCAAACCTGCGTATATAAATATTGAGTCATGACGTGGTAACTATTTAGTCTCGCTTCAACAATTAAAATTAATTTTAATAAAGTAAAATTTATATAATAATTTTGATAAACAAATTAATTATAAAGTTTTATAGAAAAATATTTAAAAGTATAAATTAAAAAAAAAGATTTTTATAACTTTTATATTAAAAGGTAATTACATATAAAATATTTTACAAGTATTTTATTAAGTATTCGAATTCAAGTAGAAAATAATTAATATATATATATATATTATTTGCAAAATATAATTTAAATTTATTTTAATAATAATAGTAAATTCATTTTATTCTAAATAAATACCTTTCTTTTAGATGTCATTTGCAGGAAAAGTTGTATTAATAACTGGAGCTAGTTCTGGCATTGGAGCAGCAACTGCTATACATTTTTCAAAACTTGATGCATTACTATCAATAACAGGTCGTAATGTACAAAAATTAAATGAAATAGCTGATCAATGTAAATCTAATAAACCATTAATTATACCTGGAGATTTGACTAATGAAACTGATGTTCAAAATATTATTAAATCTACTATTAAACATTATGGTAAATTAGATATTCTAATTAATAATGCTGGTATATTAGAAAATGGCAGCATAGAAAATACTTCATTAGAACAATATGATAGGTATATATTTATTTTTTATATCAACTTAAAGATATGAAATTTTTTTTTAATTTTATAAAATATGTTAAATATTTGCATGCAAATGTTTTAGAATTTTTAATATAAATGTACGTTCAATATATCATTTAACAATGTTGGCTGTTCCACATATAATACAAACTAAAGGTAATATTGTGAATGTATCAAGTGTAGTTGGATTAAGATCTTTCCCAGGAGTTTTATCATATTGTATGAGTAAATCAGCAATTGATCAATTTACACGATGTGTGGCTGTTGAACTTGCACCAAAACAAGTATAATTTTAGAATATATTAAATATAATGATATGTGATGTTTTCATATAAATTTTATATATTTTTTTTAATTTATAGGTAAGAGTTAATGCTGTAAATCCTGGTGTAATAACAACAAATCTTCATAGAAATAGTGGAATGTCAGATGAAGAATTAAAAAACTTCTATGAGCATTGTAAAAATACTCATGCTCTTGGTCGATCAGGAGATGTTAATGAAGTTGCAAAAGCAATTGCATATTTGGCAAGTGATGATGCTAGTTTTATTACAGGTGTAACTTTATCTATTGATGGAGGAAGACATGTTATGTGCCCTCGTTAAATTGTATTTTGTGCAAAAAATAATAATTTTATGTTTGTAATTTTAAATTCATTAAAATTTTTAATATATTTTTCACATTTATAATACATTTATCAGGTTATAAAGCTAATATTTTTTTAAAAATATACATAAGAAATACTAATAATAAGATATTAATTATAAAATAAAAAATAAATGTAAAGAAATATTATTTTTCAATAAATAATATTTTAAAAATGGATTTTTGAACATATGTATATTATATTATACAATATATTATATTATAAGAATATTCTTATATTATTACTATACTATTTGTTATTTAATAATTTAAAAACATTATTAATAGTTTATTAAGATAAATAAGTTACTTATACAATAAAATAAATAAATATTTCATTTTAATTATTTTAAAATAAAAATGCATTTAAAATTAAAATAAATAATTACATAAATCTATATAAAAAATGTTTTATTTTATAAATTTATATTTTATTGAAAAAATTTTATTAATTTAAAAATTAATTTTTAAAATAATATATAAATAAAAAGAATTATGCATAGATAACTTATAAAACATGTGAAAAAAATTGCAATTCAAACAATTTCAATCTGGGAACAAGTAGATATATTTTTTGTAGATATATTTATAGTTTTATAAAAAACAATATTATATACATAATCACACATATATTATATTTGTTTTAATAGTAACTAATTTATGTTATGAATAATCTATATAATTTTTATAAATTTAAATGAATTATACAATATATATATGTGTATATGCCACGTCATATAACAAACTCTTTATCTTCTTTCAAGATTACATATCATGGAACGTTAATTAATGTTCATACTTACAGATTTGACGCAATATTAAGATACATTATGTGTACTAAAAACCTATCGTATTTTTTATCGGGATCGGTAGTTAGAGGCTTTGGCAGAGGTTCTAAAGCTTTGGGAATACCTACGGGTAAGATTAAACGTCTTAATTTTTATTTAATGAATTCTGAAATTTTGAAATTAAGAAATTATAAATTTAAAATTGTTTCAAAGGTAATCTAGAATTGTATTTACATGTAACTAAAATGTATAATTTTATTCTTTACATGCTTATTGGCGCGAATATATGAAATATATTAAAAAAGTTTTAGTATTAATCATTAAACAATATAATTAATTTTTATAAAAATATATTGCCAATTAAAATTAATTCATAAAATTAATAAAATATAAATTTACAAAAAATTATATTACAATTAAAATATATGTAAAATAAGATTGATAATTATATATAAAAGATATAATTTTTAAATAATATAATTTTTTAATGTATATAAGTAATTATGAAATTATTTTTTTATAGCAAATCTTGAAGATAACGTAGTAGAAAATTTACCTAATGATTTTAATACTGGAATTTATTATGGATGGGCTTCTATAGATGGACAAATTTATAAAATGGTTGCCAGTATTGGTTGGAATCCATTTTATAAAAATAAAAAAAAGACTGTGGTATAAATTATAAAATATTCAATATTTATTAACATAAAAATTTTTAATTATTTTTCAGTAATTTATTATTATAGGAACTACATCTAATACATACATTTGAAAATGACTTTTATGGAAAACAAATTAAAGCCATTTTTGTGGGATATATACGACCAGAAAAAAATTTTACTTCTGAAGGTAAATAATAATTATAATATAAAATTAATTTTTTTTATTAAATTATTTTTTTATCATTTTAGAGGAATTAATTAAAGCAATAAAAACTGATATTGCATTTGCTGAAGAACAATTACAAAAGCCTGATATGATCGCTTATAAATATAATCAATTTTTTAAAGAATAATAAAATTATGAATACTATAAATAATACTAATTAATATGGTATTACATACATTTTTTGCGTATAGTTTTCTCATTATATTCGAAAATAATTCATAAGGAATAATATATTGTTAATAAAAATTTATTATAAAAAATAATGTAAATATAATATAACTAATATAATTAATATATTATCCTAATAATTATTTTAATATAATTTGAATTCTTTTAAGAAACAAGTTCATACATATATATGTACAAATACACATATTATTATATATAATTTTTAATACATTCAATTATTTTTTACTGTATATTAAAATATTTATGCACATAAAAATTAAGAAATAGAATATAAATAATAATTATAAATAATAATTATTATTGATATTTAAATAGTATTTGTGGATGATGTACTTGGTGGAGAAGAAGGAGGAGGAAGAGGAGGTGGTGGTGGTGGTGGTGGTAAAGATACCCATGGCACTTTCATACGAGTAGGAACTTGTGGAATTTGTGATAACCAGGGTATATTTGTTGATTGGAATCTTACATTTGTAAAAGAATTTGGATGATTTTGTAATGTTAAGTATCCTGGAGAAATTCTTGGACATGTAGTAAAAGGAATTCTAGGATTTAAATATGTTGTACTATTATCTTCATTATAATAATTACGTGAACTATATAAATTTTGATTAGCATTGCCAACATTACGATTTATATATTGCATAGGTTGCATTGAATATGTTCCATATCCATATGATTCACTATTATTTTGATAAGCTTGTGGCCATAAAGTTTGAGACTGATTTTCAAAAAAAAATTGTCTATTTGTTCGTGTATAAAATTCTTTTTTTTGCCTTTGTACATTTCTATTCCATGGATGATTTGATTGCCAACCAGTATTAGGTTCTAAGGAAAAATATAAATATTATTATAAATGTTAAATATTGATACTAAACAAGAAACTTACTTGAAATACGTTTTCGTTTAGATGGAATATCCGATTGATTAGCATTTACTTGTTTTGCTTTTAATTGTTCATAATAAGCTCGTTCTTCCTCATCATCTGAAAATTCTGGGGGATCATCTGCATTTGCATCAATACCTTTAATTCTATGATAATTATAAATTATTTAATATATGAAACTTGTTATAAATTAATTTTATATAGATTATTTATATATTTAGACTTACTTCAATAATTCATGAAGAAATACCAAGGAAGTATATTCTGTATTTGGACAATAATAAACAGTCATTCCTTCTTTAATGTCACATTCTTTTATATGTTTAGAGCTATTAAAACGTACACAATAATGTGGTTCATTCACTTTTCCAAAGACATCAAATATTTTACCTAATGCTCTTTGTCCTTTTTCAACAAATAAAACTGTATCTAAGTTTAATGTTGGTTTACCAGGTTTTGGTTTTACAACTACCAACTGTTCTACCATCCAAGCAACCTTGAATTTTAATTCAATCCATTATATTATTGTAAATTTAATAATATTTGTAAATTTAATTTAAAATTCATAAATACTTCTCCTAATGGATCACATAATACTTCAGGTACACTAATTTTTAAGTCTTCAATAGGAGGTAAATCATCTAATTCATTTTTTATTTCATTATTTTTTTGTCTTTTTATATTATTTTTCATGCTTTTCCTAAAAATATAAAAAATTATTTTAAAATTTGATATGTATAAAATTTGTAATATATGTATATAAACTTACTTGCTCAAACAATCATCACTATCATCTGATTCATTTGATTGAATTATTACAGAAGAATCACTGCTACTAGAATCATCTTGACTTTCACTTTCTTCATCCGATGAAGCTTCTTTATTTTGTCTATAAGTTTGTACTTGTATTTCTTTTAAAGATTTACTTTCATTATTTTCACATTTTATTTCTTCAGAATTATATTCTGTTTCTGAATCAGAATTCCCATATTCTAAAGCAATACTAACAAGAGAAGATACTTTATCATTTTCTAATAAAAAAAAAAATACAAAATTTAATAATTATTTGATTAAATAATTTCAATTAAAATAATGAATATTTTCTATTTTTCTTACTTTGAGTTAATGATACTGTATTCTTTTCACATATGATATGAATATCATTATCTTCATGTTTTAATTTTTTAAATGTTATATGATCCTGTTTTTTATTAGGATCATTGATTAATACTTCATTTCTATTAATATGTGAAGTAATTGAATTATTTTCTTCACTAATTAAATTATTTATTTCACTATAATTTTGTTCAATTTCAATATTATTAATTACATTTGGCTTAGAATTATCTGCAAATTTACTTGTCTCATTAATATTGATTTGAATATTTTCTTTATATTTTAATAAAGAGTTTTCATTATTTGAAACATAATTATTTTTTTCAGTATTTAATATATGTTTCTTCAATTCATCGTGTAAATTCCTATTTTCTATCACTTTTTCTATTATAACCTCATCCGAATCCATTGTAATTTTTGTTATAAAATTCTCTGGTTATGATTAATTATAATAACTTTTAAAAAGAAATTACACTTTAAATGTAATTAATAAAAATACAAAAAATTCTTTTTCTATTCTTTTTTTTTTATAGAATTTCATAAATTTTATACAAACACATTCATTATCAATCGCATGTTACTATCCACGATCATATAATCACACCTTACACTTATATATAGAATATTAATATTTTCGTAAATTCGTAATATATATTTGAAAGATCGATTTTAAAAGTCAAAACAAATAAAAATATTAATTAGATTTGTCTATTAAATTATAATTTAAATTTTTGTTAAATGAAAACGAAACAGACGAATGGTGGGAATAGGAACATCTTGCTTTATCTTCATTTAATGCAAATTTAAATTGCTTTTTAATTTAATAAATTAATTTCAATCGATATTTTTTAATTATTATATTTTGTATTTATTTTGGGATCAATTTCTAAGGATATTTCATTATATAGAATATATTAATATTCTATATAAAAAAATTGAAGATAAAAAAAAAATAAATATGATTTTATAAAAAATTTAATTTTCAAAAAAATTATGATATTAATAACAATTATTTATATTAAACTTACTTTTTATAGGATAATTTATGAATCACAATGTATTTTTTTAATAATAATTTATAATTAATATTTAAAAAATGTATAATATATTATATTTTATTCTCTGGTGACTACATTTACAATTGTTTGAATAATTTTTTTTCCATTTTGATGATTCAAAAGATTTAAAAGAGGCTCCTTCATTTTTTGTTCCAATAATTCGACTAATTCTATTCTTATTCTTTGTAAAAGTTGTGCCACCTAAGTAAAATCAATATTTATAATTAATATTTTGTGTCTAAGTTTTATAAAACTATAATATAATTTAATTTAATTTTTATAAAGCTTTATAAATAATATTTTTACCCTATGAGATTCAACACTAAATAAAATCCAATCATCTTCTAATGATACAATAAATATTCCATTATGTAATTCTATTTTTAATTCATAATCAGAAAATAAAATTAATGGTAAAATTGGTACCATTGATACTTCTTTAATAAATATTTTACTTGTTTTAACTTTTTCTTGAAATACTAAATATGGACTAGGAAAATAGCCAACATGAAAGTTGACAGAAGATGGATGGATACTGACAAAACCATCATTTTTAGTTTGAAACCTTAATTCCTCAGGTTTTGGTTGTATTGGAACTGCTCCAGCAGATTGAATTTGAAAAGATTTTTCTGGTGTAAAAACTTTTACCACATTAGGATATAGAGCTGCACAAAGTAAACCTTGAAGAAGTTTATAATTATCATTATTGATATTAAGTTCAAATCCAGTAATTTCTACAATCTTATCAACATTTGGCTGTCGTTTGGGCAAATTAATAGGAACAAATCCAATTGAAACCAATAATTCTAATAACTGATATTTTATATCTGCCAAAGTACATAGTGTACGCATTGATAGATAGTTTTCATTTGCAAAAGCTTGACCTGCATTACTGTTGCGTGTATATGCTTCTAACCATTTCTGCCAAGAGAAATATATAAATTATAATAATAATTATAAAATTATATATTATATTATATTATAATATTTATGTTTACATGTTTACCTTATATGCTTTAAGAATGGTTAATTGATCAGAATTAGCAGTAAAAAATTCTTTTTTTGCATCAATTTCGTGTCTTTTTTCAAAAGGAATAGTAAATGGATTTTTATGAGATAAACAAGCTGCAATGGTGAGTGCAGAATCAAGACAACAAAAAATTGTTCCAAATAATATTAATTTTCCAATTCGTACATTTACAGGCAGTGTTGCAAGATGATGGCCTAATGGTGTTAATGTACATTCGGAATTAAATGCTCCAACATCTTGTAAACGTTTAATTGCACTATTAATATTTTCTTCTGTTGGTGGTTCTAGCATTTTACCTAAATAAACATTATAATATAAATGCCAAAATTAATTAAAAAATATAAAATTAAATAAATTATTATTACTCAAAATTTTATGTAAATCAATCTTTTTTCCTATATGTAAAAGTTGTATACGTAATAATAATGGTTCTAAAGGAATTCGTAATATTTCAGGTACTGGTTGTGCTGTGAAATGATATTTAAATCTGAAAAATATAAAAAATTAAATAAATATTAATAAATATTTTTTTAATATAAAAATGATTAATTAAATAATTAAAAAAATAATTATATATACTTGTATGAAGTATATAAATGAAAGCATATTCCAGACATTACACGTCCAGCACGACCTTTTCTTTGTAATGCATTTGCACGTGATACCCAACACGTTTCTAAACTTTCCATGTTTTGATTTGAATTAAATCTAGTTTCTTTCATTTTGCCACTATCAATTACAAAAACACAATCATCAATAGTGATGGAAGTTTCAGCTATATTTGTGCTTAATACAATTTTTCTGACATTTTTACTTTTCTTAAAAACTAAGTTTTGTTCTTCATTCGATAAAGATGAATGTAATGGTATAATGATAAATTTTCCAGTCTTTGGTGAGAGAAATTTATTGTCATTCAATCGATCTTTTAGTGCAATAATTTCAGCAAATCCAGGTAAAAATATCTGTAAATGCAATATTAATTATTTATTTTGAAAAAAGAATGACTATTATTATTTTACTAAATTTACTTACTAAAATGGAGCCTGTTTTAGGATAATTATGTTCACCAAAAGTAATCCATTCTAATATTGTCTCAATAAGTTCAAAATTAATTTTATCATAATCCATAACATATAAATTTTTATGTGTTTGCTTATTGTAAGCCTGATATCTACTGACAAGTTGCATTAGTGATAAATTTTCATCTTCAATAGATTCCTTAGGTATAGGAGCAGAAAGCCCTTCAATCTGTGCAGTTTCTAAATCAATCTGTAATTGCATCCAATCACCTTTAATTTTTCGTGTAAATTTCGAATTTTCTTCAAGAACATAATTTGTTTTCTCAAAAATATCTTCTAAAAAAATTCGTTCTACAGGAAATGTTTTTCCTGGAATGCATAAAACAGGAGCTCCTTTAAAATATGAGGAAAATATCTCACTTTTAAGTGTTGCACTCATAAGTATTATTTTCAAATTTGATCTTTTATGTAATAACTCTTTTAAGAGCATCAATAAGAAATCACTAAAAAAAATTAAAATAATTATATTAAAATAAACAAATTTATATGATAAGTAATTTACCTTTCTGCACTTCTTTCATGGACTTCATCTACAATAATATGTGTAACATCTGTTAATTCTGGATTCATAGAAAATCTTTGCAATAAAATTCCAGTTGTACAAAATGTTAATCTAGTTCTATTAGAAATTTTACTTTCTAATCGTATTTGATATCCTACTATATCACCTATACATTCATTTCTTTCTGTTGCAACTCTTTCTGCTACTCCTATTGCACTTATTCTTCGAGGTTGTGTACATATTATATTAACATGTTCTTTAGATTTGGACCTATTACAAATCCAATCATCTAATAAAAATTGTGGTACCTAAGAAATATTTTCAATTAATATTATTTTATTAAGTTACTTTATTAATTTATGTTTACTTTATTATAAATTCAAATTTATTATTTTTATTTTGAATGAAAAAATTTATCTAATTGAATAAAAAAATTTAATTACTTGTGTACTTTTGCCACATCCTGTTTCACCTGAAATTATAGTAACTTGATTTTTATGTATTAGTTCTAAAATTTCATCTATTTTTGTCCATGCTGGCAGCGTTTCTCTAATTTCTTTCATTTTTTTATATCTTGAATTTGTCTGTTTTTCTTTAAAATTTTTTTCAATTAGATTATCTTCTTTTAATATTTCTTCCCAACTAATATTATTTCTATTTTTTCTGTGAATAGATCCTAATTCATAATGTGTAGCTATATTTGTTTCATCTTCATTTTCTGGTTGTTTTTGAAATAGTAATTCATTTTGATCTATAAATTGTTTTTTATTTTCTTCTAAATATTTTTTTATATCATATTCATTTTCTAAAAGAGATATTATTGAAAAAATAGAAGGTGTTCCATCTGCAGATATTAATAATGCTTCATCATATAATCTTTTTCCTATTCTTAAACAATTTATACTTGGAAATATACCATCATTTTTATAAAAATAAAAATAAGGTGGTTCATAAGGATATTTACAATCTAAAGAAATATTTAAAATAATTAAATATAGTAAAATGTTTATAATATAATATATAGTAACATGTACATTTATTATATTTACCTTCAGGAAATCTTATTTCTAAAGTAAAATATGGATCTTCTCTTTCAGGCATTTTTATTATTTGTGGTTGTTGATGTAAAAATCTACATTTATTTCCAAATCTACATTTTTTATGAATAAATAATCTGCAAATTTCTTTTTCTTTTTCTTTCTCTTGTTTTTGTTTAATTCTTTCAATCTCTTCTTCTATTTCATCATTTCTTACTAAATAATCCAATTTAACTTGTAC
This sequence comes from Apis mellifera, assembly GCF_003254395.2. Lineage (NCBI taxonomy): Eukaryota > Metazoa > Arthropoda > Insecta > Hymenoptera > Apidae > Apis > Apis mellifera. The sequence continues at coordinate 4,908,383 of NC_037647.1, forward strand.
AATCCAAATTTGATTTTTTATTTTTTCAGTAAACATGTTCCCATAAATAGATTCAAGTGCTTCCCTTTCTTCATTTCTTTTTTCTAATAATTCTATTGTTTCAATATCATCAGGTATCTTATTTTTTACTATATTTTCCAATTCATAATATTTATAAAATAATACTTCTAAAGCTTTTCCTACATCACCTTCTGTATGTATTAATGCTTCCATACAATGTGAATGATGAAAGCTAAAAAAATATAAATATTATTTATAAATATTTATTATTTAAATTTAAAATTTAATTAACTCACCCATAACTTTTAAGTTTAGATGTTGCAAATTGTCTACTAATTTGTTCTTCAGTTTTAGGTTTATTATTTTTAGAAGAATAATCAACTATTCCTTTGATAATTAAATTTCCCCTTTCCATCCAATATTGTTTGCCTAAATTGGATCTTTTATTTTCAAATTCTGATGCATCAGAAAGTTTAAAACTCTATCAAAAAACTATATTAATTCCTAATAATAATACATTTTACAAAAAATATTTATGTACAAAATAATAGATTAATAAAAATATTTAAATACGTACAGAACCATAAATATGTTTTAAAGTATTATATAATTGTTGTTCAGATTCTTCTGATATTCTTAAAGTTTGTAATTCTACTTTAAGTTTGCTTGAAATATGTGGGTTATTATTTTTATTTTTATTTTTTGCTGAGACGTTCCTATAAGATACATTTTTACAATTTAAAAAATAATTTTAAAAATAAAAATATTTTTTATTGATATTTTTAATGATCAAATTGCTTTTTATGTATAAAAAAAATGTACTTTTTAATAATATATTCTGAATCTATTACATTATTTTATTATAATATACAAAAGGTTATTGTATATAAATTGTTTACTTACGTGTTATTTCTTTTTACATGTCTTTCTTCTAATATAACATCGTTCATTAATTCAATATCAGTATGATTCATTTTTAAATTTATAAATAATTTCGTTTATTACAGAAATTAATTCTATAAATATTTTTAATTATATTTTAATACTTGAGAGAAATTAATAAGGTTAAGAAATGGATGTATATTAGTGGCAAATTAAAATGTATTTATGGATGAATTTGTATGCTTGTGTATTACCAACGGTTTTATTACCAACAATGCATTGTGTAATTTTATTTAATTATTTATAAAATAGATTTTATTTTATTATTTGTAAGATATGAAAATTAAATTATTTAGAATACATTTTAAAAATAATTTTAATTTTTATAAATACATTTTTTTTGAAACAAATATTATTATATGAAAAAAAAATTTATTTATTGTATGTATTATTCAAATGATTCATTATTTATTTTCAATTTGATAAATAATTGCTTTATTATAACCACACAATAATAAAAAATTTCCTTGAGGATGCCATCGTGCATCTAATATTGTAATATTTCGTGGACTTGATATACAATTTGCATTATGTGGTGTCCATTCAAATATACGTACACATTCACAAAATATTAAAAGATGAGCGCGTGTAGGATTCCATTTTGCAGCTAATTAAAAAGTTTTAATTTTCAATATTTTATTAATTTTTAATTTATATAATTTATATAAAATAATAATAATTTATTATTATATAGGAAAATATATTATTAAAATACTTACCTACAATAGCATTTTCAAGAAGCAAATAATCAAGATAATCATCGATAATATTCCATATCCACAATGTTGTAGGATAAAGTTGATGTTTTATTGCTAAATATTGTCCACATGAACTAAATTCTAAAATATCAAATTTAGCTATTGATAATCTTTCAATATTATTCTTTCTTCCAATTTTTATATTTATTGGTCGCTCTGATTTTTCTTCCACTAGAAATATCGATTTTTTTTAATATCAGTTATATTTATGTAAATTTCTTTTAAATTACTTACAAATATATTTATTATAATAGTTTGTACTTTTATTTGAAAAATTTAATTGAATTATACGTTCTTCATATACTTTGTTCAAATAATTTTCTTTTATGATCGGTTCAAGGTATAAATGTAAAAGTGGTTTCCATGTTACATGATTTAATAATACAATCTAAAAAATATATATATCTTTATTAAAATATTGCTAAAAAAGATTATATACATTGCAATAATAATAAAAATTTAGTAAAAAATTTAATATACTAAAATATATGAAATCACCATTTCATTAAATCCCGTTACAGCTAATAGCTGTCCACTGGGCATCCAAGTTACATTTTCAATTCCTTTTAAGTTTTGAAATTGAGCAGGATAGAATACAGCAATATCTCTTTCAAATATAGTTGAATAAATAATTAATTTTGTCTCATCGCTAAAAGATGACCATATACATAATAATTCGCTATTAGGAGACCAACATATACCGTCAATACTATTTAAATGTCCACATATTAATTTCTAAAATTTAACAATATTAAATATTATTATAAACTTTTTATATAATTTCATCATGAAAATATAACTAGTTCTTTTTTATATTAAAATGTTAAATTTTAATAATTTTTTAATGTAAAAAATATAAGATATTTTTATAATGAATTAGTTAATATTCATTGTGAAAAAATAAGTTTACTTTTAAGTTTGCTTTATATTTTTTTTAATATAAGAATTAAAAAATTAATTTAAGTAATGAATTATGTTATATATATATTTATGATCAAAGAAAATTTTCAAATTTTAAATTTCCCGCGTATTTTTTTTATTCTATCATACACTCATCTTAGTATAATGTAGACTGCATGCGTGATTGCATTGAGGTTAAATTAACATTTGATTATTAAAGTGTATATTATTTAAAATATATTATATTATTTAAAAATAAATTATGACAAGTTATATATCATGTGCTTGCAATCGAGTTCCACATTCAGTTGATTGGGGAAAAAATGGACTTATTTGTTTCGCAGCATGTCATGCAGTTGCAATTTATGATCCATATATTTCAAAAATTGGAAAAATAACAAATACACTTCATCAACACAAAGATCGAGTTAATACTGTTCGATGGATTAAACGAAGAAACTCGAAAATCGAATCAGAATTATTATCAAGTTCAGTAGATGGAACAGTCATTGTTTGGAGTAAAAAAAATAATTTCTTTAATTGTAGCTGTATCATAGAAGTTAAAAATATTGTCACATTTAGTAATTGTATATATATTTATGATCAAGATTTTTTAAATGAAGAAACATTTTCTAAATTATTAATATGCACTGGATCTGTTGAAGGAGATTTAAAAATATGGTTTAGAGATACACACAATAATGTAAAATGTCTACAGACACTTACATTTAATAGAAAATTACCAATAGAAGCTTGTTTTTCTTTTTTGCCAAATACAGATTTACCTCTTTTAGCTATTGGATTAGAAAATTCAACAATTGAATTATATATAACCAATTTTAATACTATAGAAAAATTATATTTTGTGAAAGTTCAAGTTTTGGTAGGGCATGAAGATTGGGTACGATGTATGGACTTTAATTACATAAATGATAGTATTTTGCTTGCAAGTGGATCTCAAGATGCCATGATACGACTTTGGAAAATTTCTGCAAGCAATATAGAAGAATCAAATAATGAATTACATCAAAAAAAACAAATATTCATTGTCAATGGCTCAAAATATCATATTACTTTAGAATCTGTTCTTTATGGTCATGAGGGCTGGGTTTATGGTATACATTGGTATCCATTACAATTGGATAATAAGAATAGAATTTTAAGATTATTATCCTGTTCATTAGATAAATCTATGATTATATGGGAACCAGATGAAATAACTGGTATTTGGTCTGAAAAAGTAAGAGTAGGTGAAGTTGGTGGTAATTCAATGGGTTTTTATGGTTGTAAATTTAGTGGTAATGGATTAAATATATTAGCACATGGTTATCAAGGATCATTTCACATTTGGGAATATTCAAATATTATAAAAAACTGGATTCCAAAATCTGTACCAAGTGGACATTTTGCTGAAGTAGTTGATCTTTGTTGGGATTCAAATGGAAGGTTTGTATTCAAAATTATTATATATACATACGCGCGCGCACACGTGCGCGTGTATATATTATTTTAACATATATTATATAAAAATATTATAGGTTTCTCATTACTGCAAGTAGAGACCAAACAACAAGAATTCATGCATTTTGGAAAAGTGAAATAGAATTTTGGCATGAAATTGGACGTCCGCAAATTCATGGATATGATATGTCTTGTTTAGCTATGTTAACTCCTTACATGTTTGCTTCAGGAGCAGAAGAAAAAGTTGTACGTATATTTGTAGCATCAGCAATATTTAAAAATTGTTTAAAGAAACTTGTCAATGTTGACGATTTTAAAAATATGATGGCTGATAGTGCATCAGTACCTGCTCTTGGATTAACAAATAAAGCAACATTTAATAATAATATTACAATTGAAAATAATACAGTTAATGACTTTAAAAGTGAGGATTATATTCCTCCAACAGAAGAAGAATTAATACAAAATACATTATGGCCAGAATTACAAAAACTTTATGGTCATGGATATGAAATATTTTCTATAGCTGCCAGACATGATGGGATATTATTGGCAACTGCATGTAAATCATCATCACCAGAACATTCTGCAATATTATTATGGAATACAAATACATGGACTCAAGTTCAAAAACTTATATCTCATCAATTAACTGTGACACAAATGGAATTTTCTCCTAATGACAAATATTTATTATCTGTTTCTAGAGATAGAAGATGGTCATTGTTTGAATTTAAAGATGATATATATATCTTAATTGCAACTAGTTTGAAGAAAGATAATCTTCATACTCGTATAATATGGTGCTGTTCATGGATGCACGATTCATCTTTTTTTGCAACTGGTTCTAGAGATGGAAAAATTGGAATTTGGAATGTAAAATTTTCAGATGATAAAATTATTCCAATTACTAGTTTGGATGTAAAAAATTCAGTTACAGCACTTGCATTTTCATTACAAAATATTCAAGATTTTCATATCTTAGCTATAGGATTTGAAACTGGATGTATAGAAATACAAAAATTAAAAATTATTGTTAATAATTTTAAATGGGAAAAGTATATAGTATATGATTCTTCTCAAGCACATCATTTAACTGTTAAAAGACTTAAATTTCGACCTCAAAAAAAATATTCAAATACTTTACAATTAGCAAGTTGTGGATCTGATCATATTGTTAAGATACATGATATCAATGTTTTTAAATAAACAAATTTGTAAAATTTTTTATTTTTTTTTATATTATTTTTATATTTTTTTTATATAAAATTTTAATATTAATAATAAAATTTAAAGATGTGCACAAATTACAAATTTAATAAAAAATTCAGAAAATTGGACATAACATTCAATATTTTTATATTGCTTAATTCTAAATGTTTGGAAATATTAAAAAACAAATTTTTCTAACTTTTTTTTTTAGAATTATTATTTCATACTTAATTATAAAAGTAAAAAGTTCAATCTAGGAATGCTTTCATAGTCTTTATTAAAGTTTATATATATATTTAAATTGAATCACTTACCTTGTTTAATTTCCATATATCAGTTTTATAAATTTCTATATTATCTTTACTTTCAATTGAAACTACTACAGCTAATTTATCACCATTTGGACTAAAATATAATTTATGGAAAAAAGATTTCACATTTTGTATATGAATTACACTTTGATTTTCCAAAGACCATATTGATATTTGAATCTGAGTATTTTAATAATTTTAATATATTAAAATTTATCATATAAAATAAATTTATTACTTACATTGAAATCTGATAATGTCAATATGTATTTACTATCAGGAGACCAATTAACACTTTCTAAACCAGCACTGCCTTCAATTAATTTATATTTCCATTCAGGATAATGAATGGAATATACTTGAATAATAGCTTTTTTTATGTTTGCACATAGAATATATTCACTATTTCTAGACCACTCTAAATACTATGATGAAAAGAATGAAAAACAAAAACAAATGTTAATATTATATATTTTTTTTTTTTTTAGAATTATTATTTCATACTTAATTATAAAAGTAAAAAATAATTAACTAAGAAATAATTATAAAAATTTAATAAAAATTATTTATTATTTATTTAATCATATATACTAACCTCAATTATATCTGGAAATATAAATGAATGAATAGTATCAAATTTTTTATTACTCTTTATAATTAAATTTGATTGATATGCAATTGCAAAAAATGTACCATCTTTAGAAAAATCACACAATTGATTATTTATTCGTATTATATCATTTTCTACTTCTAATGACATTATGTTATTGTTAATTCAAAAAATGTTTGTATTATTATATATATATATATGTATTATATATATATACCAGAAAAATTTTCTATCTTCTATATAGAGAAATAATAGTTGATCATAATTGCCGGATAAGCGCAGTATGTTATTTTTTCTTATTAGGACTTAATTTTGTATTGTGAATTTATATAGAATTTATAATATATACATGACCAAGCATCTACGGAAACTGCATTCGAAACATCGCATTCATGACATGTTTTTGCTTAATATAACAGTGATAATGGAAATTATTGTGGTATTGCATATTCTTTCTACTGTATCGTGTTCATATTTAACTAAGATTTATTTTCATGCAATGATAAATTGTGATTTATAACTATATACTAAATATTTTGATTTTTTTTTCATTATGAAAAGTGTATGTTGAACGTAGTTATATATTGTATTGATGATAATAAAAATCATGTGAAAAATTTTTTAAAATTTTGACTAATATTATAATATAATCCAAATTTATAAATTATGTAATAAATATATTAATTAATATAATTAATTGTAACATATAACAATAACATGTAAATAAATATATTTACATGATATAAAAACGTTGCACGGCGTTATTGCAATATAGGCCTTAAAGTTTCCATTAATCTATTTTATTCTATCTATTTTATTGTATTCTATTTTATCTATTTTCCTTTGCCATTCTTTTTACTTTATTAAGTTTTTTATATAATTATTTTTCTTTATTTCTGATAATTTTATTTCAATTTTGCCAACGTAATTAAATGTAGTAAAATTTATAAAAAAAAATTATTAAAAAAGATTTAAAAAATATTTAATATTTTTTAATTTTATTTTTTTATTATTATTATTTTATTAAATATATCTTTTATTAAATATATAATTATATAAATGAATGTAAATTTTTATTTTGAACATGAATTGTGAACATAGTTTATGAATCAAATTTTATTATGTTGGTTGTAATGAATTTGAAAAGTAACAACATCCGTAACAGTTGAAACGTATATGGAACATTTTATTGTAAATATTATTATATCTTATATCTAGATGAAATTGATAATTTAAGAAATTTTTAATTTTAAATTAAAATTTAAAAATTAATACTTATTAATTAGTTGATTATTAATTAGTTAAAATGATTAAAGATTTTATTATTCCTATAAATAAGGATGAACTTTTACAAAATCGGAATGGACAATATTTTGTTGAAAAAATTGTTTCGATACGAATATTACCACAAGCTCTTGATGGTATGTTTCAAAAATTTTATATATTTTTATATTTATTAATAATATTGATTTTGTTTATAGAAGCTAAATCAGCACTTCAAATGAATGGAATCAATTTTATATTAGATCATTTTGATACATTTTTCTCTTTAATTGTTCATGGAAATAAAATTGAATTACCAATTATTATGCGTGGTTTTAGTAGAATTCATAAAGGTAAAAATATATATATATATATAATGTATATTTATTTATAAACATTGTTATTTAATTCCTATATAATTAACAAAATGTTTATTTTGATTATTATTTTAAAGCTATTGAAATATTAGTAAATGATTTGGAAAATATATTTGAAAATGGAAAAGAATTGGAAGAAGAAGATAGATTAAGATTTTTAAATATAAATAAAATGCTTACATATTTATTCTCTTGGCTTCTTTGTCATATAGATGATGAAATTTCTAAAGATGTAAATGATAAATATATAGGCAAGGTTTGTTTAATTAAAATAATTATATTTATTTTTTAATATTTTTATATTCATATTAATCTATTAATCTATTATTATTTTATAATTTTTTTTATATTGTTTTATGTAGCGTAAAAAATCAGCAAAATCAGATATAGAAGAAGAATGGGAAAGTGATAGAGAAAAAGCATTAGAACATATTTATAGATTATTACAATTACCATTACAAAAACTTTGGCAACCTCCTATTGTAGAAGATTCATTTATAATGTATGTTTGATATAAATATTTTAAAAATTATTTTAATTTTCAAAATATATAAAATTAACATACATACATAAAATATTTTTATTTTATATTTTATGTTATATATATTTTATTATTATATTATTTTATTATTATATATATTTTATATATTATATATATTTTAGATTATTCACTAAAGTGTGCTATAAAGTTTTAGAACAATGTAAAGATTCAAAATGTAAACATATACGAGAAACAATTTTTGAGGTAAATTTTTATAAATTTTTATTTCATTATATTATTTTTGAATTAATTTTCAAATTGTTTTAATTTTAATCTATTTAAAAAAGATTTTAGGAACTTCAGTTAAAAAATATAATCATGGTATAAGCTGTGTAATAAGAATTATTCAGGTATATAAATTCTTTTTAATAAATAAAGATTTTATTTAATATAAAAAAAAAAATCTATTGAATATATAAATTTTAGTTAGTAAAATTACATGATATACTAGCATCTCATATAGCTATTGGAATTATATATATGATTAAAAATTGTGGTTGTAATGGTTTAATAAAAGAAATAATGAAGGAGATTGATCAAAGTGAATTATCTGAACCTGATAGTCGTAATATATCAATATTTCTAGAAACTATTGCTGCTTCTGAACCAAATCTTATAATTCCTATTCTTGATGATGTAATGGATTATTTGGGTAGCGAGGTAAATTATTTTATATTAATAATCATATGTAATATATAAATATATACAATATATTTTCATTATATAATTATATGTTACTATTTTTAGCACTATACTATGAGAAATTGTACTATTAGTATTATATGTGAAGTTATACAAAAAGCATTGACTGGAGATGATCTTACACAAGAACAAAAAGTTCAACGTGATGAATGCCTTAATAGTTTGGAAGAACATATTCTTGATAATAATGCTTATGTTAGATCAAAAGTTTTGCAAGTTTGGCAACGTTTATGTTGTGAAGGAGCTATTCCATTAGCGAGGCAAGGAAGACTTTTAGCTGCTACTGCATTACGTTTAGAAGATAAAAGTGCAAGTGTACGAAAACAAGCATTACAATTAATGCGTGCTTTATTACAAAGCAATCCATTTGCTGCTACAGTGAGTAAAAAAAATTGTATTCGTTTATATTATTTTTTATATCGAATTATTTTTTTTATTAAATTCATAATTATATAGATTATATTTATATAAATTATTTATATATATTTATTTATATATATTAAATATATTTACAGTTAAATAAAATAGAAATATCTAAATCACTAGAAAAAGAAGAAATAAAACTTAGAAAGTTACAAACTGAAAGTGTTAGTAAAAGTGTTCGTGGTGATAATGAGAGATTAGAATTTTGGAATACTTTACTTCCAGAAATAAGGAAAGTATTAAAAGAAGTTATTAATAATGAAAAAAATACGGACATAGAATATGGTATTGTATATATATAAAATATATATATAGAATTTATATTTTAATACAAAAATATACATGATTATTAATTTTTATTTTATAAATTAGATAATGAAGATGAAGATATAAATACAGATACAGCATTTGAATATATAAGACAATTAATGTTAAAAGAAAAAATTTTTGAAGCAGTAACATATTTATGGAAAGTTTGTATAAAACTGAAGCAAAAACCAGATATAGAAAATCTTTCTCCTGAAGCAAAAGAAGAATGTTTATTCTTATTTTTATTAAAAACATTTATGGAATCTGAAAATAATTTAAATAATTTAAAAGAAAATATAGAAGAAAAACAATCAATAGAGGAAAACAAAGAAAAAGAAGAAATAATAGCAATAAAACGAGTTATAAATTATTTGAGAGTATGTTTTTATATATTTTATATTGATTTTAATAATTATTTAATTAAAAATTATATATTATATTATATTACAGCATTGTTTGGAATTTGCAACTGAATTAGAAATTGCTATACCTATGACAGAAAAGTTACTTTTTTCTACTACAGCAACCGATGCTATTGAATCATGCACTTTACTTGGAATTGCTTCTAAATTTGGCATAGTTGGATCTGCAGTTGCTATTCGTGATGCTTTGTTTCAAGTATTTCATCGTGATCAATCAGTTCGTAATAATATCGCGGTAGTATATAAAGATCTTTATTTAAATAAAAATGAGAATCAAAAATCAAAACGACAAAAAGCTCTTACATGTATGAGATCCTTAATTGATTTATTAAAGGAACTTCAACCAGGTCAAAGTCAAGCTTTAACTCAGCTTATTTTAATATGGTATAATAATAATGATATAGATAATGAAATGTTACAGGTATGAAATATATTATAATCTTAATTTTTTTTTATTATGTTAATTTAAAAATAGCTTTTAATAATTTTATATTATAAATATTTATAATATATTTATAATTTATTTAAATTTAGGTTTTATGGGAAACTTTTTCAATGAAATCACCAGACACAGATTCATTAGATAGTAGATCTGCTTTAATGTTATTAACAATGATAGCTCAAACTCAAAGTTGTATTATAAGTGATAATTTAGAAGTATTAATAAAAGTAGGATTTGGATCTAGAGCAAAAACTGATCTTTTATTAGCCAGAGACACATGTAGAGCATTGCTAATCATAAAACATAAAAATGATGATATTGAAAAATCATCTATTAGGTATATTAAATAAATATATATATATATTTAATATTATTATAATATATATTTAATTTTATATATATATATATATATATATATATATATATATAAATTATATAAATAATTAATGTCAAATATATTATTAGGTATCCCAATGATCATGAAATGTTTAAAGAAATTCTTTCCTTATTAATAGAAAATTTTATAAATATAGAAGAAGATGGATATATTTCATTTGCAACTGATGCAATTAATGCTATTTATCATGTAAGTATGATAACAATTCTATTTATTTGAATTGAATAAATATTTTAAAACAATATTTTATTTTATTTTATTTTATTTTATTTTATTTTATTTTATTTTATTTTATTTTATTTCATTTTATTTTATTTTATTTTATCTTATTTTATTTTATTTTATTTTAGTTAGCAAATCAGCCTGATCATTTAATGAAACAAGTGCTATCACAAGTGTGTATTCGAGGACATTTTAATAATGATTCAACTCAAAATACTGTTTCACTTTTTTTACTTTCTAAATTATTATATTTGATTGGACATATTGCAATCAAAGAAATGGTTCATTTAGATACATCAGTTTATAAAGAATTAAAACGAAGAGATATTGTACGAAATTTAAGAAAAGAAAAAAAATCAGATAAAAATGAAAAAGATGTAAATACAATTCAGAGATCAAAAATAGAGGTTTCTACTCCAAATAGTGCAAGACAAATAATTCTCAATAAAGAAGTATGTAATGATATTTAAAGTTTATTTATATATATTTATTATATATTTATTATATATTATTTATTCTATTATAATTATTCTAAAATAATAATAAATATTATATATTTAAAATATATTAAAATATAAATAATCAGTTTTATTTTTTATAGACAAGTTTAATTATGGAAGATAATGGAGAGGAAGCTGTAGAAGGAGCAACAATGGATTCAAATGCAGAATTTATAAATGAAATCCTTGAAAATCATGTTGTAACTGGAGATGGACTCTTAGTAAATTTTGTGTATGTTCATGATTTTAACATTTAGTGTAAATATTTAAATTATTTGTAATGTGAATATATTCCATTTTTAACATGATATTTTATAAGTAAAGCAATATACCAAGCACAAAGGATTAATATTTATATTATATTTTTTATTGTATTTGTATTTATATAATTATATATTTAAATTTTACTTTTATAATTCAATTTTTTTCAGTCCATTAGTGTTAGATGTATGTCAATATCATGATAAGTATAATAATGAAGATATACAAGCTGCTGGAGCTCTTGCTCTTAGTAAAATGATGACAGTGAGCTCCAGTTTTTGTGAAAAATCTTTACAACTTTTAATTACAATACTAGAACGTTCACCATATCCTGGTATTCGTGCTAATGTCCTTATTGGAATAAGTGATCTTACGACAAGATTTCCAAATCAGATTGAACCATGGATGAAACATGTTTATGGCAGGTATTTAAAAATATAAATAATCAATTTTATTATTTTAATCAATCACTTATAACTAATAATAGACTAATAAATAAATAATTTATAGACTCCGTGATGAAGATACAAATGTAAGACGTACATGTGTTCGAGTTTTATCAAGTCTTATAATGAGAGAAATGGTGCGCGTGAGAGGTCAAATATCAGAATTAGCTCTTTGTATAGTTGATAAAGATTCTCAAATTCGACAAGATGCAAAACAATTTTTTAAAGCACTTTCACAAAAAGGCAATGCTTTGTATAATGTAATGCCTGATATTTTATCTCGATTAACTGATCCTGATTTAGATATAAACGAATCAGATTTTCAAGAAATTTTGAAGTAAGTATTTTCTAAAATAAAATTAAAATATAATTAATGAAAATATATAAATATATAAAAATATGATAATTAAATGCAATTTAAAATATTTTCAGGCATATTTTGAATTTATTACAAAAAGAAAAACAAATTGATTCCATTATTGATAAAATTTGTGCTAGATTTAAATTGGCTACTACAGAAAGACAATGGCGTGATTTTGCATATTGTCTTTCACTTATGCAATTTAGTGTAAAAAGTAAATAAGAATATATATTTACTTGTATATTCATATTATACATATTCAAGATCATATTAAATATAATTTTTTTTATTATTAATTAATAAAATTTTATCTAGGTATACGTCATCTTATTGAAAGTTTACCTTTACTGAAAGATAAAATTCACCACAAGCAAGTTTTAAAAGCATTACAGTCTGTTATCGAACAAACAAAGAAAAAACCAAATACAAAAACAATATGTACAGAATTAGAAGAAAAAATAGAAGAACTTCTTAAAGGAACAGAAGATTCAAAAGAGGATAATACTGTGATAATGCCACCACCAGCAGTACCAAAATCAAGAAAACGTAATAAACGTGTAAGTAATAGTGAAGAAGAAGATGATAATATTGACAGTGATTCTGATTTAACATCAATAACGAAAAGTAAGTTTTTTTTTCACATAAAAATTTATTATTAAATTATATTTATTAACTGATACATAATTGTTTTAGCAAAAGGTTCTAAAAAAAGAAAATCGTGGGGATGCAAATCGAGTTCTAGTTCGGATTCAGATAATGATTTAACAATAAAAACTCCTAGAAAGCAACGTATATATTATTTTTTTTACTTAATTTTAATTTTATTACTTTGTTAATTAGATATTATTTTTATTATTATATCTAATTATTATTTCTTTTTATAATAGTTAAAGAAAATGCACCTGCACAGACCATAACAAGATCAAGTCGAAAAAAGCGCGTTAATTCAATTGCAGCTACACCATCATCATTACCAAAAAGAAATAAACAAGTAACACCCATGCGTATTCCGGAAAGATCTTCAGCACGTTTATCCCAATCACGAATGAGGAATTAAAATTTTTGTATATATTTAACATACAATTTTGTATTTTTTAATATTAGATTAAAAAAGAGAATATGAAGTAAGTGAAAAAATATATTTACAGTTTAATTATTAATTAAAATATTTTAATAATAAAATATAAAAATATATTTTATAATTTCTTTTTACTTTATAGCATTAAATAATGAATAATTAAATAATCATTAATTTTTTTTCATAAAAATTTTAAAGTATATTACTGTTATTTTAATCTTTTTTTTTTAATATTACAAAAATATAATAACTGGTATATAAAAATTAAAATATTATCATAGAAATATTTATTTTAATGAAATAATGAACACTTGATATAACATTTAAGTAATGAATGATAATATTATGTATCACATATATATTGCAACAAAAGAATTAAACATAAAAGTAATGTACATATATCAAATCACTATATGTAGATAACTCCAAAAATTTTATACATTTGTGGCTATTAGTAGTAAATAAAACACTATTTTATTATGCATTTGTGTACAATAAATATACTATGTAATATTGTACGTTATGAGAAAGACTAGTGTAAAAATCTTATATATTAAGTTTCATGTATCGTATTAAGGAAGAGATTTGCATTTAGCTATCGTTATACCAAATCACGACTAATACTACGTTTAAACGTCATAGAACGTACTTCTGTTCCAGGTTTTCCTGATTTACAAAGATTATTAGAATTAAGATTTGGAGTAGGACTTTGTGAAAGTGATGCTCTTTCGTCGTTAGTATTAGATTTTTCTCGTTCTAATCTTTGTTTACTAAACTTTCCCATTCCAGGACGATAAATCTCCATAGCAGGACGATCCTATTATTTTATAATAAAAAATATTTTTATAAATAATAGACATAAATATTAAATATCACTTTTAATATTTCAGTCAAAAATAATTATATACCTTATTTCTAATTCGACGTTCTAATCGTGGATCCTTTTTATCTTTTTCTTTATCTTCATTTTCAGTCTTCTGTAAATTATTTTGATCTCCTCCATCCAAAGATTTATGCCTTCTTAAACAATTTCCATCTCCTGTACCACCTTCCCCTCCACTTTCAAGTGAACTGCGTCTTTTTGTGACTTTTGAATCCTTTTTTTCTTCAGATTCATTATCTTCATTAGTTTCTTTATTAATATCTTCATTAGATTTTGATTTTTCAATATCTTTGTTACTTTCAATAGTAGATAATATAGTATCTGTAAATAATATATTTATATATATTTTAAAAATAAGATATTTATATAAAAATTATATTTACTTGTAATATTATAAAAGTTATACCTGATTTTTTCTGTTCTTTGATCTCATAATCTTGTACAGAATCTTCTATTAAAACTTTTTTTTCATTAATTTCTTGTTTCTCTTTTTCTTTACTGTTTTTAATATCTTCTTTATCATCCATAGATTCTTCATTTTCCTTAATATTTTCATATGAATCAACTTGAAATTCCTTTTTCTGAAATTCTTCATCCTCGCATCTTAATTTTACATTATTTTCTGTGTCAACATTAAAATCTACATTCTGTTTTTTGGTTTCTGCAAGTCTTTTTTTTTCTTGCCTCATTTTTTCATAACTTTTACCTCGTTTTTCTTCTATTTTTCGTTCCCTACAATCTTTAATATCTTCTTTGAAATCATATTTTCTATCATCTTTTCCATCAAATCTTCTATCATCTTTTATACCATCTCTTTCATCACGTCTTCCATATATCTTCTTATCCTCATGCCGTCTTTGATGTTTTATATCTTTATCTTTATTTCTATCTTCAATTCTTTCCCTGTATCCTTTTGTGATTGATTTAGAATCTCGATCACGTGATATCTTATCACGTAATTTATCGTCCTTTTTAATACGATTTTTTATATCTTTAGGCGAAAATTTATCCTTTTCTTCCCTATTTTCTTTATTATCTTTACACATTTCTTTATCAAGATCTTGATTTTTCAATACCTATAACAAAATTAAAATATTTATTTTAAGTAAAACATTTTTATTTTAATATTAACAGATTTTAATAGAGTTCAACATCATAATTTAAAGAATAAATTATAATAAAGCAACACAGAATTTTCACTTTTTTTTCTAAAAACAGTTTCTTTTACAAAATTTAATGTATACAAATTAAACGGTAATAAATTAATTACATCTTAATAAATGTATATAAATTTGGGATACAATATTAAATGGAAACAGTGTATAGCATTGAACTAAATCGCATAAGTGATGAATAAATCTTTAATCCTTATGACCTTTTAACATGCAGTAAATAAATACATAACATGAATTTCCCTGCTAATCATTTGCAGTTCCTATTTCATGAAGTTTTACGATATCCTGGCAATCCTGTTTCACAAGATTTAAAAGGATAAAGTTTATGATAATCAAACATAGCACTGCAACTTCTTGACTTTGATACTTCCATTGGTATTTGCATTTTCCAAGTTTTATGTAAATTAGTAAATTGAGATTTTGATAAAACAGAAAAATAATTTTTATTATTAATATAAGATGTGCATTTAGTGCATTTAGTGTTGTTATAAATATAATTATTTTTAATGTTACTCCAATGATTGTAATTATTTTTTCTGCAATTAGCATCTTTTTCTTTATAATTTTTTTCGTAAATATAAAATAATTTTCGTTGTTTATTAGTGTAATGCCAGCGTTCATTAACATAAGGCACACTTCTAACGCAATTTATATATACTTCAGTATTCTCATTTCTGTAAAACTGTTGAACATTTAAGGAATTTTTGTTAGCTTGGATCATGTTTGCAGTACCACTACCAGAAATGTCTTCTTTACATTCATGAGATACACTTAGATTTTCAGTAGGATGATCAAAAAATATATCTTCTGACTTGACAGTTGAGGAAGTAGAAAGGAAGGAATACTTGGTCTGATTATCTTCAATATTACATGCAGACTGTAGGGCGAAAAGGTTAGTATCAGCAAATACAGTAGAGAATATAATACTTAAAATGTAATATATATTGCGCGTGCGCTAAAAACAATTTTGATTACATATTTGCTTAATAAATTTTTTGTTCTATACTGTATTTGTCATATTTGAATTAGTTTACTTCCAATTAATCAAAAATGATAACTAAACACATTATAAGATGTAGTGTCACCTTAGATATGATAGGATCTTCCTTTGTTCGCCTCCGTTCTAGGTCTCTTCGTCGTCTCTCTTCACGTTTTTCATCTCTGAGACGTTGCTTTTCTTGTTTACGTTGTTTTACATATTCCAAAAGAGGAGTGGTTGTAATTTTTTTTGGTGTATCTATAACAGTAAAATAAATATATAAAATATATAAATTCATTATAGATAAACATTTACTATAACATATATAATAATTTATGATATAACATATCAGTTATTAAAAAATTACTTACTATCAGGTGGTTGATATGAGTATTCTGTTTTTGGTTGTGATATATTAGATTCAGCTTCTTGATTTTTACGAGTTTCTAAGAAGCTTATATAATAAGGATCTGATTCTATTGTACCACATTTTAAATCTTTCTTTTTTCCTGTTCTTTTTTTTGGTAATCTTTGAAAAGGTGCAAATTCTACTACAGCTGGATATTCTGTACCTTTAGAGTCGATAAATACATAATTATCAAATTTTTCTCTGAACATAAAAATATCCTGTTGTTCAACAAAGTTAATATAAGCACGGGCAAAAGCATATTGTCCCATAGACATATCAGCTTTCACAAAATAAAGATAATCATTTTCTGGCAATGGAGAAACCTGTTCTAGAAATTGTTCTTGAGTCATAGTTGGAGGTAATCTCCGTATTACTACCTATAAATATATATTTTAATTATTAATTAAATAATTATTAATTAATTATTAATTATATTTAAATTATACTTATTAATTAATATATATTTAGACATTTTTATAATGAATATAAAAATTTATATAAATCATCATCATTATCATATGAACATAACATTTTGTCATTTTTATTCAAAAAATAAGACAAAAAGATGTCACATGACATATAGTTATGACATTTTTATTTTCAATAATAAAGTCATATTTATTGTTATATAAAACATATTATTTGCTATTTTTTATCTTTCAGATATCTTTATCTAATACATACCAAATAAACATATTTTTATCATATCTTTTTATAAAATTATGTTATGAATGTTTCAAAAATCGAAAATTAAATTTCGATTTTTGTTTCATGAAGCACATAATATTGTATGTGGTTAAAAAATATTTTGTATAATTGATTACAGACTTCTAAATATCTAGCATCATTTTAGAAAAATATACCTTTGTCATAGGTCGGCATTTTTCTTTTTTACTATCTTTAACTTTTCCAACATCTGGAGAACTAGTTTGTGCCTCATTTTGTGCGGCAGTCTCAGACTGTTGTGTTTCTTCAGTCATTGTCATCTACATTTATTTAATTTCTTAATAAATCAAGTTTATTTTGTGTCAATTCGACACACACACTCTAATCAAAAATAATATTTAAAGCATGTAATTTTTCTTCGAGTCATCAAAATAAACGTTTCCGTTTACAAAGTTTTCGCGGCCATCTTGTTTCACTAAATCGTAAGAAAGCTATTGGATAGAGAAAAATAAACTTTCATTCATTGGGGAATTTTAAAATACATATATCTAGGGAAATCAAAAAAAAAAAAAATTTATATTTCTAAAATTATAATATTAAAAATTACGCTATCAAATTTGAATATTCAATTGTTTTTAATTAAAAATAGGGAAAATTTATCATAGAAATATATAAAATTATACGAAAATATTTAAAGTTCATAAAATAGTTTATTGTCTACATTTTAAATATTTAAAATGATCAATGACATTTATATTGCATAATAATTTACAATATAATTAACAATATTTTTTAAGACTAGTTATGATTTAATATTAAATTATGCAAAAAAGAGCATAATAATAGAAAATATATAAATGAATATATTTATATAAATATAATTTAATTATTTAATAAAAATTCATAGCCTTCTATAACTATCACGTTGTTGAGATTGAGATGCTGAAGTTAATGTTGAATAAATAAATGGTAAAATCGATGCTAATGCTAAACAAAGACCTATTACTGGTCGATACCATACCCAAGCAAAACCAATCACTAATAGACTAATAGACATTGATACAGACATTGTTAAAGATTCAACTGCAATAATTCCACATAAGAATGTTGAATTTAGAATTACAGTTCTTAATATATTTGCTAAACATGTTGCTGCCAAAAATAAAACTAACCAGCCAAGTCCTCTGAAATAGTTAATAATTTTATGAAAAAGAAAAGAAAAAATATTTATAAATATTTATAAAAAAGAAAAGAAATATTAGAATGCATTATTTAAATTTAAAAAAAAAATTACCTAATACTCCATGTACGCCAATAATTGTGTACATGTTCAGAATGAAACATTTGATCTACTGACATTTTATGCCTCCTTTGAAGTAAAATTTCTTCTCCATGTGATGTAATATATGGTACAATAGTTCCTTTTTGCAACATACCAACTATAGAATATATATCTCCTCCTTTTCCTGCATAGGAGAATTGTATACGTATATCACCTACCTATAAATAAATGTGTGAATGTGTATATATATTGTTTAATTTAATATATTAGTATATTATAATTTACTAATTAATATATGTAATTATATAAAATTATATGTATAATTTATATATAATTTTAAATAATAACCTTAGGTTTCCATAAATTAGAACTATGATAATATAAACCAGAGTGCATTTTAATATCTTTACGTTCAGGTCTTTCATCACTAGTAACTTCTACAAAATCATTAAATTTTTTTTTCAATTCAATCCCAAATATAAATGCACCAATCTTAACTTCATCTGCAACTTGCACTTGACTTTTAATAGGCATTTCTTTTGGATTATGATGACCAGTTCTAATATAAAAATGATCTGAATCAACAAGTTTATCTTTCCATTCTGTTGTGTAATAATAATGTTTTTCTTCTTCTGTCACGCCTCCAAAACTAATATACAAAATTATAAATTATAGAATTGATTTATGATGAAAATATGTTTTATAATTTACCTTCTTTCTTCTTCTATCTCAACCCATTGATACATTTGCACTCTTCGTTTTAATTTTACACTTGATACAATTACACCATAATCAGGTTCAGTTAAGGGTTCTGATATTTTTAATGGACCTGATAAATGTATTAAACGACCTTCATATTCAGGTAATAATTTTAGTGCATTTGGAAGTATAGCTACATTACGCAAAGCTTCATCCAAAGAATGTGCTACTTTCACTGCTCTTCCCTGTAATATTATTTAATCAAAAATTTTCTTTCTTAATTAATAATGAAATATTTACAAACCTCATTCCAAAATAAAAGACACATGCCAGTTGCAAACATAATAAGTCCAATAATAGCAGTTAACCATGATTCTCTAAATTGTTCAGAAACTGTCATTGGAATATTTACAGGAGGAGGTTGCCTTCCATTAACTCGATTTTGATGAATAGGTTCAGTATTTGCCCTTTGGGGCTGTCCATTTTGCTAAAGCAAATAATCTTTTATTTAAATTATTTAAATTATATAATAATATTAAATATTATAACAATATTATAAAATATGTTAGATATATATTAAAATATTAAGAATATTTAGAAAAAATCAGAAAATTAAAAAAAAATTTAAGCGAAAAAGGAATATTAAAATTAATTATGCTTACATTTGCACGATACATTTTAATAGATTACATTATATGAAATAATAATATTTAATTGTTTGTTGACACTAATATTTAAAATACCATTTTATTTCACATAATTTCAGATAAATATGTAATAATATAATTCAAAGTGTATACATTTTAATCTTTGTTCATGAACTAATGTTCAAAATTAGATTATGAATATGTATTGCTCAATTAATTTGAGCATTGCATAAAATATATTTCAGTTCATGCAATGTGTAAATCTTTGCTTTAATTTTAATGATATTATGAATCACGTGCAAGGGCGTAAAAAATTATAATGATATTTGATCTACTTTATTGCTTATTGTATACAAGCCATGTTAATTCAACAAAACTTTTATTTTTTTTCAATTCCTTATTATTTGATAAGGTCGTTACGCATTACATCTCAGTGTAGCCATCTTGGATTTTTAAAAAACCGTACAGAAAAGTTGAAAATTCAGAATTTTAGATCTATGCATAGATTTTTTATAAATATAAATTATAAAATTAATATATACACATATATAAAATACACACATATTAATATATTTATAAAACATTTTTAAAAAATCGATTTTAGAGATTATGAAAAAAAAACATGAAAGTTATAAAAAAACATATAAAAATATCGATATTTATTTATTAAGTTGTAAGTAATTTAAAATTAAATGATGTAAGAATAAAATGGGACAACGGAAACAATGGCTCTTATTTATATTTTATTTATGTTGTCTAACAAATTTCAATTGCTTATAACTTAATTAAATATTATTAAATCACATTTTTGTATATCAACTTTTATATTTTGGTTTCTAAAATTAATTTTTCAAAAATATTATATATATGAATATTAACATCTTGTATATATTTTATTAATTATATTTCTATAATGGAGTATTAAAATTGATTATTTACAAGTTTTTAAAAAATTGTTATAAAGAAAAATTCATAAAAGTGACAATAGCGCCCTCATCTATCACCTATCATCTTATTTGATCTTAATATTTAGATCAGTATTTGCAGAGAGTTGAAAGTGGAGTGATTGTCATTATTCTGTAGTAATATTGTTATAAAATTATAAAGTTTACAAATTTTTTGATAATAAAATCGTTTAAGATTATTATTATATATTAATAATCAACATAGACAATAAGTTTATAAAATTTTATTTCTCTAGATATTTTAAAAAAATAGAAAATTATATAAAATTTTATTAATTATAATATTGTATTATATTTAAATTTCAAAAAATAATAATAAATAGTATTAATGAAATTAATTTTTTTGGAAAATAAATATAAAATCAAAATTCTAATATAATAAAAAATAAATTATAATTCAAAATTATAAACATTTTAAAAATTTGAAAATATAAAAATAATAAAATCAATTGATTATATTTATAATTTTTATATAATATAATAATATATGTATTTTAAATAATTTGAAAATAATAAATTATAATATGTGATAAATACATTAGCATGTGAAAAAAAAATATGTTGAAAGAAAAAACAGAAAATATTGAAAATAACAAATATATTTCAAAAAATAAAATCAAAACAAAGAAGAAAAATATGTTATTAATATGAAGTGGATAATAATTTCATGTATTTTGTGCATATTTGGTTGTTTTAAAGAGTTCAGACCTTCAGAGTCTTTTGTAACTAATTATTTGACAGGACCATGGAAAAATTTTACAGATGATCAAGTAAATATGTTATATGTAATAATCATGTTTGATTATAAAAATTAATAAATATGTTTATTTATTTTAAAAATAAAATAAATTTTATATATATTCTTGATTTTTTTATTTTTAATAATCATTAAATTATATAACATATTTATGATATAAAATTTTAAGATTAAGATTAAGATTATCATTATTTTTTTAGGTAAATGAAGAAATATTTCCTGTTTCCACATATTCATATTTTGCAACATTAGTTATTATATTTTTGATAACAGATTTTTTAAGATATAAGCCTATTATTATCTTATGTGGTATTTCTGGAGCTATTACTTTTCTTTTAATAATACTTGGACAAGATGTTTTAACTATGCAAATTTTAGAATTTTTTTATGGCTTATTTTTTTCCACAGAAGTAGCATATTATACATATATTTATGCTAAAGTTGATAAAAAACATTATCAAGAAGTAACTAGTCATACAAAAGCAGCATCATTATTTGGTCGCTGTATGGCTGGTATTGTTGCACAATTAACAGTATCTTTTGATATATTAGATTATCACCAATTAAATTACATTACATTAGCAGGTAATTATTTTTGTTCATATATTTATTTAAATTTCCAATGAAATTAAAATTACAATTTTCATATTAATATGAAATAATAAAAATGATATATTATAATGATATTAAACTTTATTTATAATTAAATAAAAAAATTCTTTTATTTTTGCTAAATATTACATTTTACAAAATTAAAAAAAATAATTTACAAAGAATGTATATAATTAACTTTATTTTTAATTTTATTTTATTTACTTAATATTATATATCTATTCTACTTAAAAATAATAAAAATTATAATTGTTGAATTAAATTTTGAATTCATCAAATGAATTTGTATTTTTCAGTTCTTATATTTGCAACATTGTGGGCATTTTTTTTACCTTCAGTTCCTCAATCCATTTATTTTCATAGAAAAGATGATAATCATATTTCTTTAACGCATAAGGAAGATATTGTACTGCAACAAAATAATGTTAATCAAATATTTCAAAGATCTGAACAATCTAAGGAATATTCTTCTTCTAGATTAAATATTTCATTGATATATAAAGTTAAAAAAGCTTATATTTTATTGTGGAAAGATTTTTTAGGAGCATATTCAAATAGCCATGTAATAAAATGGTCAATATGGTGGTCATTTTCTACTTGTGGATACTTACAAGTTATTAGTTATATACAATTATTATGGAAAACTGCAGTATTACCTGAAGATAAAATTTATAATGGAGCTATAGATTTCTTATATACAATTATAGGTGAACAAATAAATTTATATAATTTATTAGTTTAAAAATGAAATAAAATAATATAATGAATAATAAATAATAATAATAATAATATGCTACTTTAAATTATATACAAATAAGATTCAATATAGTTGTAATTTTTTTAAGTAAATTTTTTATTATCTAAACATTTTATATATTTATATAATTTTAATATAATAATTATATATTAGATAATTAAGTTTATATAATAAGAATTATAATATTCTTATTTTTATAAATTAGGTACAATCACTGTTTTCTGTATTGGAAAGATGCCATTAAATTGGTCTTTAATTGGAGATGTACTAGTATCATTTATGTCATTTGTGGAAGGTAGTTTGTTAGTGCTATCTTCATTTAATTACAATATTTGGTTATTATATGCTGCGTACATAATATTTGGAAACATTTATCATATAATGGTTACCATTGCAAGGTTTAGTTTCATATAAAATTATTTATTAAAAATAATTAATAAATATTATAATTTTATATGTACAATTTGTAGCTTTGAAGTTGCAAAATGTATATCAGAAGATAGTTATGGTTTAATATTTGGTGTGAATACCTTTTTTGCATTATTATTGCAAAGTTTATTAACAGCTATAGTAGTAAATGGAAATTTAAAATTAGATCTAAGATCACAGGTAAGACTGTTATTTAAATATTAATTAAAAATATGTATTATAATTATATAAATTATAATAATAGGACTCATAAAAATACATATGTAAAAAAGATTTTAATAAATATTAGATTGAGAATTTATATCAATATTTTATATTAGAATTATTATATTTGATATTATTTGATTTATTTTCTATATTTGTTTTTTAGTTATTTGTTTAAAATAATTTTCTATTTATTAAATTTAATTATTAATTTTATATGCATTGTGAATATATGATTTAATAGTTATATTTTATTTATTAGTGTATTACAACTTATAATAATTATTAACTTCCACAAGTGTCATATTTGATGATGCAATTATTTGTACAATGTTAATGTTTTTGAATTTTAACAGCAATATTGAATTATTATTTAATAATATTAATTTAATATAGTGTAAAATTTAATAAATTATATTTTTTATAATACAAATTATCAGAAGATTTCTGATAAGATTTCTAAAAATTTTCTCAAGTATTTACAGAATAAAAAAATTGTATATGATGATCATTAATTTATTTGAAGAATACGAAATAATATATAAAATCTTTTTAATATTTCAATTTCATAGATACAATTCATACATTCTTTCATATTGATATTTATATATATATCATTTATATTGATTTTGATGTGATATATTTTATAAAAAAGGTGTTAATTCTATCAATTAATTTAAATTAATTTTGTTTTTTCATATTTTTTATAAACAAAAATACGTTTTTTGCAATAAAACCAATCCCAATTTATTAGAATAATTATTAATTTTACAATTTATTACAATTGATTGTAATAATATATTTCATTCAAGCTGCGTGAATTACCGGTACATCGAAACTTGTGCATCTCTTATAAAATATCTCGTAATAAAAGTAAATAATCATTTGTTACATTAATAAAAAATTATTGTATTTTTTAAAACATCGTTAAAATGCATAATATAACATTGCATTTAAAACAAATTTTTTTTGAAAATTATTTTTGCATATTAGATCTATTTTACTGTAGCATATATATAATTATTTTATTTTTTTATAAAATTGTTTATTTTTCTGATTTATTGAATTTTTTTTAATATAAATAAATATATTGAAATAATTTAATAAGAAACAAAAAAATATATATGATATTTAATAATTGGCTATATTTGATTATTATAAAAAATGGTATCATAAAATGATGAATTAAAAAAACTTTAATATTAACAAACAACTTTTCAAATACATATTGATTAAAATTTTTACATTTCTTTTTATGAGTTCTATTAATGAATTAAATTTTTATCTGTAATATTACAGTATCTTACTATATATTTTTTTTCAGTATTTTGTTTATGGTGGTTATTTTATTGTTATATCAATATTTTATATAATAATAGGTATCATAAATATTATACAACATTGTAAGAAAGGTATAGGTTTTAAAATATGGAAAAATACTCGCAGAGGTATTGAAGATTAAATAATTTAGTAAAATTATTAAATTATAATTTATATTGTAATTTTTAAAAATATAACGAATAAAAATTTATTTTGAAAATTTATAACAGGGTCATTTAGATATATGATAATTAAAAATAGTTTATCAAATTGCAATATCAGTTTTTATAATATAAATTTTAAAAAATTTTAATTAATTTTAATTATATTTTTAATAACTTTAAATATCAAAAATATCAAATGAATTTTTTAATTTGAACATCTAGTTGATTTTGACTATTATCATGTATTATCATATATCAATATTGATAAAACTTATATATTATTATTTTAATATTATCCATTTCTAATTTTTTTTTTACATTATGTATATTATGTTATAATATGAAATAAAGAAAACTACTAAATTAGATGGTAAATTAATAAAAATTAATAAAAAAATACGATGGAAAATATATAAGCACATTATAAAAATATATATTTTTAAATTGTGGTGTATGATTATGTATAAATATAAATGACAAATATATGTACATCTAAGAAATATAAAAAAATATATAAATTTTATTCTTTATTAAAAAATGTTTTTATAAGACTTTTTAAGAATTTTTAATATTCTTTTTCCATTCTTTTCCAATTATCCTTATACTTCAATTTAGATAATATTTTATTCTTCTTTTGTGGTAATTAACAGTAATTTTACTTTATCCAAAACAGATTCTCTACATTTCTGAAAAAATAAAATAATTCTTTATAATAAAAATTTTTTTTATTTAATTTATTTAAGTTACTTTTCTTTTCTTATTGTTTAGAAAATTATTTACAGACGAGAACGTTTGAAACAAGCATCTTCCCAATTCGCGACGAGGATTTGCATTCTTATTAAAATGTTTGAATAATTTCCACCATATTAAACAATCTTGTATACTTTGTTTGAATTCCTGATTGAATATATCATCCATTGTATCATTTCGTATTATAGATATAACAGATTTCATTGATTCATTTTCGATAACTTTCGAAAACATACAAGGATAATTGTTACAATCGCTTATATGTGACTGTAATTTATCCAATAATAATGTATCCTTTAAGCAAATTTGTAGCATCTGCATAAAAAATTAAAAAATGATAATCAGTATATAAAGAATTGTAATTTTTAAAATTTTTTTATGTATCTATATTTATTTAAATATTTTATATTTTTATTTTTAAATATTATATTTACAAATAAATTATTCATATGCAATTATAAATAAATTACATATATATATTTTTATGTATACTATCTCAAATAATACAAAATTTATACGATCAATAATAATGTTATATAGATTTACATCTAGCATGCATATACATACATATATGTATAGATGTATTTACCCAATTTGGTGAAATAAGTACAGGATATATTTCATAAAGGCTTCTATTTGATTTATCAAGATATATTAAATTTGTATTAACATCTTGTGCCATAGCCGCATTCGAAATTTTAGAAATATATAATGATAAGATTAATGGTACTTCTATGTCACACAATTACACAAAATTATGATAAGTTCTTCAAATAATATTTGAAAGGTTATTTAATATCGATAATTATATACTTACTATGATGATATAAAAATATTATACTCAATAATGTTATTAACATTATAAAAATATTTCTTAAGGTTTGAAAATTTTTTCATGGAATTAGTAATTGTAGACAAACAAATAAATAATAAACTATATATATAAAAAAATATTGATTTTTATTAAAATCTAATCGATTTAAATTTAGTATGTAAATTATGTAGTATGTAATATCGAGTAAATTCATTCAATTAATAGGAAAATATTTATAATCAAAAAATTTTCAATTGATAATATAGGTATAACTATTTTATTTATTAGAATGCAATATGATTATTTCAGGTATTTAAAATTAAATTTAGATTATAATAAATTTAGATAAATTTAATATGAGTATTTTTTTTAAATGTTAATTTTAAAACAATATAATGAATAAAATATTATAATAAAAATGTTATTTTATATATTAATTTTGTAAAAGTGATACTTATATTTTGAAACACTGAATTATTTTTTATTTTTTTTTATATCTTTTTAAAGATGTGTCAGTTATCAGTAAAAGTAATTTAATGAAATGCATGTTAAAAAAAGATTGTATTACATTAGTTTTTTGATTGCATCGAGAACGATAGATTCGCAAGCTTTTGTAACTTGTTGCGTTAAACATGACCCTATTTCTTGAAGAGAAGATAATTCCTTTCGATCTCCTGCTAAAGGATATTCTTCTAAATTATTGATGGGAGGATTTTTCACCATTGTTAAACGCAATCGATTAAGTTTGGATTCTTCTTCCGGATTTAACGATTCTAGAAAATCGATTTTTATATAATAATTACATAGAAATTTTCTGATTAAAAGATTAAAATTATTTTATTTTTTTTATATATAAATGATATTGGAAATTATTAAGTGAATAATTATAAGAATAATTTAATATGAATATATTTTAAATTTTTAAATATGAAAAGTTTAAAAATTAATTAATTAATAATAAATTATAATATCAAAAATAATGATATTATTATTATTATTATTATTATTATTATTATTATTATTATTATTATTATTATATTTATATATATATTCAATTATTATTGAATAAATTTTTTTTAATTTATATTAGACTCATATACATAATTAAATAATTATTATAAGATTATTTAATTTATTGTTATCTTATTTATTATATTATTTTTTTACTATTTATTATACTTTTATTTTCAAGTTCTGTAATCTTGTTCGTCAATTTTTGTCGAATAGCTTGCACTTTTTTAACTGCTCGTCTCTTTTTTTTTATTTCCTCATCATGTATCTTTTCCATTTTTTTTTTTAAATTTTTCTGTGTTATTTTCGAATCTGCCGAATCTTTACTTTTTTTTGATCTTTTTTCCCTATTCTTTATCTTATAATAAAAAGATAAAAAGAAACATTATACAAAATTGTACATTTTTAAAAAAAATTAATTTAAGTTATTGATCGACTCACATTAATATTCAATCGCATTTGAGTTAATCTATTATTCTGAAATTGTTTATACTTTTGCCATAATTTGCCACAAATTTCGGCTGCATGAAGCATTTTTGATCTTAATCCGCGATTCGAAAGAGTTTGAAATAAAGAGACAATTTTTCCCATATTATAATCATCTCGTCCTCCACCCTGTAAAAAAATTATTTATTTTAAAAATTTATTTACAATTAATAAAAAGATTATTTATATATTGATTATATAAAAATATTTCTTTTATAAGTTAAACATTTTTATAAAAAAATAAAAAAAGAACATCAACAGTAATATTGATTTTTTTGTTTAATAATTTTTTTAATAAAAAAAAACAAAAATTTGTTATTTATTTTTGAAAAACTCATAAAATCTATTTTATATAATAAATAAATCCAAGTTTTACGAAATAATAAGTGTTTAATAAAACAAAATATTCATAAAATATATAAAATATTCGAAATAAAGAATTCTTTTTATATTTAGAAAATGAAACAAGTACTTGAATTCTATTTTTTTAATCATATTTTTTAAAATATGAATTTGCATAAAAATCTGAAATCTATTTATAAATTACAAATATTCTATCCACGAATATTGATTTTTACCAACTCGATAAATGTGCAGTCCCAATCAGTACCATCATATTGGCATTGCATAGTTGCTTTTTCAACATCTTCAGTTATCTCAGTATGTTTCATACAATATGTAAGGACCCAACTTTGAGGTATATTGATGACAGGTAAGATTCTCCAAATTTTATTTGTAATATTCTCTAACATATTCAATGAGCTTTTATTGGTAGGTACTTCCTTGAGTTCCATATCCGGAGGAAGCGTCGTCTCAGTAGGATCTTCATTATTCTGAAATAAAGAATTAATTTACATTAGATTTTAATAACAAATTGTTAATTAATTTTTAATTATTAAAAAATCATAAAGTTAACTTCTAATTTTTTCGGATGATTATAGTTTTTGACAGATTTGAAAAATATAAATATCACACATGTGATAAAAATTATATGTTTTAGCATGGAAAGATAGAATTCTTGAAAAATATTTGTACATGATGTACAAGAAACATTGCATTAAATAATGATATATTTAGTTAAATTTTAATACGATTATTTAAAATGTTACGAATTAGAAAATATCTAGGTTATTAATTATTATTTAAATTACGTAACGAAGTTACATATTCTTGATTATTATCGATTATTTGTATATAATATTGAATCAGCAATTTCGCAATAAATATCGCAATAAATATAATTGCTAGGGAAATAAAGAAAAACTTTCATTAGTAAAAAATTATAATTATTATAATTTCATTGAACTTAATTGTATTAAGATAATTTCCATTTTTGATTAAATAAATATTTTATTATCAATTAAATTCGGAATTTTTGTTTAGAATATTCTATTATATTATACAAATTTGGAAATTTTTTTTTTTAAATAAATTTAAATAAATCAAAGTTGCTATTTAAAAAATTTGGTGGATAAAATGTTTACATAACGAGATTCGAATTTTTATTGAAATATTCGAACTTATTTATTTTCCTGCAATAGATTTTATAAAGTTCTATGCTTTAAACGTTAATTTTAAATGTTACTTATCTCGTAACAAATATAAAATTATGCAATATATAAATTTGAAAGAGAACTGACACTATATCTTTATTGAAAATTAAAAGTGGTAAATTAGGAACGTGCAATTTGGATTATAATTAAAAATAATATATTATAATTATATTAAAATATATTATAATATAAATATATTATAATATATTAAAATATTATATATTATAATAAAATTTCATTTATTTATTTAAGTTAAAGAAGCAAGAAGAAACAATCGACGAATATGTTTACGAGAAATTTATAGGTAATTTTTTTTTTTTTATAAATGATTTGTAGTTTAAATTTAATTTAAATATATTTTATT
This sequence comes from Apis mellifera, assembly GCF_003254395.2. NCBI lineage: Eukaryota > Metazoa > Arthropoda > Insecta > Hymenoptera > Apidae > Apis > Apis mellifera. The sequence continues at coordinate 4,939,247 of NC_037647.1, forward strand.
TTAATGTAAAATTATATTTTATGTGCACAGAATATATAATGTATAATATTTTAAATTTGTATAGGATTATTGTGTAATTAGATTGAGTAACAAGTTTGTTCTAAAAAAAGATTAAATGTTATTTATTTAAATAAAAATATATTTAATATTATTATATATATATTTAAGTAAAATAACATTTATTTATAATAATTTAATGAAAGAGATATGATAATATCACATTTGAAACGTTAATAATGAAATATCAAGTTGATGTTATCATATCTAGGTTTTTTATAACATGGCATTTATAACATTAGCTTTGTATTATAGCAAATGACATTGATAATTGTATTGATTCTTACATGACACATGAGAATGGATATTAGAGCGATATGAACGATAGCATGTATCATATTAATGCTTGATAAGCGCGATATAATCGACAATTTTTTAATTATGTTTTTTACAGAAAATAAATAATAATTTTTTTACATAAAATAAAATATATTCAGAAACGTATCATGAATTTTTAATAGTTTAAATATTAAATTTATATAGTATGTTTCAATATAATATTCATCTCTCTTAGAATAAATATCTCAAAAAATATATACAAAAGAAATGTTTCAGAAAGATATACGATATCAAAGAGATCATATCATTTATTTTATTTTCCAATTCGCGTCATCTTATTCATCTTACGTTAAAATTCTAGCATAGTTAATTACGCATCATATCAATTAATGCATGATCATATAATTATATATAAAATGATATAATATATGACGTTGTTTTTAAAATTTTTTCTGTTTGGATTCAAGACAAACGATGCAAATGATATACAATAGGTTTGCCTACTTATAGGCGTTTCTAATAAAATTATTATAATTATTTATAATAAGTTTCAATTTATATTTTGAATGCTAATACACGTGCCATGCAGAATCAATTCTTCAAAGATATACTAACTTTGAAAGTTAATATTTCGGAAATAATTTATGAAAAAAATGTTTATATAATATTTTTAAAAAAATTTGACACAAAGTATAATAATATACAATAAAAAATATAAAATTCAAAATTCTTTAAAATTATAACAAAATGAAATAAATAACAACTCTTGTTCTCCTTGATAAGATATTCTTTTGTTTGAAATATTTTTCTGTATTTTTTTATTTTTCCTATCTTTAAAGATATTTATCTTGAGATTTATCTTTTAAAATAGAATACTTTATATATATATATATATTAAATAAAATTTATCCTTCAAATTATAAGCAATTTAATTTTATACTAAGAACGCCTGTATATAGATAACAGGGCTAACATCAGTAATTGCATCTTATATCGATATAGCACAATTTATGATGGCGCTACATTACAGGCAGAAGAGATATAGCGCCATCATACAAAGCTGCAATTAAATTAATATTGTTTTACATGATAACTCTATTTAATTGTAGTTATCTTAATAACAAAAAGAACTTTATTATTAATGTTTTTGAAAAAAATAAGAATTATATAATATAAAATATATTTTCTATTATTATTAATGCGATAATGAACTTTATTTTTCAATGAGCTACGATTAATTAAAAGAAAAACGTTGTAAGTTGGAATTTCCAGATTCTTCATTAACATCTGTTCATAATTCAGTTTTTTTCAAAGTGAATCATAAATATCAAAAAAACTTTTTCCGCAATAGCAGATGAAATGATTATGAATCATGATTAAAATATCTTAATATTTTTATAAAAATTGCAATTTAAAGATTCGTTGTCTCTCTATAATAATAATAATAAAATATAGTTTATCATATAGTTTATACTAAGTTTAAATTATAATTATACTTTATATCAAGAATAAAAGATTCAATAAAAATTTAAAAAAAATTTTTAAAAATAAAAGTCTGCTCCAAATCTATAGAAATCTTTTAAAGAGAAAATTATAAAAATTATGCAAGATTATATCATGAGTTAGAATCGTTTAATTAAATCTGACTAGTTTCAAAATGGATCTCTTAATTGCTCTTATTGTGTCATCATTTGACCTTTTAATAATTTTGACCCGATAATTATTCTTGAGAATTCGCAAAGAAAATAACTCCTTTCGATTCGCTTTCTCTGGCTATTGGCCAACGAAGTGTGAAACGAAGCTAATTTCATTTCTTGACGTCAAATAAATTTCAAAAGGAAAAAGAAAATTTGAGAGAGAAAATTCATTAATTCTTTGAGAATATAATCTTTGTCTATGATTCGTTTCTGGATGTATATCATATCTCGAACGATTCAATTTGACAAGCATTTTCTTCTTCTTGACTCTTGAGAGTCAAAAATTAAATTTCAAAACTCTTTTGCATAATTTATCAACAAGTAATTAATATTATTAGTTGGTAAATTATTATGCAAATCTGAAAAAATTTTACTAATAATATTACTTCAATTGCAAAATATATCAAGCTCTAAACATAATAATATAATCTTCAATAAAACAAATGTATAAATGTATAATAATATAGAAAAAAAAAAATAAAAATAAAAATACAGGATAATTGAAATATATTTATTATAAAATATTTTCTCAATATCTAAAGAAGAATTCAATTTTTTTTTTAATTAAAATAGTAACTTTGTATAGTAAGAGTAATTTTGTATTTAATTTTTTCAGAATTTTTGCAATGCAGACTTTTTATCATAGAACAATTGTGATATTTTGTTTGAATTTAGTTTGACATATATATCTATTTTCTTGATACAATTACTAATGGTGTTCAAATAATGACAAATAATATGTGCACAAGATATCATTAGATATCTATGTGAATGAACGAAGCTTTTAGAATTGACAAAAATTACGTAAATACATAGTTAAACAATATTATTTTTACATACTAAAAATAAAAATTATATTGATGACATTTTATGAAAATAAAATTCTTCGAAGAATTTTTTTCTTCAATTTTAAATTTAAAAAATAAATCAATGACCTATGTACTTATTTATTTACAGATTCTGCAAAAGAATTCCCCATGATGCATATGTTCATATCATCATATACAAACCATTGAGAAAGTAAGTGGATTTTTATTTTTTTGTGTCATCAGTTAAGTCTTACAATATATGATACATTCTATCGTATTCTAGTAAAGTATCATATATTTTTACTGAATAAAATCGTATTAAAATCTCGTGAAATTAAAAAGAAATAAATATTTAATGGAAAAAAGATTATTTTGTAAAATAAGATCATTTCCAAAGTAAGATTTATAAAGATCTCATGCAATTTATACATGTAATCTATTTGATCAATTATTCAAATATACAAAACATTAATATAACATTGTAAAATAATTTTGAAAGATTTTTAAAAAATAAAATATTGGTATACAAAAATATCTATATTTAGAATTAAATTGAATTTTCATTATAAGAGAAGTAATTTCTTATAATGAAAAATCCTTGCTTATTTCATTCATGGTCAAATTGTAATTTTCTTAATCTTTCAAACAATAGTCGATTTTATTTTATTGTCACAATGTAACGTTTGTCATTCTTCAAAAATAATTATTCCAATTCATTCGTGACTCGTTTCAAAGATTCCATTCATGGTTTTAAAAAATTCATTTTATACTTTTTTTACTTTAATTACTTCATTTACATTTATTCTTCGAATATAACAATATACTTTATGTATTTCATAATAAAGCAAATAAAAGAAAAAAAAAATACTAAAAAAATTTATTACTTCATAATAAAATTTTCTTTTAGAATTATTTCAAACGCGAAACATTTTAGAAATCGATATTTAATCACTCGTTTATCTCACTATGCGTTGTTCAAGTGTTAACTTCAAGCATACGTAATTTGAATGAGATTATACAAGTCGCAAATATATACCTCTGCTTTTAAAAAAAGTTTAAAAATCACTTACTTTTCTCATAAGAGAAAACAACAAGCGTTAAAAACAGCATAGTTTATCTTAAATATCTTGTCTTGAACAAATTTATTACATCATTTAACGAAAATAAACGAATGTTAATCTATTTCACAATATATAACTGAATATTCAATCAACATTCATTTGTTTGTATCGAATATATTAAGAATTCTCCGTTCAATAACATTTTGTAAATTGTATCAATGATTTCCAATATGACACGTGTTTCTCTCCCCTCCAGGGCGTAGTTGGGATTTCCTGACAATAAAACTATTATAACCGGGCATTTCCAACATAGAAGTAACGAGTCGTGTTGGCTTGGTTGGACGACAGCGTATCGGTGGAAAGGATTCGTTTCCGATGAATAAATATGACAGTGAGTGGTGGGGATGCAGTTAAGAAGCCAGTTACCCGCGAGCATCTCGCCGCCTCTGCTTTTTCTTCCTGTACACTCAGTTCAATTTTGTAGCGAGAGACTATCGGATGTTATTTCGTGTTCGATCAACTTCAGAAACAGAAAAGGAGCATGCAAACCCGACAAATATTTTTTAAACCGGTGAGTGATGATCCTTTGATTAATTAGAATTATTAGAATTGATAAAAATTGATTGCAATTTTATTCATTGATTAAGATTTCCTTTGTATAATGTTTTGGAAAGGAGAGATGAAGTTTGTAAATAATGTCGTATGATATTTAAAATTGCAATTGATATCTTGGAGATTTAATTAATCTGAGAATTAAAATTGTTTTCATTTGGTAGGATGTTGTTTTTAGTAGATGTTTTTAGTTTATTTTAACTATGTTTTAATTTGTATTTAGATTTTAGAATAATAATTGGATAATATTTATTGTAATTAGATTAATTATACGGATTGATTATTACTGATTATATAATTGTTGTTATTTCATTGTTAAATATTTTTTTAGAGTATTATATATATATATATATATATATATATATATATAATCATGTTATATAATACATGTTATTATGATTTCAATTTCGTAAATAAAAAATTCAATATATTTCTTCAATTCCAAGTATTATAGATTCTTCATCAACAAAGATTCCATAGATGACCATTGCTTTCTCAGTAATGAAAAGTTCAACCAGCGATAACTTATCTTTTTTTTATATATATTTTTCGCGTTTTTTCATTTCGTTGTTTTTCACAATATTCGAACGATTATTATTTAAATTATTTTTCTTCGATCAAATAATTCTTTCATATATTTCCCTACAAATTTTCTCACATTCCTAAATGTTTTTTTTATAAAAATACTCGATGCTTTGTTTCACGATAAGCGTTCCTTAGACCATGAAGGACATGTTTTTATCTAGCCTTTTCAACGATTTTTATTATGTTGGAATAAAAAACTTTAATGGAAATTCTTTTATTATTTTTAAATTGCAATGTTTATAAAGAATGTCATATATTATTTTTCATCATTTATCATTCGAAGGTAATTCGATTTTAATTCGACTTTATGTATAATCAGTATTAATCAACAGTTGATTACAGTTGTGTACGTGTTTTATTTAATAAGTTGGACACGTATCTGATCGAAGAATTCACTTGTCATTCGCTCATTGTTTCTGCTGGCATTGCGGGATTCTCCATCGATCTTTGTGAATCTTAATATTGTTAAAATTACGAAAAACCTTGGAAAGAAAGAAATTGGCAAGATTGAATACAAAAAAGATTATACTGAAGATTTAAGTTTAAAAGAAGAGTATTCCAATTCTCACAAATTAACAAGTGTTTCGTCCAGAGAAAATGAAGTGAGCAAAAAGAAGTGAAATTAAAGGTTGTCAGAGGAAGTGAAACAAAATTATGAAATTATATAAACTCTCGTATATTAGTATTTGCATAATTCACTGAAAAATAATTGTAGTGAGTTTCTTAGTGTGTTTGAGGCAATAGTATCGGGAACAATAGAGAGGCGTGGTATAGTTTCCCTTGTTTTCGTCACATGAGAACTCGTCATACGTTAATTTCAGCCAAGAAAGTCGGACTCTATGACGTCACGGTTTGCTCGCTTTCACTCGTCTCGTTATTTGCCTCTCGTTCGTTTCAAATCGTATAATTTTCATTAATTTTACGATTACGCTTTGTGAATCCACATGAAAATCTTCGATATTTGTTCCATGCTCTCGTTTTGAAATTGATCGTGATTTAATTAAAATACGAAAATACATTTTCTATTTTGAGTTTTTGAGAAACTTCTGAAAAACTGTTGAATTTTTTTTTTAGGAGAAGATCGTGACGGTGAAAGTATTTTTATAGCCATGTTTAATAATTTTGATATTAAACGTAGTTGAGTTGATTATTTTACTTATATATATTGTTTAGATTAGTTAGTTATTTTAAACTTTTATGTATAACTGATATTTTTATTTTTTTATCTGGAAGTATACATAATATTAAATCATGAATATTATGCGTCAATTTATGATAAGTTAAAGAAAATATTTATTTTTGATTGATTGTTTATAGACGTAACAACTGCAATAACTGATTATTAATGTTTTAGCGAAAAACAATATATTTGAATGTGTAATCGAACATAATAATTATACAATGATTAATTTAATAAAAAATTTATTTTATTATTTCTTTATGAACACAGAAAAGTTAAATGAATTTACAATTTTATTATCAAATATATATGATATTTGATAATTTTTTATTATAATTATTTTCTGTAAATAATGTTAATGGAATATAACAATCTTGTATCTTTTATTAGATATCCTTTTATTAGCTGTATTTCAAAAATTATTAATAAAAAAAAATAATTTAAGAATAAAATATTCTAAGTAACTTTTAATATCAAATATTATCTATAATTAAAAGAAATTAATTAGGTCCTGAATATATTTGATCTACTTTAATTGTTGTGAATAACCAGAGCGTGACTCCTACAGGAAACTTTTTTTTTTGGCATAAAAATGTAGATATAGATGTCGTGCATAATGATTTATTTATCAATATCACATTGACCTCGGCTATAATACGATGATCTATGAATATAAATTACGTTTAAAAGTGATGAGTACAGTGTTACCAAAAAAAAAAAGAAATTTCAAAATTTGCGAAATTTCTAATTATAAGATTATAATTTCTTTTTTTGATGTCATAAAAAATTGAATATCTTTTGAATATCTTTAACACAATTTGGATAAGTTAAAAATATTCGAACGATATGTAAATTTTAATTCTGTTAAATATTAAATATTTTAAATAATTATTTTTATTCGAGTTAAAATTTTCAAGTTCAACTTGAAAATTTCGTTATTTTTTTCTGTCACTCAAGACAGATAAATATGTTAATCATAAAATTTATTTTTCAACATTTGTACACCTTGCTTTTAAAACTTTTCTGTAACATATTAATGTACGACAAAGTTGTAATTATATCATAACGATAAATTGTGATAATCATGAGATAATAATAGAATATTATCTAGAGAAATTTTGTAACAATGCGGAAAATATACGGAAATTATACGAACATCGTCAGACATTTTTAAAGTATAAACTCAGCTTTGCGTAATCTATGCAAATCTATTTTTATTCTTCAAATTACGCATGTTTTATTTTATCCGGAAATTCTTTTATTCTTAATATTTAAACATTCCGCTTCTTCATAATACTTTGAAATATTTGAAAAATATTTTGTAAAATAATATAAATCTTTAAAGAATTTGTTAAAAATCTTCTCATTCTCATAATTTTAATTCAATAATTCCTAATACTTGTGAATTTTTGTTTCAATATTTACTCTTTTTTTCTTTCAGATAATATCGGTGTTATCGGTACTATTGGTGTTAAGAGGCATATCAGCGCAATGCCTAACCGGAAACGATAGTCCTTCGATGATGGGCGCTGGCTCGAAGAAAGCTATAATCGACTCGAAATTTCGTTTCGCTCTTGAGACTCTTAAGAAGATATCTTTATTCGAATCTCAAGACAATATAATTTACAGTCCTTACAGTATTCATCAGGCAGTGACCTTGGCGTATTTCGGCTCCCGAGGTACTACCGAGGAAGCCTTGAAGAGAGCTTTGCAACTGCCCGCTGACATATCCAAAGTCGACGTACAACGATATTATTCCTTCGAGAATACCCTCAAACAGCAAATCAACGGTCAGGTGAGAAGGCTCGAAGTGGAGCGATTACATCATTATTGTTTAAGTTTGCAAGTATTCCAAGGCGAGCCACATAATCGTGCAACATCTGCTCCCTTCTGTTCAATTCATAATATTGGACACACAAGGTGTTAATATATTCATAGAATATTGATTTTAAAAATCGAAACGAAAAAATTTTTTCGATTGAGGCTCATTTATTATATTATAACATCGTGACATTGTGGTTAGTTTTGAACATAATTTTTAAAATTGATGAAATATGCTTATATTTTGCAACTCGCAATTTGGAAAATGATCGCAAAGAATTTAAATAGCTTAATTTCTTTTAATTTACATAGGAGGAAATGTTTTAACCTTGAAGTTTCGTAAAATCAGTACATGCGATGAATGAGTAACGTTTGTTTTTTTAGTGGACACAGTTGGAATTATGTGATAGTTTAATTTGATTAGTCATATAATTCTCGTTTTTGTTTGCAGTTAGAATATATTTTATATATCTTCTTTCAAATTTTTTGAAGTTTTTATACTTCTTAAAAGCTATATAATTTCATTCTTTAAGATAATTATAATTACAAATAATAATATATATAAATATTTATCCTTGTTAAATGAATTGTCGTACAGTAATGTGGCTTATGAGATTGGAAATTGCAAACGTTCATTAATTTGCAAAATATAGTATAAAGATTTTATAATGTAATCATAAAATTGAATTTTTTTTATCCAGAATGACGTGTCATCTAATTACGAGTTTAACTCAGCGAACCGATTATGGATATCGGACAAGAAAAAAGTACGGGAATGTATATTGAGTTTATTTGGCAATCAATTGGAAATGATCGATTTCAAAACGAATCCAAATGCTGTCCGTGATCAAATTAACAATTGGGTCAGCAATATGACTAAAGGCCACATTCGGGATCTTCTACCCCCTAATAGCATTACAACAGACACCGATTTGGTATTGGCTAACGCGGTGTACTTCAAAGGTCTTTGGAAAAGTCGTTTCAATCCTAACAATTCTAAGAAAGACATATTTTACTCTTCCAAATCCCAGCATTCAATGGTTAAATACATGAGGCAGCAGGGTAATTTCAACCATGGTAAGTGTTAAACATTTTATCGACAATTTAATAATACTGAAGAAAAACCAAATAATTTAATAACTTTCTTCGTTAGTTATCTCCGAAATACTTGGCGCGCATGTGTTGGAACTACCCTACAAAGGGAACGAAATCTCCATGTTTATCCTCCTTCCGCCGTTCGTCACAAAAATTTCCAACGATTCTGCGCAAAACGGGGAACGTGACAGCATTTACCATCTGATCGAACGTCTCTCCACGGAAGCAGGATACACCGAGATCCGCGATCTTTTAACCTCTGATTCACTCCCTCAACCGGTGGAGATCATCCTGCCGCGGTTCGAGGTCGAAAAGGAACTTCAAATAACCACGTTGCTCGATGCCATCGGTGCGGGGGAGTTGGTAATGCCTGACGTGGCCAATCTTAAAGGTTTCGTCGAAGATGGCGAGGAATCGGTGCATCTTGGGGCAGCTGTCCATCGTGCGCGAATTGAGGTCACCGAGGAGGGGACCACCGCAGCCGCGGCCACCGCCATTTACACGTTCCGTTCTGGGCGGCCGTTGGTGCCGACAGTCTTCAACGCCAATCATCCGTTCGTCTACTTTATCTACGAGAAACCGAAGCGCACTATCTTGTTCGCCGGCATTTACCGTAATCCCAATACTCAAAAGAACGCTGCGGAGACAGCTTGAGGTGTTTGAACGAGCCAATGTGAGCCATTGTTCCTCGTTTGAAATGCGTGCGAGTTTTTTGATGATGTGAGTGATAAACTTATGTTTAAATTTTCTTTCTTTTTTTTTTTTTTTTTTCTTTTCTTTCATGACAAATACGACGGATCGATATTTGCAAAGGATTAGGAGAAATTTTGTACAAATATTGTACAAAGATTTTTTTATTATGATCGTAATATTTTCTTGAGATTTCGTTTAATGGAATTATTAAATTATTGAAGGGAGCAATGAATCGAGTAATAGAAATTAAAATTTGTTATACCGTGTGTGTGTAACACTGTGGAGTGTTCAAATTTTTTTAAGGGATGTTTAAGTTTGTCGTTGATGAACGAAGAAAATATTGATTATGCCGAAAATATATAACGACGTATGTTCTAATATTATAATTTATCTCTTACAATATTGTGCAAGTTTGATATTCGTATATAGTTCAATGCTGGACTATTAATAAAAACTGTGAAATTCTATTTTGTAATATGAATTTCAATATTATATTTTTAATATAAATTATGTAATAAAAATGGTATATAATCAATATTTATTAATTGATTTGAGAAAAGGAATTATATATTATTTCTTGATTCAAAATATTATGTTTCTTTTAGATTCTTTTAAAAAGTGTATATTTTTATAAAATGATAATATCAAAATTTGATATTTTTATCATAAATATAAAAATTTATTTGTACTTATATTTATGCTAGGAAAACTAAAATTGGAGAATATTTTATTTATAAATATTTTATTTTTATGCACAAAATATCAAGACACATTGTAGTTGTGAAAAAGAAATGATGAAAGTATGCGCAATTTAATATTTCGTACTTCATTTATGGATACGCGCCAAAAGTAAGGATAGACAAGGAGAGTAAGTGTGGGAAAAGGATAGAGATATTTTAAAAATTATGAAATCAGCGCCATCTCTAGAGTGCCGCAAATTAAACACAATTTAGACAAGGAAAGTAAATAATTAGAAAAGGATAGATAGAATAAGAATTAACTTTCAGCGCCATCTCGTGATTATTAAAGATACCTCTGTAACGGCAAGATAAGAAAAAACAAGAATTAAAACCTAGTGCCATCTGTTAATGAATTCAGGAAAATATTTCTACAATTCGCCAACAGATGGCACTACCAGTACCGTTTTAACTTATTTAATCTTTATCTCTTTCTTTTATTTCCTCTCCTTGTCTACATATACGTTTCATTCGCAACTCCAGAGATGGCGCTGCCTGTCCAATTTTTATCCTATTTCTATACTTCTTCAATTATCTGCTTTCTGCGTTTACTCTTGGCGCGTCAATTGAACATCATTTCCATCATTTTTCTACGTGTATTCTTAATCTTTAATATAAATATGGATATATTATATTCTCAATTTCATAATATATATTCGATGCAAATTTTTTGGACGATAAGACGCTACTTTACGATAACGATACGATTCGCAAACAACATTTTTATAATATTTTTAATTATTATTGAAATTTAATTTTAATTCCAATCATTACTAACGTTGCAATCTTATTCTGAACAGAATCGGTAACGCTGAGAATGACAGTGGAATGATAAAATAATACGTGGAACAAGAGAGAGAGAGAGAGAAAAAAAAACATCGAACGGTTAAATCGTCTGCGGTAAAAAAAAAAAAGAAAAAAAAAAAAAGAAACGCGATAATTCTCTTCAAGAACAATAAAAATAAATTATCTCTCGTTAATGATACATGAATTACTCAACACTGAAATATCCGTCGAACATTTCTAATCGATGCACAATAAATCAAAAGCCACCGACAAGTCGCGCCTCCACCGGCCGTGTTTCCAAGCAAATCGTTCCTCGGGTCGCGCGGTTCCATTCACTGGCATTGACGTCACTGTAAGCAACCGAGGTCCCGGTAAACGTGTGCGCACACGGCGACCGTTAGGCAGTAGCATCCGCAAAACTCGATCCTTGGGCAGAATCTGGTTGCGTCACGCGCCGATACAAGCGAACGGACACACGGACGCTCGTCTCGAAGTCTGGCAGTTTCTTGATGCAGGCTTCGATCCCGGCGAAAGATGAGCAAACTCGAGATCCGTGAGAGATTCGCCGTACTTCCTCGATGGAACGACTTTTCTGACCACTTCTCCACGAACGGTATTGCGCTTACTAAGGAATCATTCTCGATCGATCTCTCTGCCTAACCATATTTTTTTTTTTCAGACCAGTCGATATAAGGCCACGAGGATGCGGATTTTCTTGCTGTCAAGAAATCCCGTACAGGGATCATCTTTGATCGATCGATATTCCCGAATAGACGAGCCATCTTTAAATCGAAGCACTTATTTTTCTTTATTTTGAGGTACAGCTTTGACTGACACTATATATATATATATATAATGTATAATCGAATGGATTAGGAATTTTTACACAGGGATGGTAAAAATTTATAAAAAAGAATTAAAATTTTCTTTATTATTTTTTTTATCATAAGTTTAATAAATCGTATTAAATATAGGATAATATTTTTAATAATATCTTAATTTTGTTTAATACGGAATAATATTTTTCATTATTCTTTAAACATGCAATAAATTTTGTTATTGATAAAAAAAAATTAATTTATTGTATATTTAAAAGACAAGTTTCAAGAAGCTATTACAAAATCGTCAGATTAATCGCACAATTAAAACCGTGAGCACATAAAAAGACATTTAATCGTATTATCTTATCAGCAATTACACCATTATTACTGGAATAGTCTGGCGTGTGGAATTGTCGCAAGAACATTATCCATTTATTACCGTTGATAAATCGCTTTAATAAAAATTTCATTTAAACACATTCTTGTGATCTTATACACGCTCATCGTGATATTCTTTTTTGAATTACAAATTCCCGCGTATAGAACCGCGTGCCATATGCGGCAACAGTACTGCGCGCGCAGACTTTATTTTCTATGTCCTTGCGCAGAATCATACGATTCCCGCGTAAAGACACGTGACACCATTCCTTGCGTTTTTCGAGGCAGTGATTTCTAGGTTATCGATCTTTTCATAGCGAGCAACACAATAGACTCACGATTTCTGTAAGTATCCATTTACGTTTATGAATAATTTCGCGCGATCTGCAATTCCGATAAATAGCTACGATTTGAAAAAGCATCCGCTCTGAACGATTGACAGATAAAATTCTAACGGAGTCTCGGTGTTGATCGGGCAACCTTGACAGTCTCGGTAAACGTGGAAACATTGTTAAGGTTTCCCTCGATACTTTCACTTTCCTTCCTCCTTTTTCGCGGCAAGTGCACAAACCCGTTGCAAAGATCACCGCGAACACGTGCTCCTACGCTTTGACGCTAACGGTAAATCCCGATGGATTTCTCGTTTCTTCATTCGAAATCGATTTCCAACGAACGTTGACCGTGTTGCTAACCCCATTTCTTTTTCCTTTTTCTTTGTTTTATTCTCTTATTCTTTATTCGTTGTTTCAGATCGATCGTGCAACGTTCTTGTTTGAAATCCTGTTCCACTGTTAAATAACTAACCTCTTAATTGTAAGTAAGATTTATACATATAATATATATTGTACATATATTTGTTTCCAATGAATCATCATTGCATATATTATCACCCAAAAGTTTAGATTCACTTTTAATAAGTAATTTAATAAATAAATAAATAATTTCTAATTTCTTAGTCTGTTTCAATTTAATTTTACAATAGCGTTACATTGAGAATTAGTTAATAAATTTATATGGATTTTTATGAATCCATTGTGGTATTTTCAAATTAAAAGATATAATCTAATTTATATAATTGTTTGAGGTATTATTATATTAATAGTTTCATGACGTAAATATAAAATGAGATAATTCTTTAATAATCTTATTAAAGATAAAAGTAAAACTACGTTATTCTTTATTTTATATATAATATATATCTTTATACATATTAAAAGTAAATATAAAACTTTTGGGCTATAATATTTAAATAATCTGATAGAATTCTTGAAAATTATCATATGTAATTAAAATAAAAAGAAAAAGTGCTTTATATTATATGATTCTACATAACAATTTTATATTTTATATACATATGATATCCACTTAATCATTATACATAATATCCACATCATCTATACATAATATTATATCCGATCAATCAAATTATAAATAATAGATATATAATACATATACTTTATTGTATTATATATACTTTATTTATAAAATCTGTTTATATTCATAATGTTTTGTTATTCAAAGAGATAAAAAGTCTAATTAACTATCACAAAGCATCTTAAAAATAGTATGTGTATATAATATATTGTATATTATATTATAATATCCGTTGATTCGAGATGAAGGGTTAGTTTCCCATGAAATTTCGCTCTTATGCGGGTTTCCTTGGCAAGCCTCGAAATTCTAGTGTATCGGGATATCGTATTCATAAGACACGTATATTAATGGACGTACGGCACACGGTGCTACACCGGTGCACGTGCAACGCATAAACCACTTCCTTGACAAGACCCAGTTTCGATGTCTTTCGCGTATGTCGGTGCTTAATTATGCTAAAGGAGCATTTACACGGGTGCAACGCGCTGGTAGAAAAAGAAAGCACTTCCTTTTTTAACTTGTTTATCGATCGTCGATTATTTATGTGCGAATTTTTTGCGAATGTCTTTATTTTTTTTTTTTTTTTCTCAATTCAATCCTATATTTGGAAAATGTTGTAAAATGTTGTCGAAGGAATTTCATATTGCAATTACGATTAAAATTAAATTAAATTTAGCTTGATTTATTAAATTTTAAAATTTTCAATAGATATATAATATTAGCATTGTTCGTGTCTTGTTTCAAAAATAATCGTAGTATTACAAAAACGTGACATCATTAAATTTATTTGCAATAGACAAGAAATAGAATATAAAGAATAAGATTCTATAAGAAGTTAGGAGTTAATGTTTTATTATTTACGTACTTTATTATTAGAATTAATATTAATTTATCCGGGAAATGATAGTAAAATTATAAAAAATGAGGTTAATGTCATTTTTTTTCTAATGCTGTTTTTCAGTATCCTGTCTCTTATAAACAGAATTTTTGCAGTAATGAAAGATCATAAATTAAAATGTAATGCTGAGGTATTATTCTTATGCTGAGGTTAAATTATTTCAAGATTTTTTTTATAGCGACTTATTTACGTGAAATATTCAATATTCAATTAATCATTTTTTTTCCGTTCCACGTATTGAATTTCATCCAATTAAATTTATTTCTTCATCAATCTTTATTTTGCGATGAATTTATCGCATAAAACATTTCTCTGTTTATTATTTCGTGTCGAAAACAATATCTGTGCATACAAATATTATTTGATTGAAAAAGAGACGAGGAAAAAAATAACATGGAAGTAACGTTAAAATTAAAAATTAACATAGCAAACAACACTTTCTTTGCAACTTCGAATGGCCTCGGCCTACGCGTAGATGGCGCTTGAATAATATTCACAAGGCTGCCCAATAAAAGGCGATAAAAGCCCAAAAACCATGCAAAGGCGGCGGCAATAAATCACTCGACAGGACCGTTTTCTCACAACCTGCAATTTAAGCTCGCTCTTTAAACTCTCCATTAAGTACTCGCCTCGTCGTTTTCAATATCTTTTCGCGGCTCTCTCGTCGACATGTTTTTAATGTGTATTTCGCGACCAAGTGTTTACGACTTTTATTAACGCTCGCAAAGATCCTGGACAATCCATCGAGGACTCTTCAAACAGTTTGTATTCTCACACATATTGACTTTTTGCTCGTCGATTACCACGACGTTTTGTCGTGCTCTTTGAAGAGGCTCTCCGCCGACCGATTTTTCTTACGATTCTTCTTCGTGTTTTGTGAATTTTTTATAACTCCGTCGTAACAACTGATGATAGAATTAGATATTTATCGAATTTAAATTTATTTCCAAAGTTAATATTTAATTTTGGGGAGCTCAAAAATTAATTAAAGTATAATCATTTCAAAAAAAAGTATTTTAGTAGATTAAAATATACAAAGTTAAAATAGAGAAGTTCAGTGTTCGAATCTACTTATTAAGAACCCAGTAAACAGAGAATGTTGTAAGAATTCAAGAATCATTATGACGTGCATTACTTTTTGTCTTTTTACCTACTCAAACTGTAAAAAGACAAAGAAATGGCAATTAAAAATCGCAATTTTTTTGCACGAAATTCCAATCACGATCTCCCTTCGTCAAAAAGGTGTTTCGAAAAAGACTCGGCGTCTTCCGCCACGTCGTTCTTCATTGTTCGTCCGACTGGTCGGTCGAGCGGTAACTCGCTTCGAAAACCTGTCGACGGTCTTGTTTTTACGGTAGCGGAGAGATATCATACGGGTGTCGGTCACTTTCTTTTCACCGGCTCTGGGACACGCGGTTTTTCGTACACGCCTGTTCCACATCCTTTGTTCGCTAATTATACATTGGCCGTACGTGGTATACAACGAAACTAGATCAACAACGGTCAAAATTGATCGTGTACTATTATTAATCTCGATCAAAGTTGACAATCGTGAGGAGAATTATCGGCGAAATAATTGCAACGTGTAATTTAACAATTTCTGGATGTGGTTCTCCTTGCTTTGTTTTTTTATTAATATACATATCTAATAACATATTAGAATAAATTTAAATCTGAAAAATTACGAGCCTACGTTTTCTTTAATAATATTTTCTATTTCGTTCGATCTCGATCCATCCAATCTTCGTCATTCGACAGTTCAATTAACAACAAAACTTAGTAAGGGAATCACGTAAGAGAATATTGCAATATTTAATTAATCAACAAAATAGTATTGTGTATATATAATCTCAATTGCAATCAAGATAAGAAGACGAAATCTGGCCTTATGCCTTAAATATCCCTTAAATTCGATAGATTCGTGTAATTTGATATCGTCAAGATTGCGAGCGGATGAAAAAAATGATTGGCAAAATTGTTTAGAACGGAAATGTATATAGGAGGAAATAATTTCGCAGATAATTCGATTGATAAGGAACGAAACGTCCCGTGGAAACGTTAGAACGAGGGCGAGCGTTAGAACGATAAGTAAATGCACGCCTTTAACAGCTGTTCCGCTAATGATAGCCGCTTGAAAATATAAATCCGCTCGTTTTTCTAATTACACCTTGGTTCGTGAACGCTCTCGCGCTTGTTCCGCGATCCGATGAGCCCGATAAAGCGTTCCAGTGAGCGCCACGGGATCTCTTCGCTCGCTTTGTTCCTGTCCCGCCTCGCGCGAGCAAACACATATTTACTTTCAGTCGTCATCCCGATTTCATAAAGTTAACCCGAATGCCGTTCTCGGGCCATTTTATTTTCACCTGTTCCACGCGAATATTGTATGCGCCATCTATAAATGGTTTTATTAGAGTTTTATTATTTAATTATGGTTTTATTATTTAATTATTTTGTTGTTGTTGAATTTTAATTTCTTTTTTTCTGGAATATCTCTTGAGGTGAAATCAATGTAAGATACAGGAAAGTTTTTGATGTAACATCTTTTTTTAGGGATCATATTTGTAAAAAGAATTTTACAAAATTGTTTTTAAAAGAGATTATCCATTAATAAAAATAGTTTCATGTATAATTGTATAATATTATGCTAATTTTCATTGAAATCAAAATTTGTATTTGTTATGTAAATTTTCTTCTAATAATGTTCAATTATTTATAATGATTCAAGTTTGGATATTATAAAAGTTTAGCAATAATTATCATATCATTCAAGTAAATGAAATTATATAATTTTATTATAGAGTTAATTGTATATATTAAATTAAAGTATCAAATAGTAGTATTGATTGATGCAATGGCACTCATGATTGCATGCAATATTCTAACTTTTTTTGTAAGAACTGAATTAATTGTAATTGAAAGGAAATTTTTTATAGGAAGTGAACTAATTAAGTTATAATCAGTAAAAAATTTAGCAATAAATACAGCATCTTAAAACTGAAATGATACAGTAATACTTACGTGTAACATTTTTATCTCTTCTGAATAAGAATTCAATTATATCCTGTCCTAAAATTAATAAATATTGCTAAACTTATCAATAGCTTTAAAGTGATTGATACAACGTATTTAAGTTAATAATATTCTATAATAGAAATTACAAGATAGTATAGTTATATAGAAGAAATATAGTAGAGTTTCTTAATTCTTTTTTAGTAGAGATTGCATTATACTTAAGATATATTAAAGATGTAGGATTATAATTGTTGAAAGAATTTCGATTAATAAAGCGCTAGAGACTTGGAATAATTTTCAATTTTGAATAAAAACGACAAAAATTTATTTGTATAATTTATCAAATTATACAGTTGAATTCAATAGAAAAATAGATATGTGGATAATCCTACATCTTTCCAAGATTTCTAAAAATACGATCTACATGTAATTACATACATTACATTTTCTATTTCAAATAAAAAAATTACCTAATCCAATTTTATCTATACATAGATAACTGTCTCGATGCACCCAATAAATTAACAAAAATTATCACATTAAAAATTAGATAAAATAAAATTGCCCAATCCGTGTTCGCGATGTTTAATTGCCCCGATCCACCGTGCATCACCTAAGATCCGATACGATATCGATCCAAGTTTATCTCGACATTTTCAGTTAACAGGTTAGATAAACGGGGATAAAGTCAAGCGATTTTTTTTCCTCTTCTCCCGCAACTTGCTTTTCTGATTTGCATTCGGAACAGAGAAACCGTGATACGCCGCGACAAGCCGCTGCTCGCCAGTCGTTTATCGGCCTGGCCACGCGAGACCGCGTGTACCACCGATCTCTCGGTGTGTACTGTTGCACCGGTGCACCCGTGTAATTACGTTTACAGCGGCGCACCGTGTGTACGTATGTACGTGCCGGTTGTAAATTTTTCACGTTTCATAATTATACGCCTGTAACCGAGGCACACAAGCCCGATCTAATGTTACATTTAGCATTGCAGCCTTATTCTCGGGGCTATGCAGCCTGCACGTCCGTGGAAAACCTTGATCCGATATCGCAACGATTTTATATATTGGGCGCGGAGCGGATATTATCCGCTTGGGATTTAACGTTTTGATAACAAAAATGTTCTTTGTGAAAAATATTCTTTATTATCTCGAGATTATTAATCGTGTCGATTAAGGTATTCTTTAATTGGGATATTATTGGGAATTATTTTTGGATTATATTAGAGTTGAAAGGGTTGTAAGTAATAAAGAGGAAGTAATAAGGAGGAAAGATCCTCTCTTTTTTAAGAAGAATAAATTGCATTTTAATTGTAAATTTTATTTCTTCTCCTGAAACATGAATGATTGTCATATGAAAAAAGTATCATTTTTTTTTCTCAATCGAAATTAATATATGTATATAAGATAATATAAAAGTAATAAGATAAAGTAAAAATATAAAATTTATTAAAACAAGAATTGAAGCAAAGATTAGAAAAACGCTTTGACGTAACAATCGTGGTAATAACAAGAATAATAATTGGAAGAAGGAGGAGATAAATCTTATTGCTCGTTTGAGATATTTGCAACGATGTGAAGAGAAAATTTCCAGAGAAAAATGCACCAGTTGTATTTACAATTAGGTACACACCAGCTGAGAAATGTCTGTTTCGGCGTTGAACTTCGTGCTGATCTTCTTGATTCATTGCGATCACCGTTATTCCGGATATTGTCTTCCTAATAAAGAAGCGCGCAGCTAGTAATTACTTTGGAAATCGTGGAAGAGGTATGATGAGAGTAGAAGTTGGATGGAAAAAAGAGTCCGTGATTATACGTGTGCGTATCTATGCAGATTTTTCTTAAATAATACAATATAAATCTGGGATCACCCACGGAGATAGAGGATGGAAATATAAAAGATTTGAAAGCAATTTTTTAAAATACGTGGATCGTGGAAAAATAATTACATCTGCACAAATACGATATAAATTGTACAATTTTTGAATATCTACGAATTAGATTGGACGTAGAATTAATAATAAAAAATAAAGAAGATAGATTAAATATTGGATTAGAACTCTATAGATGACATTAACACGTTCCAAGTTTCTTTTTTACTGCTATAAATCCGACAATTATAAACGAATCATTCAAATCATACAAAGATTCCGTGTTTTTCATAAATAGCGATTACAATAGAAACACATCGGGGATTTAATGGCACGAAGAAAATTGAATTTTAATGCCGTCTAATCCGAGACCTCTATTTTACTACATAAACCGCAATTAGCTTAACGGTAATCCATCACAATGCCTTTAGAACAAGTTATTACATCCTGTACACGAGATAGGATTACATGTATCCAATCTGGTTGACAATCAGAGGAACTTTTTTTTTACTCTTCCACGTCTATTGCATGTTAATTAGCCACGGTATAACGTGATTTATTGATTATATATCATATAATTATCGGGGATACTATAAACGAAGTTATCGAGAGAGTTGGACCGTAAACCAAAAGATTGTAAAGATGAGTATCTCTCTTGGAGATGTTCCAGAGGCTTCTTGGAAATTTATCAACATTTTCATCGAGGATTGGTTGCCAGTGAAAAACGAAGGAAGGGAAAAGAAGGAAAAATTTGCAGAATCTTATCGATAAATTCCTTTACAGCCGTCGATTTCTATCGAATGATTCGTACAAGACGTATGTATTTGGAGTTTTAGAATTGTGAGACATGATAAAAAATGAGAGAAACACGTGTGTAAAATAAATGTATAATACTTATACTTATAATAATTATACTTATAATAAATTTAATGGAAGTTGAAATTTTTTTAATTACGTGATTCAATATATTTTTTTTTCTAATTTCTTATCAATTCACAATTTTTTTTAAGTAAGTACTTTCAATGTGAAAAAATTATAAACACATCACGTATAAAAAATTGTTGACTCTCAGAATATTTTCATAAACATAAAATGATGGGAATAATTAATTATCGAAAGATAGAAACGTATGAAAAAATATTTTAATTGGCTTGAAAAATTGTTATCCGAGAGAACGATATTAATATGCATCATATTACAAAGTAAAATGGCGTTAATATGAAAACCTAACGTCGACTGAATAATTTAGTTTGCAACCTGGAAATCAACTTTATTCCTCGTATCTCGATAAAACGTCTTGAAGATGGGTTGTGCGTTATAACTCAACCGGTCAAAGAAATGATATCCGTTCTTCCATCACGCTGCATCACCTATCTAACGCCTTTTATCTGTAATTTGACTTTTCCTTTTTCATCCTCCCCTCCCTCTTCTTTTTCGCCAAGAAATTTACAAGAATTGTACGATATGAAAATGCGGGAAAGTTATGATTTCATATCTTTTTATCGAATTGAAGATCATAGCCTGTTTCCATAGAATGGAATGTAAAATAGGAAATGATTTTATGAATGAATTGTCTGTAACGTGAGATTTATAGTGATATATTTGATGAGAGAGAATGAGATGCTGCAGAAAATTTGATACTTGATACCGATAAGTTTGCGTGTAATGTTATGATGAAAATTGATTATTTAACGGTAACTACATATTTATAAACTAGTATTATAAACTAGTAATATAGTGGAAACGATATAGGTATTTTTAATTGCAGATATGTTACAAAGATTCAATATTTTATTATTTTTATCGAATGAAATATTGAATATTTAGATTATACTTTTGATACATTGAATTATCAGAATAATTTCTTTTTATAAATATCTTTTATAAACATTTAAAACTTTTAGAGAGGATTTGTCTTCCAATTAATTCGCATTCTCGAGGTTCTTCTATCTATCTATTATAATTTCGAAAGTTTCGTCATCGACCAATTATTTTTCTTTCTTTCATAATTATTATTGTTCGCGGATATTTGTGAAAGTTACGCGAAAGACAAAGAAGAAAAAGAACGAAAAATTGGCATCTATTATAGGTTAGGGTCTGCGACAAAGAGTTTTTGACGCGCATGGCTGCCTTTTGGATCGCATCGTAATTGTTCCTTCGTAGATATCTATCAATCTACCTCGAAGATATATTCTTTAGTTAGTCTGTCTCTGAAAAGTCTCTGACGGTCAATTTGTTGTAGTCGAATTTAATTGGAACTTGGATGCATTTATATGCAGCGAACAATTTTGATGAGAAATCATTGAGAAACCATTTTGCGTTTACAATCGGCAGGGAAAGTTATATTCGAATATTTATTGATAAAAATATGAACGAGGACGATTAGTTGGTACTAAAGAGATTTGTTCCTTGACTTTCACTTTTCTTTGTTATTTCATTGCTCATAATGAATGTTGTAATCGTGTTTTGGTTCATTTATAGTTTTTTATAGGTTAGGTTAGGATAAATCAGGAACAAAATTTATCTTTGAAAGTTTTATTCAATTAAATTATCGTTGTTGAATATTGTATATAATTTTATACGTATTTCTTTCGTAATGCAAATTGAAATCTTTGTAAAAGTTTTAAGATTTTGATGTTTCATGTTTTGAAGTTTACGTATAATGATTTTATATAATTCAGATAACTTTCACCTTTTCTTATTAATGTTTATTATTTTACCGTGCAATTATAAATAAAAAAAAAAATATTAATTGCCAAATATTACATCGGAGATTGTTTCCACCTCAAGGAACGAGGCACAATATATATAAGGTTGTAAAGAATTTTATCAGGTTCTTATTATCTAAATCATTGTATAAACTTTAAGTAAGTTAATGAGTTTAAGTTGATGAGTTCAATCTCGTGATCAGTAACAGTAATAAAAATATGGATCGTTAACGACTCATCTTCGATTTATCTCACAATCTACAATATAGTTAATGACTCTAATAAAATTGCTCTTCCAATCGATGAAAGTTCGATCGGCAATAATTTTATCGAGTTCTGTTTCCATCGCGTAAAAAATTGTTCCGTTGATGATTCTTGTCTCAGATAGGAATACAGCATGATCCATATAATTTTGGCGGACATGTGCGATCGATAAATGCGGAGAGAAATTTCGGTCGTAAATGAATGAACTTGTTCGTTATTTTGTATCATCCTTTTATTTTTTTTTTTCTTTTTTACATCTTCATCGAATTAACTACTGTTTCATCTTAATTGGCCATGATCATTAATGCGCCATTAACGTTTCACGTTGACGCAAACACGTTGTATCTGGACAATGATCGGATTCACGTTGAGATTGTCTGGGCTGACAATGTTCCACGAATAATTTCACTGAATATATTTATATAGGGCAGTGTTTCTCAATCTTTTTTGTATCTGTTGTTCTTTTAAAATAGTCAGTTTAAATCTTTTTATGTTTGTAAAAAAAAATCAATGTTGGAATTAATAGTAATTTTTATGTTCTTGAGATATTTATAATATTAAAAATTCTATTTTCTTATTTCTTTCTTTGAAGTAAGATTTGGAAAAGTTAACATGAATTTTGTAAAAATTGAGAAATCTTTTAATTTAATTTAATAAGAATGGAACAAAGAAAATAACAGAACTTAAGAATTTAGGCTAGTTCAATTAGAGGATATTGGAATGTAGGTATATTGAAATTCAAGTAAATTTTCAAAATTTTTAAAATTTAAGAGTTTCTGTAAAAAGAGTTCTCTTAAGAGTTCTATAAAAATAACATTTAACTAAAAATAATTGCAATTTCCTTGAAGTTAATTATGACTCATAGATATAATAATTATCAGCTATATTTTTATTTATTATAAAAATATATTTATTTACAATATAGTTAAAACTATTTCATATTTTTCTATCATAAAAATTCCTCAACTAATTATTTGGAATATTTTAAAGAATTTTTATGAAAGTTGTTATACCATAAGTACTCCATTTTTAATGATATTTATTTCCTCAAACCTGTTCTATCATCAATTTATCACCAATACAATATTTTCCATAAAAATGTAATAGCACCTGAACATCTATGATAATATACTGCAGATTAGTTCTTCTTGATCAACCTTAATGTTCGATTATAGTCACACATTTTCCATGCTATTCCAGTTTGATCGTTCTTAATCGTGATTAATTACGTGCTGTTAATATTCTACTTTCTTATTCTTATACTCAAACAGTTTCGATTGCGATACCGTTAGGATATAACGTTAAAGTTAATAATTTTTTTTTTGATCATAAAAAATTATTTTAATCCTTGATTAGTTGTAAATAATCCATAATTGTTTAAATTGTTAGCTGTTAATTGTTAATATTGTCAAATTATATAACATACAAGATTAAGATCAGAAAAGAATAATTGTTTTTTAGTTTAATATATTCATAAATGTTAAACGAGATAAATAATATTTAATTCAAATTATGATCTGTATTTAAAAATTACAATGTTCTATTGTAATTTTTTTTATTTTTCAAAATGTATTGAAATATTTAAAGCTTTAATTTTTATTTTAAGTAATATTAGAAAATTCTATATACTTTTTTGAAAATAATTCATTTTTGCTTGTTGAACAAAAAAATGTTTCAAAGAGAATTTAATTTTCATCTTCATACATTTTGAAAAAAGAGTAATATGATTCATTGATATTTATATAAAAATTAAATATACGATTCGAAAGTCTTTTGGTCGAAAGAACTCTTCCTGAATATCCCTTTTCACAAACCGTTAGCACGGTTTCGGTTCTTTCGGCGAGCTTGATCCAAGAAAAAACGAGCAGAATGACATTCAGTTTTTATTCGAATCTTCGTGTGTGTCAAGGATCTAATTGAAACCGGCTTCATGCGACCATCAAAGCAGGGGGAAGAGAGCGTCAAAAAGCGAAATGAAATTAGGGGCTTGGGGGGAAAAAGTCGACAGTTATTTCTCAATTAGTCAGATCGACGTGCCTCGATAAAAATACCCCATATTGTATTTTTTCATTCGTAAAATCGTAATTTAAAATTTGATTCGATTCTTAAGAATTGTTTTTTTTTTTTAAAGATCGAATGAATTAAGTACTAAAAGCAGTAAAATTACTCAGAGTCGGTTTAAAGATTAATTAAAAATGTAAAATGAAATATTGATTTGAAAAAGGTTGGGAAACACTGGTCTACGCCAATCAGACAAACGAGAGGTAAGCCTATCGTAAATTCTCTGCTCGCCTATAATGTCCAGTGATTTGTCGTCTGTTTTACAATTATATTAGAATTTATATCAGCTGGTCGGTTTTGTGTACGCATGAATTTCTTTGGATTTGAGTCAGCCTCATCGTAAAACGCGAACTGTGCTTATGCTTATGCGTTTCACGCTTTTGCATATTGGCACTGTGTTATGATTATGTGATCCAATGATTCGAGAAACGACTAGGCAATATAAACGTGTTTGATATCCTGTGTATTTTCTTTCTTTCTTTCTTTCTTTTTTTTTTTTTTTTTCATTTGATGGTATTGCGGATGACTAAGCTTTGCTCCAACAAAATCCAATGATCGAGTCTGACATAGGAAATTTCGAGTGGGAAGTTTAAGTTTAAATGCGATTGTCCGATTGATAAATTATTTAAAATTTGATCGTAGATGTTAACAATTGAAATTGTCGTGAATTAAAGGATAAGAGGAAAGGAAAGTAAAAGGATAAGAAAAAAAAACAAAACAATTTTTTTTCAAGTTTAAACTTTTTATTTTATTATTATACATCTTACATTTTCATACAATTTTTTATTACTTTTTAATATTTGAATTAAAATAAGGCGCGACTCCACTTCTCCCTTATAGACCCAGATTGATAGATTGGTGACCTAAATATTGCGCAACAGATTATTCCGGATTTTTTTCACTCGCTTCTCAATTAAGTCCGCCGCCGCCGTCTACTGTTCCGATCAAAACTCGCCTTTCCATGTAGTACATGACGCACACGCCCATCGCAAGAGTGTTTCGCTCTCGTTTCGTTCTCATTTATTACCATTATTGTTATTACTGGCCATAATCTGTGCCAGTCAACGAGATATCGTCGTTCGTAGGGACAGTTCCACGTAGACTTTGTGTCAGTGGATAATGGCCTGTGACTTCTCATGCTCCTTATAATGCAAATTGCGCGAATTCTCCGTATCTCTCCCTTATATTCCGTTTATATATCTCTCTCTCTTGCTCCCTCCGTCCTTAGTTTCTGAACTGAAAATTCCATCTCTATTAACCTACCTTTTCTTTCTTCGAGAGAGAGACTTCTTTTGTCTCTCTTTCGCACGTTCGGCTGGTTTCTTTTCTCTTTTTATGTTCGATTCCGTGAGCACGTACGATCGAGCCCGCGAAACGAAAGAAACGGGCGATCGTAAATGGAAAAAAAAGCACGTCATGCAATGGTCGATCTCGTATCTGTCAGTAGATAAAATCGAATTCCTATTGCGGGCTCACCCACTCTCCTCCGGCAGACCGGCCAACCTACGAACTACAAATAAACGCCGCCGTTAACGTTTATCCATAAATCAATTTAATCGTGCGTACAGAACGATAGCCATCGCTCGAGCTAATGTAATCGTCCAAAGCGGATGGTGCGCATGCGTCCGTGCCTTCGCGCTCTTCGTGCCTTTGCGCATGCGCATATTGTGTATTTTTTTCTGTCACCAGAGGGGGTATCTTTTTATAATTTTTTTTCGTTAAAAAAATCGCTTTTCTTTGTGAATTAATATTCTTTTTCTTTCTTATTGTGCAATTCTTTCATTATTTGCAATGTTTATTTCAATCGCACGATTGTTCTTCTTTTATTTTTGTTAATTTCTATTTTTTCCTTTTTTTTTTCGTTGTACTTCTCGCTCGATTATCATTTTTGTTCGATATACGAACAAAAAATGATAAATAAAATTGGTTTAAAGCGTGTATATATAAAGTTTGGACACGTTTTAAAAACAGTTTATCGTAGTGTAATCTTTTTTTTTACGATTTTTTTGTGCTGCATAAGATTATTATGCGAAAAAATAATTGATAAGCAATATAGTTCCTTATAATCGAAATCGAAATGACTCATAAGCACTTTATATTTACTGGTTTCGTAATGGACTTACTACCGGGAAAGAAACAGAGATGTGTCGTTTTTGCCATCGACGATTGTTACTCTTCGTGTAATTTACAAAAAAGTACATTTTGATGAATCATTCTCAACATTGCACGGTAAATTTTATATTTATAACTGGGTATAATATTCCAATTTTCTACTTGTATTGGTGGTCCATATTTTTTGCAAGTATATTTTAATTAATCTGTGCAATAATAAATTAAATAAAATGGTATCAATAATAATATATCTATTTAAGAATTTTGTATAAATTTTATCTTAAAATATCAATCAAGAATAATCATCTGCATTAATTGAATAACAATGCAGATGTTTCATATAATTGGAAAGATTATTATATTTTTAAAACAATTAAAGATTAAAATACATTTCGTAGCTCAAAATTAAATGGTCTCTTAAATTTTTATATTATTTTTATCGATATCATTGCAAAGTGAAATTTTTCGTACGTAAAAATCCTAGTATTAAATTCATATTATGTGTATTTTATTTTTCTTAAGTGAAAATTACGTTCTCTTATTTCTTACAATATTCCAACATTATTTGATTAATTTTTCCGAAATTTTTTTATCATTTCCGCTATTTTAAAAATATAATATACCGGTTTGTATACACTTTCAAAAACAAATGCATTTTTGCGACAATTTTCATCGTTTTAAAATTTTTTTCAGGCATAATATATATCCAAGAAAGTATAATGAAACCGCGATTATGTTGCAATATACCGCGTATTAGTTTCTCATTAATTTTTTGCCGGTAATAGCACACAGAACCGTGATGCAAGTAGTAGAATATGACAT
Organism: Apis mellifera; assembly: GCF_003254395.2. Lineage (NCBI taxonomy): Eukaryota > Metazoa > Arthropoda > Insecta > Hymenoptera > Apidae > Apis > Apis mellifera. Next base: position 4,966,979 of record NC_037647.1, read on the forward strand.
ATTGCACAGCAACGCGGTAATTCATTTCGTTTTAAAAGCGTCGTGGAATTATTAACAGGCGGCTAATCAATCGTGATTTGCGATTACGTAATCCTCCCTGCACTGTTTCGCCACTCGGTCGCAGTGACAATGGAAAATCTTTAAATAATTAAGAGCGGATATGTCTCGTACTCTATGCTCGCCGGCTCGCGCGGTGTTTGAATTCATAATGCGGCGATAACAGGCGACACCTCGTATGAGATCATAAATAATCGTGGCGATAAATTCTCTAGCATTTTACAGAATTGTCAGTTCGATGAAAAATGCCGGCTTTTACGGTGTTCTGATCGCGGATCGTGTTTTTTCTCGGCCTGTGTTTAATCGAGCTACGAAAGCTGTATTACATACCGCTTAATGTTATCCAATTTATTTCGCTCGGTCAGCGAAGGATAACCTTTTCTTATTTAAACCTTTGCATTTTCTGATTTAAAATTTCTCGTCTCGAGGATGAGCTTAAAATATTAGCAATTTGATACGATGCTGATAAAGACAGATTTAATTAATAAAAATCTGTCCTGATGTTTAAAAGTAATTAAAAATTTTAACCAATAATGAAACGATATCGATAAATTTCTATTTTTATTTTTACATCTTTTACTCACGTTATGTAATTTTGATAATAAATTCAATAGTATCTAAAATTAGAAATATCAAAGTTTACAATGTTAAAAAACTGTTAAATTCCTTCTCGCAAGTGCAAAAATTTCTAAACTAAAATTCAAAGGAGATTAAAAGGATTGTTATTTTCATAGTCTTCTCATACACTGTCACTTTCCATTCAGGGCAAAACATGATGGCTATTAAATTTTGCCGGGCATCGATGCAACTCATTCCTCTACTTTAATTAATTTCTTCGAAGCATTTCCATTTAACGAGCAACGGGGGGAAAAAAAAACGAGTTCATTAAGATAGAGGATGGTTTTGGAATGCATGCGTGTATTTCACGGAGGAGGAATGTTCTTCAATCCGGTTCCGGTTTCATTTCTGTCAAATTGCCTCGTGTTCAGCATTTCTTGTTGCTTGTTATTATGGCAACCATAGTACAGAGAATTGCTATCAAGGACTATAGGAGGAAACAAGGAAAGATTTTTAATTTTTCTCGTGAAAATTGGGCCTCGTTATCTAATTGCGGATCTAATCTTCCAAAGACGTAAATAAAAAGCTTGGATTCTTGAGTAAATTTGAAACGAAAATTCCATCGGATTTTTGCAAAATGTTTGAACGATATCGAACGATGGAATTCGAACAGCAATTTTAATCGATCGTAAATTTCTCTTTCTGGGAATTACCGTGTTTAATATCTTTCCTCGTTTGTCCAGTTTTTTGTCTTCTTTTTTTTTTCTTATTCAGTAATTAATATTGCATCAACTATGAGATTATTAGTGACATCGTATTGGAAGAACATATATATATATAATGCCTTACACTAGATCATTATTTTTGGTTATTTTTTATAAATTTAAATGTCTCGTGTTTTTTTTTCTATTACGCGTTTATGTAATTTTTGTACAAATTTTTTTTATCACGTTGAAATTAAAAAATAGAATGTCGATGTGATTTAAAAATATCATTGAAGAAAAAATGAAAAGAAAGAAAAACAATAGTGATTACGTCATTGCGATAAAGTAAAATTGAAATTGGTAATAATGATCAGTTAATGAGGATAAGTTGAAGGAAAAAGAAATACCATGGAATCGATATGACTGACATCTGGGAAGAAATTGGGATCCCGTTGTTAACCTTGCATAAGTTCTGGGTCGCATTCGAGCAGAGTATTCGAAAGAAATTGGTGTTTTCGATATGTGTATCTCTGTAAGTCAATTATTTTCACCATTTTTGTGCCGACAGTATGACAAACGTTTTTAATATTTGCAATTGTAAAATCGTAAAATGCAAAGTGATGATTTTAATGTAAATATATAAGATATATATGAGTTAGAGAAACTTTTACGATTTACGTAAATATTATAAAACGTTTATTAAGGATTGAATTTACGTATTTTGAATTGAAAAATATACTATTATAAATTAACTTATAGTGTGAAAATTGTTAATACATTTCACACTGTATTTACCAGATTTTTAGATTTAAAATTATTATGATATTTTAACATATAACTTTTTACTTTTACTTAATATTAAATGAAAAAGAACATTTTAATTTAATACCCGATCGATATCCTGTTAAAAATTTAGAAAAATTGCATTTTTTTTTTACATCTATATGATAGAGGCGATTGTTTTGTTTACAAATAAAAATACACATAACATATAGGATTATCTCGATCATCTATGTGTTTTTTAAAATGAAAATATTACATTACAAAGTTTACAATTTTTGTCAAACATTAAACATTTAAATTTCATTTAAAATCATCGATTCCAGCAAACAAGTATTGCTTTCTATCGTGAAATTTCAATAATTACACATGTTCATAACCGCATCCAGCTATCCGTGATACAAAAAGCAAATAGTTCTCAAGCATGCGGTCCTCTTTAAGCAGTCATTCATCATCGTCGTTGGACAAGTGCAAAAAGAAAAGAAGAAACCGCGAAATCTTCGATCTTAAGCGTTGAGCACGCGCGTTACAAAGTAATAATTCGGTAAATACAAGGAGCGTGTAGAACCGGTGTTAATTGCGCATGCTCGGTTACCAGCGCGCATGCGCGTCAACAAAACGTCATGTTAAAAAGTGCACGTGTTACGTTATTTTTGTTAGAGAGACAGATCTTAATTAACTGCACAATGGAAGGAATCATAATAAGTTAATCAGTTATGATGTTTTTATATATCATAAGATAATGTAATATGCTCGTGATAGCCACGAGGATAATATTTTTGAAAACGCTGATTGCGCTTTTCATTTCTAGGTTAACCTATTGGCCATATATTCGTCGGAACCGCTGTTTTTCGTGCCACGATATAGTAAGACCAGACAGATGAGGAGCGAAAGAAAGAAAGAAGGTCCATAGACTGTGAGTATACCGCTGGTTTGTTATAATTATTCTCTGTAAAAACAGAATACAAGATGAAGGCGGCGATAAGCAGCATGTTTTTGCGGCTGGCCTCGGAACGAGGCACCACGAAGCCAGCCGGACTTTCTTATTCCTGTCATCCATTAGTTTTGCTACGTCTATTAAAGTAACGCGACTCGACTGTGCTTGACTTCTCTTCTTCGCTACGTGCATTAATGAGTAGGTGCATCGAGAACGGTCTAATCAGCCTGGGATCAACTCGTGTGAGTCGCTGTCGTATCAAATTGAAGGTCGTTCTCCATATTTCTTTTTCTTATAGGACCGGTTGCCTCATTGCGACTAGGCCTTTTGGTCTTTTTCCTTTGGAAAAACAAACGATTGGTGAAGATTTCGATTGATTCTGACGACAGAGCGAATTACTTCTTGTTTAACGGTTAATGTTTCTTTCTTAGATAATTTGGAATAATTTGGAACAAGGGTTTCAGTTTTGATAAATTATATTTGATATAAGTATTGTTGTAATAAAAAAGAAGGTATCTTGTTTGTATTGTGCGATTCTTGTATTCCGTTTTATTAATTTCTACGAATATATAACGATTTCATTAGTATTGAATTTAATAACATATATACAAACAAATTAATGTGTTAATTACAACACGTATAAACAAACAAGCAAGTAATAAAACATGATAGAAAATTTGTAATTTTATGTTTCAGATACTTGTACTATGCAAAATGATTTATTACTGTTCAATAAATTTGTAGTTTCTTTAGCTTGATTGATGTCTTCCTTCAGGTTTGTGCTTGATTTCGCTTATGTAACTAATTTAAACTTACTATGTAATCATAAATAAAAATAAAAGTTTAGGAAGCTTAATATTTTAAAAACATTTTCTTTAAGAATCGAAATATATTATTATTCATTTAAATTTATAAAATTGGAATAAACGGCAATCGGTTTACTGTACAATTTCTGAATGAAAATAATTATTACTTCACCGTATATATAATACACAAATAATTTCTATTACGATTCTATTTCGAACGAAGAATGCTCGTTTTCTTTTTTTTTTTGCAAAATTGATCCATGCATCCAGAGAATTTCTCGTCCGATCATTCCTTCCGCCCAAAGACATCAATAACTCGTTAATTAGAATCTTCATGCTTCTTCCTCGGTTTCTCTCCAAGGGTGGTAAATAATCCCGCCGCATGCTCGATAATTATGTAACCGCGACGAATTTCCGCTTCCTGAAACGTCTTTGATACGCGTCAGTGTGTTAATACTGAGACGCTTCACCGTGTAATTAACGCGGACATCTAACATTTTAATGCGACGATGTCCAGGCACGAGCCCGTGGAGAAGAAAGCCGGCAATGATTTCACGGACAGGGGGATATCTTTATGAACGAAATTTCCTACATTCTACAGGTTTTAACGCTTTCGTGCTGTCGCCGTTCGTCCGCGACGCGGTTGACGTGGGACGTCGTAAATAATATTCATAAATTAAATGCCCATAATTCCAGCTCCGAGCAAAATTTCTCGCGCGAGTTTAATCCGCGTTAATTTCCACGATATATAACGTTCTTCGCAGATGTTGGTAAGAATGTCGTGAATCGTTTTGCGAGTTGACTAGTGGTTCGATTCGAGCGAGTCGAATCTATCGTCTTTGGCTCATCATCTGTTACGACATCATCATGTTTTTTTTTAAATTCGCGATGAAGTTGCAATGATTATTACGCGTTGCACGAATACCTATCCGGTTTGTAAATCACTGGATACTTGTTAATTTTAAAACACAAGCTCGATAAAATTTAATTCAAAGAAGAATTTCTTGTCTTTTTTAATATCCCAGTTCGAGAAATTTTTTTCGTCGTTGCATTATTTATAAATTTGAACGTGCGCGGGAATATTCGTAAAATTATCGAGGTTGAAGTGCACGTTTCGATAAAGAGATCGAGATAAATTTTTTTTATTTGTATTATTATAGTTTCGTTCTACGTACTTTTCGTTTCTACGTAAGTGTGTTTATACAATATATTCAATTTGGAAAATATAAACGTTCGTATAAATAACTTTATCATATTCGACGGTGAAAGCCTGTAATCTCTCTCTAATCTATAAATAATCGTATGTAAATAAACATACATGCGCGTTTCATAAGCAAGAAGAGAGATGGCGTTTCTCGTCTCATTTATATAAATAATAGAAGTAAAGTAGAGGAAGAAACGCAAAGTTGCCTTGCCTTGCCATTTTCATCCGTGCAATTAACCGGTTGTAAAACTGAAAAGAGAAAATAGAACATCGATCGATCGCGAATTCGCATGGAAGAAGAAACATAAGAAAATGCGGGGACGTTTCAGCTTGACAAGATTTGCTCCTTCTCTTCTAGATTTCCTCCTCGTGTGAGTTTTTTGATGAAAAAGTTGGAATTCTTGGGTAGCATAAATCTTCCCTCGTTTCTTTCCTCGAGCAGAAAGGTGGGGAAATCTGGGAAAAGAAGAAACGTTTTACGATGGTTTTATCGCGATTGCTACAGGATCCCGAACGGCCACTTAGATTCACGGCTGAGATTTATCGTCAATTTTACTTAGGGTACTCGTGTACGATCGTGGGCTGATTTTTTTTAATATTTTAGCTCGTTGATCTCGATACGATCATGACTGACTAGTAATTTTGCAGATTACACAAATTTTCTTTTAGATTAGATGTATAATAAATCTTTAGGGGAACTATTTCTTTTGTAACTTCTTTTTTTAGGGATTTATTGATTCTTGAAACTTAGAATCAAGATGTTAAGATTAGAGTTGTACGATAAAAATTTGGGAAAATTTATTGATACATATTTTCGCGTATTTATTTTAATATCTGTTCGATTAGATTTTGAAGAATTGTAAATAAATTTTTAATTAATTATTCTCGCTATATTAATTTCACCGTTATGAAATTTATTTTCGTGATTTTCAGCCCAGAGGCAATTTGGCGGAAATAAAAACGCTTCTTTTAGAAAGTAGTAGTAGGAGAATAGAAATTTTTTTGAAGCAAAAATGGCGAACGGTTATTGACCGAGCGAAGATGAAAACTGAGATACCTTAACTGTAGAATTTTTTTCAATCTTATCAACGATATATTACGCTTCGTGTATCGAATATATAGCATATTTTCGATACGAATATATATTTATAGAAGCTTACGCGAATTGAAATAAAAAAAATTTTACGATCCTGGAAAGAACTTGATGCCTTGTTGGGTTGGAGCAAAGGTTCAAGGTTCGTGGGGACAATAACTGTAGACAGAGGATACGAGGATAGCCGGGGAGAAGAAGAGTCATTAAGTAAATCATTCTTTGGAACTATGTATGCATGAATTATTCATGCATCGCTCTTCTCGATAATTCTTCGAAACAGGAGGAAAGTGAAACCTTCAGTCAAGTTCATCGACGTTGATCGCCTCGATGAACGAGCGAGCAAATGTTGTCGATAAATTGTTGAAACTGTATCTTTGATTATTTGGCTAATTTATATTTGATATTAATTTTTTCAATACTTTCCATTGATAAAAAATATTGAAATGTATCAAATCATCTCATAATATCATTTTACAAGTTCAATTTCAAAAAATTTCTTGTTTATTTAATTAGTAAAAAGTTTGTCTAAATATTAATAGTAAAAAATAGACGATTCTTTTCTGGATATAAAAAAATGAAAAAATATTCTCACACAAAGAATGAAAGATCGTTTGAAATATGTTGAATACATTATTTTCGACGAGATATCGCTTTTATGCGGTCAAATACAACTATGACGTCAAGGGACACGAATAACATTGGTGAAAACGAATCTTCAATTCTTTCTTTCTTTTTCGCATTCTTTCCAGCGTGTGTTCTACCCTCGAGGATCGAGAAACTCGTTCACCGCTTGCACAAGCTTTTACATATCCCTTTATAAAGCGACTCCATCGAAGTCCAATGCACAATCGTAAAAGCAATGGCTCACGCGAGCGACTTAACTAAATCGCGCAACCGTGAAATTACGCCGACTCACGCGTTTATTTTTAATCACGCACATACACAGTGTGTACCGGTATCGCTCTAATTTGAATATCACCGATACGATTACTCCACCGTTTGCTCGGGGAACATTGTGTTCACTTGCCTGTTGGACGTCTTAATCGGCGAAGTTACGAGTTTAATCGATCTCGTGTCTTTTGCTATTTAATTCGTGGGAATTTGATACAATATCCGCACAATGATTTGGAAATGCTCGATTAACAACTCACCAATTATATAATTTATCTCTGCTATATTCTATAGCTTCTCTCTCTTCGAAATATTATCAAGAATTATCAAATAACGTATCCAATTAGATTCCCTACATCAATAAAATCATTCACATATTTATTATTAACATTTAGCAAGAACATTTCAAAAATTCTAAATGTTAAACCAACCTCTCCAATTGGTTCTTCCAAATCCGTCAAACGGTATTGAATCTAAAAACAGTTCGAGTAGCAGTCGTAAGTAGTCCGTGAGCCTCGTCCATAACTCACTCGCGACATCTGGCGAGCATTGCTAACGAACCGAAAAACGCATTGGAGAGAAGTTCCAATCGCTCGAAATTTCACCGTTCGTCTTCGACAGTTTTAAATCATTAGCGATGCAAACATAATCACACACACACACACACGTGGATTAGAATTCCCTGGTGGAGGAATACTATGTACCGCGACGAGGAGCAACAGGACGTTTCTCCCATCACAGTCGGCCAGTTCCGAGAAATCGTACCGAACGAAAATAATTACCGCTCGCGATTAATTTTGCCTTAGCCATCGTTACGCGATCCCCTATCGGGCCGTGGATAATGCGTCGTAAATCACCGTGGCTCTGCTTCCCAGATGCCACGCGAAGATTTTCCACGAGTCCGGGTTCCCAGGGGAGGCGAAGAGTGGAGAGGAGAGGTGAGGCGATCGATCGAGCCCGTATCGACCGATTTAATTTATCTTGTTTGCGTGGCGCGAATGGATTTACGTGAAAACGCGAGTTCGGGCCCTTTGATGCGCTCGTAAAAACACTGTTTCCAACTTGATGAGCTTGTTGGTTAAGTCTTGCAGTGGGAACATTGGCGGGCAATGAATATTTCCACTTCTTCTGAAATTTCGTTCCCTATACAATTTGTTTCTTTTTCACGGTAAAACAGATGAACTGATACGCTCTGTTTCAATCATAAATACAAATTGATCTAATATATATTGATCTGCGAGAATTTCCTTTTTATTTTAGAACATATTTAAACCATGGAATCGATTAATCGTTTCTTCTCTGAAAGAAAAATATTGATCTTTATTTTTTAACCTGATAGTGCATCATTAATAGAGCTTCGTTAACCCAATAACGTACAGTGTTCAGGAGGTTCTCTTTCGAAAAGAATATCTCTTAACCTCTTAATCCTCCCCTATCCAATTTCTTTCTCGTTCGCCGTCAAAACTACATAAACGTTTTTATGTACCAATCGATCTCCGCATTCCTCGCTGTACCCCGGTTCGCGGTGTAAATAACGTATTTGCATCGAGGCTCGTTCCATCGACGATTTGCACTACCGTAACCTATTACTCGTTCCCTTTCTCTCCCTCTCTCCTTCTCTCCCAAGAGCGGGACACAGGGAGAGAAAAGGCGCGAGGCGGACGTTTAAGTCGGATTTTCTCACAGGCATCGACAGGCTGGCGTCGATAACCCTTATCGTTTTTACACGCCAGCCACGACGACTGTGTTGCAGCCGACTTGTAATTTATTTCGCGATGTTAAATAGGCGAATGCAATGGCGTGCTGTCGTTTCTAAAAGGGACAACGGGAGAAAAATCGATGGAAAAACGACGGAGGATTTTCATTTCTCTATCTCTCTCTCTGTCTCTTTTTCTTTTTTTTCTTCTCTTTTAATCCTCTAATAAATCCAATTCGGTGTGCTGGTTTCGCGCAACTAAAGATTAAATTTAAAACAGTTGAAACAGTTTATTGGACAATTTAGTGATAAAGTATGCGTAGTATTGATATGAACGATAGCTTGAATTCTATTAAATAGGTTTTATAACTGGATTTCAATGGAATCGTTCAATGGAATCGATTCCTTTCTAGTAGGTTAAGACGAAGTTAAGTTGAAGTTCGAATTACGTTATTTAAATTTAAGTAATTTGAAACCGGCTCACTGGTAAAGGTAATTTAAAACTGACAACTTAGTTAATCAAATTTGATCGAATTTAATTATTAATCATTTCCAAGTCAAATCTTTTGAATCGAAGTAATTTGAAACCAATTTATGGCTTAGCCAAGTGTAGTCGAATTTAATCATTAGTCATTTTGGAAATTAAAGTTGAACCGTTTGAATTTGAATAATTTCAATCTAATATGAATCTTACTTGAAATACTTACTTGAAATATTCTTTCAATAAGTTCTTTATGAAACTGATGTTCTTCTGCTTTCTTTTTAATTTCAAAAAAGCAACAACTATTAATTATAAATACTTATACACTAATGTTATATAGCATTATCAACAAGAGATAATCACGATTATTCGATTTTGATGAATTTTTCTAAGATAACAGTATATAGATCTCTATCGATTACGATCTAAAATCAGATTTTTAATTGTTAAATTAAAAATGCAAAGTAAATCTAATTAAATGAATTGAATAATTAAAATTTATATAATATAATTAGCAATACAAATAAAAAATTTTCCCGTGTAAATGAAATATAGATCCGTCAAAGTTGTTGAGAATTTTTAAAGAATCGATATAGATTTCTCCAAACGAACGGTCGATAAATGAAAATCACAGGGCTCGCGTGCATGCTCGTTAAAGCATAGAGCTCGTTCGTAGCCACTTCCAGAGAAAAGTTTTTAGAAATCGAATCGTTAATTCGATTCTGCTCGCACAGTTGGGCACAGGCTATTCGAAAGCGGCGATATCGAGCACACTATCGTAAATTCGATTTCAGGAACAATACGAGAAACCTGGAGGATGCTCCTTCGGTCTGTCCTACTTCCTCGCCATCCATTCCCTCGTCATCGCCTTTTTTTAAACCTACACCTCTGCCGTGAGAGTGCTATTGAGAGATTGTAAAATCTGTTCCGATGGTGAAGGTGTTATCATTTGGACGAGTAAATTGACGGGGAGGTAGAAATTGATCCGATAAAGAAATCCTTTTTTTATAGATATATACGTGTCTTCGTTTTAAGGAGAGATTGCTTTATTTTAAAAAATTTGAGATACGTATAATTTATCTGTGATAGGTAAAATTTTGAAACGTAGAGAGATATAGTTTGTATAAATATTATTCAATGAGAATAAGAACAGAAATTTAGTTTCTTAATGATTTTTTGGCTTAACTTGTTAGTTCTTTTTGGATATATTCTATATTAGTCTATAACAGATATATTTCTTTGAATAATTATTTTGATAATGATTCATTTAAAGATATAAAGTTATGCATATCTTTTATCTTATTTTCCCGTATAAATTTACATATATATGTTAGTTTTTTCAAGAAAGTGCAATCAGATTTGTATCACCGGTACAGGACATCCTGTATTGTATTTTCATATGAATGTATTTTTTCCATTTGTCGTTTTATGCGCTAGAATTATCGATATATATATATATATATATATATATATATATATATATATATATATATATATATAAATATTACGTAGAGATAAATAATTCCAATAAAAATCAAAATTGATTTTATTATAGACAACGTATAAAAATAAAAAAACTTATCATTTTGTGTATATTTCTATTTTAATTCAAACATATAATTTCAAGAGATATAATTTATATATTTTTTCGTGATTCATCAATAAAATTTTAATTTTCTTCGAATTTTTAATCTTCTTTTTTTCATTTCTTGAAAAAAAAATATCGACAAAATTTTTTTTATTTAATAACACTATATATAATTCGTTCACGAATTTCAATAATAATGAACACATCAAGACGTTCCACACACGAGATCCTCGTATCCTCGAATCTTCGCCTTTCTCCTCCACTTCCTATTCCTATTCCCATTCTCGCCTCTTCCTTTCCCTTCCTTTTTCCTTTACAAAAGAGCGTGGCCAAGTTGTTGTTTATTCAACGTTTGACTTCTTGCATTCTCTTTTACCCGGCGTACCGGCATAGGAATATAATGGAGGAAAAAGTAATGGTACACAAATTGCAAGGGGAGTGGTGAAATATTGAGGCACCGTTTAAACACACCGATAAAAGGCGCGGGCAAATTGCGTATAAATGTAACTGTACAATGACAGTAAACGCGGTTGGTTTGTGTTTTTACTCGTCTCGTTCCTTTTTTCTTTCTTCCCTCCCCTCCTCTCTTCTTTTACCCCTTTATGACGATACCGTGCATCGATTCGAAGTAGATCGTATTTATTATCGGGCGAGTCGCTTCGAGGTATACGCGTATATGACAGGAGGGGGGGGGGGGGCAATATGCTACTTTAATTTTCGGGATTTATTACCGTGATAAATATTTATGCACGTTAGGATGGAGAATTCGCGGATGGAAGGACGGAAATACTTTAAACTCATGTTTATTAATAGCACGGCGATGAGGCATTAGTCAGTTGGAATATTTATTCGACGTTAATTAAAATTTATTGGCCAACGATGGTAAATAATTAATTGAGATTACTTGTTTTCAGTTTAATGTGTGTGGCGAGGATAATTGGTGTGTCGACGATGTAACGATAAAAATGTCTCGAAACGAATGGGCGTTTAAAGATGCGGTAGTTGAAGTGTGTGTCGGTCGAAGAGATTGCCAATTTTGCTTTTGATGAACAAATTTTCCGTTAATAGAAAACGTTTCCGAGAAACTCTTTTAAACTCGAATAATTTTCTCGAGTCTGCTGATTTTTGCTACACGAGAGATAAAGATTTAAATTTATGTACGTATGAAAAATTGAGATTTTATCTCATCGTTCATCTAATTGAAATCTATTGAAATCTCAATACTCAATTTTTTTTATAGGTATCTAAATTTTATTTTATTATTCTTTACATATCAATGGTGCATCACACGTGATCAAGTTCTTCGTGATGAACGCTGCTCGTTAATTTTCATTAATTTTTTTCACAAGATGATTGATATATTTATATCATAAAAAAATGATTAATTGCTCATCGCCGATTAATTGCGAATCGCAATTACATTTTTTCTCTTTTTGCTCTTTCCATATATTACATAAAACTATGTAATCAAATCTGTTCCTCTTTAAATGAAGAATGGTGTTACTAAAAAATGCAATAATCGCTCGCATTAATTATTCGTGAATTAAAAGTATCTCATCGTCATACTTCTCAAGCACTTTATTATCACAATAGAAACATAGAAATTTACGTAACGCATAACAACTCGAAAACTATACTCGCGTATTTTGTGCTATCGACAGGTAATTCTTTTCATAGCACAGTCTCGAAGGGTGTTAATTAAAAGAGGAGGAAAGAGGGGAAAGGAAGTAGAAACATTCAATTTTGTTGTAGTTGATCCTGTTAGAAAATTTTCAATTTTTTTCCAATTTCAAATAGAATTCTCCCCGTTCCACCTCTTTCCTCCTCGTTAATAAAATCGCCTTCGAATACATCAACGGCGTGACACGTGTCATTAATTAGAACGCTGGATAGTACGCGATACCCTCTCCTATATGCTGTTATCTATTTACAAGCTGGTTTATCGCGGTCTGTCGAAAACGTTACACAGCCTCATATTTTATCACCGACAATGTCGCCCTCGCTTCTAATGGTTCTTTGTTGTTAGCCCATGTCATTTTTATAGTACACCGTTTCCTTCCTGGGAATAATTTATCTTTGAAACTCCAAACTAGGTTGATGATTCCCGCCATGTTTTTAAAGTAACGTTTGTAAAGAAAGATTGAGTTGGATGGGTTGAACAAAGTATCATTGATTCTGAAAAATTGTGATATTTATTAGATATCAATAAAAAAATATCTGGATCACTTTTTATATGAATGTACAGATTGTTTTATGATTTTTACACAGTATTTTAACGTTGTCATATATTTAATTTCAGTAAATTATTCCTTAAATGAAGCAAAATAGGAAATGTTAAAAAGTAATTTTGTTATTTGAATAGTTGTTGAAGTACTTTAAAATAAGAATCAAAAAGAAATGAAAATATAAATTAGAATCAAGTTAAAGGGGATTAATTGAATAAATAGTTTTATGAAGAACTCATATTTCTTGATCCATTTATATACAAATTTTCTTGTCAGAATTTATATCCTTTTTTCCTTTTTGCTTTCTAAATTTATTGCTCTTATTTTTCATTGAGTTTTGCTCCCCTTTGTTCCACCAAGTTTAAGCGCTTTAGACTTTGTTTCCCGCGTTGAACAATTTCACGTGCACAAATTGACCGCATAATGGCCTGGTAATTACGCGATAACTCAAACTAGCAGCATGTTTAATAATGTGTTTATTAAACGCGTTGACCGTATAATTTACGATATCGTTCCATGCTGCGACTTTGATTTGTGGTACAGGTGCTTGGGATACGGTTAGTTTTCGGGTGGGGTATTTGTAAATTGCTCGACTTGTTGCGATTTGCGGCCTGAAAGCAAACTATTGCCGTTCAAGTATTCTACGTCTTTGTTTCACACATTTCTTTCTCGTTAATTTCTCAAATTTCTCCCTTCAAATTTCACTTTTTTCTTTCCTTTTTTTCGATTTTAAATGTTAATTTTCAAGCCAAAATTTGAAAAATATTAATAAGTAATTCTTAGAAAATCTTTTGAATCAATTAATTAATTAATTCTAAATTAGCAATCTATATAAATTAATTTATTAATTATTTATTAATAGGATTCATTGAAATAGGAGAAAGTCGAATTAGAATTTTTTTTAAAAAAGATTTCAATTAGAGGACAATTGACAATAAGATATAGTGTCCGTTTTAACAGTTTAATGAAATCGTCGATTATTCCTCTTATGGGGAATAATCGCCATTTTCATCCTGTTTTGCGCCATATTTGCACATTGATCGAACAATCGTGCGTGTTTTTCGTTGGAAATTACCGGAATAAAGAAATGGTCAGAAATCTCTTCCACGTTTTAATGAAAGGGATTTAGCGTCGTTCGTTCAAGATGAATAGCTCGAGGAAACCTACGAGGCTGCGTTTTATGGCAATTCTTCGTGATCTCTGAATTGACTGCACGGTAATTCAACTTTCTCTCTTCTGGAGTTTCATAAAGTCTTACGTTTTATGTATATAAACTTGCTCCGTTTCATTGCACGAAATATAAATTGGTTTCTCATTTAATGTTCGAAAGAGAACGATGATATATATATATATATATATATATTTTATCTTGTACGTCTTAATGTTAAAATTTAATTATCATTTGGTTGGAATCTGGTTTAAAATGAATATTAATGATTCTTCCAATCGACATTAATTTTGATAAAAATTAATTTTAAACAATTTATTAAAGGAAAATTTAAATCTTTTTTAATCAACGATATAAATTTTTAAAATATGGCCGTCTTTCTTGTCCTTACCACCAGATGTCTATACTAGTTTCACTTCCTCATAAGTGTTCATCTTTATTCTAATTTTTCAGCTTATTAGAAACTCAATCAGAATTTTTATAGGATATTATTAGATCGTTAAAACTCCTAAGAATTAATTTTGGATCTTATTTAATTCGACGTACGATGAAAACAAAAATACAAGCCCAAATTAACTCACATCACGATCTCAAATAATCAAAAAGGAAACTTATAACGATAATCCATCACGATCAACTGAATAATTTGGCAAGCGACGAAACGAAGAGAAATGCATACGTATCACATCTCTCAAATTGACCCAAACCTCAAACCGTCAAAATTAAGAAAGAAACATCGAAACGATCCATCTTTTCACCTTCAATAATAATCAACAGAACAATTTGGCAAGAGAGGCGCGCAAAGCAAGCCAAATTACCGCACCGCTTCTCGGAATTCCCCAATCATCATCAGCCCCGCGTCAAATTTCCCGGTCATCGCCGAGAATATATTTCGTCCAATAACAAGAGAGAAAATTATTAAAAAAAAAGGTAAGGAAAATGTTTGTTTTTGTAATTGGATTAAATCCACATTCAAATAGTGAACTTTTTTCATAATCTTTTTTTTTATGAATTGAAATAAATTTATTTAATATTAATAGAATAAATGAAATTAAAATAATTAAAATAAAATATATAAAAATAAATGTTATTATATATATTAAATTTAATTTTTTTAATTGGAGATTAAATATATTTTGATATACTATATATACATAATTTAATAAAAATTAAAAAATTTTGTGATTAAATTTATTTTAAATTAATAAATAAATGAATGTATATAAAAATAATCAAATTATCATCAACAAAATATCAGTATCAAATAGCTAATTCAAAATTTATATTATGTATATTTGAGAAGTGAATATTTAATATTCGATAAAAAGAGATAGATAAAAAAATTGATCCAATTAATACATGTAGACCATGAAATCCTGTTGCTATAAAGGAGATTGATCCATAAATTCTATCATTAAAACAAAAAAATGAATTTATATATTCAATTGTTTGAAGGATTGTAAAATAAACTTTTAAAAAAATTGTTAATAATAAATATCCCCTCCTCTCTCTCTCTTCGAACAGAGAAAGATTTACGCGTCTGCAGATTTCGCGAGGGCGTGAAAGTGCGAATCCATATTGTCACCACGAGGAGAGGAAATGACTTCTCCCTCACTTCCGGATCGATCGAACCGTAAAACACGATCCGACGCTGCACAATTTAACCGTAATCGGATAACCTGCAATTACCGGGCGGGGAGGGGAGGATCGCTTTCGGATCGTTGGCTTTTTCGGTCGCGGCAAGCCACGAATTTTCGAACGCGATTACGGCCGCTTTGCGCGTGCGTCGAACAGGTGGACGAAAGGAGGATTTACGGTGGAATTTAACTCATTATCATTTGTCTTGTGGGGAAGAAGATTGTATTGTAAACAATTTTTTCGATTTGGTAGACGATGTTGACTTAGCAGATTGGTAATAATGAAAATTTATAAGGTAATAAGTGGGGTATAACGAATTGTTTTTTGGTTATAGATCACCGTGGAAAGGATTGGTAAATTGTTCTTGGTCTCGATACAAAGATTTGTTGTTATGTATAAAGTTTGGAAACATTGAATACATTTCAAATCCCCTTTGGAATTTTGTTTATTTTTATCATTGTAAGAGGATTATTCAGGAGATTAGTCGGATGGTTTTGGATATAGAAGAGGATTTATTATTAGTTTGGTAAAATTTTACCGATAATGTTAATTCTTTTTCTGTTCCTCTTTTTCTCTACATCTAAATTTTTTAAATTCTCTCAAGATTTCCAAGATTTATCGAGAAATTCTTCTAAGTCTCGAATTATATTTCAAGTGATTCGAATCTTTATAATCTTGAAAGCTTGGAATGAGGTTGAGATTTCGATTTAATCAAATCTTGATAAATCTATAGATTTCTGATCATCTCTTTATCACCTCCTTATCCATCTCGAGATTCTCGTATTTCATCACGTGAAGTAACCGACCGCAGGACACGAAAAGTATTGAAAAATCGGGCAGAGGAAAGCATCCTCGATCGAAGGTTCCAATTTCGCAGATATCGATCGATCGTTCTTAATCGTCTCGTATATCAAACAAGACCAGGAATTTGGCACGAACTCTCGTCAAATTATCGTTCGATACCTGATAAGCCGCAATTTGCCCTCGTTATTCTTTTCAATAAAAATTCATCATTGCAATTGTCATTCCAGAATCTCGAAATCTCTCTGATCATCTATTCGATGATCGATCTCTTGGAATCGTCGTATCATGTTCGTTATCGTGAATTTGCGAGAGTGTGAAAAATAGCGAAGAGAAATTAAAATTCAAAATTTTATAAGTGTATCTATCATTCTTCATTCAATTTTAATATTGTATTGTAGTATCAATTTTAATAATTGTATTGTTTAGATTGAAGAAGATTGGTTTCAGAGTTAATCAACAGTTTCTATATCTTATTAGAAAAATAAGTGAGTTAAATGTTGTAATTTCAATTTTGAAGATATAATGAAATTTATAAGATAAAAAGAATCTAATTTAATTAAGAATTTTATTCAAAAAGCTGAACATCCTGATGCTTTTGCATTCAACAAAATATCATATTTTTAGAACTATTAGTATTTATTATTATATTTATTTTTTTGCAATATATATTTTAATAACTTGAATTCGTTTTAATAATATGCCATTTTTTTTAATTCATTGATCACAAAAAATTAAATCGGATTCATGTGAAATATTTTTTTAAATCAATGACTATCGATATTTTTCTATATGCTTGTATTTGTTTACTCTTCAAAGAGTATATTAATTCTTTGAATGGGGAGAATGATTAATACACGAATAATTCGATGAATCTTAGCAGATATACTCACTATATCAATACGTATCTCGAAAGTTTCACAATTCAAAAAAATATGCATTTTTTTTTTATTCTGAAATGAATCATAACATTCCATGATACGAACCGATTTTAACTCGTCTCGAAGCATCTTTTCTCGCAATGAGAATTCAAAATTCGCTTTTGATTATTGGGTGTAATTCAATGATGAATGATTACATATTGATATCCACTCTCACGGAAAAGAATCCAAATCGATGGATGGATCGTAATTGTAAAATCCAAGAGATTGTCTATTTTTCAACGTTGTATCTGGACCATTCCTCTTGAAACTTCGTGCACACAAGGTAGCAATTCAGTACGAACAAAAGTGTTTCATTTAAACGCTGATCCAATCCCAATTCGATAACTCGTCTGACATCTCACAGTGTTTAAGAATTTGAGAAAATTGTAGAGATAAATTTGATGATCGAAAATATTTTTTCCAGAGTGCAAATAGTGTTTACAAATACTGTTTACAAAATTATCATAGTAGAAATATATATATATAAATTTAAAACTATTTTCTTAATTGTAAAAGGAAACATGTTGCATCATATTATAATTAAATGAAGAAGAAGATATCATTGTATTGCGACAAGGATATTAAACAAATACTCGTACGTTTCGATATGTAAAGAGACACCCGTTAATAACACGTTTGAAATTGGCAAGAGTGCGTATATTAATTGGCGTATCCCTGTTCATAAACTGTTGCAACGAAAAAAAAAAAACAAAGGAATTATTCGTAATAGTTTAAACACGTCGTACACACGATGTTACAACACGTGACGAAGTCGAAGGTTAATTCTTCAAATGCATTCGAAGTCGGAATAAATCGATGAAGTTTCGTTCATATGAAACGTTATCCTTATTACCATCGAGCTGCGGGTTCCAAGAACAACCGATGTCGCAATAATTGTACGGAATGTCGGTTTCCAGCGGGTACAAGAAAGTAATAAGCGGCACTCGCGTATTTAGCAGGCTGTCGTGTGAATTACGTTACATGTTGAGCCGTTAAATTACCGAAAGGTCAAGGGTTGAACGATCACTGGTTTATAATAAAGACCCCGCGATCGTGATTCCGCGAACTGTCGCCACGGCGGTTCGTTTATGACCGCAAGGTTTCATTAGGAATTCGTCTTAGCCGAGTTATCGCATTTTTATGCACGATTTTACGACGAATCGAAACGGAATTAATTCTCTATGATCGAGATATTTTATGTGTCACATCTTTTTAGCATTTTTTTTTTTAAAAGTTGTAAATGACGAACTAGATGATGAATCGTAAGTCTTTCTCTAATTTTTACTCCATTGAGGGAAAATTAAATTTAATCGATCGATCTTATTCCCTTCGAGAATAATTTTTCTATTTTCTAATTTCTATCTTACAATCTCTTTAAATTCTTTAAATAAATCGTTCTTACATCAAATTCATTTTATCGAAAAAAGTAAATGTTTCTTGAAAAAATATTTAAAGTATGTAACGTCGAATCCCTTACACGGATAATTCACAGCCATGCACGTACACGTCTACCCTCGTTTCCTCCTCCATCCGACCAATTCTTAAGATAAACGGTTGTTCTTGTTATCGTATGGATTAGCATAATATTTTATCGAGAGTCGGTGCACCGTGGAATATCGTTAATAACCCAGTCACGGTTTATAACCCTTTCGGCGTGTCCTTCTGGTGACGTGCATACGTTGTCCCGATCTCGGAACGGTGATTGGTCCACGAGGCGTTCGAGCCCCGTTTTCAGATCGTTCGCCTCTTATATACCGGCGACATGCATCACGCGGCGCGATTTTTCCCCAGGCCGGATATTTATGCGCTCCTCGACGCCTGTTGCCACCTAAATGTAGGTAGGTGGATAATTGCGTTTACATTCGCGATCGAATGAATACGGCTACGTGTGCGTGCCCGTGCGTGTGTGGAAGCGGCGCGAAAAGTTAATCATGCGTTGCCCGGCTTTTTTCGCCCGCGTTTTTCCGCCTCTTTTTCCCCTCGAGTGCGTACGTTCCGTTCAACACCGAGTCACGGAAGATTGGAATTGATTGGAAAGGGATCGTGTGTACCTTCGATGCAATTGTTGCGCTCGATCGGTAATTCTTTCTTCTTTTTCTCTTTTCAAGAAGTTATCAATTCTTTTTTTTGTTGTTGTGCATTAAAATCGTATTCTCTCTCGAGATTCTTATATGAGTTATAGATAGAAAGTTTGGAAAAAAGTGGAAATTTTTTTGAAAGGTATATATTGGTAGTTGGAAAAATTTGAATATCTTGAATACGTGTTATGTAAATTATTATATTTAATTCTCTAAGCTAAAGTTTTTTCTTTTTTTTCTTTTTTTAGTTTATACTATTAATTTATATTATAGCAAAGAGATATATATAAGTTGAAATAGTGGTGAACTTTCTAGACTCTTAATGGATAGTAGGGATTTGATTTTAAAAAATATTTGGAATAAATTCATAAATTATCTTGGTTTTCTTTATAATCGGGTAAAAAGCATGGTTTTGTATGGGTAGTCAAGAAATATAAATGTTCACCGACTGGAATTACAAGTTGTTGATAGAAACAAGTTTGACAAGTAGCATAAATTATATCTCTTAAGGTTTGACCAAGAGATTGATCTGTACTTCTGATTGATTATTAGTTTCAAGCATTTAATTCTCTTCTCATGTTCTGACACCTAATGTAGAATTTCTTTTTTTTTTCCCCCTTTTTATCATATTATTAATTACGGAATGACCTTTGGAAACTTTTCCAGCCAGTAATATAACCTTTCTATACTTTGAAATACTAAGTTAAAATTAATATTAATTAAAAATACGAGTTTTATTTTTATCTATAATAAACTATAATCGCATCTTCGAGATTTTAGCATTAAATCATTTTTATAAACGGTTTCGATTGTTTTTCAAACAAATCATCACAAGCAAAACAAATTTCTCATCCAAAGACAACAATATTTTTGAAAAAAGACCTACTTACACATACACTTTCCATTCTATTTCTATCCCAAGTTTTTCAATCGCAATCGTTCCACAACTATCCATCTTGCAACGTATCCCATAAAATATGTCCTACGAATAATTGGCTATTCGAGTAATTATACGTAGCTCTTATCGCGTCCTAAATCGACGTTTTAAGGCTATCAGTTTTTGATCCATGGACAAAAGAAAAAAAAGAAAAGAAAAAAGCGTTTGACCACGTGAAATTAAGGTCGTTTTCTATGCATACTAACGAATAGCAAAAACAAACGCATAAATCTCGGGGATCAGGGATTTTATTCTAATTGATTTACAGATTGATTTTCCCTGTTTACTGCATAGGAGAGGTAAAGAGGTAAAGAGATATTCCAGGGAAGGTGCTGTTTGCGTGTTCGCCACGAATAATGAACACGGTCCTGGTGTTCACGCATACACGCAAGCTCGACGAGGTGAGCCCCTCGTCCACGGTAAGGCCGAAGCAAATAATGTTAGCCCAAGTTTAAAACACCCACCATTCTTTCTTGCGCTGTTTCTTTCGATTTATGAGAATCTATTTGCCGTTTTCTTTATTGCACTGCGTGGGGTAAGCTTGTTAACTTGTTCATTTTGTTAGCTTTAGGTGCCTAGTGGTACTTTTACTTTGTTGTGTACTGTTGTGTTGGCCGATAGTAGAAAGTTTCGTCGTTTTCTCGTTTCTGTTTGGGAATGTTGGATGGTTTTTCAGATTTTAGAATTTTAATTGGCAGATTAATTAATTAATTTGAAAAAAATTTGGAAAAATATTGTGTAAATTAGTATCTATGTAAGTTTGTGAACTTAAGAGTAAAGGTAATATCTATAACAGTATGAAATTTTACGAAGGTGGTGTAACGTATTAAGCAAGGAACAATGTCTCTTGTCTCTTTTATCATGAAATTTATGAAACTTGTGTATTGTTCTATAAACAAATGATTGTTAAAATTTAAATCGTTGCGCGATTGATTTTATGATTTATATTATTCAAGATTTAAGATTCAAGATTTTCCTTCTGCATTCGTGTATTGTTTTTGGTTTAGATAATATTACAAAACAGATTAAAAAGATCTTAGGAAATAGTTTGCGTTTGGAAGTCAATAGTTTCGGTTATTATTGATTATTTTAATAATAATGGAGTTTCCATCTTCGAGAATTTTTTTCCATTATAATTTATTAATAAAATTGAAACAGAATAACGTTTGAGAACGAAAAAGTTTTCTTTCTTTCTCTTTTTTTTTTTCTTAAATATCGTCGTTGGTTATCTTAGTCCTTAACGAGCCAGCTTCACTTTACTATCTTCATTAGCAATAAAAATACGCGGAGAAAGAGTTGATTATGTTGTCAAGATAAACGAAGCTAACGAGTGTATTCAATCTTCCCTCCCTCCAACCTCGTATCTATTTATTTTATCTGAATACCAAGTAGATCGACTGATAATACCCAATCACTTTCTTAAAAAAAGGAAGTGTTTTCGAGGAATACCGCTTAGTCATTGATAATCGTTAAATTCTAGCTATTGACAGTCGCGAGAGTTATGAAGAAATATTCAGATTTTACAAGTTCATTAAATTCACAAAGCGTTATTGTTTCTTGGATGTAGCTTAATTGCCAGTTGTTCGATCCTTCTCATTCTTCTCTCATCTTTAATTAGACACAATTCCCCTTTATTATATTTAAATCAGAAACATTGAAACTTATCTCCTATTATTCCCTATTATTATCTATCTCTTTATAGTCTTAACCATCTATCTCTTTATAGTCTTATTCCAAAACCTTCTCAAACATTTTCAAACATCTTCTTTTAATCCCTTTTTCGAACCTGCATCCCTTATTCATCTCAAATATTCATTCAAATCAAAAAAAAAAAAAAAAAAATCAATGATACACATTTTCGTCATCGATTGAGATCAAACATCGTCACGTTAGTGAATCTCCAATTTGTCCCAGACTCGTTAGCATACCTGTGCTCCTGATAAATTTCAAGTCGATGCGAAATCCCACACATTGGGAGACCACCTCCTGTGCGTGTCGGCCGCGACCGGGATCGGATTACGCTTTAGATTGTTCGCTGGCTAGCCGGATACGGTACCTCCGTATCGATACGTGTAATTGTCTTCGATCGACACACAGCCGCTCGTTAAATAACCGTGCAATGAGTATTCAGAAGTAGACAAAGAAGTATTCGAAAGTGTTGAGAACCTTGAGACGTTAAAAGTAAAAAGCCAAGGAAATTTGGGGCAGTTTGATTACGTTTCGAAGAAGTTGTCAGAAGATGGAATTTCGAGAAAAATATTTCAATTTTTGCGAAGAGATTTGGGGATGGGATTTCTTGAAAATATTTATTATTAAATATCAATTTTAAAATTTATGGAACTTAATCGATCAACTTTTCTTCGAAATGTCATCATTTCCATTCTATTCCCCTGTTTGATCGCATAAAACGAATTTCCACGACGATACGTAGTACACTATACGATCGTTTGACGGATCCCCACAGATTTATGAGCCGGTTATGAGCGTTAATGCGAGTTTCGTGTAGGCCAGCGTTGCTGCGTGATTTAGTATCTTAATAGGACAGGACGGTGAAATCTGGTCCGATCATTTCTCGCCCTGCCACGATAATTAATTCAATTGTGCGAACGATCTCTCTCTCTCTCTCTCCTCCCCCATCTTGCACGCTCCTTCCTCCTCCTTTCCTCCGCCGCGAGAAAGAAGAAGCGCACGATCATTTGTCAGCCGATCCCTTTCGAGCAATGACGAGCCTCTTCGAGCCCCTTTTTCTTTTTTCCTTTTTCTCTCTCGAAAAGACAAGCGATACAAGCTCGGCCAAATTTTTACCACTGTTCCTCTCCGGCTAACGAGGTCGTCGTTAAACTTTATTACACGGCCATTCCCCGTTCAATGCGTCGTCGTTCATTTTAACGTTGGGGATCGGCATAGGTTATTATTGAATCGATGGCAAGAGGTTTATTACCGGGTGTATGTTCCGCCATCTTTCTTTCTTCTTTTTTTTTTTCCTGGGCGCGCGAGTAATTGGCAGGGATTAATCAGGTTTTTTTCCCCTTAATTACGCTCCGATTTGAATCTCGATCAGTTAGAGGGACGGGTGTTAAAGTAATTTCCTCCGATAATCGAATCAACTTTGTAATAACTTTGTTCCCCGTTATTGGAATTTATGCGCGATTAATCTTCGAATTTTGATTAAACGAAAGTGATTGGAGATCGTAAAAAAAATTTACGGTTCAATTTAGCTAGCGGGATAAAATCGTACGATTTTTATCTCGTTAATAAACGAATCTTGAGTGAAAAAAGGAAATGGTTAAGTAGATTTTATTTTTTTTTTTGAAAGGGAAAATAGAAAAGAATGGAAATACGAAACGAGATAAGAAATCTCGTTTCGCTAAAATTCTTCGTGCCCCTTTTGTTCGAGGAATCGGACGAATTCCATTATTCCTTCGTCATTAGATAGTGTTACAACAGTCTGGCCCATTCATTCCAGGTGCCGACAGCAGTAAAATTTTCGCAATTACAGGGCGTAAACAGCGGTTCGTACAAGTCACTTTACTTATCTATCGTTGCTTGTCAAACATTATAAATAGGTACAAGACGATGTCGTTGAAATAGAACATTTCGCGCTGTTCCTCGAATTTCTACTCCCGATGTCGAAATAATACGTTTGTTGAAGCTTATATAGTTTTGAAACTTGATTGGAACAATTTCCTATACGTTTTTTCCTTACTATTGCTATACAAAATGCATCCCAGATGTTGAACAGGTAAATAAAATTTTGACTTGCTTGACTAGAAAAGTGTGATACGAATTTGAAGAGAAATTTAAAAAATTTTTTTTGATAAAATATTAGTATTGCATATATGATCAATTAAAATTTAATATAATGGCGGAACATAGTTTTATCGCTGATTCATAATCGAACGAAAGATTAGCGGCCGGTTGACCCGTGATTAGTTCGTCAATTTTATGCACCGACGATAAGTTATGACCGCCGTAAAAGATTTTTTCTTAGATTGGGTAGATATGGTATTCTAATGGGCGAGACAATGGATAAGAGAGCAGAAACAGAAGAAAATATGGCCCATGACAAAGAGCAGACTGTCCGCGGTTTTATGCCGCTTTGAGGTAGTTAATAGTTGTTAATCTACTTTACACATTACATTAACATTTGTCGCAGTAAATAACAATTTATATACTACTTTCCTCTTATAACTAGCATTCTATAAATTACTTGACAGCATTTATTTTCCTTTTGTGCGCGTTGTTCGATTAATGTAATGGAGGATAACTGATTAGGTAATTGATCGGTAAGCAATTAATTCTATAGCCGTTTTATTGTATCTTTTCACTCGTTGCGTGTACAATGAGAATGGTGTCAAGTATCCATTCGCGATCGTAAAACATCGTGATTAACATCTCATATTTTTGAAATATAAGTTTTCCCTTTTCTCAATATATTAGGTAATTGGATTGTTGTCTCTTTGATTTTGATTCTTTGGATTCATAGAAAAAATATTATTAATTTTTTAATAAATTTTGAGTTCTATCAATTCATCAAATAGTAAAGATATTTTAGTAATAATAGTTTTATTTTGTAATAATAGTTTCGTGTTTTATAATAGTACTTATTTTTAAAATGAAACAGTTGTATTCTTCACTTCAAATTAAATAGCAATTAAAGAATTTATTTATTCGATATTTTACACGAGAAATAAATAAATCATGCAATTAAAAAATTTTATAAATTTATTTATTTAAGAAATTAAATCAATCCTAAAATTATTGATTCACAGAATGATGTTTCAATGTGAGAATTCAAAGTTTGTCCCCAATTACACGACTCCTACATGATGATCGGATAAGGAATTTATATTTTTGCCAGTGTCAAGAATACAAACAATCCGTAGATAAGAATCGGCGCTTTCTATCGTGGCAAAATTGATATCTTTCAAGATAATATATGCGTTCGAATAAGATATAGCGAGGTGCAGGAATGATTGACTTGTACGAATGAAATATTCAGGAAGAAAAGATGGATGGAAGCGTAAGGGAAAGCGGAACGTCTATTGTCAGACGAATTTGTACGAGCATATCAAGAATTACTTCTATAAATTTTCTTAAAAAATATTTATTTTTACATACCTATTTTCTTTTTTTAAGATCCTTTAAATCAAAGAAAATCATTTTTTCAATTCGATAATTTCTTCGCAATTCGATGAAAATAACTCAAAATCTTCGAATGCAAAATAAAATCAAATGGAAAAATTATTTCAAAATCTAAGCATCGTCCTTCTCAAACATCTCCAAACACGAAACATTGCATCGTTTCTTCCCTCCGCGAGATGGAGAGGACGAGACAGATTTATACGCACAACGTATATCCAGACGTATCGTGTGTAAAAGAAAAAAAAAAAAAAGGAAAATCTCGAGCGAGAGAAGGAACACGATCCTGTTACAGAACCTTCCCACGACCGACATTTTCATCAGCGCGGAGGAAGCCGCGCGCGCTGTCCAGTTTCCTCGATTCTTGAAACGAATATTCAAGGTTTCCTCAAGTCCGGTCGATGCATGCCTTGGAAATCGATTACATCGGCCACGCGTTACGTTTGAAACCGTTGAAACAAGGAACGCTATTAATCACCTGTTACCCGGCCGTGTACGACCAACGTTCGCCGCGAAAAATCTTCGGCAAGAGAATTGAAACGTACACCTCTGACACACTTTCTAAGAGGCATTGTGTGGCCGTGTACCTGCCGAGTGTAGCGCACTCGAGGGGAGGGGAGGATGTTAGATGAAAAGAAAGGGAAAAAAAAAGGGAGAGAAGGAATCGAGAGACAGGTATATGGGCGGTGGAGGTTGATCGATTAGGTCGGTGGCGGACACACGTGCCCCGTCTTGTTCTTATGGATCGTCGTGTCGCGCGATGAGGTTTTGGCCACGCGACCGCTTAAGAATTGTGCTTTTCTTATTTCTCATTCGATTATATTCTTGTTCTGGAAAAGTGTTATTTTACAAAAAAGAGGATTTGATTTTTTTTCTTCCTTTTTTTGAATCAAAAATCAAATAAGAAAATTTCATTCTTGAATTCTTAAGGGTTTATCTATAGAAAGAAAGAAAAAAAATGGGAATTAAAGGGGAGAAGGAATAATAACATACGCGCAATCGATCATTTTACGAATCTAAAATGAGTACGATCCCATCTTACCAACTGCCATTAGTGATGGGATTAAGTATCTCGCAAGAGTAGACTTGAACTTTGTTTAGATCCGAATCTCTCGTAAATATGTATCCATTTTATGAGATAGTATTTTTATTTTAAAAAGTGTTCTTACACTGAATAGATATCTTCTATATCACAAGATATAAAAACTACCGAATTAATCTAATAAAAACAATATAATACCACATCACAATAAAAACTCTCGAGTAATTATTTCGAGTTATTATTATTACTCGAAAACTCGATTCGTAAATTGATGATTCGTAAACACGCGACAAACTCGAACCCATCCCTACCCAATCGTCGTATTCCAGTCATCGCCCCGTACCACCGATAATTAAAATCGATAACCGTGACGTTACGAAATCGTTTTGTACGCGTGTAAAAGTGCACGTTTCTCGGTCGAGGGCCGATTTTCGACCGGTAGCATGAGAAATGGCCGGAGTGGAACGAGAAAGAGAGAGAGAGAAACCGGTGTCAGTCAAAATAGAACGCGTGTATATAACTCACCGGGATTACGTAAAGACGTTAACGTTAATTCGATAACGATCGGCGGGGAGCGGAACGAGACCGGTTACACCGGGACACCCGGTATAAGCGCAAGGTGGACGGCCTTCGGGATTGGGTGTATTTTACAATCCTCCTCCTCTGTGTATCGTGTGCATATGTGAAACGAGACAAACGATTTGCTTGGACCTCGGTATCGGTGTCCAGACTGGTTGGATCCCCTTTTCTCGATCGCGGTTTAATGATAAGGATCGATTGATCGTTATGAGACCACGTTCGCTTTATTAGAGGAAGAGCGAGGTTTGGAAAATTTAGGAGTAGAAAGTGTTTTATTATATACAAATTTTTTTATTTGTAAATTATTATACATGTTTTGTTTGAGTTGTGTTTGGATCTGTATCAAAAATATTTTTAAGTAAAGTTAATTCTTTTTGATAAATCTGATAAAAAAGTTTTTTGAAGCAAGAAACATTGAGATCTTTTATTTAAATATTTTCTTATGTAATGAAAGAAAGAATCTTGTGAAGTAAGATAAAGATATCTTCCTTTGAGTTAATATGTTATGATGGATTATTTTATTTTTCGAGTTTGATATATCTTGAGTAATTTTTGTTGTACGTAAATATTAAAATACATTTTTTCATTATTATAACTTGAAAATTATATAAAATATCTATACTTTCTTATAAGTTAACGAGTCAAGTTTTTTGAATCTGATATTTCTTTGGATTTCTAAATTTCTTATAATTGTTGCGTAATCTATTTTAATACACTTTTTCAATCTTGGGATATTAACGGTGAATGAAAAAAAAAAAAAGAAAAAAAGGAAAAAAGAAAAAAAAAGAAAAGGAAAATTAAAATGTCATTTTATTTTTAAGCAACGAGTACATTAAGAGGATATATTTTAAAGAGAGACGTGTAATTATGTTAATAGAGACAAGTACCACTTGCAAGTAAGTTAATCTAGCCTTGTGATATTTTTCCTCGACTGGCTAACGTTTCAAACTTTATAACCTGTTACATTTATGCGGAATATTATTTTACAGTTAGTTATTAATTAAAGTTTTACTTTATTGCAAACAATAAATATGCAAGAAAGTCGAAGTCATCGTATGTAAATTACCTTCTGTATTTGCAAATTTATATTGTTCTCGAATATTTACATAATTATATTCATTCGAAATATTGTCAAAGAAATCCTGATATTCTCGTTGAATTTTAAGAATAGATGGTAAATATAAATACGAAAATCAAACACCAGAACCAATCACTTGATTGTTCGAGAGGAATCGAAATATCAAATAGTACGATTTCGGGCGTTCGAAACAATGGACGGAGAAAATTTGCACGAATTCTCTAGCCATTCCTCGTGTTCACCGTCTCGAAACAAAATTAACCAAACGCGAAATAATAAAGAAACAATGTGAAATGATGAATACATCATTTTTCAACGGATGAGAAGGAGATGAAAAAAAAAAATTGGCGAACCGTGCAATATGATAAAGGAAATTCGTTGAAAAAAAGAAATTAGAATTCAGAAATTAAATAAGTTTCACTCATTCACGGATTTGAATTGCAAATAACTTTCTATTATTGTTCCAATTTGAAAATTTCTGGAAATGATTAATAATCAGATGTTATCGTTGTTTTGTTATAAATTGTATCTTGGAAAAAGATTGAACAATAGAATAACAGAACCAAATCAATCAATTTTCATTTATGATATTCATACTTTTACTTTTAATAATTCAAACTTTTAATAAATTATTCTAATCAATAAATATTAATTAAGCATTCAGAAAAATTATGTACAACATTCATTAGCAAATTTGTTAATTATAATTGACTAGGTATTATCGATTGGTCGTTAATTTTCTGCAAATTAAAATAATAGAATTAAATGGGCATTAAATTTAAATATTTTTTAACAAAATAAGAAGAGAAAAATGAAACGTTAAAACAGTCGATTAGCTATTGCAATGAAATAAAATATGGTCGAATAACTGGTCGACTAACATTACAATAAAGAAAGCAGATTTATACATAATCGCTATCCAAATTAAACTTTTTGATCCTGTGCTTTTAATACTGTCTTATTTTACAGTGTAACTCTGTGTAATAAAGATAAAAAGAAAAAAAGCGAATAAGATTTAACGATTTAGCGCAGTTCATCGTGTATCCAATTGGCGTCACTTTACTCTGCAACGGATATTCCTGATGCAAAATGATGCAGAACGCAGAATTTTAACCGTAAACTTGAATATGCATGAACTTATTAAACACAGGAAGACGATGGAAATATATAGAAGCTGAATTATTATTGAAAATTTTTTACAAAGTTAAATTATTAACGAAGAGTTAATTATTTTAGGAACGAGGCAAATCCGTGCCGATCCCACGATATTTACCCCCTAAGAAACATATTTTTTTGCATAGCACGAATATCATTCCTGCTGATTTCGTTGGAAATATTTTCTCAAAGATTAGCAACTGACTTATATAGCATAATGAACGTCGTAAAGAAGGATACGTGAATATTTTTTATATTTATACGTACTCTTCTTAGACCTGGACAATCAATTCTTAAATTGAATTAAAAAAATAGCGAAATCTCAGTGAAGAGGAACGAAGAGGGCCTTTCCAATCGTGATTTTTATATCCTCATTTTCCAATGAATCTTCATCAATAATTTTTCATTTCTTATTTTCAAATTTCTCGAGTGGAGTAACAAATAGTTTATTTCAACGAACGAAATGTGATGTTTTTCTCTCGTATGTTTTTCTTTCGTTGTAAAAATAAAAATTTTTTTTCATTGCTCGACACTATGAATAGAGGTGTGCGCAACACGAAATGCCCTTTTAACTCACTCCCTCTTCTGTGATTGGAACAATGCCGCCTATTTCTTATGGATGTAAGATCGAGATTTCGACCTTTCGATCGAGGTCGTTTACGTCACGAAATACCTCGCGAATTGCTGCATCACTATTAATTATAGCCAATTATCGAACTCGATAGGAATTCAACGACGAAACTTCGTAACAAGTGGATAATTTAGTATCACTTAATGGCATGATCGTGGATGTCATCCTCCTTAGGGTGTGGAAATGAATTGACATTATTGTAAATCTTGCATCGAGTTATAGTTTCAGTTTTCTAACGATGAAACAATATTGAGAAAATTTTCAGTGATGAAATGGATTGATTTGAATTAATTAAATTTCATGATGATCATAGAATGATATTGTAAGAAATAAAAATATGATGGAAAAGTCGAAGATATAAATAATTATTTTGAAACAATATTGTAATATCGAGAAAACGTAATAATCAGTGGGATAATTTGAAAGAGATGATCGTAGGTTAAGTTTTTGTAATTGTGAAAAGATATTTTTTTTAGATATATTCCTTATCAGATTGTTTTATTTTTTTCACAGGTGAAGGAAAGATGTAACCTGTTCCAGTTTCCAGGATCATCCTGCACTACTACTGTATATTCGAGAAATTGAATCTGCTGAAATGTAACACGAGAATCAGTATGCGATTATCGAAGACTGTGTCAAGTGTCTGCTGGATCTGGATATTCCGACCACCAGACGTTGATTCTTCAGATGGTTATCTTTCAGAAAACCCGTGAGAATAGGTCGTTCAATAGGTCAGTAAAAAATAAAAGTGAAAATAAATCAAACTTAATAATCAATGAGTTCATAAATTTCGTGTAGATTAGATTAAAATTAAGAAAACTTGAGTTGAACTCGACAGTTTTCTATTATATTCTATCTTCAATTTCTCATGCCATTTATTTTCAAACTATCCCAATCTGGTGTATCATCTCTCAAAACTTTTTACATCTTTTTGAAACACTTGAAATGTCTTAACATAATGCAATCAAATCCATCAAATACCCTCATCCCCTTAATCGGAACAAAAGATCAACCCAATTCCTCATCGCATCGCTACCATTCTCAAAGATAAAGAATCACCAACACTAATCTCCACTCCCTCCAAGATGAATACTCGAGCGGTGATAAATCATCCCATTACGTTATCCGCAATCGTAATCTCGATAGCGCATGGAGGGATCGAAACTGTGGATCGCGAGTCGCGTGTCGTGATCGTTCATGTTGGTCTTCCGTAATTAGGGCCTGACGAAAGAGGGCCCCTCGTAAATTCTCATTGAATGTAATAATCGTGACCATAACTAATAATTAGATGCGAGAAAACTTGACCAACTTAATCTTTACGATACGAATTTTCGTATCTTAATCTCAGTGGGGAAAAAGTTGAAGCAAGTTAATGAAGATTAAAATAAATTTAAATAATCTCTTTAATTAGTCTTTTTAAAATAAAGAAATATAGAATGTTTAATATATTGTTCGTTCGTTTAAATTTCAATTGCTCAGGACTTAACACTATGACGATACTAGCGCCACGTGATTCTTAACTACTAGTATATTTATATACTTATTATTATTTACTACTTTTGCTTTCTTATTTTTTAAATATTTTAAATTATTATATCTTTTTGCAAAGATAAAAAACAAACTTATTTTGTTAATTTTTATCATAAAATTAATTATTGTGCTTGAAATTAATCGGTCAGAGTCTTGATCGAAACTTTTATAATTTGTCTTGTCTTTCAAAATCCACTCTCAAAAATCCTAGAAATACTTAATACTCTATCTTTATCTTGTTATTTTCGATCTTTGAGAATCTTTTTGGTATATAATCATCTTAAATAAAAACATTTTATAATTTTGTAAAATCTATTTAAGACTTGTATTGACGTGTTTCTTTAGCTCTTCGATTGTTTGTTACTTTAAAAAGTATACATCAGATTTTATCCCCAATCTTTATCCATTATTCGAACATATCGTCGTCATTTCGTCTCGCGATCGTCTCGTGCGCGGATGTTCCGGGAGAAAAGAGAACGAGGAAGCGCAGAAACGGGATCTCGGATAAAAAACAGGATACCTGAATTCATAGACGACTCGTTGACGTCTCTCGAACTGGTTCGAGAAGGGCATCGAACCATCCTCCGCCTTCTACTGCGTGTCTAAGCGGGCACGCGTTGGTGTCGAGATGAATACTCGGGATAGAAACGTGTTTGACCGAGTTTAAGATCGAATCTGGTCATCTTTAGCGTACATTTTCTTACATTAATTAATTACATTAATTTTTTGATAATGATCGAGGCTTAAAGATTTTTTTACGGATTTAAGTTTCGCATCATTTATTTCGAGTGAAATAGTTTGAGTTAAGTTTGAGATAGTTGGACGTGTACGAGAATAAAATTTAATCTAATGTTAAAAAAAAATAAAATAAATACAAGAAATAGTAGGGGAGTGAAGTAGGTTTGATAAGGTTTGAAATGGTTTGATTTTAGATTTCGAAGTGTTCTTTCTATTTATTTTAAAATAAATTAATGAATATGCTAAAAAAAAAACAAGGTTTGAAATGGTTTGACTTTAGATTTCGAAGTGTTCTTTTTATTTATTTTAAAATAAATTAATGAATATGCTAAAGAAACTGTATAACTCTGACCCTAATTTTTTAGAACTGTAAATTGTAAGGTTGTTTTTATTGCATCTCTTTTTTTTCTGCTATAAATACATACATATGTATAATGACCACACAAACATCAATGTAAGTCCGTTAACCTTGTTTTTCAGAGCATTCTTCGTTCTTCATTGTACCACTTCTTCCCCGAAGCAATTAAGAACATCATTATTCCTATTTAATTCACAGAAAATTTTCGATACATATCATTTAAGATAGAAGAAACTCAAGTCTTAAAAAATTCTTTAAATAAATATAATGTATTTAAATAAATTTTATTTTTATTTTGTATCGTTGATCATAGATCTTCGTCGAAAAAGAAAATTTTCCAATTTTTTTTAAAGGGAGTGATTCATTGAAAAATAAGAGATTAAAGGTAAAATAATTTGAGGAATAAAAAATTCCGTCTTTATAGAGAAAGATTCAAAGGATTTTATTGATATATTTTTCAATTTATCGCGTGAATGACGTCGAATCGAAGATGATAAGATTCACAGTTACGAAATGGAAGTAGATTAAAAATCTAATAGTTTTGAATATTATTATAGGCATTAACGGTAATGCACTGCATTGCCTCAGAGTGCATTCCTTCCGCAATAAAGCATGCGTATGCATGGACTATAATTTTCAATTATAGCGTAGAAGTTGATGGCCGACTGGTGGTACTGCGCCGAGTCATTTTACCCGATTTGTTTGAACTTCAACCTTATACATTCAAGAAACCATTCGAGCAGAATAATTCGTGCCTCGCTGAGAATGGTCCTTCGAAAATTATCATTTCCTCTCGAAGGATATAGAAATAATTTCCCCTTACGCAATTTAGAAATTTTATCTGATCGATAAAAATTTTATCTAAGTGAAACTATGGGATAGATATTTGCATATATATATATTTTTTAAAATATATTTATTGATCACGATTTTATTTCTTTTGTAAAGTATTTTATGCACAAGGATTCTTTGTAACAGAATAATAATTCAGATTTAAAATTACATAAGGTTTATAAGATAAATTTTATCTAATAAAATTTATACAATTTAAAAGTAAACGTTCTGCTTAACCAATCTATTAATACTGTTATACTATTTATCTCATTTTATTTCGTGGCAAAATCAAAACGAATACGAACAATATTTATTCACGACATGCGACGCGTTTTCATTCAAATAATATCCAAGCCCAGTTTCAAATCCTCGATCAAACCATAACACTACATTCTCGCCTTCCATCACGATCCTCAACATCTCTCATTCACAATATTCTTTCTAAGTTTAGACAAGCGACTTTTCTCTCTCCCCTGGTTTCTCCTCCTGGTTCCACGGGTTTTGAATGGGTTAGATCTAACCGTTGACAGGACGCGAATAGGCGTGTTCCATGCACGAATAGTTCTTCCATTGACTTCTCTTTATTTATGAGCGTGCGTCTGGTTTCGCCCGTTGTGACATTACGATGAAATATTATCATACACATCGTGCCGCGTGGGCGGTTCGACGCGAATTCATACGCGAGGTTACGATCTTTTGACGTGTCCCATTTCGTTGCGACAGAAAGGACCTTCGATTCTCAGCTGAGATAGAGAAATTTCTGTAAGGATGTGAGAAAGATCGTTATCCGATGTAATCGTGGATTCGTTTGATTTATGTTCTAATTTTTTTTTTTTTTTTTAATACTTTTGTTAGATGAGTAATTATTAAAGTCTCCTCAAGACTTTGTTATGGTGTGACATTATTTGTCGAGGATAATAGGTGTCAAAAGTTTTTGTCGGATGAGTCTTAATATTTTGCTTTGTTAGATGACACCATTTTTTTGATGACGATATGAGTTGGGTAATTAGGTTTGAAAGTTAAAGATTAGGGTCAAAGTTTGAAATAAGAGATTATGGGTTTAGAGATATTTGATGATTTTAGAATTTGAAGAGAGATTTGGGATTAGATTAAAAGTAAAAAGTTTGAAAGTGGAATTTGAAATTGAATTTAGAAGTGTACAATTAATTAAAGTTTTTTGGAATTAATTCAAATTTGAATTGAAAGTTTATTCCTTATAAGAAATTTAGAAAGATTAAAGAATAAATATTTCAAAGGATCTTTCAGTAATCTCATCTCAACTCTAAATCAAACACAACGTCTCACTGTCTCAACAATCAAAAGATCCATCAGTTCAGATATCTATTTTTATGCATTCATACGTTTAATCTCCTGAAGAATAGCATTATAATACGTTAATTAAAAAAGATATTAAGATTTAAAAATGCTATTCAATTTTTTGCCATTTCTTCCAATCACACGACAGATCATCTTTCACCCATATCGAGGACTTTCTACAATTTTTTTTTAACATAATAAAACCTGTCAGTTATCAAACCACGACAGTTTGAACTCGTAAGAACTCATTGTGCGTAAAATTTCCCAATGGTAGCGATGGGTTCAAACAAAATATTCATTCTCGAGTACTATTTGTACGAAATAAGAAATATATTTAAAACAACAATTATCATTTCAAAGAAAAATTTACTTATAAATACATTTATTTCAATTTAATCAACTTTTCTCAAAGAAGCAACAAGTCCAACATCCCATTAACATTAAGTTGTACACTCGTCTTAAATACACGCGTTCAACTCGATCCCATCACTACCCACCGCTCAATCCCCAAATCCACGATTCGATCATCATCCAAGAGCGGAGAATCCAATCCATAGAATTCGACCAGGTGGCCAAAACTCTCTCTCTCTCTTTCTCTCTCTCTTCTCTCCGCCACGAATCTCTGAATACGTCCACTCTGAAAACGGTCGGCTTTCATCAGAAAGCCTTCCTTGTTCGCGGCATCCCGTTATCAATGGACGAATCGCTGAAACTTGACAGTGATTTATCGATGTGACCCCACGACGGCGGTCTCGGGTCACGGAAATTACGCGCGGAAGATCCCTTCCTTGCCGATCGAAAACTCGCCGGGAGAGGAGAGCTCCTCTCCTCGCTCGAGATATACCCTTGCTAAATCAACCGCGGCCGGCCATTACAACGGGTCGGCCGGGCTTTATTTCAACGTCATTGCGAATTTTCAACGTTCGATCGGCTCGTTAGCTTGACAAATTGCAAACGCCGCCTGATTAGCGGGGAGGGAATGATTTATCGCTTGGCCCATGTGGAATAGAGCTTTTGGCCGATGGAGGATCTCCAATCGATAGGGGATCTCTTTGATCGGGGATTAAGGATGGAGATCGTATTGGATGAATAGAAGAGAGAGAGGAGATGAGAGAAGAGGATGGAAGATGGTAGAATTAGGAAGATTTGGAAGATTTGAAATTTGTTATACAGAAAGTAGTATTGT
This sequence comes from Apis mellifera, assembly GCF_003254395.2. Taxonomy (NCBI): domain Eukaryota; kingdom Metazoa; phylum Arthropoda; class Insecta; order Hymenoptera; family Apidae; genus Apis; species Apis mellifera. The sequence continues at coordinate 5,003,134 of NC_037647.1, forward strand.
TTCAGTATAGAGAGTTTGCAGAAAGGATGGAGGTCGTATTGGATGAATAGGAAAGAGAGAGGAGATGAAGGTGGTGGAATTAGGAAGATTTGGAAGATTTGAAATTCGTTATACAGAAAGTAGTATTGTTTCAATATAGAGAGTTTGCAGAAAGGAAAGTCTGAATGAACTTTTAAATTCGTATTTATTTTTTTTGCAAGTAGATAAATTTTTATCACAGATTGAGAAATTTAGATTTCTTGTGCACATAGAAGGGACAGTTTGTCGTATATATTATGAAAAATTGTCGAGATAACATTATAAAACATTATATATTAAAGGATCCTTTAAGTAACGTGTCCTTTTTAAAATGCAACGTGAAAAAATCGAATAAAAGAATGCCAATATATCTCCAAAACGAATGAATCTCCTTCTTTCTTTCTTTCATTCTTTCTTTTTTTTTTCAGCAAGAAATCCTTCGACAATCCCATACACGAAAAACAGAAGAAATCGTCCCCGACAAAAGATACAGAAGCACCGAACCATTCAGGAAGACAGTAACCACACTCCGTCCAATTACCACTGGATAACTCGTTGGTAGCCCCATCCTGATTTATCACCGACATGGTTAATCGCATCTCGCCGTGGAGGCCCAATTAAAACGACCAAACAAACCGATTAAAAAAAGAAAGAAAGAAAAAAAAGGGACGAAAAAGAAGGCAGCAACCGAAGAAACAAACATCCACACGCGATACAGGGTGTTGATATATTCGTGGAACATCTTTGGGGAATTGATTATTAAGATAAAAGTTTGTGGTTAATTTATAAGCAATTGAAATTTGTGTAAGATAAAATAAATAAAAAAATAATTTACCAATATATTAATTTTAATCTCAATTATTTATAGACAAAATAATCAACCTCCATCTTCAAGTTTTAAAGTATTCAAAGTTTACCGAAGTCCCATTGATTCACATCAAACAAAGACATCAAAACAAAAAAAAAGGGAAATAAATCTCTTTCGTCAATATTATCCAAACACTTTCGAACCAATCGAACATTAAACGTATTCCGTTTAAATTATCGCTCAATTGTTCCCTCTCCCATCCCAAACGCCCTTCCCGTGTAATCCACCCGTAAAAGCTCCACCAAGCATTACTTTCGACAAAGAAAGTGGGCAGCATCATCAACTTTCTCGTGAAATTCACGATTACCCTTTTCGCGCTTAGTAGGACAAAATATATCAACGGGAGGCTAAGAACGGCACGAATCGTCGGTGTACGCCCCTGGTCATCTGGACACCTCCTCCCTCTGCCAGGGCCTCGTTTCGCCGTCGAGAGATAGATGGAGAGAGGGAAGCATCTCTCTCGATCCTTGGTTAAGTAGGTCTTGGGAGCGAAGGAAGCGACGAAGGATGAAGGAGGATGGTCGGTGAGAGGGAAGAGAGAGAGAGACCGGGCAAAAAGGACAAGAACCGGGCCGAGTAAAAATCTTGGAAACGTATGTGAGCCGTTTGCCAGAGAGAGAGAGAGAGAGAGAGAGGGAAAGAGAGGGGAAATGTGCCCTCTCCTGCGGGCGCTTCTTCTTCGTCGAACCGTGACCAATAACTATCGCAATCGTCCTGAGATTAACAAGCTCTCCGTGGATGCTTGTCGAGATTATTGGTGCTCTCCAACTGTCAAGGAATCGATTTAAGGACGAAAGGAGAAAAGGAAGTGTGGATATGCGTGCTTTCGATTGGGTTTGTAGAGAAATTTTAAGAAATTTTTTTTCTTTTTTTAATGAATGTATACGAAATTTCCAGGTTTCTTCATTTGAACGAGAAGAGTTTGAGTATCTGAGAATTGAGTAACCGATTCCCTTGGAAGTATACATCAAAGAAGTTATTATTCAATTATAGAAGGGAAGAGAATTATAGACGAAGAGAATCTGTAATGACGACCAATAACGTGATCATCTACAATCATTATACAATTGGTACATCGATAAAACCATCCATTATCAATAACATAATATTCACAAATGAATTTATACCCATATAGAAGAAAAAATATTTCAATTTCTTGTTAAATTTATTGAAATAAAAATTATCCAGTAATTAAATGCATTATTTATTTACAAAATATCCATGTATATATATTATCCTTCACAAAATCCTTCACAAATCAAAGGTAATCAAGCTTTCATTTACTTTCACATGTATAAAAAAGACAGTTATCTTGAAAGAAGTTTTAGAAGTTTATTAGAATTAAAGATTAAATATTGTCCAACCGAACTTTGACGACCGAGCAATCGGATCTCGAGCCGAGTTTTATCGAGGAGAAGAGGTGTTGGACCAGGTGGTGGGGGCCGATCCTCTCGCAAGTTCTTACCGCACTTTACGGTTGCAACCGTGTTACGACAGGTGAGCGGAGGCCGCATGGCGTGGAAGATCGATTTTCGTCGGATGATGGGTGCGGTCGTGATATCGCACGCGATAACGGTGCAACGATGCGTTTAATTCATCAATGTGACAACGTTCGCGCTCATAAATTAGCACCATCCAAGTTATTTGAGTGGGCAACAGGGCTCGATGTATCGGAACGAAATTTTAGTTTGTAAAATAAATTACTTCCCATTGGATCCATTTATCTAGCGTCACTCCTTTCGTATGGAAAAATTGTAGATAGTTAGAAATTTAATTAAGATTCCATTTTATGTATATATATATATATATATATATATATATATTTCGTGCTAATAAATCTTGTAATTTTAAATTTATAAGTAGAACAAGTTTTTAATATAATTTTTAGTGTTCTCTTTGTATTATGGGTTTTTTATTATATACGTATTTGAAGATGAATTGATGAATGATTAATTAATTTTTATAATGATGATCGCATAATTTAATTATCTGTTTGTGAAAATGGAGTTAAGGATAGGGATAGGATTTATAATCATTGACAACGATTAGAAAAATTGTAAAATTTTTATTGCAAATTAGAAAATTGTACAAAATATAATATTATTTACACTGTATATATATTTATTCCAAGATAAGAGGGTCCAAAAATTGTAGACACGTGTAAACTCGTAGTTGCAGATCGTCAAATCCTTCCACACTTCGAGAAATCACTTAGCTTTTCCGTTAGAAAGTGGTCGAAATCGTTAAACCGGTGCTCGTTGCACAAATTACACGTTTTACTACTCTCAGAATTCGTTACACCGTGTTGGTAACTAGAAGGACGCAAGGATCGAGATATCGTGGAGAGATCTCTGCGGTGTGGATGTTACGGTTCGCAATTTATAGTTGATTTAAAAGACACGAAACCGAGCGTGCAAATACCAGAAGAGAATCATCCTTTTTTTCCTTCCCTCCATGTTTTTTCCTTGCAATCGTCGACCACCACCGATTTACAATTTCACTCATCCTTCGAGAAAAAAAAAAAAGAAATTAGATTCATTGTTGAGAAGGAATTGAAATTTTTGAAGAAGAAAATTTTTCTACACGATTTATTTAATATTTTAATTCTGTATAATTTTGTAGAAGTCTAATTCTATGGGGTGTCTCGGTGTTTTTTGAGGGAAAAGTAATATTGTGAAAAAATTAATTTTTCTAGAAAGACGCATATAAAATTATCGATACTTTGTTTTATAAATTTTTACAAAATTCAAGTTTCAATTTAAAAAAAAAAAATCTTCAGAAAAGATACTTTAATCGATTTCCAAAAGATACTAACCTTTACCCTTTACCCTTCTCGAACCAGCTAATATAAATTAAGTGGCACGAATTTGCCACTTTCTCTTCGAAATCAAATACGAAATTGTCTAACTCTTCTCTAAAATCTTCTCGCAAGGAGCAATAAATAAAGCAGTAGAGCGAATTTTCTAATGGGAAAAGCTTTTCGTCCGCACGGCCGTTTTTAATAAACTTTCTCCGCGTCGTAAATTAAATTTGAGGGGGGGTTTCGGAAGCCCCGTTCTACATATAAATTTGCAGGGGGATTTTCGATGAGCGTAGCGACACGTTTGCACCGCGTTTCCTACGTCGATTGGCTCGGATTTACGGGGCTGGCGGAGTCCATAAAGTCCTCCAGTTTATGGTGTATTCGAGCGAATGACTGGTGAATGGTGCGCCGTTAGTTCAGAAGGAAACCGGAGGAAAAACTGGTGTTAGAATCTGCGTCAATGCATCTCATTCGAGATTTCTCGTGTTTGGCGAAAGATCGATTTATATCGTGGTTTATAGAATGGTTTGATCGATGAAGAATTTAATCTTTAATTGATGCAAATGAGAGGAATACAAGGGATAAAATAATTTTATCTAATGAAAAATTGAATAATGTTTCTGCATTGAAAATAATTTTTCTCTCGTTTGATAAAGAGATCGAAGTTGAGTTCTTTTAAATAAGATTTTGTAGAATATAATTTAAAAAAAAAATAATGGATTAAATTGTGCATTCTTATTAATCCTCTTAAATAAAATATTTATATTGTAGAAAAAAAGATGGTAAATTTAAGAGGTAAAATTTCTTTTAAAGAAAACTATTTTCAAAAGAAATTTTAAATAGTTTAAATTCTTGATGAAATCGAAGAAAAGATAAAATCTTGGAATAAGAAAATTCTTAAAATTCTTGTATTCAGAGGATTGATAAGGGTTAGATTAGATCGATAGATAGAATTTTAAATTTTTTAATTAAGAAAGAAAAGAAGGAATAAATAAATGAAACAATTTCAGTTCCATCGGGACGCATAAATTTAATTCAAAACGAAAGGAAACCATTTGTGCGCCGATTTTCTTGCTTTCCCGCCAAGACAGTGTACAGTGTGAATCGACAAATGCGATACAAACGTAACAGCATTTAAAGGTGGTAGATATTTCCACGATTTTTAATTGATCAGAATCGAAGCGTAATTATTATTCAACGTGGATCACTATGCCGTTAGTTCAATAACGATAAAACTTTCGTGCGTGATTTTAAATGTCGTCTATAAAGGCGGTAAAATAAAATTGTTTAACACAGGAGAATTTATCGTGGAATTTATCTTAATTTCGAAGAATCGAAAGAGATAAGAGTACTGTCGAAATAAATTGGCAGAGTTGAAGTTTACTTCAGAGAAACTCTAAGGAATTAATTTATAATGTAACATTGAATAATTGATCTTGGATTAATATTTTTTTTAAATTTTTGAGATAAATTGTGAAATTTTATATATATTTTTTTAATTAATATAATTTTACATTACATGATAGGAATATATCGAATAGTAATAAATATTGTATTGTTAATCCATATATTGTTATATTATAAATGTACAGTATTTATATAAATAAAATAGTGCAAAAGTTTGAAAGTATTCGAAATTCGTATTTATATATCGAATAATTTGATTTTCCTTTTATAAATTTGAATTGAAATATCGTCTTCTTATCTAATTTAAACTCATTAGATATAGTTTAACGAGGATATGAGTTCGAGCTAATAAAACTTTTTATACTTAGAATTTTTTTTCTATTATGTTGCAGTTCTTATCAATTAATTTGCATACTTTCCTCCGATATTATTCATCAATCATGTTGATTTTATTTTATTCTCTTCAAACGAGCCAGTTATTTTTTTGTTATTCACGAGATCAAAGTATATTCCACTTCAGCTTTATAAACAATATATTACGATTTAATTTTTTAAGCGATACGTGATACATATAATTATTCAAATATTTATAATGATGTATATTAAAACATAAAAGAGTTACGATTGATTTTGTATTGATGTGTATTATATTTCTCAAATTCAGTTTTTATATTTCTATAGCAATATTTCTTAGATTAATTTTAATCTTTTTTAAGTAAATAAAATGTCAAAAATGCAAAATGAGAAATAAAAATCTGTACATATATTATTGGAGTTTTGGATTATACCTACTTCCTTCAACACAATAAGAACTAACTATCCTTACTAACTTGTAAAAATTCAATTTCACCGTTAGAAAATCCGAACAACTGTTTCCAACGGTGCATGAATTTAAATTGTTATCTCTGAAATCTCATTGGAACGTTCCTTATGCTCCTCCGATGAACCGGAAGGAGGTTTGTCTCGGAGGCCACTTATTCCGCATCTCGATGCCCCTTTTGTGTTTGTTCAGCCACGCCTGAGAATCGATCCAAAGGAATGAGTACTTAGATCTTCTCTAATCCTTTCGATTCCATAAGCACACCACGCGATACATTTGATATTATTAGCTGCATCATCCATTGGCGTCGAAGCATCAACTCCACCCTATTCCTCTTTGGATTTCTTAGTCTTCTTCCATAAGAATCAAACAACATTGGTTGATTAATTGTTGCATCGTTTAAACTTATTTATCGATTGATTGAATTCTAAAATAAGAATAAATGGTTGGTCGATTTTTTTTTCTATTCAATGAGCATATAACACTTCCGGTAAATATACGTAATTAATTGTACTGATGTTCATGCAGCAAAAATATATGCCTCATTCGAAACCATACAATTTTTATTTGAAATATTCTTTAATATTTCCAAAAACAAACATATATCACGTAAATTTATTCAGATACACGGTAATATTATATTATGCAATCATCTATTAAAAACAATTGAGATTATTATGTATAATAAAAATACAGCGCTCAAAGTATTTCAGAAAACTTAAAAAATTAATAAAAATGATAAAAAATGCATAAAAAATACAAGGAGATATGCATAGAAGCAGTAGAAATATAAATATATGTATAAATCAGGAAAAACAATGTTTTACAACTCTAAAAAAATAGCTAGGATAAGAGGAATGGTAAAAAAGTAAGTAGAAGAACGGTAAATATATGATACGTGAGAAAAACCTCCTGTTGATTTATGTTCTCCTGATAGAAAATCGAATTTTCGATCAAAAGTGTCGTTCTATTGTTCGAGCATTCGGAAATTTCCAAGAAATTGACGTCATATCCAAGAAATTTAGAAATTCTAAGAACTCGACCTCATTTCCAAGAATTTAGGAAATTCCGAGAATTTGACGTCATTTCTTGGAAAAATTTTTCGATCGACCTCCTATCGTATCATGTTCTCCTAATACAAAGTCGACTTTTTGGACAAAAATTTTTCTATCGCTCAGGGAATTTCGATTTTATTCTTATTTTTTCAATATCTCGTTTATTATCCAGAATATTAAAAAATGTTTCAAATAAAAGTTGTATGGTTTCAAAAGGGCTATATTCTGACGTTCTCATTTTTTTAATAGGATGACAAGAAAAGAGCTTTTCAAGCACAACGTTGTTTTTTTTACTGATAACACGTATTCTTTAAAGCGCCAATCGATAGAGCATAAAATTTCCTATAAAAAAGTATTAACCCACTTATAGCGAAAAACCAACAGTTTAAAAGATATAGCAAAAATAAGAAATTTTTAGGAGGTCGACCTCCTGTCGTATTATGTTCTCCTAATACAAAGTCTACTTTTTGGACAAAAATTTTTCTTCGGTCGCCGAAATTTCGACGTTTATACTTTTTTTTTAATATCTCGCTTATTATTCGGAATATTAAAAAATGTTTCAAATAAAAGTTGATTGGTTTCGAAAGGGCTATATTATGGCGCTCTCAGCTTTTTAATAGGTTGACCAATAAGGAGCTTTCTTAGCACAACTTTGTTTTTTTTACTGATAACATGTATTTTTTTAAGCGCCAATCGATAAAGCATAAAATTTCCTATAAAAAAGTATTAACCCACTTATAGCGAAAAACCAATAGTTTAAAAGATATAGCAAAAATTAAAAATTTGTAGGAGGTCGACCTCCTGTCCTATCATGTTCTCCTAATACAAAATCGAGTTTTTGGCCAAAAATTTTTCTTCGGTCGCCGAAATTTCGACGTTTATACTTTTTTTTTAATATCTCGCTTATTATTCGGAATATTAAAAAATGTTTCAAATAAAAGTTGATTGGTTTCGAAAGGGCTATATTATGGCGCTCTCAGTTTTTTAGTAGGTTGACCAATAAGGAGCTTTTTTAGCACAACTTTGTTTTTTTTACTGATAACATGTATTTTTTAAAGCGCCAATCGATAGAGCATAAAATTTCCTATAAAAAAGTATTAACCCACTTATAGCGAAAAACTAATCGTTTAAAAGATATAGCAAAAATAAGAAATTTTTAGGAGGTCGACCTCCTGTCGTATTATGTTCTCCTAATACAAAGTCTACTTTTTGGACAAAAATTTTTCCATCGCTCAGGGAATTTCGATCTTTCTTCCTTTTTTCTTAAATATCTCGTTTATTATTCGGAATATTAAAAAATGTTTCAAATAAAAGTTGATTGGTTTCGAAAGGGCTATATTATGACGCTCTCAGTTTTTTAGTAGGTTGACCAATAAGGAGCTTTTTTAGCACAACTTTGTTTTTTTTACTGATAACATGCATTTTTTAAAGCGCCAATCGATAGAGCATAAAATTTCCTATAAAAAAGTATTAACCCACTTATAGCGAAAAACCAATAGTTTAAAAGATATAGCAAAAATTAAAAAATTGTAGGAGGTCGACCTCCTGTCCTATCATGTTCTCCTAATACAAAATCGAGTTTTTGGCCAAAAATTTTTCTTCGGTCGCCGAAATTTCGACGTTTATACTTTTTTTTTAATATCTCGCTTATTATTCGGAATATTAAAAAATGTTTCAAATAAAAGTTGATTGGTTTCGGAAGGGCTATATTATAACGCTCTCAGTTCTTTAGTAGGTTGACCAATAAGGAGCTTTTCTAGCACAACATTGTTTTTTTTACTGATAACATGTATTTTTTAAAGCGCCAATCGATAGAGCATAAAATTTCCTATAAAAAAGTATTAACCCACTTATAGCGAAAAACCAATAGTTTAAAAGATATAGCAAAAATTAAAAATTTGTAGGAGGTCGACCTCCTGTCCTATCATGTTCTCCTAATACAAAATCGAGTTTTTGGCCAAAAATTTTTCTTCGGTCGCCGAAATTTCGACGTTTTACTTTTTTTTAATATCTCGCTTATTATTCGGAATATTAAAAAATGTTTCAAATAAAAGTTGATTGGTTTCGAAAGGGCTATATTATGGCGCTCTCAGTTTTTTAGTAGGTTGACCCATAAGGAGCTTTTTTAGCACAACTTTGTTTTTTTTACTGATAACATGTATTTTTTAGAGCGCCAATCGATAGAGCATAAAATTTCCTATAAAAAAGTATTAACCCACTTATAGCGAAAAACCAATAGTTTAAGAGATATAGCAAAAATTAAAAATTTGTAGGAGATCGACCTCCTGTCATATCATGTTCTCCTAATACAAAATCGAGTTTTTGGCCAAAAATTTTCTTCGGTCGCCGAAATTTCGACGTTTATACTTTTTTTTAATATCTCGCTTATTATTCGAATATTAAAAAATGTTTCAATAAAAGTTGATTGGTTTCGAAAGGGCTATATTATGCGCTCTCAGTTTTTAATAGGTTGACCAATAAGGAGCTTTTTAGCACAACTTGTTTTTTTTACTGATAACATGTATTTTTTAAAGCGCCAATCGATAGAGCATAAAATTTCCTATAAAAAAGTATTACCCACTTATAGCGAAAAACCAATAGTTTAAAAGATATAGCAAAAATTAAAAATTTGTAGGAGGTCGACCTCCTGTCCTATCATGTTCTCCTAATACAAAATCGAGTTTTTGGCCAAAAATTTTTCTTCGGTCGCCGAAATTTCGACGTTTATACTTTTTTTTTAATATCTCGCTTATTATTCGGAATATTAAAAAATGTTTCAAATAAAAGTTGATTGGTTTCGAAAGGGCTATATTATGGCGCTCTCAGTTTTTTAGTAGGTTGACCAATAAGGAGCTTTTTTAGCACAACTTTGTTTTTTTTACTGATAACATGTATTTTTTAAAGCGCCAATCGATAGAGCATAAAATTTCCTATAAAAAAGTATTAACCCACTTATAGCGAAAAACCAATAGTTTAAAAGATATAGCAAAAATAAGAAATTTTTAGGAGGTCGACCTCCTGTCGTATTATGTTCTCCTAATACAAAGTCTACTTTTTGGACAAAAATTTTTCCATCGCTCAGGGAATTTCGATCTTTTTTCCTTTTTTCTTAAATATCTCGTTTATTATTCGGAATATTAAAAAACGTTTCAAATAAAAGTTGATTGGTTTCGGAAGGGCTATATTATGACGCTCTCAGTTTTTTAATAGGTTGACAAATAAAGAGTTTTTTTAGCACAACTTTGTTTTTTTTACTGATAACATGTATTTTTTAAAGCGCCAATCGATAGAGCATAAAATTTCCTATAAAAAAGTATTAACCCACTTATAGCGAAAAACCAATAGTTTAAGAGATATAGCAAAAATTAAAAATTTGTAGGAGATCGACCTCCTGTCATATCATGTTCTCCTAATACAAAATCGAGTTTTTGGCCAAAAATTTTTCTTCGGTCGCCGAAATTTCGACGTTTATACTTTTTTTTTAATATCTCGCTTATTATTCAGAATATTAAAAAATGTTTCAAGTAAAAGTTGATTGGTTTCGAAAGGGCTATATTATGACGCTCTCAGTTTTTTAGTAGGTTGACCAATAAGGAGCTTTTTTAGCACGACTTTGTTTTTTTTACTGATAACATGTATTTTTTAAAGCGCCAATCGATAGAGCATAAAATTTTCTATAAAAAAGTATTAACCCACTTATAGCGAAAAACCAATAGTTTAAAAGATATAGCAAAAATTAAGAATTTGTAGGAGGTCGACCTCCTATCGTATTATGTTCTCCTAATACAAAATCGATTTTTCAGCCGAACGTTTCGAAGAAATGTCCAGGAATTTGACGTCATTTCCGAGAATTTTAATGATTCCGAGAATTTGACGTCATTTCCAAGAATTGCCAAAATTCTTGGAAATATATCTCGAACGACCTCCTATCGTATTATGTTCTCCTAATACAAAATCGATTTTTCAGCCGAAAGTTTCGAAGAAATTTCCTGGAATTTGACGTCATTTCCAAGAATTTTAATGATTCCGAGAATTTGACGTCATTTCCAAGAATTGCCAAAATTCTTGGAAATATATCTCTAACGACCTCCTATCGTATTATGTTCTCCTAATACAAAGTCCAATTTTCGAGTACTAAAAATTTTTAGTCCAATTTTTGACATTGTATTAGGAGAATATAAATTAATAGGAAGTGGCACAAGTTTTTCTTAGAATTTTAAGACTGATATTTTTGTCAATTTTTCGTCTTTTTTAAGGTAATATAAGAAGAGTAATGTAGAATTTATACTTACCTTTTATACTTACCTTCTTGTACTTACCTTTTATATCATATTCTCAGGAAATAATCATTTTTTAACAGTTTACTTAATTCTAAGGGATTAAGGAAAATATAGGATGGGGTATCATTTTAATATCTTATTATTGTTTCATAATGAGATATTAAAAAATAAAATAAAAGTTATATGATTTGAAAAGAGGAATGTCCTTTTTCTTAATTCTTTCTCAAATAGACGCATTGAAGCCTTACGGAAATTAATGGTGTTTCTTTAAATAGAATTACATATCTTTCAATGATCTAATAGATGCAATATGGTATTCTCTATAAAAAGGTACTAAGGCATTCATAGCATAAAACCATTAGAAGTTTAAAAAATATTTAATTAAATTAAATTATTTTTTAAACTACGAGTTATTTGCTATATGGGATTTAATACTTTTTTTTTTTATAGAGAATGATGAGGTGCATTTATTGAAGCATTTAAGAATGTAAAATTCTATTTAAAAAAACAACATTAACTTTCATAAATCTTCTATGGATCAATATATGGAAAAATTAAGAACATAAGAATGTTTCCTTTTCGAAGCCATTTAACTTTTATTTAAAAAGTTTTTTAATATTATGAAATACAAATGAAATATTCTGAAGAATGAATATAAAGTAATCAGTATATATTTTAATTCTATTAGAAATAAAAAAAATGTTGCTACGGTTTTATCTTATAAAACATAACATTTCATTATGAAGATAAGTAAAAAGAAATATCTACATTTCAATACATTATGCAAAAAATTATTTGAAAGCTCTGGGAGAAAATGTTAACTGATAGAAAATAACTATACAAATAATAAACGTAAGTAGTATTAAATAGTATTTAAAATCTCTTATTAAATTATATTTGTTTGTTACAGATGGACGTATCGGCAACTTATAAAAATTAATCTTGTCTTTCTAAATAGAATTATGTATTTTTCAGTACACTGATAGACGCAATTCGATGTTCTCCATGGAAAGGTATTTATTCCTATATTTTTATCCTATTCTATTATCCATATTCCTTAATCCTGAATATTCCTGTCTCCCTATATTCTTATGTTATCCATATTCCTTAATTCTGAATATTCCTATCTTCCTATATTCTTATCCATATTTTTCCTTATTCCTGAATATTTCTATCTTTCTTATACTCCTATTATTCATATTCGTTAATCCCTTTCTTCCTGTGTTCCATGTTTCCACGGATTATTCATTTTTCTTATAATAATACTATATATTCCCGTGTTCCTATCCTTTTATTATCCATATTTTTTAATCTTTAATATATTCCTATGTTCCCAAACTCCTATTATCCATGTTCCTTAATACTGAATTCCTGTGTTCCAATTCCAATTATCCATATTCCTTAACCCTTTAGAATTAAGAAAACTGTTGAAAAACACAAAAAAATAAAAAAGTAGCAGAAAGACAGGTAAGTAATAAAGGTAAGTAAAGGTAAGTATTTCTGAAAATTTTCGAAAATGTAAATAAACAGACCGAGAATGTAAATAAACATTGAAAAATGTAAATAAACAGACCGAGAATGTAAACAAACATTGAAAAATGAAAATAAACAGACGGAGGATGTAAATAAACATTGAAAAATGTAAATAAACAGACGGAGGATGTAAATAAACATTGAAAAATGTAAATAAACAGACGGAGGATGTAAATAAACATCGAAAAATGTAAATAAACAGACCGAGAATGTAAATAAACATCGAAAAATGTAAATAAACAGACCGAGAATGTAAATAAACATTGAAAAATGTAAATAAACAAACGGAGGATGTAAATAAACATTGAAAAATGTAAATAAACAGACGGAGGATATAAATAAACATTGAAAAATGTAAATAAACAGACGGAAGATGTAAATAAACATTGAAAAATGTAAATAAACAAATCGAGAATGTAAATAAACATTGAAAAATGTAAATAAACAGACGGAGGATGTAAATAAACATTGAAAAATGTAAATAAACAGACGGAGGATGTAAATAAACATTGAAAAATGTAAATAAACAGACGGAGGATGTAAATAAACATTGAAAAATGTAAATAAACAGACCGAGAATGTAAATAAACATTGAAAAATGTAAATAAACAGACCGAGAATGTAAATAAACATTGAAAAATGTAAATAAACAGACCGAGAATGTAAATAAACATTGAAAATGTAAATAAACAGACCAATGTTTGTAAACAAACTGAAATTTTAACACCGCGGCTTTATAATTTGGAAATTTATATTTGAATTTTAAATTTCTTTATTAGAGAAATATATTTTTTAAGAAAATGGCAAATAAACATTAAAAAAATGTAACCTATTTATACTTATCTTTTACTTACCTTTTTAATCAGCCATTTTTTTTGAAATAAATCTTTTTTTCAACAGTTTTCTTATATCTAATTATAAAATATAAGATACTTACCTTATACTTACCTAATACTTACCTTTTTTATCAGCTATATTTTCTGAAATAAATGTTTTTTAACAGTTTACTTATATCTAATTAAAATTTAATGTATTTACCTTTTCTGTACTTATCCTTTCCATATTTATTTTTTTGTCATCGTGCATCCAGCAACTGAAAAAAAAAAAAAATACATTTAAAATATACATAGAATACATAAAAAGCTATTATATATATCTACATATTTTAAGATTATGAGTTTATATATATATATTAAACAAGATATTATTAAAATACATTACATAGTGTATAGACTTCAAAATTATATAATAAAACATATCTCTTAATGCATATATTATAAGTATAGTTATTTAAATAGACCAAAAATGAATTAGAAAAGAATTAGATCAAGTTTTATAAAAGAGAAATTTTAGGAATTTCATTTTTAAGACTTTCAAAATTCAAAAAATGTTACAATTCCAAGAATTTTAGAAATCTTGAGAATTTGACGTCATTTCTAAAAATTACTAAAATATGGAAAAATTTCTCGAATAACCTCTTATCAACTTATATTCTAAAACAAAATCGAATTTTTAATTAAAAGTTTCATTCATTTCGTTCATTTATAAAATTTCAAGAATTTAATGTTATTTTCAAGAATTTTTTTTCTTTTTCCTCTTCTTCTTTTTTAATTCTAGATGATTTAGAAATATCAATAAACAAGTCTTATTGAAAATAAAATAAAATTAAATAAAATTAAAATAAAATTCTATCGAAAGAGAACAATTAAATTTTCATACGATTTTTCCACATACGAAATTATAAATAATATCAAAATATGCTTTTTTTGGTATTATTCATTACCATTCAATTTTTATATAATTCTGAAATATTTCCCTATTGCTATAAAAAAATAACGAATATAAATCACGATGATAATATCTTGAGATATATCTCGTGTCTCATTTTCGCATTCCACGAATTTAAACAATCCGTGGAAGCAAAAATATTTAATGCAAAATTCGCATAATTTTCACGTTACAATTGATCCGATCCGCCATACTTTCCAACGATGACAGCGACGCCAATGGCGGGAACGTGACTTAACATTACCGCGGCGATTTCGATCGTTAATACGAACCGCCTCACAATACCAATAATAATAGTAATAAGAAGAATAACAAGTAAAGTAATGGAAGAGTAAGAAGCGTTCAAGTAACGACGGAAAGGATGGGATACAGGAACGGTGTCCCATTGTACGCTTACCTGTCCCGATACCAGGCATGAACTGGCCTGAACAATCGGAAGAAACGCCAGGTGGAATCGATAGCGGCCACGTTGGTCACACTTTGCTGCCTCAGGATGTACCCGAACACTCGGGGCATATCCAGTCACCGTGCACCTTTTTCCTTTCCCCCCCTCCCCTCCACGTTACTGCTCCTTTTTTCCCATCGTTCAACTTAGCCCATCCAAGGAATCACGGTCACTGACCCGTTAATATTAAACAGCATTCATAATATCTGAGAAATATGGATGCAAATGGTCTTGATTACGGATCGTGATTACGAGGGAGTGGGGCGAGAGATATAATTGTAATTATTTGATAGCAATGATTTTAATTTTTCTCGATGATCTTTCTACTTTCTGAAGTCTTCTTTTATCGATTTTTCTTTGAAATTGTGTTAATTTGAGTTGGTAATGCCGTGGTTGAACGACGAGAAATTATTGATATTTTATTAAAAAATAATAGTCAATTTAGTATGTAACAATATATTAAGAAACATATTAAATAAAGTAATCTTCATCTGATCTTAACTTCAATTATACATCACAATACAATCTTCAATCCTGCTCTAGAACGTCCAAACTCATCCTCATTTCAATCTACATAAATACTTATCAATTCCTAGCTTCCTAACCTAAATCAAAAAATGAAACTGTGCAGCTATAACTATGCAAATTTTATTTTGCAGAAGACTCATATAAAGATAAAAAATAACTCGACCATCGTTACGAAATTCTGGCGATCAAAAAAATCAAGAACAGTACAATAAAAAGTCTTTAAGCTCATCTCAAGTTTCATTCGATGCGTTTCGTATAAGTAAATAAATACTTATCTTGCAGTAAAAACTGTCGTGCCGAATCACAAGCGATTTTTGCCCCATGGATCCGCGAATCCTTCGTTTCTTCTTTCATTAAGACGGTATAATCATTGCTTTTAACGAAGCATCCGAATGTTTCCTTAACGACTCGTCCCTGACTCGATGCATTAACGCGATGCAAAGGAAATCGTCTTCATTACCGACCGAGCCAGCCACACTGTGGCAATCCGTCGGCTGTTTTTTTTTTTTCCTTCTTTTTTTATCGGCAGCCGCGCAACACTCGGCAATTTCCATCGGTTATGCACCCTGAACGCTGTTATTTTAGCGTTATTAGCGGATTCTATCCGGTTCTACATCGTGTCGGCCCTCGCTCGACCGATTGATAATCGGCAACGAGCGGAGAAAGTATTTTACCGACGCAACCGATCGAAATAATCGATTTCCATCGTTCGTCAATGCACAAATGCTAATCGCTTTGAAACAGGATAGAGAACGATTTTCATTCACTCGTTCGATCGGCATCGTTTCGTTTAATCGATTCGACTGAGATGTATCGTGGATGGGATACGTGTCAGTTTGTGTAATTAGGGAAATTATATTGAATGTATTCGATGTAGTCAAGACATCCAACTTGGAATCGTTTCGATTTCCTCACGAAATAGTAATTTTTAATGAAAGAAAATTATTAATTTAAGATCTTTACTTCAATTTGAATCTTATAAAATTTATACTAAAATATTAAATTAAAGAACAAATTTGATGCATTCTTCTCTATGAGTCCATTTACAACTATTCACATCTAATTATATAGTTTCTTTATAAACAATTTAAATTATCCAAATTTAAAATCATTATTTTCGAAATGGTTTCACTTATATATTCTAAACATATTTTTATAGTTTTTTTTTTGGGTTTGTGCAGTTGGTATTATGCACATGGTATCATGAAGTCCACAAGAATATACCCAAGTATCATGTGCATATAGTTATTATATTATAAGGTTACAAGTTTGACTATCAAACGAATTAAGGTGTGGCCTCTGTAAAAACTAAACCGTGACCAACTAATATCTCACATTCTGTTGGTAATTATAATTCATCTTATTCTCTGGACGGTAAAAGCATTACCACAATCGGAGAGATAGTAGTGGATTCGAAGCAACCTAAATATTTTCTTATAATCATTAAACCGTGACTATGCTACTATGATTTATTTCACAACATATGCGAAAAACATTTATTTAAAAACATTACAGTGATTAATTTCTATAATGGACGTGGAAAATATTTATCCAAGTGAATATCAAAGTTTTCATTTTCAAATGTCAATACTTAAATTAGAAATTTTTCTCTAAGTTATGCAATTTATAAAAAAAAATGGATGACGTGTGTTTGATCATTCCTCCATGAATTTGTCTTTATTCGAAAGAGATAATTTTTATTTCGATAAGAAAAATAGAAATTTTTTCCCCCAGATCGAAAGAAACATTTTTTCCCTATAATTCTGTAAAATTTTAATTACAATCACTCTATTTAAATACTTTGTCCACTTTGTTGCGAACCAATTGCAATGAATATACAATAAATTATTTTTGATGAATAACAACGAAATCGTTCTTGTTGATTCCTTATCTTATTTTCTTCAAAAGAACAGATAGATATTCCAATATCCTTGTTCCACAAATTTCAATTTTTCTTATTATTTTGAATTGATCGAATTAAGAAAAATATCACGGTAATGGAGAGTAACGAATCTAAGAGTCATAGAATAACGAACAAGTCACGACTATATCATAAACCTAGTTCACGTTGCAAATCTTGACGTATCTATGATCCAATCGCTTCACGATTTAAACGCTGTATGATTTATTCCATTCACGATCTTTCCTTCCATTCCCTATGTCCAAATACCATTGTATAAAAAAAGAAAAAATAAATAAATAATACACGTGTACATACACGTGTGTTTCTAATTATTAAAAATTGCACTGATCAATCTCCATCTTCAATCAAGAAGAAATCTTTCTCGATATAAATTGACGAATTTGATTATAAATTAATGGATCGTTAAGAGAAAATAGGATAAACGAATCCCTCTGTCGATCGATCTAATCAAAGAGGGGAAGAGATATAATTAAAAAGGAGAACCCGTTTCAAACTTTGTGTCGCTATATTAATTAAAACCGATAGCTTCCTGTGCAGCTTTTTCATTTGTAGAAAATATTAATTAATTCCTTTTCCCTTAATTAATTACTGTATTCAAACTGTATCAATCGATTAACAACCACACGTATATAATAATTTCAAAACTATCAATTTGATCAAATTAAAAAAACTCGCTCAACTCGCTTCAACCATCTGCGCACAGTTTTTCGAATAAATAAGGTACAATTTCTCTCGAATTCTCTTCATCTCGCATTTTTGCTCCCAGCTTTCTAGGCATGTCACCTCGCATCTTTTCTTCCTTCCTCGCAATCTTAGAAAAGGAGGATTCATTACGCGCATCGACGCAACAATATGGCTCGATCGGGTGGCCGGTCGTTTGCCCCTATTTCCGAGTGAAATCCAAACAGTGTAGAGATCCACGATCCTTAAATGGCGTTTGATCCGCTTCTCTCGGTTTGTTGCAGCAGCTCAGCGCCGCGGTGTCTAATTGCGATGAAAGCGATGATGAAGTGGACACCCGGCTCGGCGAATTACAAGCAACGAGGTCGAAGCTGAGTGCTCGAATCTTGGTTAAGTTTAAGCGAATGAAATTTGTGGAATATCGTGGGATTGTAAAAAAATTGGGGGAGAGTTCGATCACTTGAATTGATATTTTACTTAAGATTTAATAATTTTGAATAATTAGAGGTGATATAGGCAAGTTATCGATTGGTTCTTGTGTATCTCAGAGATTTTTAATATTGTATTATAATTTTGAATGATCAAACTCGCGTTACAAACTCGCTTTGCCTAAGAGAGGATGTGGATTACATCTTTTTAAGAGCTGATAATTTCTGGGGATGATCGTTGAAGAAGAATTTTCGAAATAGAGATGTGTCATATTTTGTTTCAGATTCGAAAGGAGTTTCTCTTTTAAACCGATACTCATTCACTTTCCTAAAGGAGAAACTTTATCCATTTAATAAAACGGCGAAAATTCGAGCTCAGTTTTGTTTAAAAGTTAATAATAAATAGATATACAATATGTATATATATATCTCGGAAGTATGGGCATTTAGATATCGATCTGAATTTCCTGTTTCTTTTTTTCTATGCTCAGAAATTACGTCTAATTCTATCCTTTCTACACCATTACACAGCTGAAACATGATGCGGACGAGGGCAAAAATAAAAGGATAAGAAAGAAGAATTAATTTCATCCTTTTCCCCGAGCACAACATCACGAATATTCTTTATTCTATATTCTATATCGCCTTGGTAATTTCTCTATATTTATCACATTGTAATAAACCGAACCTCGCATAAACGAACCGATCACGGAGGGATCGATAACGATCGATCACACCTGCTTTGCATAAAAAATAAAATAAAAAAAAAAGGAAAAATTGGCGAAAGTGTGATTTCGAAGCTACAAATTATTCCCAATCTTCTGCAATCAAATACTTTTCGAAAAACTTCCTTCCCATTTCTACCTATACCGTGAAATCCAAGATGCATTGCTTCACTCTTTACAAGCCTCGTTGCTATATCATCGATCTCAAAAATATTTATCATCTCATAACAAAAACCTTCATATTTTGTTCATTAATAAAGAAAATCGAACTTATAATTTATTCCAAGTTATAAGTTATTTTATAAGTTTATAAATTTATTTATAAGTTATCCAACAATTAGAGAAAATTTCTTTCCCTAAAACTTCTTCCTAATATATCTAGATCCTAATAAATCAATTCAACCCAAACCCCCGAAGCTCAAATATTCTCCACGAATCTCCTGATCGAAACAACAATGCAGATCCAAATTCCTATTCATACTAACAATAATAATAAAAAAAAAGAAAAATAGATCATCAAGAAAGCCTCGTTATCGTCCATCTATTTTCCAGTCAGGGGATTGGCGGTAGAGATAGCATCGTTATCCCGGCATCGTGACCAATTTTATTCGTCGCAAAAGTAGCCGACATGGAAATCGATCATGGACACCGGATCCTTTTTTTCTTTTTTTTTTTTTTTTTTTTTTATTAAACGGGTAAACATCGAGATCGGGCATCGTCCGTATTAGCCGCAACGAAAATTACCCTGGATACTTTGCCGAGCCGCGCCTCTCTCGCCACGAGATCGCCCAATGATCCGTCCGCCGACGGTTATTGCTTTTTCGCGAAATTGTTATTATTAGACGATACCGATCTCTTCTGTAAAAGTGGCACTTTCTAGGCCGTCCTCGAGAAGGATTCATCCTACGTGAGGAGAAATCGATTGTACGAGGGGCTCGATAGTAATTAGAGGATTGGCGCAGGTGGACGCGTTAACGAGGAAACCGATCGTTCAGAATGGGATGGTGTTTTCGATACGGTTTTTGAGCAGACATCCGAGACCGTTCGGATGGTGGAATGATAGGAAGGAATATAATTTTCGATCACGTTGTCTTTCGATATTTTTCGATCGACGATATATTTTGAAAGTTTAGTTTCGAAGAGAATTTGTAGATATTTAATTTTTTAAATATAAGATTATTATGATGATTTTATTCATAAGTGACGTTTTACGGATGATAAGTTAAATTTTTAAAAAAGATTAATTAACAAAGCATAGAGAATAAAAGTAATTAATGGTGAGTTATTTTTCACGAGTTTTCATTCTGAAATTGTTGATCATCGCGAATTACGAGTTTCCAATGAAAATACGAATTAACCTGAAAAGAAAACCGGGTGTGTACCGTTGCACGGATGGAAATCAAAGCGTGCACGATGAATCTTCCATTTGACGAATCTCGAAGAGAGAGAAAAAAAAAGAGGGGGGGATACAAGTTTTTAGCAATAAAAGTTGATCGAGCATGACGATTTAACGATCGATGAAGCCAATTTAATAGTAGAATAACGAAAGGCCCAGGTGCGAACGATTAAAGTGAAAATGCCAGCCGGCTTCCAATTTTCTATTTTATTTCAAGCCTGACAGAAGACTGGCGCGTGTGGCGGATATTTAATAAACGTTCCGTTTCTTCGAGGTGCAATTAGTAGCCGATCGAAAAAGGTAGGGCGATAATTACGTGGATCGTAAATTCTCGGTTAAATTAGTCAGGGCAACATGCGTATAGATTTTACGATGCACTTTGCAATCGACGCTGGTGGCGTTCCTTAAGTAATATTATTTGTATACCAATTCGAGATTTATGAACGTGTGGTGTGGTGTAATTAAAAAGGTCATTACGTTCCTTTGGGAAAATTAAAAATGAAATTGAAAGTGTACAGGTTACCATAGAAAATCGAAATCCATCTAATATCCGATTCCGCTAGGGGAAAACTACGATGATTTTAACGATGGTTTTAACTCGTTATTGCTGGCCAGTTATCTAGTTACTCGCTTTCTTAAGCGATATTCGTTATGTTACGTTATCGAGATTTATGAATGCTAACTTTGACGTGCGGTGTAATTAAAAAGGAAATTACGTTTCTTTCTAGGGGATATTAAAAGCGGTGTGAAATTGAAAGCGCGGGAGATCAGCGTTTATGGAAAATGGAAAATTATTATCGATCTCGCTTCTTTCGAGGAAATATGTTTGTGTATTGTATTTTCTTCTTTGAATTTTTTTCTTTTTTTTAATATCTTGTGACACTTGTCACAAATCGTTAATAGAAATAGAAGATGATCCCGGAGGGTTACACATAGGAGGATTCGTAATAACGAAACGAGCGAAGAGGATGATGCAAATATTACATTCCTACGCGTTCAGGAAATATGTACAGGATGAAAGATAAAGTAATCAGATAGTACAAAGTACAAGAAGAAAGTAATTCCATGAAATTGCTAATTTTGAAAAAAATACGCAATTTAGAGATTGAATGAAGAAAATTGAGAAAGAAGACGAAAGGGATGATTGAAACGTAGGCAACTAATAATATGTAATAATACATACATTACATATCGATGATTCACGTGAAATTTGATTATATAACACATACCATTTTGTCCATTCGAAAAATATACGATTATTCCTCCTGCAGTAAGATTTTGACGAAAAATATCGAAAAAAATTTCTCGTTTTAAATTAAAAATAAAATTTATGAAATGGATGTAACGGATGAATCGAGTTACTGACATTTTAGAATATGACTAGTGAAAGAGGGAATGACGATACTTTCCTTATATCACAAATCCGAGCTTATATTTTTCAATATTATTCATTTTTAAATCGATCTGAAACGATTTGTAATTTTGACATTTGGCCGAATTTACGATTCACTTGAGCTCGCTTTCAGATTTAATACTGTAGGTGCGTAGGTTGTAATAATTCACACGTCAAACGTCAAGTTAATCTCACGTGATGTATCAATGTAAAATATGTACAAAGTAATGATAGCTGTCGATGTTGGGGTACTTAGCATTTACCTACGCAACCATCACTTATATATTATTATATATCGCGGGAATTATCTATGATCTTCCTCCGTGTTTCAAGTTTCAAATAACGAAAGTAATCGAAATGTGTAACGGGAAAATTCGGATAGAAATATTAAAATTATAATCACATTTTATATACATAAATATAAATTGGCCAATTTTTATATTTCTTGTTCTAAAATTTATCTTTGGAAAAGTACGATCTCTTTCTTAATTGGTTAAAACTGAGAGAGAGAGAGAGAGAGAAAGAGAGTTTATCGCGTTTATAAAAATACTAAGATTTAATTGAACTTTCGGGAAATCAATCGAACGCTTTCGTTTCAATTAAGATCTCTCGTTAACCCATTAAAAATTAAATAATCCATACTCCATTAATGCCCATCTCTTGTTCGAATCAACGTGTTCCAATCAAACCTTGAAATCTCCATTAAATCTTAATTTTCACGGATCATATTCAGAACAACATCGCAGCCATAAAACAATCGGATGATCACGATCGATTAATATGAAAAACGGTGTAATAAAATTATTTATCACAGAGTATGTACAGTATCTGATAAAAAAAACTTTCCTTTTCGAAATTCACTTCGATCAAATTAAATTTCTAACGTACATATTCTTTCATACTAAATTTCTATCGAGAAAGAGAGATGGAGACGTAGATGGCGCTGATCTGCAATCGTCTCTGTCCTACTGCAGCGCCATCTCTCTCTCCATCTCTCTCCATCCAACCCAATAACCTATACGCCCTCTTTCCCTTTTGATCGATCCTTCAAACTCGTCTTATTTTATCAAACCCCCTTCTATTTATATTTTCTACCATCAAACAGCATCCATATAATTTCATCGCAAGCGAAATCGTTCCATTTTAACGCGTTCATTCATCATCATCCCGCGCGTACACACACTTTCACACGCAAATCCCCGTCGAACACGATCTTCATCTATTCTTCATTTGCTAACGCGCGCGCGTCACGGTTCATCGAGCTTCGTTATCACGCCTCTCCGCGCCATTTGACGCGTGTTTTCAAACAGCTGGAATCCCGCGATGGGATCGACGAGGCTTTGGCAAAGGGTGTGCAACGTTTGTAATTGGTGGCGGCGTGACGGTGAAACGATTTATCGATACCGCGGACCCACCCGTGCCCGAGAACAAAGCAATAATATATCAGGATAGCCCGTTACGCGCGCATCGTGTACCGTTATCAAGGACAATTACGTGGCCAGATAGTGGATAGATGTATATACATATATACAGGATGTTTCATAAAGTACAGGCTTAAAGGTTTGTGAATAGCATTAGTCTTTCTCGATGACTTGGTTATTCGTAAATGATGAATACTTACAATCAATTTTGTATTTTTCTTTATTATTCGAAATGTTTCGAAAAATATTATCTTAAGAAAAAGGAAGATATTAATTGTATCCAATTCTTTAAAGTAATTAAATCATCTTACGTAATTTTAATCGAGAAGAAAGAAGAGAGCTGAGGAATGAAATGGAGTTTAATTTTAAGAAAAATTTTCGAATTGAAAAAGGAGAAGAAGATGGCAAGGAACTCTGCGAAATTGCGTACGTTGGGAGGCCAGGTTATGAAACAGCCTGTACGTACGTATCTGAAATGAAACGATCGCTTTCGAGGGAAGATCTCGAGCTCGGTGACCTTTCGGTGCGCGCGTTCGGTATAAGAGGCATGTAATTTTCTCGCGGGCTCGTTTTGTTGCTAATTCAACGGTTAGCGGGCCGAGATTAGCCGATCGATCGTGCCTGCTACACGATCTCCGCATCCGTGGATACGATTTCTCGACATCGATGTGGCCCCCGTACCGATTTTTCCACGCGTACCCGGTGTCTAATTGCTAGGGATAAGATCGGCCTCGGGCGATGCGCAGGATGAAAATGGTAATGGCGACCGCGTCGAATTGGGTAAAGGTCTCTATAATATCATTTCACTGTTCGTTTCTCGAATTTTTTTTATCCACTTCTTCTGTAACCGATCGTTCATTCAAAATTATGGACATCGCCTGTGTTTTTTTTATTTATCGCTGAAATTTTTTTGGGTTAAAAATTGATACAATGTATTTGGATCATGGTTTAATTTAAGATCTGTTATTAATTACCACGTGTTAGTGAAATTTATAAATTCCAAACACACGTTGCTCGAGTATTAGCCGAAGTAATTCGCGATGAAGTTTGTTGAAATTATTCAGGATAGATTTATAGAAAGTGGGTTGGGTTGAATTAACTTGGTTGCAAATGAGGGTCATTCGTCATCGGCGCAAGAATTGCCGCTAAGCAGTTTTGATTGGTAATTATGAGTTTTGATGAGTTGCGACTTTTCCTTTTCTGGAATTTTCATCGTTCGTGCACTCGTAAGTATCGTTTAATCAAAAGAATTCAATCTCGCTTCTTAATCTTTGATTCATTTTCAACGAGTGCGTCCACGCAATTCAAATTTCAAAGAAGCAAGTATCACAACCATTTCCTCTCCGCGCTCTTTTCTACCCAACAAATGGCTCTTAGTACCACTTTTCCACTCTGAATTAATCCACTCTTCCATTTCGATCCAATTACTCGTCTCAAATATCCCTGGCCTTTCCTCTATCCCCTAATCATTCGTTAAATAATAATAATAAAACAGAAATTACGAATCCCTCTTCTGGAACAATCACGATCCTCTTCATGATCCATCCGTAAAACGATCCACGCTGGTTTCGATATCAACGCGGGACCACGCAACGCGTTTCTGCTTTCCTTCCGGATAATTAACGTCCTCGTTATCGAAATCGTTCCTTCCTCGTTATCGCAGCTTAAAACCCCATTAAACCGAGGGGGGAAGGGGAGCACACGCTCGGCTCGTAATGAACGCAGAAAAACAGCTTTTCAGAGCGTAAATAAGCGTGTTCAATCAAAGAGACATTAGAACGGTACCGAAGCGTGGATGGAGGAACGTCTCTCGAACGAGATCATCGTCGACAGCCGTGCACAGGTGGACTAAAATGGCCGATGTTAGATGGCTGTTAGTTGGCCGAGCCTCAAGGTCGTTATTGCTACACGCTTTATGAAGAATTATGGGCGGTGTTGTTGGCAATCGTGGGGAAATGGGATCGCGAGTTTTACTCGAGTTGTGGGACTAAATGGAGATCGAGAACGTAGAAAGAATATTTTTGAGATTAATTTGCATAAATAATGTATATGGTAAAGAATATTATCGAGGAAAATGGGGAAATAATGTTAAATTTTTCTTTGAAATAATTAAAATTACAATATATTCTTATCACGTATGATATATGATATTTATTGTCAGATGTAATAATTATTAAACGTGTGATTCATTATATAATTGGATGCATATACATAAAAGATTAGAAGGAAAAGAAGAATCAATTAATTGTACGATTTAATCTTTACACTTGTAGAATTTATAATATTTATAATATCGTGTTTTAGAAAAATCTTTTCGATAATTGGTAACAGTACATATTATATTAGATATTTATTGTAGAGTTTAGAGTACAAGGAGTTCTACGTCTTCTCCTCGCTTGGCAAGTAAGCAGAGCAAAGAAAAAAAATTCCCCACAATGCGCTATAAAGCCTCACAATGCTGCAATCGTGGTACAAAATTGGCGCCAATTTCTAACTTCCTCTTTCGGAATCGTGCTCCAATGCCCCGCATATATCTCTGTATATATTCGTAAGGAACCCAACACACGACCTTTTGACGCAATCGCTCGAAGGCAGAAAAATATTAATACAAGCATTAGAAAGTTCCGTGTGCTCGTCGTCCGTGCGCGCAAATGCACAACGCCGCGCCGTTTCAGAATTCTGCAACCGATCCAAGTCCGTGCTCGCTCCACCATATTTCGAATTCTCTGGGACGCGGTTTAATTCTAAACGCGCATACCCTCGCGTGTTTTCTTCAATTTTAAGAACGAGCGGATGCATTGAATCAACTTTGCAACGAATGCGATAAATTTCTGCTCAATGCTGTTGGTCTAAATTATCTTTTCCTAAGGTTAAATGATCTTAAATTAAATACAGGAAATTGTGCGCAATTATCACGAAAATTGAGGGAAATTGAGGTGTTCGTGAATAGAAATAAATCGTTTTAATTCCTCGAGTAACGTCAAATAAACTTTTCTTTTAAATAATTAAAATTACAATATATTCTTGTTATGTATGATATTTGATATTTATTATAATTATTTTGATTACTGATAATCGTTATAGAAATTCGAAATTTTTTATAATTAATAACAATTGTTGAAATTGTTTTGACGAATAATTAATTATACATCGATAAATGATAATTTATCTTTGTAACTTTTATGAATAATATTTTTTGAGGATTTTTTTGAATACATAATATTCAAGCTATTAAGTTATTATCTAATAAAAATTATAAGAAATATTATATAAATTTATTGACATTAAAAAATTTTATTGATTGTATATAATTTTATCTATTCTATTCATGATTTTTTCACAAACAGTTAGATACTGTTTTATTTTATATATATAACCAATCATTCTGAATTTCCTTCTACCTGAAAAAAATTTCAAAACAGTGAGAAAGAAGAAGAATAATCAAACTGATCATGTTCAAAGTTCTACAAGATTTTAATTGTATCAGATATTCTCTAAATATTAAAATTTAAATAAATTGGCTTTATTATCTCTTATAAAAATATTTTGCCAAAATTGTGCACAATAAATAAATTGGATGAATTTATCGAATCTAAAAGCAATTAAAAGAACTTCTTCAAATAAATTATTTCCATTTAAATTCGATATCCCAATATGTTTTAATATTGAAAAAAAAAAAGCGTATTAATCCTTTCGTTCCTCTCCCATTAATTATATAAATAGTTTTCAACAATCAAAATGCGCCCATAATTAAGCAGACACGACAGCTACAATCGAAAAACCTGTGTATCTGAATGGTTCAAACCTGGTTCGCAACTTTACAGTGATTAACACGCGATTCTGAAACGACAAATTTTCAAAGTGAAGACCAGTGGCAATTCGAGCGTCACTTTGTAGGATCTTAAATGGAAACGTGAGAGATTAAATTTTATGGAAACGAGGCACTCCAGATAAAGATCACACAACAAGCTTTTGCTTTAAAGTATTCCGAAATAGTATTCGATCATCAAAAAAAAAAAAAAAATAAATAAATAAACGAGGAATATATAAATGAAAACATTTGTTATTTTTTACCAAGTTTAGAATAATATAAATAAATCACGATTTGGTTTATTTATCTTATGTGCAAACCTTTATTTATTGATGAGACGACTTTTGATACATGCAAAGTCAATCTTTTGACAATTAAAAAGCTAACTAAGTACTAAAGTAAGAATTCTTACATTTTACAAATATCAATTTTAAAATAAAATTTGTTACAAATCATAAATACTGAATAATATTTAATTGTAATAAATTTCAATTCGATAAAATAATAATTCACAATAATCTAAAAATCTTTCGAGCCAACAGATTCCAAAATCCTTCCAAAATCTGACAAATAATAGAACCAACTGTCTAATTATCGAAAAAAGAAAAAAAAAATATCGCATCTCTTTTTCCTCGCGTCACGGGATGAAGGAAAGCAGAAATTCCAGGTGCGATACCGGCGATCTCTCGATTATCGCGGTCGTTCGATATCGTGGATCCACTGGTCGACGATATTTCGTTCCCAGCCACGTTCCGTTATAGCCCGATACACTCGTATTCCTGGAATTACGACCGCGTGTTCGCGCGGCCGCCTCGAAATTGCGGGGTATCGATCAAAACCGAGCGGATATCTAATAGCGAGGATCGCACGTTTTCCTCGCTCCCTCTCTCTCCTCCACGACGGAGAAAATACGGCTAGGCTGGTGGTAAGGTCGACGGGAGAGATCTGGCGAGGTAGATCAACAGAGGGATGCGCAGAGGGCAAGGAAAAAGGAGTGAGGAGAGATTTGGAGGGATTCTATTATTAGGTCAGGGGATGAATTGTGAAGAATTCGTTGAGTTAAATATTTTGGTGAATTTTCTTGGTAATTTAGGGGATGAGGATTGTAGAGGTTAGGGGTTTGTGAAGAGATGATTGGAAATGAAATTTGTGGAAGGAGAATTTCTTTGGTAATTTAGGGGATTTAAGGGGATGATATATGTGTGAAGAGTTGAGGTAAAAATTGAATGAGGGAAACATAGTTCATATATGTAACTGTATAATAGAACTTATAGATTATTCTCACACCTAGGAACGATTTAATTAGATAGGGAAGCAGGTTTAATTTGAAGAAATTTAATCCATACTAAGAAAAAAAATTTCTGTAATGAAATTTAGATGAATGGAATTTTGTTAAATGAAGATAAGATAGAGTAATATGTTATAATAAGATACCTATTATTATTATTATTATTATTAGCAAATTGTGAGATAAGATTATTCAATATATTCCAATTAATTAAACCGGCGAATAAAAAAAGAAGAAGCAAAAATTATATTTAAAGAGAAAGTGATGGGAAGGAAAGAAAGAAAAAGAAAAAGAAAAAAATCTAAAAATCTCGAGTTAATTTGAAAAACTTGTCAGTACTAAATCATGTTTATGCAACGAGGTAAAATTGCTATTAACTTCGATGCATAAATTTCTCTAATTGATCGGAAAATTATTTAAAATTGCAAAGTGGGTCAAGTAATGTCATCCCACTAATGGATATATGAGTTATGATTTGAAGAAGAAGTTGCTCATTTCATTTTTAATTTAAAATACGTAATAAATAGCTTCTGCTTCATTGAGAAAGCTCGTCTCATTTTGGTTATTATATATATATAAAAAAAAAAAAAAATTATTTTATACACGCTCAATTTCACGATTCATATTTTACGATTGATACTTTAAAATTAAATTTCAAAATAAATATCCACGTCGTCTCTTCGTATAATCTCTTCATATCTTCTTCTACATTTTTCCTCACATGCAAAAAAAAAAAAAAAACGCTCGATAAATTATCGAATTACGCGATAATTATCTTCGATGTATAATGGAGACGATTTCGTGTTTCGTCAGGATGATTAATTTCTCTTTTAAATCAATTAAAAAAAAAAAAAAAAAAAGAAAAAAAGGCAAATTTCAAACGAACTGTATAAAATTTTCCGATACATCGATTGAAACATGTCGAAGCAACAATTTTATTATATTCTTTCAGGTTAAAGATCCCTATCCACACCACGTGCTGAATGTCATTGATGCATTTCTCGATTGCATACGCTTTCTCCGATCAATTCTCAACTTCAACTACTTAAATAATAAAGTAGTCCCTCAAGAAAAGTCGAAGTTGAAGTCTATACGAAAAAGAAGAAGAAGAAACAATTTTAGCCTATTATATTATTACATTTTTTCATGGTCAAATTCGTTTCGTGCCAACAAATTTTTGTACGGATAAAAATAATAATAAAAAAGAGAGGGAAATTTATATCCAAGTTAAATCAAACGTGCTATGCAATAATATCTCTAATATCTTCGAATTCCTTTGCAATTTCAACTTCAAGTCGTCCAATCCAACGACCCATCTTATTACACCGGATCATCATCCGCGACTAATCTACTGAATAAATCTCTTCGCGATACTTCGAAAGCGTGGAATGTGTTCAATCGTGTTTCATCGTGTTATAATCCTGCCTCAGCATCTTTGTATCGTCCAACATCTGTCAGAGCTTCGCAAATTCGTTTCAAGAATCACCGTGTTACGGTATTCTCGAACCTGTCTTCGAAAATATTTCTGTCAGACTGGATGGATAATGTTATGGCTGGCTCAGCATGATTGAAATTATTCGTCGAATTCCTCGTATTGTTCGAATATATTCCTGTTGCCGGTAGTTGGTGGCGGAAATTCACGATTAAATCTGTTACAAGATAGTGATTTTATCTTGTGGAAGATTTGATAAAATTTACGATTCTTCCTTCTCTTGTGGATAATAATTTGATTGTTAGAAAAATGGAAAAAGTTGCTCGAACAATAATTTGAAATGTAATAGATATACTTGAAAATCGACAGAAAATTTGCATAATTATTTAATTTTAATGCCAATCGCGAGCAGACACATTGGAATAACACTGGAGAACAGGATAAACACTTTGATCAACTCGAGGTAAATTATTCGTTTTGTATAAAAATGTGTTGCACGGTGTTGAAGATGATAGATATTTTTATTTATTTTATTTATTTATTTTTTTAAGGATAATTTTTAAAACACGAATCGTGTATATTTTAATATGGAAGAATTAATAAAATATTTGTTTGAAATATATTTCATTTCGGTCACCCGATATATATTCGAATACCTGCTTTCTTTTATAACCGAGCAAATTCAAATAGCTTCTAATAATGATTGCAATTTGAATACAAAGCCTAGATCGAATGTGTTCTTTCGATAAAAAGTGAGAACAGCGGCCTGAACAAGGTTTTATTTTATGCACGAGCATTCACACTGTAAATTAAACTGCTTATTAGCGAGGCACGATGATTATGATAATTTTTATTTAGAGAGGAAAAAAAATAAAAAGGAAAAAAGAAAGGAGAAAAGAAATTTACTTACAATTTTCCACGAAATTTGTATTATCAAATTTAATCATCTTTCGTTCCTTGTAGATTTATTACAAGTGAAATTAAATTTGACAACAATTGAACGATGTTGCATATATAATAAATTTGTGAAATGTTAGAAAAAGAATCGTGTTGTCAAAAAGTCAAACATATATCAAATATTGGAAAAGCATTCGTCTCGAGCAACACTTGTTGCGCGAACAACAAGTTGCTGCTACTTCGATATATATATATATGTAAAAGTTTGCAAATTAATTTATGCTCTATCATGCTGACAAACGGAATTCTTGGTTGGCATAATGTGTTACATAAATATTCTATCGAGAATTACGTATAAAGTGGCGAAAGTTGCGCGAAAGAAAATATTTCCTACCTTATAACCGTGTAGATTATCACGTGCAACTATGATTTATTCCACACCCCCGTATGAATAAGTAATTCCTACTTTTCACAATTAAATTGCTTGTTGTTCGTTCGTTAATGGCATCATGTCATAGCGAACAAGTATGACTAACAAGAAAATTCTACAAGTATATTATAATACTTGCACTTGTTCGCCTACTAAATTCCTAGCCAACCTATATTGCACGTTAAATTTTAATCTGCAATATTGCAAGTTTTATTTAAAATAAAAACATATATATATCACGTTACGTTATTTCTATTAATAAAAATATTATACTACATTTAATTCAATAAATATAATATAAAAAATGTATGATATTGGAAAGAAAAGACTGTTGTATAAAATATTAAATGAAATTTTGCAACTATATAAAAAATTAATAATAAATCTGATTCATAAAATAAATAAAAACTTAATAAATTTATTGATACAAAAACTAATAAAGAAATTATTAACATCGAATTTAATTAAGAAACAATTTATTCTATTATTATTTAAAGAATCCAAAAATTTATAAAGTTGATATAATCGTAACATTATTTTAAAAGCAATATAGGAAACATTGTATTTCTAACAATTCTCAACAATGAAATTCAAAATATAGAATAAAAAATCATTTCGATCGAATAACGAAACGATTTAAAAAAGGAATTATTAATTTATAATTATTTAAAAATCTAGCTTGATAAACCCTAATTTATAATCCGTCAAAAATATTCCAACCTAATGCAACATTGTTCCCAAACCTTTACCACTTAGAAAATTCCTATAACTTCCCTAGAACGTAAATATCCCCTACATATCGATGCAATTAAATCACCTTCTTCTCACGGCATTTCTCCATCCAATTTTAAGTAGCCAATCGCGCTTTTCGAGCAAACTCCATTTCTCAGAACAAATATTGCTACATATTTTTATTCATTGTCACGTACAAGCCTTGAAAGAATCTTTAGAAGAGGGAAGAGCTAATCCTATTAAATTATTCTGTGTTCAACACGAGAAGAAAATTCATAAAGTACTAGGCTTAAAGGTTTGTAAGGTTTGTGAATAGCATTAGTTCCATTTTTATCTTTCTTGATGACTTGGTGATTCGTAAATGATGAATATTTATAATTTTGTATTTTATTATTCAAATCGAAGTAACTGTCTCGAAAAATATTATTTTAAAAAAGAAAAGAAAGATATTGATTCTATCCAATTCTTTAAGCTAATTGATATAAAGATGTTAAGAAAAATCGAGACGGAAGAAAGCTCAGGAATGGAGTTTAATTTTAAAAAGCAAAAACTTTGCTAGTTTTTTCGAATGGAAGAAGAAAATTCATGGAAATTTTCTCAGATGGTGTCACGATCGAATAATTGAATGAAGAAAAGAGTAGAAACAAACGATTGGAATAATAAACGTGTGAAAATAATAGCGAAAAAAAGGTTCCTATACTTGCTTTCAAATCCGCGATGTTTGAATAATATACTCGCCTCGTATAATATACGCGCGTGATCCTCGAATATTATACGTTTCGACGGTGTTTAAATAATGATTTTTAACCGCGCCACCCTGTATACGAGCGAGCGTTAAAAAACGCGCGAGCCAGGATAAATATATTAACCCGTGTCTGAACGCGGCGCGTTGCATTCGCACAGAGAGATATCGCTATCTTTCGCGAAGCCAAAGCCTTCCACGGATACGAATATATTTAGCCCGTCTCCACTCGGCCCGATCGTAATATTCCATCGTTCGAGCCGATTCAACCGCTCGAATATTCATGAGAGCGTGGCCCGACGACTCCTCCATTTTTGACGCTCCCTTCGACGTAAGAATGTCTTCAAGTGAAACGACAGTAGCAAACGTGTAAAATATAACATGGATCTATCCTCCATCTATTATAAGAAAAATTGGAACAAGAAAACTTTTAGAAAATCGATAGTTTGAAGAATAAAAATCTTCGATCTGAAATCTCATTTCAGAAAATTATTTATTTATCACGTTGAAACTCGACACTGGTTAACAAAGTGAAACTAAACACGGGACAGGGTGCACGAGCCTCGAATTGACGTGTGTAATGAGCCTGTAAGAAAGTTTTGTTATTTTTCACTGGACGTACATACATATATACCGACGGGGACGTTCGTGGTTGATTAAATCTGCGGCCGAGATCAAGGAGGGTTCCGTGTCCGGCTTGATTATCGAGAGAAATCTGCGAAACTCTGTTGCACGCGCGTGTAATTGGTTCGAGCGGCGTTATGTTAAGAGCGAAGCTCGTTTTTCGACGTTAAATCACTTCCTCCTCGCTCATCTTTCATCTCCTGTATTCTGTATATTCGAACGCCACACTCTTGTCCTTTATTCTTATTCTTTTTTCGGCCAAAAATTTGCGAGATATTTAGAATAGATAGAAAAGTAAATTTTTCTTATTCTATATCCTGTTTGGAAAAATTCACAAGCATACCATTTCTTTATATTTATTCTCTTTTTAAAAGGTGCAGGTTTTAAGATAGGATTTTAATAACAAGTATCGCCATCTTTTGTCACCACTTCGAACTACATTTTTAAAGTCGAAACTTATCTATCTCGTCGTTAATCCTAAAAACAATGTTCAAGTTAAAAATCTATTCAACGCAAATAAAATGTCGTTCACTCGTTGAATAACCCTTTAACATCGAATACGACGATCCATCGAGTTCTTCAAACAGAAGAACGGGAAATCAACGTTTCACCAGCGTTCATAACCAACGCGCCTTTTTTCCCCTCTTCTTCTTCCCTTCTTTTCTTTCCTTTTTCTCTTTTTTCTTTCACAAGAAAGCCGAGGATATTTCTTCGTCAGTCCACTCCGTTTCCTAACCCGGTCACTTCGATAGTCATGTAAATGATGAGGTAATTTCAATGCCTGATACATCATGCCATAGTTGCACCACATTTGCTGGCGCGCACGTAACCACGTATTGTCCACGTCTGCATCTTTATCTTCGTGGCATGGCAATTTGACAAGCGGAAAGAATACATTTGTTATTGCGCAACACCTTTTTCTATTTTTCTTCTTCTCCGGGAGATCCGGGATTGGACTTCTTTTCGATAGAAAAGAACAGGAAGAATAATTTTCTTGTCGATCGTTTGTCGAATTTTCTTTTCCAATTTTTCCTCTGACAGACTGTTAAAATATAATTAGATTAAGAATCGAGAGGAAAGAGCCATTCTTTTGACAATTAAAAATAAACAATGTGTATTATTTTCTTTCAAAAAAAATATATCAAGATTCTTCGATAACTTGAATCCAAGGTTTCTATAAAGTAATATAAAATGCGTGCGCGACCAAATAACCTGTTCCTTTCCGCTGAACTTTGAACGGAAGTCGAATGAAGAAAGGGGGGAAGAGGAGGAGGCACGAATTCGATCGATGAGGAAGATCGAGGATAAGTGCGAGGTCGTGCAAGATTGCCGGGGACTGATCAAGCCTCGTTCAACTCAGATCAACTCCGTAGATAAATTTGTATAAAGTGATCAGATAAATAAGGGGGATAAGCGTGATTAAACAGAACAGGCGGATGAATGAAGACGACGATCCGAGTGACGAACGAGTGAATATTTTTATTCGAGTCAACATTGATTTATCAGAAATATATCTTCACTTGTTTCGAGTAATTGAATAAAATCCGAAACAAATCAATTTCACTGGTCTCTGCCATCTTTTATTTCTTTGTCGAAATTTTTTGATTTTATTCCAAAAGTTGAAGTTAATTGAATCTCGTTCGAAAGATTATGCGTAATGAAAGATTAACGCGTGTTCCTCGAAATAGATAGATTTTTAAGTCTAAGCTTTTTAATATTTCATAAATAATTTAATTTTGATATTAAATTAAAATTAAAAATTTAAATTGAAAGATGTCATTAAAGAAAAGATATTTTGAATAATATAGATAATGTTATAATATATTTTATATATTATTTAATTATATTTTAATTTGAATTTTTAAATAAATAATCTAAAATTAAATAAAATGATTTAATTTAAAAATTTAAGTTATTTTATTTAAATAATAATTTAGTTAATTTTATAAAATTTGTTTTGTTTAATATTTATTTTAAAATGTTTTTATTTAATTTAATTTTATTCTAATTTATTTGATGTTATTCGCATTCTTTTTTCAAATTTACAACACGAAACTGTCGATACATGAAAAGAGTCTCTCTCCGAATTTTTCATCCAATTTTTGCAATTGGGATAACAATGTTGATAATAAACACGAATGCCGAAAATAAGGCGAGTATATAAAACGAGCATGGATAGGATAAAACCGCG
The DNA here is from genome assembly GCF_003254395.2 of Apis mellifera. Taxonomy (NCBI): domain Eukaryota; kingdom Metazoa; phylum Arthropoda; class Insecta; order Hymenoptera; family Apidae; genus Apis; species Apis mellifera. Next base: position 5,038,794 of record NC_037647.1, read on the forward strand.
ACGACAGTTAATGCGTTTCGTTTTTATCTCGACACGGAATCTTGGACACTTTAATCATCAACAAAGCAACAGGCGGCAACGGAAGAGGGAGACGTGATGGTAGGAGCGAGCCATGGGAGTGTCTGATATGATTTATTCGCTCGGCGCGCTTTTATTTTTGGTGCGCGATCGTCGCGCGGATAAGGTAAGCTGCTAGGCATCGATCAATCGAACAAAACAGAAGGGGGGGAGAGAGAGAGAGAGAGAAAAATAAGAGAATAAAATAAAATAAAATAGAATAAAAAGCAGAGATACGGTGTTTAATGAAGGCGAGGATGGATATACTTGGATCAACGCATGAATGGGTATCCAGTTTGAACGTTTTAATGGAGGAATACTTGGACGATTGGGAATATGTATCAAGTTATTCTATCAAGTTTTTGTTTTTGTTTCGTGGAAAAATTCTAGCCTTTTCTTTTTTAATTAGAAAGTTTGCCTGAATGAAATTCTTCGTGATCTTTCAGAGAGATCTTTTGTCGTTCAAGGAATGGGAAGAAGAAGATATGGATATTAAAAATAAATAAAAAGCAATAAACGCTGATAATTCGAACTTAAATTGTATCAATAATTCAAACGCAAATTTTCCCTTAAAAATCTGAAAAATTTCGTTTTCGTCCAACTACGAGGAACCATAAATCACACGGTAAACGAAATCAGTCGCGGTATTTCACGATTGCGGCTCGCATAATCGTAAATTTTCGATTCTGCCATTTTGTTTCCATCTCCACAAAGTGGCACAACAACCACGACTAATGCGGTCTGACCACAGCCATCAATCTCCGCGTGTTCAAAACATGATCGCGTAAACCTATGAGCAAACTATAGGGGACGAACATTAGGTTTCTTTCACACGATAATGACCAAAAAACAAATATCGATCCTCGTTACGTTAAGATACGATCGAGAAAGAGTGGAATATTTTTACAAAGAAAATTCGAAAAGATAAGAAAATCTTTTTACGATTGATTGGAGTATTAAGTTTGTCAAGAAGAAATTAAAAAAAATGTAATTTTTAATTCACTGTAAGAAAATCTTCAGATAAAATGATATTTTATAAGAAATAAAAAAATACTGAAACTTTGAGAAGAGTTGATTTCATTTAAAAAAAAAAATTATACATAATCTGTTTACAAAATCTCATTAAAATCACGATTTTTGCTTGGATACCTTTTCGAATTCTTATCGTATCTGTGATAAATACTTGCACTGCTGTGTGAAAGATGCTTTAGAGAGAAGGAAGCAAGATTTCATTTGCCTTGTCAATTCGAAACGTTTGTCCTGAGACAGGCGAGCTGCAATTATATTTCCTCACAGACTTTGTCCAAAGAAAGATTCCTCCTCGATGCAACGCGAGTATTCGACGTTGAGACGAAATAAATACGAAAAAGGTAAAGATCGATTTTCTCGATAAAATAATTCTCCTCCAACGAATTATACTTATTCTTACTCATAATATGTGTAATATGTATAATAAAATAAGTTTGAAGAATTATTTGTTTTTCATTTCCCCAACTTCTTTCTGCAATCTTTCCTCTCGAATCGAAAATCTACAAATCTATAAATTATTTCGTCGAATCAGGAGCCGTCACAATCTATATATATTCTCGTTTGATCAAACGGTGGATCGACTTGTCGATTTCAATTAGCACGAGCTAACTTATCGAGTGTCTTTCTCGCTGTCGTTTAAACGACCAGTTGCAAAACGTTTGCCTCCGATTGTCACTAATAAGCTTCCCTCGGGTGAAATGTCGCCGATTATCTCGTCGATCTGTGTATTTTCAATCCCCGTGGATTAATTAGAGTGACCGAGTGAAATTTTGAATTCGTTGACAGGATTTCACTATTAAGAATTTTAAAAATAACAAAAAAAAAAAAAAAAAACAGATAGTATTTTTGTATAACTCTTCGATAGAAAGAGTTTTTATTTTATATCAATCAATTCGTGGTCGAATATCTTTCGAAGAAGAAATTTGGATTTTAAGAAAAAAAGACTGACATAGAAAATATAGAAAAATGTCGATTGAAGCTTATTTATTAAATCACAAGAAACTGAAGTAAACTATTAGATAAAGAGAAACGTAAGTTCGTTAGAGAGGACTCCGAGACTCTCCATCACAACGCCATCTCGTTTCTAAACATTTAATTAAACGTCCAGATAAGTAGTTGGAAGAAAATTTAATAGCGAAAATACACCGAGTGTATTTAATTCATTTTATAGCACTATAAAAGTTAATTCCGTGTGTAATATTTATTTAGATACGAGTCGAAAGAAAAAAAAAAGAGAAGCTACCGAATAAAATGACAGACAAGATATTATTATATTAGAAAAGAAATTTAACCGATTTAAAAACAGACCAAACGAATTAAAGATAAAAATTTCTTTTCGAAATAATGCGATTCGAAATTGATGGACAAAAACTGTTATATAGAATGGAATCGGTCTAAAAAAGAAAATCTACGAGCAATCATCGTTTTCGATCCGGTTCCAAAGCCACGCTTGCAAAGGTTAATGCAGTCGCGGGTAATAAACTCTATCCAGCGTTGGCTGGATCCAACAGCTCTTCTCTCTCTCGTTAGGGGTCGAAAAATCTCGAGAGCGTTTTATCGTTAATTGCAGCGCCTTAGAAAGCGCGCCTCTGAGACGGATGGAAGAAAGATCGGGAAGAGACGAGAGAAATCTGCCAGAGGGGCGTAAAAATCGGACGGAAGCCGAGGGTCGACGTTAATTTATGCTACCGTTTCAACGAACAAACTGTATTTATGACAAGCAATCGGGAATCACCGGCCAGTTTCTAGTTGGAAATTATTGAAACTCGAGTGAGGGGGGAGGAGGATACGTCGACGAGGATTTGAATCGAAATTTATCTCAAATGATAATTTAAATTATTCTAAAAATTATTCAACAAGCGAGTTTCGAATCGATGCCATTCACACGCTTCTTCAAATCGAAGATGAAGCGATTTTTCTTCTTCTCTTCCACGAATCGTTATTTAAACCCAACATTAATTTCTATATCGCGAAACTATCGATATCCGATGAAGATAATCCGAATGATTGACAGAGAAATGGTTATGTTTTTATGCAAGAGTGTATTACGTGCGCATCTTCAGCTAAACAGAAATTGGCAACGGGTTTCAGATTGGAATTCCATGGAAAAACAGTACATGAATTTCGTGTTGAAACTCTTATCTTCACTTAGAGTGAGAATGGTAAAATATAAATACGTCCTCGCACATTCGTCACATTAACCGATTTTACTTTATGATTACCGATGATATCGGAATAGGTTATTACACCTTGCTATATAATATCGAATTAAACTTACTTTCCATCTTAAAATTAATAACCTTTCCGACATCACATTTTTTTACGATCGTTGCAAATAAAATACGTGTTGTTTGCACAACAATTTTTCTGAAAGCATCAAACATCTTTATCCATTTTTTTTCAAAGATCCAAATTCAAATTCCGCCACATTTCGAGAAAAATGAATTTTGTGTCCAAGTTATCCTCCATGAATTCTCATCAGCGAGTTTTATTTATTTTTTCCCAAACAAGTGGATAACTCGTTTCGATCACATCGAATGATGCTTTGCAATCGTTCCAAATTGAAATTCCGCCACGTTTCGAGAAAAATTTTGCCTCCAAGTTATCCTTCATGGACTCTCATCACCTTTTATTTATTTTTTCCCAAACAAGTGGATAACTCGTTTCGAGAAAAATGAATTTTGCGTTCAAGTTATTCTCCATGGACTCTCATCGCCGAGTTTTATTTATTTTTTCCCAAACAAGTGGATAACTCGTTTCGATTACATCCAATGACGCTTTGCTTTCGTTCCTACCCACTTAACAGCAATTGTGACCACCCTCCACGGACAAAAACTCCTATGCTCTTCTAAAAAGTGTGCAAAAGGCGTGTTCAGCAATTGTTTTCCAACGCCTGCTTGTATCGGATATCACCGATATCGCCACGAATATATCTCACTACGCTTCTTAGACCGACAAAGACGGATCTCCAGTCCCGTAACCGTGACTCAACACAAAAGGAAAAAGGAGGGGGAGGGGAGGGGAGAAAAGAAGGAAAAGAGAAAAAAGGAACGAAGGAAATAAGGAACGGCGTAACACGCTGACAAGCGGAGAGGAAAAAGATTGACTGAGAGAGATTAACGGAAAAAAGAAGGAAGAAAAAGTTAGTACAACGTATTAGGTAAGAGAGAAAGAGAGAGGAAGATAAAGGAAGGAGACGGAGGAAATTAGAGGAGCAATCAGAGGAAACGAGATCGAGCAACACTGTGCAACAACTTATGATTCCCTCTGGCATTTACATGATCATGAGTAGTGAGACGTTAAACATAGGCGTATCTGTAGAAAATCGGTGTGGTGTTTCTATGTGTTTATATCGATCTCGAGATCGTCAATAGGATTCTACAGGATGTCGATATATTCGAGACATTGGAGGATCGATTTCTGAAACGAAATTTTTAATTAATTAATTAATTATTTATTTAAAGTAGCAAGTAATTTGAACTGGATGAATTAATCGATGAAAAATCGATTTACATTTACATGATCATGAGTAATGTAGGAAATCGTATCTGTAGAAAATCGGTATGGTGTTTCTATGTGTTTATATCGATAGGATTCTATAGGATGTTGATATATTCGAGACATTAAAACGAAATTTTTAATAAATGAAAATATTAATTAATTAATTATTTATTTATTTAAGAAGTAATTTGAATTGGAAGAATTAATCGATTTCCATGGCGGAATATTAATTGAAGAGAATCGATCTATTTGAGAAAATTTATTTTGCGAGAGAATTTGATTAAAAATCATTTACACTCTCACAAGATTACGATCATTCTACTGAACATTGCAGAAATATTTAGATAGAGTACGTAATATTAATTAATCGAAACACCACAATTCACTTTACAGAAGAATCGAATCCTCAATCACTTCGTTTCAATCTCGTTCCCACGTATGATACAATTTCTATCTATAAATCGCGATTATCGATATCCACTCAGTTGCACTCTTAGTGTATCGCTTTTTCACGTCACGCGAAACTCAGATTATCCTCGATCAGAAAACCGGGCACCACCCTTATATACGCAGGCTATTAGGAAACGCCATTAGCAACGATGAAACTCGACTGAACCAAACTCACATTCGAACTAAATTCCATTGTAAATATATTTCGATTCCTTTGTAAATATTTTGAAGAAATGAAAATATAGAATTTCAACCACGCTCGATATAAACACGAAACTTTTATAAACATACGTTCGAAAACGAAAACAATATTTCGAAATAGATGTAGATGTTTGAATAGCTTCGAATTCTTGTTAATAACTTTGTTAAAAATTTCCTGATTTTATATATTCTTCCTATTATCTTCAGAAAATCCTTCAGAAAAGGAATACTCTTCAAAGAATGGAGGATGTAATCATTATGCACTTCTTCGTATCAGAATTTTATTTAAATAAAAAAAGGAATATTTCTTTACGAATATATCACAACACTCTGTGCATTAAACTTGATCCAATCCAAGACACGTTAGTGCGTTCGCATTGGATCTAACTTGTAGCACAAGGTTGCCGAGCAAAAGCACCACGAGGAAAAAGTTAAATGGCTGACAGTAGGATTTCCGTTCGAAATCAGGCCGCTCTTTAACGATCGAATCTCGCGATTTTCACGCGGTATCCGCCGGCGTTTGCTGCGTGCTCTCTGTTACGCAACTACCGAGATTAATTGGAATAACGATCGGAGCTACTTTCCAGATGAACAGCTTGTTAAAGAACGCGAGGAAGATGGGAATTAAGACGTGTTTTTCTTCAATTTCTTATTCCTTTTTTAAACCCAAGTTCCGGAATTACGGACGATTCTTCTTTTTTCTATTCTCCTCCGATTATTGTTGAAGAATCATTAACAGACAATTTTGATTTTCGATAGTGGATCTCCAAATTTTATTTATAGAATGAAAAAAAAAAAAGATATTCTCGAGGATAAAAATTTCATTAAAAAAATTTTTGTAATTTCAACAATATGTTATACAAAATTTAATAATTGGAATTTTTCAATTATAATACAAATTGAAATGAATTCTTCAATAATTAATTTTCTTACATATCGGCAAGATTAACAATATGGTGGTATTTCTCCCCTCCATATTTTAAATGGCAGTCTTAAGTTAATAAATTTCATAGAAACTCGGTCAATTAACAGCCACGATGGAAAAATGTTACTAAAAGGTACGAATTAATAAACGATTAAAGGCTATTAGTAAACGTTTATTCCTTATTGTAACGAGAGACTATAATTTGAACCGTTTATTAAGAAACGTAATCAGCATCGAGCGAGTATTAAATGCACGATTTATCGACGTACACGTTGCTTTTAAAATACAGTAGCATTATTTCGGATCGATCTTGCTCAATTTTATCAACGATTAACGGTTTTTAAAAAGAACCAGTTTTCGAAGAATATTTCCATATTTTTGCAACAATTTTTCTTTCGATGCTTCAATGTTTCAATACGTAAAATGATTGAAAAAAGAATCACGAATTCACGCGAATTCCTGCAACTCGAAATTAATTCTCGAAAATGAAATCTCTCTCGCTCGAAAATAAATTAATCGATCGATAGATTAAAAAGGAAGAGAAGAAGGTAAAATAATCTCCTCCACTGTCGTTATGTCCCTATTCTTTAACGTGGCGCGCAGAAGACGAAGACACTCAATCTTACCATTCGAACGCACTCGATCTAAACATGGGTGCGTATTATTCAACGAGACAGACTTCATCCCAACGTAATTTCGTCCCGTGGGTTTCGTGTATGCTCGAGATCCACGTGAAAGCGTTGCAGGACAGTTGAATGAATCCGCTTGTCATTCGGCGCCTTTACAATAAATCTTGGTTTCATAATTGCTTTGCTTTGACACGTTCTCAACATCGAACAAGGATATTTATTGCCTCGAATGCGCGCGCTTCTTGCGCGTTTTCCTTTTCTCTCTCTCTCTCTCTTTCTCTCTCTCTCTTCTTCCTTTCTTTTTTTATGGAAACGATAATAGCCATTCAAGAGTTAAGTGATCGCTTTTAAATAACTTGAAGCGACAGGAAGGAAGAAAAATCGTGATAACGGTTAAAAGTGATCGCAACAGATCTCCATTTTGATTTCTAGATTTCGTTCATTTCTTGTTCTAGAAGCGTGCAATCAGAATGATTAAAAAAATCCGCCTCTTGCGCCATCTCATTTAATTCCATCTTCCTCTCCCGCTTCGTTACGATTTTCCTTTTTTTTTTTCGTCATCAATATCAAATTTTGTTCTCTTTATATATGCCTCCATCTTCTTTTTTCTATTTCATCGCGTTTCATTATTTTATATTATATTTTACGTCGCACTGCTTCATTTTATTCTTCGACAAATGTTATTATATTTTATACATCTCTTGATATAAATGTACTTGGTTACTTGGTTACAAAAAAAAAAAAAACGAGAGAACGATGCTGCTTGTGATTTTTTAATGACAAAAAAATTAAATTGTAACCTTTTTGTACATTTTAAATTTCTATTAGAATTAATTAATTTATAAATCAAGTAAAGCAATTACGCCATTGCTGGCACTTATATTTATCTTTACTTAAATTAATTTCCGAATAAAACTTTCATTTATTGTTTCAGAATCCTCTATTAATCATAATTTTAAATTGTATATATAATCAATTAATACAATTAATTTTAAAACCACGATACAATATCGGCGACGCGTGTGACATCTAGCGGCGATTGTGATATATCACAAAAGGCGATGCGATTTTATCAATTTCCAATCAATCGCCAACAGCACATTCATTCTTCTACTCGTCTCAATTTCTCTCAGTTCTCCATCCAATCTATCCCCTTCAATTTCTCCAATTCGCATAATTCGAAAGCCAAGCCAACTTGCATCCCCTTCTCGCCACACTCCTTCAAATCGTCCCATCCATTCTGTTCACCACCCTCCTCCCTTCCCTCCCCCTACAACTCGCCGATTCTCGAGGATTCTCCTCTATCAATTACGCAGTAGGTCGACGCCGCCGCCGCAACATTCATTACGGCTCTCGAGCCGCGTTTCGCAACGCGCGTGTCGCTCGATTTATGGACCGACCTCGGGCATCGAGACTCTCCGCGGGACAGGATTATCGCCGCCAACCATCTTGGACGGAGAGGAGGGTGACGAGGATACGCGGGTTTTATTGGTACGAGCTTCACGCTCGAAACGACATGTGCATTCGAGAGTTTCAAGACGAGTTCCATCAGATTCCACGGAGATCGTGTAAATAATAATCGTCGTGTAAGAGGAGAGGAAGAATTTGGATCCTTCTTATCATATAATATTCGAGAATATCGGTTAGTGATAAGAGTCTGGCTAATCCCTTTTAGAGATTGGAAAAAATTGCGAAGCTCATTTGATCGAAGGTTGAAGGTTTGCAACTTTTGCTTCAAAAACTCATTTGCGTCAAATTTCGACTCGTCATCTGAGGTAAAGCGTTTCGAAAAGGTCCAGTTCCCATGCTCCTTCCTTCCAACTGAAACTCTCCTCCTTTTTTCCCTTCTTCTGTGGCTTTAAGAGCGGTTTCCCCTCGCTGCAACTCGACCGTGCAATCTCAAAAGCGGTTGCCTGTCCACCACGGTTTTACGGAAGCTTAATGGAGTCCGTTTCCCGATTCGTCGAGACTGGAATTGGAAAATTTTCCAATCAAATTCTGGTTTAAAATCGATACATAGCTCGTGATTTTTAACTCGTGGCCGACATCGAGTCAAGACTTGGGAAAAAGAAGGAGAGCAGCGCGCTAATAGATCAGGCGCGGCCTGTGTGTAACACGATTCCAAGAACACGGAGGTGATATCGAAGGAAACGCAGGTTGAAGCCAATGAACAACGATGAACGCAGCGGGTTAGCAGTTCTTCTAATTAGCCACGATCCGTCTTCGTAAAGCGGTTGGTGAAAAATCGAGTTACAAGCGCGGCGTTAAACTCGATCGGTTTTCACGGGTTCTCTGTAACCTATATATTCGAGGCGAGGAGGTTGTAAAAGCGGGCGCAAGAAGCGGAGTTTGTTGCACTCTCAGCTCGAGTCCTGCCCGATTCAAATGTGAAATCGCGCTCCTTCACGTGTTCGAGGAAAGAGGGAAGAGAGAACTTGTTATTTAATACGTTTTCGTGTTAGACCGATCCAGGCTGTTTCATTTTTTCTTTCATCTCGTCCAATCTATTATGCAGCGAAAGTGCTTTAATTGGTAAAGGAATATAGGAAGAAATTTATTTTAATCGTTTCTCAATTTTGTTTTTCTTTTTTGCATACTCTTCTCACAAGAATGTGACAGGAAATATATTTTTAAAGGGTAAATTAAAAATTATCTAATATGTATCTACAATTAAAACTTGTATTACCTTTTGTTTTATCTTGAGAATTATGAATTGAATCGTTGAAAAATTTATAATGGAAGTTTTTGTTAAATTGGGAGAATACGATCTCAAAATTCTATTATTTTAATCATTTCTCAATTTTGTTTTTTTTTTAAAGCGTCTCTTTTGTGCATCTTCTCACAAGAATGTGATACGAAATATATTTTTAAATTTCTGCAATTAAAGTCCAACTTGTATTAATTACTTGTATTAATTGAATTGTTGAAAAATTTATAATGAAAGTTTTTGTTAAATTGGGAGAATACGATCTCAAAATCCTATTACAAACACTACACACTGCGGTCAAACGTTAAACGAAAGCGTGCAATCACATCAGAATCGTCGTAATAATAAACCTCTCAATCATAAGAGAGACCATACTCGCAATAATCTTCGTAATAAAAAGATAAAACAATTTCATCCGTTCGTGAAATTTTCCCAACTTCGACAATATTATTGCGTATATACGATAATCTTTTTCTTCCACACATTTTTATAGCGCCAATTAAACCGTAATATAATTTTGCAATCGCTTTTGCCGTGAGATAATTCGATTGCAACTCGAAAGAGAGGGATAAATATTCGTGAATAATATATCCTCAACAGTTTGTTTCCAACGCGTTTTCATATTGTATTAATTGTATCTTATTGGACGATTAAAAAGTTTTTCTTCTTTTCTTTTTCTTTCCATGAATGGAGAAGAGAAATTTCCTCCCGTACACGAATGATTTATGCAACACGTGTTTGTGAAAATTCATTTATGTTCCTCGAAACCGAGATGAATAGATTTGATGTTGGACGAAACTTTGTTTCAAATAATAATTTTTTACATAACAGTTTCTTTTTCTTCTTTTTCTGATACGACAATTCGAGGGATTTGTTTAAATAATAGAAATAAATAATAGAAAAGAAATACAATTTATCTTCTAATTATTCGCGTAAGTATAAAAATTGTTGGTGTAGCAATTAATTTTAAAGATTTTCTAAATTAACATTTGAAATACACGGAGAAAATTCATATTTTATTTATTTCACGATGAATATATAGCTATATAACTTTGTTATTATCCCGAGTTTATTATTCTGGTATAATTACGAGTTCAATTAAATATTATCCCGTTCGAATTAATACCCGAGTTGTTAATATAATTTTATAACATGTAAAAATGTGGAAAACTAATTGTTACGCTCGAAAAAAGGAGAAAATTTTTCTCTAGCTCCTTTTTCTTCTTCTTCAAAAAAAAAGAAAAGAAATATTATTCCTAAAACCTATATTAACAAAAAACGAAGACAACGAGAGATCTCACCTTCTTCTGTTTAACATCACGTTCGATCATCGAATAATCTCGCGAATTACATACACGATAATCCTGCAATTAAATCCTGACTCATTTGTATTTGTAGAAAGTGCAAATAAAATCGTGTACAACGCATCTCTTCTCGAAAAGAGAAAGAAAGAAAGAAAAAAGAAGCACAAACACACGACACAAACAGCTCGCAGCTCGGTTACTCAGTGCCTATTTTCACTCGATAATTAATCCAAACAAAATTTACCTTACCGCACACTCCACTAATTAAACCCTCACGCTCTTTTCAACGATTCCCCTACATTACTTACACACTTTAATCACTTTAACAACGTTACACAGCGAAATCATAATTACTCGTACTCGCGATGAGTGTGCAGAAAATGTAAAAGAGGAGGACTGGATAAAAGATCCCTCGTCATTCTTGCATACAAGAATTCAATCTCGCAAATAGAACGCGCTCGTGATCACACGTACATTCCCCTTGTTTCATATTTTGTTTCCGCAAACCAGACTTCCTTAAACTTAACTTCGCCACGACATCCATGCTTCGAGCTAATTACCAGGCAGAGAGATAGAACGACACTATGCTTCGCCTATTCTTAATTTTAATTTTAATTAACCGTGACGTTGCCATCCCATGAATCCACGGATAATGGAAAATATAAAGAAAAAGAAAAAATCTCTGCCTCGAACGATCAAGGCAATGTCGAATAAAATACGCTCGACAGGTTGTAAATCAGTTGGTTACGTAAAGATACGTGTTAAGTCAGTTTTCAACCTAATACGATTTGTATATATATATAGTGAATAATAGGGATATTTATCGTAATTTAAATTTCGTGAAAGAGACGATGCATAGAAAACTTTTATTTGAAACGAAAGTAAAAAAAGATTGTCTTAGGTGGATCGAATCGAACTTTTGGAATATTTAAAAAAAAAAAAGAAGAGTAATAAAAAATTGGAACTAATATTTTAATAATAATTTAAAATAATCTCTCGTTATATCATTGATTCCACAAATCAATATTTTTAATTAAACTGTTTAAATTCCTATTTAAATAAAATAAAACAGTTTTAAAACAGTTGTGCAAAAGAAGCGTAGAGAAAAAGCAAAAGGGGGAAGCGATTCGAGGAGAAGGATAATTCGCGCCAACACCGCCTAACCGCGTTTTACCAGCAACAATTACAATCGCGGCGAGAAAAATCGGGGGCAGCAGCATTCGATCGAACCAATAATAATACAAAGTGGATCTCTCGACAGGAAACTACTATCTCGCCAGTGATGAACGGCTGTGGCGAAGGTCTTTTTCACGAGGTGGCCGCGCCGTTGCACACAGGCACACCGGGGAAAATGCAACGCTTCCTAGCAGCGAGAGCGCCGGTGCTGGAGCAGCCAAGCATGGAGAAACACCATCGGTACAATGAAGGGGAGAGAAAAATGGCGGGGGATGCTGGGAGGAGGCGAAGAGGAAAACATCAGGAGAGCGTGACTCTTCGCGCAAACGAGAAAATAAAACGACACTCGACTGGAAGAGGAGGAGGAGGAGGAGGAGGAGGTGGAGATATACGTTAACGAGTTACGATCTCGAGGAGAAAGAGTATAGAAGAGTGTGATCTCGAGGTTCTTAACGGGGGGAGAACAAATTTTCTTGTTTTATACACTTTTGAAGACTTTGCCTATTCTTATAGATTTTGTTTGCATCCTTACAGGGGATGCGAATGAGAATCTAAGGGAGGAAGGTGTATAAAAAGTCGTGTGATATTGTAAGAAGATAACAATTTATATGTTATATAAATAATAAAAAAAAATTATATATGTATATTATACTTATAAATAAATATAAATAAAAATTTTTAAAAATTTTTAATTAAATTCACTTAAAAATCTGTACTAACATAAATAATTATAAATAAGATTATGTGAATAGTTTGTTTAAAAATTTTAAATTTGTCATTTTAAAATAGTATTGATATAATTTTTTTTCTAAATTTAATAATTTTTAAATCTAATTAAAAATCTATACTAATATAAATAATTATAAATAGTTTGTTTGTTGTATGTTACACAGTTATACTAATAAGTATGCTAAGATGAAATAAAACAAAATGATAAAACTGCCACCTCTTGTCGACTTATAGTTCCTCCTAATGAGAAGCAAAATTTTGCCCTTAAATTAATCCCACTATATGAATAACTGTCCAATTATATTTTATCAACATTTTTTGCGAGCAAAATTCCCCCCCCCCAAATTTACAATGTTGAATTATCCCACCATATGAAATCCTGTCCAATTATATCTCAAGAATCTCTAATCCCATTCATACTGTTCCATCTAATCAAACTCGACATTTTTTTCTTTTAAATTTACAATTTTCACATCTCCTGCTCCCAATTAACAATTAACATATCTAATCCCTCCATATGAACGCGCCCTAACGCGGCGACCGTTCACCGTCTGCTCGCGAATAGTTCCGTTCGACTGGGACCGCGGTCGGTTTCTTAACGGTATCGCGAGTTACGTCGAACAGCATATATCCTGTCGGATGTTCTCCACTTGGAAGGTGGAGGGAAGGAGGGAAGGAGGGGAGGGGAGTCTGTATGTAGGTCTCGCGACGCGATTGGCCGAGGCTGTTGGCGGGTAGGACAACGAGCCGCGCTCACCTTCTTTAAAACTCGGGGCTTAAACTCACCTGCTGCACCTGGCGTGGCCGGGCACCGGAACCCCCCCATGATTTTGGAAACTGGTTGTTGCTCGACTCACGATCGCCGTGTGACCCATATTCCGGCCACTACGCTTAGACGATGAAGACGTGGGATATGCTGTGGACGGCATCCGTCCACATGGCCCGGCTGGCTGCTCTCCTCCTCCTCCGCGTTCGGATTCCACGCCGATTTTATAATTTATGCCTTGGGATATACGGTGCAATATTATTTGCACGCCAAGCTCGATTTTCCGTTAGGGAATTAAGCACGCTGCGAATTGGACTTGGATTCTATTTATAGGTTATGTTCGAACATTCCTTGATAAGCGATTCGAAAGGTGGTGGTTTAATAGAGGGAATTGATGCGAGAGGATTAGAATATTTTCTAGTAAAGGATTCTTTTTTTAATGGACTGTTGCACAAAGAATGATATTATTAACTAACATCAAATATACTCGAAAGAAACTATTGTTCGAACGTTTCTAAATAGAATCTGGAAAGAATATAGTTATATGCATTACGAATAACATTAGAAACCCGATGAAGCGTGTCTTTTTGCGTTCGAGTTAAATTTCTAAATGCACATTGAACTCGATACCATCGCTATTTTCCCCACGTATGCTTCGCTTTGGGGTCTCTCGAGGCGTTTGGCATATAGGGGAAAAAATGGAATTTGAATAGGGAATTGGAGAGCGGAGATAGCCGAGGATCGTTGGGTGTAACACTGAGTGGTGCGCGCGTGATCCGTGATATATGTTATTTAGGAAACGGGTTAAATTATTTCGACGATAATTGGATAAATGGTGTATTGGAATATCTTGAAATTACGCGCCTTTCGATCGGGCGTTCTTTCGAAAAGTTGAATTTGGAAACTTGGATTTTGAATAAAGATGGCCACTTGTGATTTTGATGCATGCCACTTCAAAGTGAAGCGTGTGAATATTATACAGAGAAGTGGAAAGATTTGTGAATGTAGGAGGGAATGCTTGGTAATTTTTGTGGATTATTTTATAAATAATGCTAACTTTGTGATTGATGTTTTATGAAATAAGAGAAAAATATATAAATTTTCTAAGGAGACTCATTAGAGATTTCGTAAAGAATGGACGAGAAGAGATTGGAATATTTTAATAATTTTTGAATTATTGTTACTTGCTGATGAATATTTCTTCGAATACTGGAAATAGTACGAATATTTTGCTAAAATACGTAGTATTATGTAAAATGTAAATTATATATTGTAAACGGTTCGAATAATTAATACCCTGATGAAGATAAAATGTGGAAGAGAATTTAAAATATTTTGCAAACTTTTATATTATGTGATTCATAATGAATATTCATAATAACACTATTGATTGTGTGAAAATTTAAAAAAAATCTTGTTATTTTAATCATTTTAATATGAAAAAAACTGAAAAATGTAGAGTACCTATTATTTTGAAATATAAATTTGTGAAATTGAAATATAATTCATAAATAAATGGGAGGGATATTCACAAATATTTATAAGAAAAAGAAAGATAACTAAAATGGCAAAAAAAAAAAAACTAAGATACTTGTAATCTTTGAAAAAATATTGCTGAAGAAACTAACAACTACAATAATTAAAATGCAAAAGATAAATAGATAATTCGATCAAAATGCATGTAGTAGCGAATTGACTTTATATACCATAACCTTGAAAATCGCAATACTGAACTTTTCTCACTTTTCCAAAGAAGATCTAGAGAAAAATGGGATTCGATTAAAACCCAGAAAATTCTAACATAAATTACATACTTATAATGATATTATCATTTTTCCTCCCATTTAATCTCTGTCAAGTATTTAAATATTAATGCAGAAATACAGAACTTGAAGAATATAGTTGGAAAACGTTATTGCTACAAACTGGAATTCCTCATTTATTTCATAATTTATGCGTTTCTGCATGATATATCGGAGTTAAGAAAACAGAAATCGATCATATAAATAAAAAAAAAAAAAAACTAGTATTGAATGGAATTCTTTACGATATTGGATTTAAATTTGCTATAATTCATACTTGAATTTCATGCTCGTACATCATAAACAATGACGTATTAATTAATCACAATTCTTTTTTGATTTTGATTTTGATTTTGTTAACATTATCGCGTGTAAATTTTTTTTGTTTGAAAAGATTATTAATAAAAAGAGAAAGAATTCCATATTTAAATTATAATAGGAAATTAATGAAATCTCGCGAATAAATTCTTTCTAAAAATTTGATAAAAGATATTTCTTCGATGTACAAATAAATCGTTTCCTTCGGTTAATATTATTAATATATCGTACCTGTTATGAGACAAGATACGTTTAAAAATTAAATTTAAATAAAAAAAAACTGTTCCTCGCGAAAACAGGAAATTATTAAAGACTTCAACTTCTTTTCAACCTTATCTACAGTACAGATATAACTCGGTTAAAGATAACAAGAAAGTAATTTATTTTTTTAAAATGCATCGCGATCGATCGTTCAGGAATTTTATTTATCGAAGTGAAATCAAACACGAAGTTAATAATAATTTGAAATCTCCATAATCTTTATTATTTCACGATTATAACCGACGAGCTTAAACATTATTAACTATTATGCTCGACTCGTTATTTATTATTACATCTACCATGTTCTTACTATTTGTATAATTTTATAGACCGTTTTATACATATATATATATATAAACGTTAAAATTATACTTTTACTTACGATTCAACAATTCCTAGAATTCGATTAAAAGTAGAAGACCGTGTATGAAAAACGGACGCAGCCATCGTTGAATTGTCACGGTTCGTAAATTTTATAAACTGGTTAGAAGAATTAATAATAATATCAAATTAAATTTATTAAAAATTCCACTGAAAATATATTTCAAGAAAGCTATCTATCCTTTATCATTTTTTCCTCCACTTTCCTGTGAAAAGAAACGAAGATTCTTTTTCGCACCTTTATTGCTTTAAAATATCGTGGGAACAAAAATTCGTTCGAATTTCTGCGAAAACGCTTTGTACACAATGTTACATCTTCTTTCCTATAAACAAAATTCCTGGAAACCGTTCCAAGGTTTTACCTACAATTGGAAACTTGTTTCAAGTATTACGCTATAAAATCAATAATATACGTATGTCCATGTTATTATTTATTATATAATCTTCCATTAAATAGTTAATGGACGAAGAAACTCTGGAGATCCGAGTGGAATTCGATGGAAGCTAAGCACTGACCCTACTTATGATTTTGAAAACTGGTTTCGATTCAGGAGGAAGGTTGTTTTGTAATTTTTTAACGTCCACGATTACGAGACATCCGGTCATTCGGTTGTAGTTAATGGCCAAAGACGCTAGAGGTCTCGCATGGAATGTAAGTCACCTAACTAATGGCGAATCAGAGCTGTTTATGATTTTGAAAACTGGTTTCCCAATGGTTTTTAACAGGAACAGAGAGACATTTGAAAAATGTGCGAACATTGATAAAATAACGAGCGATATCGGTGTCTCGTAATCTAATAATATCAGATATATTCTGCGCTAAGAAGGGAATTATAGTTACAGTTCATATACAGTTCAGTGGAACATAAACGTTTGAATGGGAAACATTCTGATCTAAATGTACAACTATCGAGTGAATGAAATGTATGATTTTATTTTTCATTTCTGTACTTTATTTACTCCCTATGTGAAAATTTATCTAATCACTTTATTTCTCTAAAAAAATGTTATAAATAATATTGGTGATTAGATAGAAAGTGTCTTGCAATTGGTGACATATTCACCAATAAAATAAAATTTTCCAATTTAAAATTCTTATTTATAAAAGTCTTGTGTTAATAAATTTATAAAGTAAATTCACCTAATGTCAAAGATTTTTAGGTATTTTTAAAAATACCATTTCTTTCAGCTACCAATTTTAACATTTATTTATTATGGTATAAATTAAAAATAATTCAAAATAATTTTAAATTTCATTAATATGCAATTACTTGTAAATGCATCATTTATTAGATGCATATATGTATGTATATAATTGTGAAATCTTGATTACTCACCTATATGTTTTTATCCCATGCTTTTGGAGAAAAGGGTTTATAAAATTTGATAGGAGTTTAACGTTGGACAGGTAACATTAAACTGAAGCCCTTTGCAATTTTAGGGAGCTGTCATTATATTTCTTGTGACCTACATTCCGTCGAACGTGGAAATAATTTGATATATCAAAGGGGGTTGTTTAATTGCTAAAATACTGGAATTTTAAATGGAAAGATATTTATAAGAATTAAAAAATTATTTAAAAGTATGATTACTTTTAATTTGAAATTATAAAATTATTTAAACTATTTTATATTATATTCTCCTCAATTACCATATTCGATATTATTAAACTATTTCTGTATGTAGAATATTCATCCAGTTATTTTGTAATAATTCCTAGAGGCGTGTTTAGAGGCTAAATTGCGTTTCCTCGCTTCTCTTATCCAATTTATCCCATAGCAGTATAATGGAATCTAGGTCGTGTAATTGTAGTGACTAAATCGTGGTATGTATATTCTTTATTTTTAGATTTGTTCCAAATATCCTTCGTGCAACCCCAAAATGAGTTAAAGAATAGATCTAGTCTTATGAGTAGAAGAAAAATCAATTAATCGTTGATCTAACAATATCCCATTATTTTATATAAAATCTCCAAAGTATTTCTTCAAATGAAAATTGAATATTTTTCTTCAATCTTCATCCATACATTCATCTAAATATATTATATTTTTTTTCTAAATTCATTGCAATTTTAATTTCAAAAATTATGCAACATCATTGTTGCAATGTATCATTAAAAATTAACATTAACTTCCTCTTACTTCTCATGTCTTCATCCACACACCTTCATAATAGATCTTCATAATCACGTTAAAATTATATTTTTATATTTTTCCACATTTATTATGAAAGAAACAATATGAAGAAATTATTTTTTTGCAACATTACTATTGTAATACATTTTCTATAGCATTGTTATTGAAATTAATTTATTTTTTAATTCCTCACTCATATTTTTTCCTATTCGTTCGTTTCCTTAAAAAAAAAAAAAAAAAAGGATACGGAAACAAAGACGCAAAAATAGGAGAATATTCGTAGGGACTGTTGCCATGTTGTCCGTAAAAAGAATTGTGCTCAATTAACGATTCATCTGTAACGTCTGGTCGAAGAAACAGGTTCTCCTACTCGTGGATACGGTGATGCTCGTATATATATGCCCTGCTTCCTTCCTTTTGCAGAACCCTTTGTACTTAATTGTATTAATATAACGAGCTGCTTATGCGCAATAACGATGGAAGAGTAATGTGTGCAAACGATTGGCCCATTACACGATACGATCGATGCATCGTGTTCGTCTGTCCAGGTGGAAAAGAGAATTGGAAGAATATTTGGCAATTTTTTTTTTTTTGAAAGATGGTCGAGTTATTTTCTTTAATCAGTATTCCAAATCTAAGGAATATTAAACGTAAATGGAATTCTTTCGAATTTTGTATTATTGTTTCTTCTTCTTGCTAATATAAAAATTCAAGTTTGAAAAGTTTCTTTCATATAATGAAATATGTAAAAAGTTAGAAATATAAGAAATGATATAAATAAGAGAGACCATCTTTCACGATATAATTCGATGAGTCTGAAGAACCTGAACGATTATGAGGGAAATAAAAAGATTAGGGATAAAAACGGATATGTTTTAAAAATTCTTGAGAATGAAAAATTCTTACCCTGTTCGATTTTGTTCGCATATGTAATAAAAAAAACGAAAATTCAAACCGGCTATTCTGTACTCATTTAAATAAAGAAAGGGATAAAAACAGGCGAATTTCGAAAGTCATCAGCGTTGAAAAATGCTTACACGGCATGATTCTTCTTATTTCTTGTAAGAAATCAGAAGATTATAGTAAAACTAAAAAAAAAAAAAAGAAAAAGGAACGAGGCGAAATTGGGGAGTCATCAAAATTGATAAATTCTTTCACAGTGAATCTACTATGAGTAATCAGTAATTAATAGCCGTTTGTCTAAAAAAAAAAATATCGTAAAAAAATTGACCAAATATAAAAATATTAAATTATACATCATTAAGTTTTCATTTTTCGGTGTAATTTTTTTCTTCGAAAGTAATCAATTAGAGGAAATTTTTTTTCACCGAAATTAAATTCGTATTTAGTAGAAAAACGATAAATTTCTCTTAATGGAATTAATTTTTTCTCACCATTAAAAAAGACTATACAATTTTATTTAATTAATTTACCATCACGTCGATTATTTTTGAAAATTATTATTCCTATAATTATTTTTAAATCATTCTCAAATTATTCTCAACAAATATTTCAATTAAAACTCACCTTATTCTAACATACCATTGAAAATTGGGATGATTATCCAGAAACAAGAAAAAATCCGTAAAAAATGTATCCCACTGAAAATAAAAAAAGAAACAAATGAATTAAATAATATTAAATAAAAATATATAGAATATTAACGATAATTCTCGCTTTTAATTCGCATTAAATAAAACGAGATGGAGACAGCGAGACAGTTCACAGCGCCATCTCTATCTCCATCTCTCTTCATCCAATGCAATCGCCTCAATTCCCTCATAACAAGCGATCGATCGATCGAAATTTCTATATTCATTTCGACCTTTAAGATCGATCTTCTCACCTGAATGCATCATAACACTTATACAAAGATACAAGGAATAGATGCAAGTGCGGTTTGGATCGAGGTTAAACGCTCGTTCACCGGAAACGCCAACGATTTTGAGTCTCGCTTGCAACAGCCTCGCGGCGGTAGGCTCGTTCCTTTAACGATCCACAATTAGACGAACAACTCCCACGCAAACGTTGGCGCGCCTTCGACCGAAGAATTCCGCCATTATCTTCTTAAAAGCAACACCTGCACACTGAACTGAAACGCGGTGGAGGAAGGTCAAAATTGGAAGACCAATTTTCGCTGATAATAAGTAGATTATCCTTAATAAGTAAACTCGTGACACGGTTTATTCGAACTGTTTTTTACGATACATACAGAGATTCTGCCACGACACGAGGGATCGTGTGTCGAGTGCCTGGAGGCGTCTTGTCGAGTACCTTGTATGCGCTAATAGCAGTCAAAGGGTTAATGATTTCAGTAGTTGGTAACGTTATGGTTGTACGGTTGTTACTTTGGAGGAGCGTAAAGGCTTCTTTGATATATTGCATTCCAAAACAAGTATGCAAGTTTGCATTGGCAATCGTGATTAAAGTTCGAGGATTTAATTGGTTATTTCGCTTGATTAAACGAAGAAAATTCTTCATTTCTTCTTTTTTTTGAAGAGAAGTAGGTCTTCTATGGTTACGTGTGTAATGATATTATTGGAAAAGGAAATTTCCTATCTTAATGGCTTCTGAAATTTCATTATTTTTCTTCTTCTTCTAACGTTATTATTACACATTTTTATTGCAATGTTCAGAAAAAATTGGAACGTCGATCATTGCCAATAATCTCTTCTCTGTACTATATATTATTAATATTTTTATATATCGTCTCCTCTTAGGTTTGACGAGATTATGAATGACTAAGCTTCTCTAATCTCGATAATAACAATAATCATCCAATGATAATACTAATTACGTTAAATTGTACAACGAACACTTTCTACGTGCAATTGCAATGTATACCATGCCTCGTGTATCATTATTCTGTACCCTTCTTCGTCTCGACTCGACATCTTCGAATATCGTAAAAACAACGGAGAGACGATTCACACGTGGTACAATTACAATGGAAAATTAACGATGGATAACACGAAACCGGTAAAACACCGGTCGATAACACGTATTTACGAAACGCACGATTATTATGATTGTTCCCCACGCAAATACGAGATGATAGGAATGGAACATTTATTAAGAAGTAACGGATGGATCTAAAACTGGCTGTCTCATCCCAAGAAACTAGGACTAATGCTTTTTCTCTGTTCGTTTGTTATGGTAAATTTGTAACCTCATGGTTATTTAGTCATCTCGGATACAAATACGATTCCTCAGGATTTATTGGATAATGAATTGCGAGGGATATAGAAACGAAGTGAAATATACTTGGTTTCATTATAATTTTATATGATTTGCGAATATTATATTTGAAAATTGGATGATTATATAGTTTGTCCAAGGACAAAAACTTGTAAAGTAAAGGTAATTACATTGTCCATTGTCCATTAATCTTGTAAACTTGTGTATTAAAAGAATATATGCATATACCTACAATTCCTACAGCTTACCTAGTAGGAATAACTGTTGTCATTATTAATTCATATTTTTCTTCAGAATTTAATACTTTAATATTAATTACTTTCTACAGATGCAGTCAAGTGTACACCGTTTCACAGAAACAGTAACTGATAATAATTTTGATAATTAATTTTTTTTTCTCTCTCTCTTTTTCATTTTCCTTATCTCACATCGTATATCACTTCTATCATTTCAAAAGAGAATCGCAATTCAAATAAGATTAATCTACAAGCTGGAAAGAATTATTATTAATACAGTCGTCATCCAAAGGATATTTTTTTTTTTTCGTTTACTCGTAAAAATAATCGCAATCATTCAATATATATATATATATATATATATATGGAGAAATCATTACATCGTTAACACGGTTCACGGAAATGGAGACACATTATTCATTGCTACAGAATTGGATACACAATGTGTAAAAAACATTGCTAAGCATCGATGATTCATTAATAAAATCGTTATATACAGTGAAATTTTCTCGTAATTTACGATCTTTCTTAAGAAGAAAATAATAAAACGCACACCGTTCCTTCCTGTAATAAGCTTCATTCAAGAAATTTATTTCATTCTATTTATTATATTTAAAATTTATTCAAGGATTAACCCGATTTTTTTCTCCCCCTTCGAAGCATATAGAATATATATTATATATGCATTTCACGATAAATCTTTACGGCCAATTTTTCAAATTTGACTTGGCAATTTTTAAAAAAGATTACAAAACTGCACACTTTGTCAACTCCTTATTGTTTCTATTCTCACAAAACAACACCCAAAATTTCTCTTTAATCAATATTTGCACTTAATTCGTACAACGTATCATTGATTAAAAAATTTAACTCGAATCTTCCAGTTATCCTTTCTCTCGAATCAAACTTTTACACCCTGGAATTCGAAAGCAATTGCAGAATACAATCGACCAATCACTCTGATCCATATCTCATCGATATTAAGTAAAAGGAGCCGAACTTGGTCGACCTTAAACGAATGGCAAACGAACCGTTAACGAGAATAACATCCTGTTCTCCAGCTACCCCTCGTCATAGAAGAAAGAAGGAGAAGAAGCTGTAAAAAGAAAGACACAAGTTGCACGAGTCGTTCTCTTGGCTTCTCTAATATCATCTGTTTGCAAAAATCATCCCGACAACGGAACAGTCGGTTTCTCGTTGAAGCGTATCGATACCGCGGACGTTTCGAATCGGCTCCCTCCGAGTTTCAACCGAGCCGAGCCTTAATGGACACGATTAATAGACCCTCCAGCTAATTACTCCGCTATCGCCAACTTTTTCCAACTTGCCCTCGAACTCGTTTATCGTAGGATAGAGTTAGATTATTAATACGACCATCCAAGGAATTTCACGATGGGGAAGATAGCGGAGCTATCTTGGATGGAATGTTTCGAGAATTAACGGATTGCCTTTGCTGTTGTTATTCGCTTATCGTGGGTAATTTCGTCGAGAGACGAAACGTGAAATAATTTGGAAAAAGAACTATGGAAAATTGGAATACAAAGAGTGTCGTTGATTTGTGTATTTTAGGGATGAGAGGTAATGAAAGAGGTAATATTTGAAATCGAAGTTGACTCTTTAAAAGAGAGAATTTCGAAGGAATTGAAGAGAGAAATTTTTCGATCAAACGAAAACACTTTGCATAGATTCGAGCAAAATCCTATCCAACATCGTCCACGATAGATTTTCACAACGTAATCAGAAGCTCGTGAATCGAATTTCCAGCTTGGCACGAGCGTCCTTCCTGTCCACAGACACCGTTGATAAATTCCTCTCCCTCCCAAAAGGAGGAGGATGATCGAAAGATCGAGGGGATTCCATATCCCCGGGGCGTGCACTCGCCTCTCAACTCTATACACGCGCTAAACTGGTATTTAAAGCGGTTATCATTTATCGCGGAACTGTTCCGCGAGACGGCGAGATCGGGTGGCTGCTGTACACAGATCCTTTTCCCTTCTTTTTTCCCTCTTGGTGTTCAAGCGCACCAGCTGGTGCTCGTGCACGTGCTACGTAGTGATGGGCTCGAGTGGGACGCGAGCGTTCGCCAACAATTCGACAGCACTTTCAAAAGTGAAAGGAAGAAATTGTTTCGATCGTCGAAACGAATTCAAGAAAAAATCAATCTTGTACATCTTCGAGAGGAGTTGTACATCTCTCGATGAAATTTTTTTCGAAATTATCATCATCGTCTCACTTCAAACTAGCTTAAAAAGAAACGAATGAACAATTTATTGTTCATCTTGCTATTCGGTGAAAATTTTGCTTTGAATTTGATTTATATATGTATAAAACTTGGTCCCATCGCTAGTCTTCTGCCTTCCTCAGGGAGGAAGGAAAAAGCGAAGACGGTGGAGGCTTAATTGCGGAATACCAGCGCACGTGCACGCGTCGATAACGCGCATCCTTTCCGCTCCTCTCTGACATCATCGATCAAACCACCCCGCGCGTTCCTCTCCTTTTTGCAAACGAGGTCTTCGCTTCTTTCGCACGCCGCCATTTTTCCCCCATCACGGTTATTAGTCAGGATCAAGATTTTTGCCGGGAAACGGGATTACTTTGTCTTTTTTGGAGCGGGGATCGATCAAGGATGGAGTTATTGGACGGGTACATGGGTGTCGTATGTCGATGATTTTTGTTGAGTGGAAGGAGATACGATGGTTTTCTTCCGCTTATCATCCTTCGAACGTTTTTTGAGCATTCACATCGTCGATTTATATGTATATTGTACGTTTCTCTTTCACTGTAGATAGATAGAATTTGTATGAAATTTTTTCTATCATTTCGTATACGCTTGAAATTTAAATATTCTCAAAATCGAAGAATTTCTTAAGGAACAGAATCCCTTTACTTCTTCTTCTTTTACTTTTATATACTATACTTGGAAATGAAAATGTGCAAATTCACGATAAAACCTAGAAAAAAAAATAAATAAATAAACAAAAAGCGAGAGAAACCTCCTTTACAAAACCCCAAAAAATTCCATTCGTCGAAAAAGAATCCAATTTCTCAAACCATCTTCCCAGAAAAAAAAAAGAAAGAAAAAAGAGAAAATTTTAGAAAAATGAATCCGTTCCAAACCACCCAGTATATGAGCACAGGGGTCGGTAGCATCCGCACGGAAACGGTATCCCGAAGTAAGTAAGCATCCCGAGCCGAACGAAACGCCGTTCTCCTCGACGCGCAGAGGGCAGGGACCCTTCTTATGCGCTCGTCGAAGTCTCCGCGCCTGGCTAGGCCGGCCAGCAGTAGGTCGAAGCGAGGCCCGAAAAGCTCACGGCCTTGAGAGATCCTGCAGCCCGCTGGTGCACGCTGCTGCGTTCAGCGGTAGACCGCAGACCGTACGTCGGTGTTAACCCGGTGTGTTCCTCCATACACACGAGCATCCATAGAGAAAGAGGAATAACGAGGCGGAGAAGCCGAGAAGCGAGGCGAGTCGAGCAGAGTAGGGAAACGCGTGCACACACAACTCCGGTGAGTATACTCGTCCCACGGATACATATACATACACACAATATACACACACTACACAACTACAACACCGACGATGGCGGTATAACGATGATGGTGGTGGTGGTGATCGCGACACGTGCAGTTACACGTAGAGAGAAAGACACTGTGTGTGGATGTGGAGAAAAACGAGGGGCAACGTGGGGTACCAGGACAGGCGAGTGGAGGAGGGGGAAGAAGGAAGAGGTGGAGGAGGATACCTGGCCAGGTGGTAGTGGCGGCTAGGTGGAGGGGAGGGGGGCCGAGAGGTGCCCCTCGGCGAGGTGGTGGGCAGCTAGGTGGTAGGGGCCCGGTGTGGGGGAGCGGGAAGGGGGTGGAAGAGTACCGCTATACCTGGAGTCGCTCGAGGCGAAATACATACCTACCTACCTACCTAGTATATATTCCCTCGGCTCGTTGTACCCGGCTGATACGATCCTCTCTGTCCTCCACTCTCTCGCTCTCTTCCTCGCTCTCTCGCTCTCTCTCTCTCTCTCTCGCTTTCTCTCTCTCTCTCTCTCTCTCTCTCTCTACCCCCTTTCGTCGTCGGCGTGCCGAAGCCCCGGCAAGGTATACCGCTGTAAGTCCTCCATGATGCACGCCATAGAGCGCACCGCGGCCACCGTAAGACATTGCGCCACCAGTGTCTTGCCTTGCCTTGCCAACGTCCGACGCCGCTGCCGTCGCCGTTCAGACCGACCGCCGTCGCGTATCCACTCGCCATATCCTCCGGCTAATACATCCTCTACCCGTTCTTCTACGCGTAACAACATCATCACGGGATAACATCACGGGCGGAGGAGGAGATTTCGACGTGGCCGATCGAATCGATCCCTTTTTTCCTGCTCTCCATCTCCCGGAAACCTTTGGGATCGTTCCTCCTCTTGGGGGACAGAGAGTCTCTTCCTCGTCCCTCCGTATCGCGGAGTGAACAATTTTCTTCAACGACAATCTGACGGGATCTCCAGGTTCAAGCGTACAAGTTGGAGGTGAAACTGTGATCGAATCCTTTTGCGTTTTCTTCTTCTTCTTTTTCTTTTCCTCTCGTGTTCCCTTTCCTCGTCCCAGGAGAGATTTCCAACTTCTCGAGGAAACGGAGAAGTTTTTCGCCGAGTTTGAAGAACAACATCCCGGCGGGTGTTCGGTGTTCTGTTCCAGGAGAAAGGAAGGGAGGAAGAAACTCGAAGAGGCTCTTCCTCTTTCGTCGCGAAATTATATATCCGGCTTCTTCCTCTCTATCTATCCGTCCGTCTGTCTATCTATCTATCTCCTTCCTCGCTCTCCTTCTCGGAGAAAAACAAATTCCCCGGCCGGCCGGCCGACGAGAGAATTCGAGGAGATCAGCGCACCGAAGGTGGTGCACACACAACCGAGGTAGTCTCTCTCTCTGAAAGAGGAACACGAAGAGGGTTCCCTACCTCTTTCCCCACCTTTTCCTCCGCCACTCTACCTACCGCTACCTCCATCTCCTCCTTCCTCCACCTCCACCACGCGTACAGTCGTACGGTCGCCGGCGAGCAATACGGTTTACGGCCGCGTGACACTGTCCCGGACAACATCGGCGTCCACGAACAGCTGGATCCACGTTCCGATCGATCCGACTCGGATCCTGCGACCTCCTCCTCCTCCTCCTCCTCCTCCACCCGCTGCACGTAGCGTTCCAACGATGCATCCGTGCCGTATCCTGCGCGATTTAACCTCGAATTGAAAAAAAATACAAATCCATGCCATCCAGCTATCGAGCCAAATTCCTTCGAAAAGATACCTCCGCCAAGGGTTTACGACACCTTCGTCTCGTGAGAGAGAGAGAGGGAGAGAGAGAGAGGAAGAGAGAGAGAGAGAGAAAAGAGCGCTTCTCTCTAACTGTATATCCTCCGTGTATATCCCGCGGAATATATACGACGACTGTTGGATCGTGGTTGGTATCGACGTGTAGTGTGCGGTAGTTGGAGAGCCAGGAGAGCAACGCGACAAGGGGACAAGGGGAATTAGTGAGTGAGTGAAGAAGAAGAAGAAGAAGAATAAAAAGTAGAAGAAGAAGAGACAACAACGACGACGAAGAAGAAGAAGAGAGGAGCGTCGGCCTCGTTCGTCGGTTCGTTGATTCGTCGAGAAGAGAAAAGAAAAGCGCGGTGCATATATGGCCGGCCAGGTGGCAATCTCTGGAAGAAGCTAGCGGAACATACCGTGCCCGTGTTCGGTCGCGAGTGAGAGTGTTTTTCGCGTGTAAACGCTAGCGTGGCGGCGTCCGTGGTTCTCGCGAGACGTCAACATCTGGTAGCGTGTATCCGGCCGCCCGAGCGCGTGCACGTCCCGTTCCCCTGGCACACGGCCCCCTGTCCGCCTTCCTCTGCCTCTCTTCATCTCTTCCGCGTGCTATCTGCACGAGTTCCCTTTCCAGGATCGTCCCCGTGCGCGAGAACACCTCCACCAATACCCCTCTCGCTACTACACTCGTGTACACGTACACACACATCGTGAAAAAGAATCGAATGATCGGAAGAAGAAGAAGAAGAAGAGCCGACGACGTCTCCATCGCGATACGACACGTATTATAACGTATTACAACCATACATTTCCCACTTTTTCTCCCCTGAGAAAAGAGGAGGTGGTGGAAGGAAACTGGAGGCTGGAAGCCGTTTTCCAGCATGCCGTGGACGGACGAAGGAACGTCCTCGAGCAACGTTTTGTGACCGGATTCTCAGACAGATCCTCGCGCAGCCCGGTGTCCAGTCAGCTGTCGAGGATTATATTCCCCGGCCAGGTTATCCCCCAGCGGTGTTGGACGTCCATCTTCTATTCGCAGAGGTTAGTCACTCTCCGCTTCGTTCCGGTATAGTACGCACACTCGTACGCGAGTCGACTGTGTGCGCGTCAGCGCGCGCGCGCGCGCGCAACCGTGTCGTAGCACACGTACGCCTCTCTACGCCTCTACACCCGTGTGGGCAGACGTCCTTACGCGCATCTCGTACGGGTGTGAGCACGTACACGTACGTAACGCACACCGCCACGCACCGTTGTGTACGCGCGTACGTGCGCGGTGGTCTGACCGCGTGGATACGAGTCGGTGCAACGATCTGCGCGTTCGTCGAGCAGCGTTCGTGATAATGTGTGTGCGGTATGGGTGTGTATGAGGCGAGCACTCGTCCGTGTTGCGAAAGCGGCTAGGCTGTTGCGATTTTTCAGTGGAAGAGTTGTTTCGAGGTGTTTCGCGTGGACAAGTTTTCGCCAAGGCTCTTTCGCCCGGGAAGGGGGTCTAACGCGCTCGCGAAAGCGCGTAGGAAAGTGAGAATTTTGCATGCAAATCTCTTGCAAAGTTCTTTTTTCTTTCTTTCTTCTTCTTTTTGGACGAAATGTTGGATTATCTTTTTTTTTTTTTTTTTTTTACTTTGGTCGAATTTCTAGGAATTTCTAGGCGAGTATAATATAAGGGGATGATCGTGGGGGAGGATCGTTTGTAGCTTCTGGTTCTTTTCTGATTTGTAGAAAGAGACGCGTATGGAAAATTGATTTGGAAAGTTCAGAGTTCAGAGACACGTTCGAGTTGAAGATACCGAAGGTAGCTGCATCGTTTGCATGCTAATGAAAGAAGTGATATTGAAGTGTCTTTGTTGCTCAACGACGTGAGTAGCAGTTGAAGGTTTCACGTTTTGCAGGATGTTCGAGAATAGAAGTTCGTGATTTCCGAGAAGCATTTTTCATCGTTGTATGATGTATGATTTTATTCGTAGAAAAATTGGAGACGAAATATTTAAGATAAAAAATAACGATGATATATCTTTCTTGTAAAATTATACGTTTCTTGGAACAATTTTACGATCCATTTCAAATCGAATAATTTCATTTTTCTTCCTCTGAATCGCGAGTTTTCGATTCCGTGCATCAAACTTTTTCGTCATTTTGTAATTTTGTTCACATCCCGATGAGCAATATAGTTAGTCTAAAATCATCGATAACTTTAGACACAACGTTTTGAATTCTACCGATTCTTGCTTGCCGAGACAGAGAAATACTTTTAGAGCTGATTCCTTGGTTATCTTCGTGTGTATTGTACGTGTTTGAAATACGAAATTCGTTCCTTCAACTTCCTAGATTAAT
The DNA here is from genome assembly GCF_003254395.2 of Apis mellifera. Classification (NCBI taxonomy): domain Eukaryota; kingdom Metazoa; phylum Arthropoda; class Insecta; order Hymenoptera; family Apidae; genus Apis; species Apis mellifera. The sequence goes on from NC_037647.1 coordinate 5,068,222, forward strand.
TAGATATTCAACGAGTTGCTATGCTGATGGCTAGACACGCCGTTACTTTTCGTCTCTGGTGTTTCGATTCATCTTCTGAAACAACCTTACTGCATTTTCTTATAAATATATCTTGATTTATCTCGAATAACGTCAAGTTTTTTTAAATACGTAAAATTAAAATTTTTCTGTTTCAAACTGCGTATATTTCGTTTCGAATCGAATCGAAAATTTGATTCATTGCATATATAATTGTACATTTATATATATATATATATATATACCTTGATTTTCATTCAAATTTATACAAGATTTGATGAGGAAAATCTCGAGAAAAATATTTAAATTCTTCGATTCTAAATGCTTGATCGCATTTCAATCGAAAGCATTTGAATGAAAATCGAAATATTAGAAAAATATTAATCCGAGGAATTAAATCTTTCGTGTGGCGGCTAACGATCAATTAAAACGCGAGTTTAACATTGGAGCACCTGCCATGTTTTGGCACAGCTCGCAATTAAAGCGCTCGTAACTTGAAATATGGCGCGTAAACGTTTGCAACATATTTCAAACAACTACTATAGCGTGTAAATATTACACGCGCGGGTATACAAACAATCAAAAGTATCCAGACGTTTGTTTATTTCTACGTCATCTGTTTGCAAAATCAAAGATAATATAATTTGCAAAACAATAAGTTGCATTATGACGATACAATTAATCCTCTCGTTCCTAACCTCAATCTTTAATCGTCACGAATCAAACGAAACGATACGAATTTTGCCAAGATATAAAACAATAATAATAATAATAATAATAATAAATACTAACTATATTCACTAACTAAACGATTATTAGAATTAAAAAATAAAAATCTAACGGACGTCTTTCAATATCTTCAAGAACTAGGATAGCATGTTTCATCGAGAAAACTTGTAGTTTCCAATCCTAACCTAAATACTTCTTCACCTACGTAAATGAATTCAAACAAAACTGTTTTTTAACACCACACTTTTCCCCATCTCTTCAATTCCATTTCAAATTTCACTACGAAACACATCCTACATCCTTATTTTACTTAAATAAATTCCTCCCTCCCAACCCTTTCAATCTCTTCTTCAATCTCGTGCAAACAAACGCTACAATCTATCCACAAATAAAATAAACGAAAACAACGAGATCCTCTTTGAATAGGCGCTCAAAATCAACGGACGGAGGAAGAGGAAGGAGGGAGAGAGGAAGGAGGGGAGGGGAGGGGAAGATTAATCGGCAGAAACGAAAATTAACCCGATTGTACGTTGCACGAGCAACGTTGTCGGGATCGATCTATCCAATCGGGATGGAGTAAAAACGCGCCTCGGGTGTTATATTCGCATCCAGAATTATGCAATGACAGCGTGAAATTAGATCCCCGCCTCCTTAAGTGAACGCAACCGCACACCTTTGTTCCTCTCCTGGGGCCTAGCCAGCGCGAGGTTGGTTTGGTCATCGACTTTATTTTTTCCTTCTTCCCTCCCTCCCCCTCCGTTCCTTCTGACCCGAAACAGATCTACGATAACGTAATAGTTGGAACGATTGTTTCCATCATGGCGATCCATCCAGCTCGATGCAGCGGAACGACGAGGCTCGCTTTCGGGTCGAGGAGATCGGTATTATCGCTTGCGAACAACATTATTTTTTACCTCATCAATTGTCATCATTGTACTCTCAAATTGTCTAATTCAAGTAAAGTAACAATAGAGATCGATAGAGTTATCACGCGTTTTCAATTTTTTTACCAATTCTTGTTTTTCTTTTTCTTTTTTTTGAAAATTTTTTACTTCAACAGGGAAAGGCCATTCCTAATTATTTTCGACCCTTCAAATCCACGCGTTTAACAATATGCACGTTGACTTAATTATCGCAATACACGTAGAAAGGAATTTCATTCTTCATCTTTATGACACGACAATGAAAATAAGCAATTTTATTTTTCTCCTAATTCAATCTCGACGATTTTCTATCCATACAACACTTTGATAGAGATTCTGCTCTTCTGACGAGATCTCTTGGAGACGTGATATTCCTCGTTTCATTGATCTTAGACGACGATTCTTAAAAGATAGAGGAGAGAAGAGGAGGGGATTCCACGGCGTTACTTCATTTCTCTTCGTTTCATGAGAGAGAGAGAGAGAGAGAGAGAGAGAGAGAGAGAGAATTGGCCGAGTCGGAAAAATATCGGTGTAACGAGCGGCCGATTGGATTTTTACGCTTTTTACGCCGCGTTTCGTGTCCGTTTCTCGCAGCGACACTCGAATACCGGATAAACGCTTCGACTCATCGCAAGAAAACGCCGGGATCTCTCTTTTTCGATTTCTCTACTCCTCGGTTTCTAAGTGGACAAGCGGGCAGGGAGGAGGGGAGGAAGGAGGGAGGGAGGGAGGGAGGAGGGGAGAGGGGAAAAAAAATTCTCTTTCGTCTGCTTAAGATTGTTTCCAAGAGTCTCCAAGCAAGCGTGGAATGGGAAACGTTTTGAAAGAAGAGGGAAGAATCGGTTCATCTTTATATATCTATTAATCGTTGTTTAATTCTTTTTTATTCGATTTGAATCTTGTGCAATTTGTACAAAACTCTGATGGAAATATGATGGAAATTTAAATAGAAACACGAGTTTGTAAAAAAAAAGAATGGAATTAGATTGATGATAATATTGTTTCTTTCCTTTTTTTATTATTTATTTTTTGATATATATCTGATTGTATAAAGAGAAAAAGATGGATAGAAAATTGTCGAGATTGAATTACGAGGAAAATAAAATTGGGTTGCTTATTTTCATTGTCGTGTCGTAAAGGTGAAGAATGAAATTCCTTTCTACGTGTATTGCGATAATTAAGTTAACGTGCATATTGTTTTATTCCCTGTTTATTTCTGCAAATATTTATCGAAGTATCGTTAATAAAAATAAAGATTTATGGTCAGGTGAAAGTTATGATTTACGCAGTTATTCATAGATACATTTATCAAGTCAATTTTAGGATTTACAATTTCTTTTTCAAGTCCCGGAATAGCACAGCGGGGATATAACCTTGTAATTAGACGTATTATATAAAATATAATCGATACGACAATGTAAATAATAAAATGATCCTTGCGTTTTTCTAAATTTTTTTTTATAATTCTTTCTTCTTCTTCTTTTTTCCTCCCCTTCTCTTTATTTCTTCACACGGAATAATCAAATATATTTTTATTCATCGGTGAAAGAAACATTGAGAGAAATGTGTGTCAGATTTGAAAATATCCATATTTTCATATTCTAGAGTTTAGAGAGAAAGAGAGGAAAAAAAGAAGAAGAAAAACATTAAATTATCCACTATCTATTACACTTACTTTACTGAAAATGATTACCTTAGATTTCGAGGAATGATATTAGGAATCCAACATGTTATTCCAACGACATTTGCAAACGGAGAAAATGATAAAATCAGAAATGATCAGAACGATCATAATTTTCTCAACAACGGATACCTGTCCATCCACGATTCTCGCATTAACCCTTCCCCGCCAGAAAGTGGAAAGTGGAAGAATATATGAGAAACAACAAAAGGAGCGCGACTTGTGTTACGAAAAAAAAAAAAAAAAAATAATAATTTTCCTCGTTTAAAAAAAAAAAAAATTTAAAATCATCGCCTCATCGAGAATCGTAAGTTATGTAAAATATTCCATCGTATTTCCATCGAGATTTTTTTTCGAATCGAAGAGGCGTGCGTGTGTCGATTGTGTGTCGACTTCCACAAGATTCCAAGAATGTTATCCAAGTCGAATTATTCTCTCGGTATCGTGCAAGTCCACTCTTACATCCCGGATTTCTCTCAGGCCGGCTCGCTTCAAAAGCGACAATACGTTATGCAAATGAGGGTATGTCAGCGAGATTCTCCCTTCGATTTGCATTAAGCTCGCATCCAACGTCGCTAAGCACTTTCACCCGTTGAGCTACGAGCATCGAAAACGTCTGACAATGTACCGAGGAATCGAAATCTGATCGATCGAAGGAAGGATCCAAAGAATTTTTCCTTCTCTTTTTCTCCCATCGAGACTTGATTAATTTCACCCGCTCCAATTATCAATGCTTGCTCTCTCAACTTCTTATTGAAACAATGTTTTCTTTTTTTCTTTACTTGGAAACTACGATTATTATCAAGCGAAAAGATGAAAATATCGTTTCAGGTGAAATATTTATCAACACTTTGCACGATTCGCGTGTTCTTCGTTCAGCAAGTTTCGTTCAAGCTGCTTTTTCCTCTCTAAATTAACAACGATGAGTAGCGTATCTGACACATCTAATCCCTGGCCACGATTCCTGGTAACAATTCATTCTCTGTTTACGCCACGTTATTTGTAAACACATTTTGTCGATCTTAATATTTCTTCCATTTGCTAATAATAATAAAAAGAGGGAAGACAAAAGGATACAGGAGGAGGAACAATTAACCCGGTTTCCAGTCTACTCCCTATTTACGCAAAAGATCGGTTCGATTAGAGGATCAGGGCAAAGAAATCTTCTAGGCGTATCTTTATTGTTAATTAATGATTTTTCTATGGTAATTTTAAGGATAATTTTAATAAACACCGTTAGCCGCACGCGTATCGAAAAAGAATGAAATTTTTAGATTTTCTAATTAACTGTTATAGGAAATCCCCTACGCGCATACACGAGAGAACTTCCTTATCTTTTTATCGTAATTGTGTCGTTAATTAGAAAACCCCTTATTAGAAAAACTTTTGAACGAGAATTTATTTATTAGGTAATAAATTGATCACAATGAAACAGTAATATCCTGGATCCTTAATTAATCGATGAAATTATATGTATATGTGTGCCACGTGGAATACCAGTACTGTTAATCTAATTTTTAATTAATTATCCGGAAACAAAAATAAATAAATACAGAAAATATAGAATATTAAATTATAACACGAATGTTAATTTATTAAACTTTCTGTCCATCTTGACCGATTATCATCACTCGTTTCGTTCTTGAAATAAAAAAAATTTAAATATAGAAAATATAGAATATTAATTTATAATATGAAATCGTTCTTGAAATAAAAAAAAAAAAAAAAAACTTACACGAATAATATTTACGATAATTGATGGAATGTTAAATATACTTTTAAAAATAAAGGAATATATTTCTCGTGGAAAAATCGTGAGATTCAATTTCATCTCTCCACGAATATTCCACCTTCTTCTTCAATCTCTCAAAATTGAAGATACAACAAAAATCAACTACAGAGATCATCTCGTAGTTGATCTCGATTATATATATATCGTTCGATGAAGCGGTAACACCGTTTATTATTCGCGTTCGGTAACACGTAACACGGTAAATCGTGCGCCGCACGATTCTCAACGGCGCAACGATTCTCCACGCAACGAGAGTCGTGGAATTTCGCGTCGGCAGGCAGAGAAGAAACGACAAGTCTCTCGATGCAAACAAGCTCGACACATGGACGATCGGTGAAAGTGAATTACGATCCTGGCGCCCGCTCGGAAACATGCTTTCCTCGCGGTTTCGAAAAACCGAACAACCGACGATTAGGCGAAACGATTGACCGATCTATTAGGCCGGTGTACACGCGAAACACGCCATTTTCACTCGCGACGAGAAATCTTTCATCCTCTCGTCTCCCCTCGAAAACATCGAGCGTTTAATGTCGAAATGATGATCTCTATCCTACCTTTTTTTTTTTATATATAACGATTCATTGATTTTTTTCACTTGGATATTTATTTATTTATTTTAGATCGAGTTTGATCATATTGCGAAAGAAATATATGTTAAATGATCGAATTCGATTATTATAATGATAATGATGAGAAATAATTTTGTCAAATTTGAACGAGGAATGATTTTAAATATTTTTTTCGATAAGCGAACGAGTATGTTTTTTAAAATATTACTAGGCGCCTTAGAAATGTCCCTAGAAATATACGTCTCCTAGTTGTTTCTCGTAAATTCGAACGAATCGTACGTATATTGCGAGAGAAAAGAAATTTTAGAATCCAATTTCGATCCAATTCGATATTTTTAAGTCGAGGATTTCTCCTTGCGTTTGATATTTCTGTATTAAAATTTGTTAAAATATCGCCTCCCTTCCTTCTTTTCCTTCTTTCACGAACGGGTTTTCTTTGAAAAGAGGGCTCGGCACGAGACTCTTCTGTTTCGCTTTCATTTAGATTTAATCTGAGAAAGGAAACAAACTCGGGCTACAATGTTAATAATGGCGGCCGGTCGTCGAGGCGGCGTTGCGTGCGCGTGACGGTTGCCGACGAAACGAATAATTGCTGAAAAATTCCTGGTCTCCATCGGCCGCGACCGCCGTGCTATTAATTAACTATAAAACATTCGTGATGGCGAACGTGTCGATCGGTGAACAGTTCTTTCTCGTCCTGAACGTTGTCACGCTGTTTTGCACCAATGATCACGTTTCTTTTTTTGCGCTCTCGTATCGAGAACGTTGATGCTCATGACAGATGGCGCGCCGATCTTTTTGCTTGCCTTTTTTTCTCTTTTGGGACGAGAGTTTCGAAATGTAATTTTCGTTCCAAAAAAATGTACGTGTCTATCTTTGAACTATTTCATCGATTTCATTAAAAATTGCACTTAATTAAATTACACTCTATTTGTCGAATGCATTGAATATATTGTACCAATTATTTATTATAATTTCGAGGTTAAAAATTTCCCGTGGATCTCTTGCACAACGAGAAGTTGAATTTTTTTTCTTTTTTTCTTTTTTCTTTCTTTCTTTTTTTTTTTTTTTTTGAAACGAATTTATACTTTTCATTACGTAAAATTTATTATATAAATAATAGTAATTTGCAATTCGAAACTTTCTCCCTTTCTTGAAAGAAGATGGCACATAATAACGGATATTAATACGTTACATTATTATTTGTTTAATTTTACACGTAGAGAAAACACTGGTTTCTAAATTCAATTGCCCATGTTGATGAAGAAGAATATTAAAATTTACAACTTTTAAATCCGTTCACTGTGTAATTTTTCTCCTCGTAACACCTTTTACACACACAATAAAGAAATAATTGCAGCCATATTAATTCATTTTATTTGCAAAACGAAGCGCAAACACAAGCGTGAGCAAGCTTTCATCGAGTATTTTTTGCACGAGTATAATAATAATAATAATAATACAATTAAAGACGGGAGTTTTTTTCTTTTTCTTCTTTTTTTCCTTTTTTCATTTTTTCAGTTCAAACAACCTGTTAACCTGTCCGGCCATTTTGGCCAAGAACACTGGGAACACGTGATACGTTTTTCCCAGATAACGGAAATTAAAGTATCAACGTGGCCGTAATTATTCTTAACGATTCTCCCATTATTTCCCCAACATCTCATCTAGCGAAATAAACCACGTTGTAATACGCTTTAAAAGCGATTGAAAATTGTAAAAAAAAAAAAAAAAAAAAGAAGGAAAAATAAGAAAAAAGAAGATCAAAAGATCGAGCGATTTCACGTGTTCCAAATACCGATCTTATGGTTATATACACTGCTATTACACTGCTTAACTGTGCAACAATTTGCACAATTACCATTACGAATTCCAATTTCACGCAATATTTGGCTTAAAATCTTAAATATGCTTGGATATATATATAGGTAGAGTATTCATTTAATAGTAATTTGAAAACCAAACATTATAATTACATATCGATAATACGATAATAGTACGTACGTGTGCGTGTGTATAAGAATATATGGATATTAAATTATTCGAAATTTTTCTGAATATTGAATATTCGAAATTGTACCACGAATATCAAAATGGGAACGTTCGATATCTCTACGAGCGATATAAAAATATCGCTTCTGCGACTGATACATAAATAAAATTTCTGAATATTCGTAATATCCAAATTCAAAGGTATTTCGAAAAAATTAAAATATTCTAACTCTGATGAAAATATTGGAAAATTAAAACATTCCAATACTCTCTCTAAAATATTCGAAATCTCTATCTCTGATTTATCCCAACGTGGATTCGTGACTTCAACTATTAAAAAAAAAAGAAAAAAAAATGGATTCGAAATTTTCTATCTAGAATATCACTTCTGGCTGATACAGCAATAAATAAAATTTCTGAATATTCGTAATATCCAAATTCAAAGATATTTCGAAAAAATTAAAATATTCTAACTATGATGAAAATACTGGAAAATTAAAATATTCCAATATTCTTTCTAAAATATTCGAAATTTCTATCTCTGATTTATCCTAATGTGGATTCGTGACTTCAACTATTAAAAAAAAAGAAAAAAAAATGGATTCGAAATTCTCTACGAATATCACTTCTGCCTGATACAGCAATAAATAAAATTTCTAAATATTCAAATATTCGTAATATCCAAATTCAAAGATATTTTCAAGAAAATTAAAATATTCTAACTCTGATGAAAATATTGGAAAATTAAAATATTCGAAATCTCTATCTCTGATTTATCCCAACGTGGATTCGTGACTTCGACGAGTATTAAAAAAAGAAAAAAAAAAGAAAAAAAAATGGATTCGAAATTCTCGACGAATATTAGATTCATACGCGAAATACCGCGCTATAATTCACGCTGATTGCGAGTCACGAAGCAACAGCATCGTATCGCAAACTTGTTCGTTTCACGAGCGCATAAATTTCGTTACGTGCAAAACTCGATTGCAACTTTGCTATTTTCGATCGTCGTCGCGGATCATTGTGATCGTTGAATTATATATCGTTCAAGATTCAGCACGCATACGCTCGTCGAAAAAAAAGAAAAAAAGAAGGAAAAAAAAAAGATCGTGGATCGATTATTCAATTTCAAGGCCAATTACCGCGCGCCAAGAATAAATTTCGAATTTTTGACGTTTCAGATTCGCAAAACTGATACTGAAATTTACGAACCATTCGTGCTCGATCGATTTTTGCTCGAATTTCGCTCGAAAAAGGGCGTTGCTTCGATATATATTTTTAATTCCTTCGATTTTATCAAAATTGTTTTCGAGCAATTGAAAAAGGATGAACAGTAATGAAATTATTTATAGATGAATAGCAAAATTCCAGGCTGACTGGTTCCACTATAACGAATCATATTATTTATAGCTACGAATAACTGGTGAAATCCTAGTGAAGAATTGTTCACGAATTCCTCGAGTTTCATTAGCTGGTAACATCTACTTATAATAATCTTTGATTTAAACAAATATAAAGAGAAATAATCGTTAACTTTTCCGAAATTTATCATACGTTTTTAACACGTCGAGGAATCAGAATATTAATCAAAGATTGATAAGAGAAAAATTATTCGAATGGAATAAAAAAATAAATCGAATAAGAATAAAAAGCTTACCAGAAGAATCCCGGCATCGAGGAGGGTAGACCATCAATCTTCATAGGCAAAAAAAAAAAAGAAAAAAAAAAGAAATAGCTCTGGAAAAAAAGGAAAAATAATCAATTTCGCGTCTAATTAAACTTTATACAAGAAATTTTACATCCACCAATATTAATATTGATTGCACAATCATCGAGAGAATCGATGCATCGATGATGTTGCACGCAGGTGGTCCCTCGGTTTTGCTCGATTAATTTTCCAAAGCAGGATGTCTGGAAGATTCGCGCGCCAGGTGGTGAACGAGCAATTAAGCGGGGGTAATTTAATCCCTCCCCCAATTGGGCTGTTAGAAGGATGCGTTCGAGACTTTAACGAGCTTACTATTTCGTTCGAACTTGTATTCTTCGTCGTTTGAAAAATTACACACACTGGACTAGGACACTTGCGTTGATGATTGAACAGTGTCAGGTGTTTGATGGCGAGAGAATGTCACAGAATTGTCCTTTTTTTTTTACTGTTATATATTATATGCAAAAAAAGAAAAATGAAATTTTAATAATAATTTTGTTTGTTCCAATTTATCTAAAGAAATCTCTTTTTTTTTCTCTTTTAGAGAAATAGAATCTTATTGGAAATAATTTAATAATTGTCGTCGATAAAAGTCTTATTTTATAGAGGAATCTTTCTCCAAACAGCTCGTTCGATTTCGAGAATCCAGTGAAACGAGAAAATCCGCATTCTAGAGCATCCCGATTCGATTTTTAGAACAATGCGATTCAGAGCCATCCATTCGATCGTTCGTGCACGCACATCCTCGCGCATACATAATTAATCACACGTGCCTAAATAATACGATTATGCATACGCGGCTAACTCGGACGCCAAACAGCTCCACAGAACCGTGATCCAAACGTGACTTTCCAGACCGATACTTTTCATTCCTTTGAATGGAACAATTTTCATCATTCTAACGATCCATACGATCTTTAATTTATTTTCTTCTTTACGGAAATTCTCTACACTTTTTCCAATATTTCTCATTCTAATATTAATTTCTTCTTCTTCTTTTTTTTAAATATATCGTTCAGATATATTATTGAACGTTATTTTTAAGAAATATTTATTATGATGAAATATTTATGTATATTTAGATACGTGAATATTTTTCAATTGTTGTATATTTAAATAATATACGTATATTTTAATTAAATATAATGTATGTGTTGATTTTTTGTTTAATTTTCAAGGAAAAAAGAAGAAGAAAAAAAAGGAAAGGTTGTTATACGATAACAAATCGTTTAGGGGAAATGTGTGCTAACAATCTCGAGAATCGCGCGTGTCATTCGACAAAGTTGCAAGCAATCTCTCTAACGTGGGAATCCATATGTCATTTGCTTTGATCAACAGGCTGAAAAAAAGCAATTGGAGAGAGATTCACGATTCAAATTTATAAAACTCTCTAACTCGAACCGCTTTCGAAATTTAAACATCGAAACATCGTTTTCAAAATTACTCTTCTCGAAATTAATATTTTCTTCAATTTTAAATATATTTCCAGCATATTGAGAATTCTTTCTCTTTTTCTTTATCTCTAACCAAGTTTCTCGACGGTGCTGCTACACTTAACTAGTTCCTTTCACAATATCTGTATCGTTAGACTGCACACATCATTTATGCATTTATTTAAAGATCAAAAGAGAAAAAAATGTGATACGCACGGTATAAACATATTCCAAGCAAGGTGATTATTAATTATTTGATTAGCGAAACAAGATTTCATTTTCTTAATTTTATCGATAAAATTAGGAACTCGTTCGAGTATTCGCAATTCACCGATTAAGTAAAGACTAATAAAAGTTAAATATAATTTAACATTTTGAAATTCAACGAATTTCGATTCAATCTATCTCTTTATTCTTTATATAATTTCATCTCGATGGAATAAAAATACGAAATGTTCAATCCTAATCAATTGAAAATTGTTATTTTACGTAACAACGATTTAAAAGTTGTACATATATTTTATCCCTTTTCAACCGAAACGTTTTAGAATATTCTAAACGCCCAAAGGATCCTAAAATATTCTCCATTTCCATAAAAAACGAACAAGCTCGCCCGCCAAAATTCCACAATTCCCCCAATTTTTTTTCCAGACGATAGACATCGTGTTAAAAAGAAAAGAGAGAGAAAGAACTCGAAAGGATGCTAGGGTTGTAAAGTAACGAGACATATAAATTGGCGATATATGAAACTCGTCTACAGTGTCACACGAGCTGGCCGACCGACTGGTTGAAAAATAATTTATTTTTATCGAGAAATAAAAATATCATCGTTTTATATTATAGAAAGAAAGGTGTCTGCCTAAACGTAGAGCCACAAGGATCTGAATTCCAAAAATGGCGTTTTACGTCGTGCTCCAGAGACTTTTATTGCTGATTCGGGGCCTGGGTTTTAGTTTTCAACTTGTTCGAATCTGGAATTTCTTATTTTGCTTTCGTTTTTCGGGAAACCGTGCGAGGAATTTTTATAGTTTTCGACTGTGCCGATATCTAAAAACAGATTTTTTTTCCTTTCTTTCTTTCTTTTTTTTCGACTCTTTTCTCCAGACTCGATCGTTTCTTTCTCTCTCTCTCTCTCTCTTTTTATTCCCCGTTTTTTTCTCTGGCTAAGATTTCTCTTGTCCGGATCGTTCCTTTAATTTATTATCCACTCGAGGGAAATCGCGTTTGAAGATGAACGCGAGGTGGAATGAACGAGAAGAATAGAAAAGTATAACACACAGAAGATGAAATAAAATTACGCATAGAATTAATAATACAATAGAAATTAAATAACTCTAAACGTAATTTTAAGTTTCAATAATCGTTTGCGATTGATGTACACGAAAAGTATTGCAATTCATTGCATTTTTATTCTATATTTTTTTTTCCTATCGTGAAAGAAACGACAATTTTTTTCATTAATATAATATAATAACCTAATATAATAACATATAAAGAAATTTTTAAAAAGATCCAATACAATGTTCGAAATAAATAACATTCACGTATCCTCAAATTAATCATTTTTAAAGTATCTTTATATATTTAAAAAAAAAAAAAAAATAAAAAAATCTCATTATATCTCGATATCATCGCACCTATTCCAAACAACCTATTCAATTACTACCCTCTATTCTCCTCCATCAAACACAGACCTCCTCTAATTAATTTTCTTCTTCAACTGAAGAAAACTCAAACATTCGAAATGGTTCAAACTACGTTAAAAACCGAGAAGCTTCGAAATCTAATTTCCCCAAATCATCCTCATTCTTTTGACCCAGTATCGTAAAAAAAAAAAAAATGAAGAAGAGAAGACAAACCTCTGAATCTTCTTTTCTTCCCCCCCGCCACAAGTTCGCAAGTTGCACGAAGATTTCATCTCGACCCATGTCTCGACCTCGTTAACGGCTTCAATCGTTTTCAAATGTCGTGACGAAATTCCACGTGACCTAGCGTGAACGCTTGGTAGGTGGTCCGAGGTGGATTGACGAGGCCGATGATATCGATGAAAGATAAGGATTATCAGGATGGATGCGCCCCGCGGCGAGACACAGCCTACCGAAACCCACCGCGCTTATCACGCCTCGTTTCGCCCGCATTGTCCGATTTAATCTGCGAAAAAGCTTCCAATTTGTACTTGGGAGGGCGAGACAATGAGCCCATTTGCACGCGCCGTTTGCTTCCAGGGAGGACTCCAACATTCCATTCCGTTTCTGAGTGGAGAGAGAGAGAGAGAGAGAGGAGGTGAAAGATTAATCTGGCTCGCGACGAGATCGGATAAATGGATTCATCTGGGTTAATTTATTCATTGGACGATTGCATCGATCGATGGAAATTTCATCATCTTGTTTCTTTTGGAAAGTGATATCCTTTAAACAGAAAGAAAATCGTTTAGTATTAGAACAATTAATTTATAATGAAGAAGAAGAGATTATTTTCTTTCCACAGAGGAAAAGAAACTTGTGATTCGATATCACAATAATTCGAATAACTAATCGCTCTAACATTCTAACAACAAGATCTTTTCGAGAATCGTTAAAGTAATTCTCGATAGTTGGGAAGGAGAGGATCGGTTTGACCCTTGGAAACGAGGTTGTCGATAAGATTCACATCGACAACGGGGAAAAAAAGGAAAAAAGGGAGAAAAAGATCTGGCAATTTCTAGCCGAGCGATCGTAAATATCGGTGCAACGAATGGAACGAATGCACAAAACGACGACACCTCGTGCCATCCTCCGCGAACCGTGAAAGTAAGCGCGCTGAGAGAACAGCTGGTGTTCCCCGATCCCGAGGGGGGAATCGTGATCTCATTTGGCTCTCCGCATTCCTCGAATTAATCAAACCGATTACCGATCTGTCGATCCGGAATAATTAATCTCGAACGGTAAAACTTTATTTCTCGATGCCGTTCCATCCATCATACACACGTGGTAAAAGGAGGATTAGATTACGGAGAAGATAGCACTACCCCTCTTCTTCGAGGATTTTAAATGGGTTGAGAGTAGGATTGATAAGAGAAATTTGAATTTAGAGATCTGGTATTTGAACTGGATTGGAATTGAATTTTTTTTTAATTTGCAACAGTTTCTCTCGATATTATTGATTAATTGCAGTCAATTTAGGGTTATTAGTTAGATGTAGGATATATAGAAGAATGATTCGATTCGTTGAGATCGAATTTTGAAAAATTTTGAAACTCTCAACTCGCTTTTTGGAATGCTTTTTTCCCCGAGGAATTTGAAAATAGTAAAAATGAATGAAAATATTTGGATTAACCGTGATTCGTTGAAAATACATCGAAATCGTGTTTGCTATGAGTAAAAATATCTTTTTCTACAATTATCGAATTAAGAAATGACCTGATTGAGCCAGCTAAACACGATGATTTCACGTTTATCTAGCCATGGAAACACCTTAATTATAAGTTCTAGTTACATGGTAACCGAATATCTCTCCTGCCTTTTTTTTTCAGCAATTTCAATTTTTATCGACCGTATTTACATATTTTATTGGCCGGATTCTGGGACGGACAAAACATCGTCGATACTTATATAGACGCTTTTAACAAAATTCTTCGTTTAATTATTTAAAATTTACAGTTAATCGTATCGTGTACGAGATCTGATATTATAAAATGGAAATTTCAAATGTCTGTGAACCGTAAAAGTTAATACGATTTGTAAAAAAAAAAAATACTTTTGCCAGTGTCGAGGATACGAGATTAAAATTTCTTCTTAAAATACGAAATAAAATTTTCACGGATGGAAATGGAATTTCTGAACTGAAAATTTCTCTATAATAAGTGAAATTTCTACAAGTAAAACTTTCTATGATATAAATACATATATTTCGAGACAAATATGTGTATTCACGTGTTGGGGGAAAAAAAAAATAGAAAATTTAACTGTTATCGTATCGAAGTTTGCTATCTCGTTTCGATATCTTCTAATATTTCATCATTCACGAAAAGATGGACGATTTCTATTGCAAATTTCGAGATTCTTTTCTATTTTACGATACCACGCGTGTACCTTCTCGACGACACGCAGTGTAAATGTAACACAACTCTCTTATAGGTGAACCACTCGTCGACTACTATCAACCTGGCAAATGTCAGACTATCCCAGGGTGGTAGAACCTGTCCTATTACCCACACGCGCGCGCACACACACACACACACACACACACAAGAACGTGCACAGAAAAGCGCACGACACAACCTCTCTTGTCGAAAGTTATTAGACGAATACGCAGGCAGAGCAAACTTTGCTCGAAATAAATACACGCGAAATTTAAACGAAGGTTGAAGGTCTTTGTTTCGCTTTCGAGCGAGTATTACTCATTGTTCGCTCGAAGAATGTTTTTATTTATAACCGTGGATTATTTATATCGTGGATAATAGAGATTGAAATTGTAGAACGAATAACTTTCGTTCGATACCAATGAAAATAAATAAAGTTGCTCGTTCGAACAAGAGACAAGGATTTCGATTTAATGTAACATCGATTGTAAAATTATTACAAGTTTAAAATTAAATCGTAATTATCTCTCGTTATTTCTATTAACGATTTTAATTTTAGCTATTAAAAAGAATTAGTTTTTTTCGTTTCCTATGATTTTCTTTTTTTTTATTTGTTTATTTTATCGTTTCTTCTTTTTCTTCTTTTTTTAAATGTAAATATTCCGAATATCACGAATGCAGATAATTCTAAAAAAAATAGAGAGAGAGAAAAAAGAAAACGTAAATGCAATATTTCTCGCAAGTTTTTTCCTATTAATATTTATACGTATAATTATTTCCCATTTTTATACAATAAATATGTTTCTAAAGTGTTTTTAAAGCATAATTAAATCATTTTAATTATCGAAGCAGAATAATTATTAAATTGTTTATTACTTAATGACTTCGCTTAATGACATTTCTTTCTCTCCTGGCATTTTTCATTCATTTATTTAAAATTAATATTTAAATAGTATCTCACACATTTCCTCCGAGACCTTGTTGTATTTTTAATTATTACACACTTTTCGAAGTAATAGATATTATTAAACGGCAATAAACATTTGCGTATACACGTGTGAATCTATCATTAAACGTGTTCATTTTAACAATATTCTCATATGTTCAACGTAACAGTATATACTTTAACGTAGCCACTGTCATTGATACAAATCGGCAAAAGTGTATATAGATACTTATGAGCTGTAACGTTTATTGAATTTAATGATGTGTAAAGGAAAAGAAAAATATTTTTAACTTTGAAATCATGTTGTTGTTTCAAAGTTAATGATCCAAAAGCTGCGGAAAATTTTAAAATAATTTACTGTACATTTACGTTATAACAAGAAGCAATATGTGAAAACTATATAATTAGAGCAGAATGCAGTTTTTATAGTTTTATTGAAGAAGGAAGGAGATAAATGGCTACTTATAAAACTGGAACATAATGAAAAATACCTTCCTTTCATGATTCATGGAAGATAGATGTGATAAAATTTTATTATGAAAAATTTCTTTTTTTATATAAGAGATAATATTTTTAAAAATAAATTTAGAAAAATATTAAAGATTTAAAAGATACTTAATAATAAATTTTTTATCTTTAACATTTAGAAGATTGGGTTCAACTTTATTCTCTGTAAATTATCTATAAAAATTACCACATAAATTAAAATAAAAAAAAAAATTAAAATATTGGTAATTGCCAATAATTCTTTGACACTTTAAAGCCTGGATATTGGTCACGTAGTTCTATTCCATTCTATAATTAACAATCACCTGTTGCCTAAGTGGTTTTACATTTTTTAAAATCTGTAACTAGATACCTGACTGATGTAGATACTGGTATCTACATCTTTCTCTACATTATTCTGAAACACCATTTTAAAATGTAGAGGTAAAAGCGGTTATCTAATTACATTTGCAATCAATGATTATACATGTTTTATAATTATGATTTTGTTAAAAAATCATATTTAACTATGAATCCAACCTATAATTACTATAAATGATAATTTAATTAGCAAGTGATAATACAATATTTGCAAAGCAAAGTGCTTATTTGAAAATTAAATATTTTTACAATTAATAACTTTTTCTTAATCTTGAGAAGCAAATAGAATATAATATAAATTTAATATTCCTTTACTTTTATATTCATTTTTTAATTTAGAATTTTTAAATTTTTTAAATTGTGCAAAGAAAATCATTTAACGCGTCAAGATTAGTTGGAAAATCATTAAACATCTCTGAAATTAAATAATTTAACTTAATATCAAGTTTGAAATAAATTGTTTAATTTAAATTTATATAATTTAAATTCAAATGTTTTGATTTACAAAGCTTGAACAAAGCTTGTTTTCGTATCTGAATAAATAGTGCAATATAATCTCTATTCGCTCAACAACTATCTACTGAATTTGCACGTGGGACGTTTAATGTTGAGATACGCAGTGGGATGCGATTATGTAGGCTATTTATGGCCTAGATTTAGACGAAACCAGTATCCAATCGTGCTATACGCGCTACTGGTAAAAATCCCGTATTAATAATTTATGAAGCGAGGGATCGTTTCATTGAAGATGGTTCGAAAACAAAAATCCCTTTTCATTATTTAAGATTCATTATTTAATTATTTCTCACACTTCTATTTCTACAATTTGAATTTGAAATTTTCCAAAGAATAGGTTTAAAAAAGTAAGCACAAATAACTTACTTTCTTTTTTAAAAGAAAATTTTACTTATGATCTATAATAAGATATTATCTGTATAAAATATTTTTTTTTAATTATCTAAATTAATAAAAGAAAAATAAAGAATTCAGATACGAAGTGAAAAAATGGATATGTTCCATCAAATTATTTTTTTTCCATCGAAATTATTTGCTTAATTACACGTTTATCTCTCTATACTATGCCGTTTCTACACTCTCGATATCTCAACGAATACGTGGATCAACGTGGTTAAAAAAAGGAAAAAAATATGTAATCGTCTTCGTTCTGTACACGAGTAGAGGAAGTCCATAGAAGGACACCCGTGAAGTCATCGCCGAAAAAGACCACTAGGTAATACGTCTCTTCGTCGGCAATTAGACAGATATGGCGAAGGAAAAAAAGGAGGAGAAAGAGAGAGAGAGAGAGAGAGAAAAGGATATCGGATCCAGGAAGTAACGAATCGAACGAGTGCAAGCTGATTTCGCGCCACTTGTCCAGACAATAATCTCGGAAATGGTGACCGGTTTTAAACTTGATTTCATGCTACCGGATTGGGCAGCATTAATGTATTCGATTTCATTTGAGGCAACGGGTTTCTGGCTGGGCATTGGCTGTTAACAGTGGCGGAAAATTATGCGAGATTTTATTGCAAAATTTTGATACATTTTATAAGGACACGAAACTATTGCATTAATTAATTTATTTTAATTTAAATCGATTATCCTAATAGAGTTTATAAAGAGTATAATTACATTTATACAATGAATTTTAAAACTTTAATCTAAATTGTTCCAACTTCGATCAATATCAAAATATTCATTCTCGAAAGAAGGATGAACATAACCTAAATACCTCTCGATGCAAACCTAACCTCAAAAATTCGTTATAACTCGTCAAAAATAATATTCGCTGTTTAATATCTATAAAAACAACATGATCTTTCTACTTCGTGTATACCTCGACAACTCGTCGAATATTATTCCTACGTGCCTGTGAAAATCCATTCAAATTCTCAAGCATCGTTTTCCAATCGAAAAGAAAATATTATACGCGGAATATAACGTGATCGATCGAAGCCGATGGTCAACGGTTCCCATCAATTTCTACTCTCCTTCTGAAAATACATTTAACCAGCGTGAGTCACCGTTTTCTTCTAGCGGAATGTTAACGGTAATCGTGGTATCATGGAGGGGAAAAAAAAAGAAAAAAAAAAGAAAAGAAAAAAAAAAAGAAAACGACTCGTACGATGGGTACATGCTCCAATAGCGACTTATTTCCAATGATAATTCCACGTTCATTCACGAGGATTCACGCTTCGCCACGATACGAAACGCGTGGAAGGAAGGCCTATAAATTAATCACTTTTTCTTCAACATTTATCTCTAATAGTTTCGAACAGGAAACTTTCGGTCAGATCGAGAACTTTTTCTCTCTCCTTCTTTTTATTCCAGCATTCTTGCATATCATATCCAAGCGATCAGAGAGAAAGAGAGTTTCGCAGCATTGTGTAAATGATTTTTTAAAGTTTTTTGAATTTTGAGAGATTAAACTTTTTACACGAAAAAGAAAAGGGAAATTTAATAATTATTCGAGGTATTGTTCGAGGAAAATATTAATTTTGTTTGAATAATTTAATTTCGAATAAAGAGTTTATTTCGAGATGAGGTTTGACGACGAAGAAAATTGTAGTATAATTCGTTATTTAAATATTAATAATAATTATTCATTATTCATGAATGGATTATAAAATATTATTCGCTATCTTCTATTCGACATTTGAAAGAAAACTTGTAACGTAATCCGTGCTTAATCTCTCTGGAAAAATATCATCTAGTGACAGGTAATATCAGAAGAGAGAATTTTATCGATCGAAAATCAGTCACAAGTAAAGGTTTCTATCTTAACCTTAACATCTACACCTTAACGGAAAACAAGTTCCCCAAATAATCAACTAGAAATCCTAGACTACAAGAATTTCTTTGATACTGGGCCTTAGAAAATTTTACCGCCACCTGCATCGATTAAGAACCAAAACCTGTTCAAAGGCTGAACAAAGTTTCAACACGATAACTATCAAGCCAGATGAAATCAAGCTGAAAGAAATTTATATTTTCTGGTAACCCTTGGATAATTTACTGACTTCTGTTAGGAAATATTTTTGAAACATATTGCAAATATCGAAAAACGTATTAATGTATGCAAGAAAAATCTTATATAAAGAAAATTATGGAAATTTGATTTTTCTTGTTGCATGTTTATTAATAATGCAGATAAAAAAACTATGAAAAAATAAAATAAAATAAAAAATAATTTTATATAGAGAAAATTTTATATAGAGAGGAATAATGAAGAAAATTGTAAAGGATTAAAATTGTGTCTTTAATTAAATTTTTCCAATCTTTCATAAACAAATTATTACTGAATTATTATTTTTTATTTTCACCATTGATTCTTAGAAATTTTTGAAACAAGATATTTAATTTCCTACTTCTAATCTTCCTTTCCAAAAGAAAATGAAATTAATTATAATTAAGTTATGAAAGATTGGGAAAATCAACGAGTCAATTTATGAATAAGTTGTCTTAAAGCAATTTACTCGTGACAATGTTATTTAAAGTCCTACAAGATATAACATACGTTGAATAAGTATAAAATACAAGTAAAAGCTATAACGTCAATATGTGTTTTATTGATACCTTAAGGCAGAAAATGTTATATTATTATATATTAAGCATCCTTCTTAATGATTAAACTCCGCTATTGAGAAATTTGCAATATTGCAATTTCACGAGAATAATTTATAATTTTGAAATATCTTGATTTTATAATTTATAGATTCTTTAATCTTCTCTTTATTTTGCAACATCATAGATGTAAAATTCAAAATCTCGTTTATCGCCTGGCCTGCGTCATTAATAATTTACAATACTACAATTTTACAATTTCAATATAAATTTGCAACATTACAATTTTACATTATCATATATAGGACGATCAAATCGAATAAAAATAAATATGATTATGTAAAACTTTTCCACCCGTAATTTCTTATATTACAATACAATTTTGTAACGCGAAAATTCGAAAATTTCTCATACACAATTTTCCAATCCCTCTTGCAATTTCATCGAACCCAAAGTCTCGTCCATCGCTACGAAAGAAAGCACACAGATATATCTCGACGAGGAAATGACTCGGTTCACCCCGCGAGAACGAGAATCGGTTTAATTGCCCGCGAGACTAGCGCTGCCTGGTAATTAAATGGGAAATTAATCGGTCTTCCAAATGGAAAAACGTACGGAATTCTTATGTAACCGAATATCAAGCTGTGTAAACGATCATGGCCTCGGGCGAAATTAGCGGAATTTACGATCGTCACGCTTTATTCGAGTTCGTGGATCCGGTATGTCTGGTTTACCCGCTCGTGAATTAACTTCTCTGAATTTCATTTTTGCCACAGACCTTTGGAGCTACTGGATCGGATACTCAGCGTCGATCAGCTGCGTGTTTCTCGCAACAATTTCCTAGCCTACTACGTATCTGCACAGATATATTTTATAAAACGTTTCTCGTTTCTCCATATTTCGTTCGCAATAACTCGACTTTTCGATCGCGATCCTATGTATATTTTCATTTAACGGGCGAATCCTGTTTTTCTCCCCGCTTCAATATTTACCGGTTCGATATTTTAAATAATTAATAACCGCGTGATTTTTTTGAAAGTAGATTCGTCGAGGTCTGTTCAACTACGATGCTACTTTTTTGAAAGTTAAATATTAATTAATTAAATACGAAAGAGAATTTTGAACACGAGGGAAAGTATATTTAATTGGCGCAACTTTGTAATAAAAACAGTTTCCCGTATAGGAACAATTATATCGGTATATATTAAAACTGTGTCTCCGTAATTTGTAAAAATTATCTCATTATACCGATAATTTATTGCAACACGTTTGCTGTCGTAACAACCAGTTAGGTATTTGAAAAAGTGTGTATAGATAAAAAAAAAAAAAAAAAAAATCTATCCTGTTTATTCAAATTATATAGTGTAGTTTTCATAAGAAGTTATGTTAATTCGTCAATGATATTTCGTCATATTTAATTTTTTCATCGTAAAATCATCTGTAAATAATAATAAAAAAAAAAAACAAGTTACTTGATGATTCACTAATAACAGCATTATTTTATTCATCGTCTCTTTTGGGGAAATGAAAAATACGTTATAGTAATTAATTTTTTCCCCCACGAGGATACATGGAAATATTTATAAAGTGAAAAAGAAATCGTCCATTTTTTTTTTAATGCAATTGTAAATGTTAATAAAACTCTCCTTTTAAATACAATTCTTTAGAAATCATAATTTTTGCAAATATCCTGTATAATCTTCTTCCTTGAAATTACATATTATTCAATACAACATATAATTTATATCATCAATTGGCAACAATATCTCTTAATCTTTAAAGATTAAACGTCTCTGTACATATTAAAATACCTCCACGAGATCTTTAACACAATCACAAGTGCTTTTTCTTCAAAAAAGCAAAGATGAAAATTCCCTAGCTCACTTTGTCCCTAGCGCGGGAGCGAAAATGGCGGCTTCGCCTCGCCATTTCTTCTTCCTCTCTTAATTTCGAGCGGCGAAAAGCGGTTCTCTAATTGGAACAAAATTCTTTTTCGTCGTGGCGTGGAAATTACGGGGCCAGGAAGGCCTCGAACGTCGTTACCGCGTCCCAGATATTTCCTGGTTAAAGCCACCACGTCGAACGCTTCGACGCACGATGCTTGTATACACGAGGCGATCCCACGCTTGGAGATTCGTATCTCCGTCTCGTTTGGCGGTTTTCCTTTGTTTTGGCTGGCATCGGCCAACTTCCTGCCGTTTTCTATTCCCCGGGCCACGCGTGTTACGCAGTCCTCCTTCTTTTTTCCCTTATCTCTTCTTCTTCTTCTTCTCTCTCGCGCGTGGATACGAGAACAAGAAGAACGAAGACATTGTATTCGGCGACGTTTCCCAAGCCAAGAGTGGGATTATTTGTTGGGGTCACAATTTGTGAGTTTAAGAAAGAAGGTCTTGTTGAAAATAATCAAAATTTGTACGATTTTAAATAGCGTAAAAGATTGTTCAAGAAGGAGTTTCGATTTCTTGTTTTTTTTTTTTCTTTTTGCATCATAAAGATTTGAAAATTTTTTTATCACGTTTTTTTATAACATCTGAGGTACGAGTATTACGTCTCACTTATCGTGATTCGCGATAAAACGTGATCCAACTTGTAAGAGATGTAGATTACGATACTACTCCAATGTATCTTTCCAATACTTTGATACAAGTGAAATTAGATTAGACACGCAGAAGACTTCCGTTTCTGTTCTTATCAATTAGAAAGTTTATCAATTATATTTAATTTAAAAAAAGAATCTCTTTGATTTTTAACAAACTACTTGATCGATATATTTTCCAATAAATAAGCCCATCAAGTTTTGAACATCAATTATAAATATCCTACCATTCTAATGAGTAAACACGTAGGAAGGAATGTGAGAAATCAAGTTCAATGCGCAAAAAAAAAAAAAAAAAAAAAAGAAAGATATATAATAAAAAGAAATTGATCAATTTTCTTCGTGATTCCACTCTAGTGAATGAATTTGTGATTAATAAATGGCCGGCGTATCTCTTTCAACGTGTCCAATTAATTCTGGAAAGGAAAAACCGAAAGATGTATGGAATCTCAGGAATATTGCAGTTACATTTACATTTTATTGCGCAGTGCAATGTCTCTGAGCTCGGTTCGAAGGATCGAACGAATCAAAATGGTTATTACTATCCAATAATGCGTGACGTTTTATTTTCTCTTTTTTTTCTCTCTCTCTCTCCCCTCTCTCTTTCTCCCCCCGTGTCTGTTCTCTTCTCCTCGGTATC
The DNA here is from genome assembly GCF_003254395.2 of Apis mellifera. Taxonomy (NCBI): domain Eukaryota; kingdom Metazoa; phylum Arthropoda; class Insecta; order Hymenoptera; family Apidae; genus Apis; species Apis mellifera. The sequence goes on from NC_037647.1 coordinate 5,091,740, forward strand.
CTGGTATGGTGGAATGCGGCCCCTTTGTCCACGTTTTCTTTCTTTTATGCCGGATAGTCGACGAGATGTCCAGCGTAGCTGTTACAATGTAGCTGTGATTGTAGGTTGGCTTTAGTTTTATGATGGAGAAGAGGGATTGCAACGGCTCCGTTCAGATTGAACTGCGTAGATTCAGTGACCCATTTAAGAAGATCTCCAACATTTTAGAGTTGGAGAGTTCTCGTTTTGGAATAATGGCAGCATAAGATCGTTATTCGCTTCATTTTCACGATACGCAATTAGAGAAAGTATAAAACAGATATCATTCGATATATAGCGGTATTCACATTCCAAATATTATTCAATCAAATATAATATACTTTCTTATTTGAAAGCAAAGTGGAATTGTATTTGTCGAATTACATAATTACGGGCACTAAAATAATTGCAAGATTATACTTTAATAAGTATTACTTAAAAAATTTCACTTTATTTCCTATTTTCTAATTTCATAATTTTCAGAGAGAGAGAGAGAGAGAGAGAGAGAGAGAGAAAGAAAAATGTCTGCGATTTCTTTCCGAGAGAAAAAGAGAAACGATTTTCGAAATTGGAATAAATAGAAAAATGATTATAAGAATCATCGAGGAGTAAAAATTAAGAAAAATTCAATAATTTTAAATCGAAAATTAATTAATTCGATATAAATAATAGTTTATGGACGTCATAAAGAAATTCTTTTCAAATTTAGTCGAAAATAGTTCTCGCGTCAGTCAGTCAGTTTCTATCGAATCATCGCTACGTCTTCGAGTCATCATCAACTCTCTCACGAGGCGCTTCTTTTTCTCGACCCTGATCTTCGATTAAAACCCGTTACCGTTACCCGACATTAGAAACTTCCTCGCCGTTTTATTTTTCATCCTCGAAACAGCTCCTGCCGTGTGTTTTTGGGCACAGTGGTCCAAATGAACACGATACACGCTTTCTGAAGGGATCACGAAGGTCGTTAATATCTTGTTCGAGGGTTCACTGACCTGGAACACAGGTCCCTCGACGGTGATACAATCCTCGAAAGAATTAGAGGGTCGGTTACCTGCCCCATCACAAAAAAAGGAAAAAATCCTCTAACTCTTTGGGAGGAGAATGGATCAGATATACAAAATATTCCAAACTTGTTGCTTGTTAAACAGATGAATCGATCCTTTAGTTAGATACCATGGATTCTAACTTTGAATTAAATTAATTTGAAAAGAAATTGTACTTTGATAATTAAATATTTCATTTTCAATTTATCTATATATATATATTATTCAAGTACAATTTCAATTTACTCGAAAAAAAGATTAAATTATTTCAATTTATCTATCGATCAATTTTGATTATTTTCGATAGTTTCTGCTTTGATATATGCTTTTCGATTGGTATAATCTCGCAGAATTATTCTTCTTAAACGATTCGAAAGGTCTAAAACGAGAAAAAATATCTATACTTTTCCACGTCTCGGATCTTCCTGTTTTACATAAACATAGAAATTACGCGTGAGGGCGCTGTTCAGGACAATGTTCATCGTAAAATAATACGTCGTGCATATGCGATGTGCACGATACGCTGTTGTTCCATACGTCGAGGATGTATTGAAATCGAAAGGTGTAATTTCCGATAGAATTCTTTGGCGGCCATGAAGTTGGTCCGAGAAATTCACATCGATCCTCGAGGCTAGAAAATTACCACACACAGGAGACGGTGTATGAGTCAGTTATTCCATTCCGCACATTTTCACATCCTACAGGTATTGGCTCGCTCCAATTTTCCCACTCGATCGAAATTCATGGCTTGGCCAAGCTTTTGACGATATCGTAATTCACTGAAAACCGTTAGGGAACCCTAGATTGGTGATTCACTAGGAAACGCTGAATTTCTATTCTCATTGGATCGAGGCGGTCGTGATCCACTTTGTGTGGTGTAAAAATAAAATTCAATTGGTATTTTTAGATGGATAAGTGGGTTACTTGAGTTCTTTACCTTTGATTCGAGGTATGCTCATAGAGTATTTAAATTGTTAAAAATTATTTCGGCAAATATAACGGATATTTTATCACGAAGAATCGTTATTTCTCTCGACGAGATGAAGAGATAATTTTAATACAATTTTATAACAAAGCTTTTTACAATAAAGCGTTCAGTGTGTAGAATTAATGGCAACAATTATGCTCGGAGGAAGAATCAGGCAAATTTGATTAATCCTCTTCCACCCGTAATTACTTCCTTCCTGATCAGTATCAAATAATTAATCCTTTGACGAAATAAAAAAAAAAAAACTATAATTTCGATAATAATAATAGCATTATGCATGATGATGACTATCCTTTCCAAATCTTCTTTTACCACGCCAGAAAATCAACTTTGCTCATTTTCTCTTCCGTTATGAATAGACAAAGAAGCAATTGTCTTCCTACGAAAACAAAGGCATCGCTGTCCTTCCTATCTCTATTCAATTACTGAAGTCTTTAGGAAAGACAAGACTAGTACAGTTGATATATAAAGTAATAAAATATAACATTCGATTATTATTTACCCCGTTCCTACCACTATTAACCAGTAATACCAACAATTTAAAATTTAATTTCTATTTTTATCAACGATTCTCTTGAAAACAAAATCGTATCAACTATCTCGTATCAACAAACTCTCGTCTACGATATTCAAGTAATGATAAAATATTCATTCATAATTAAAAATCAACAATTCCTCTAACACTACCTACAAACATCAATACAATCACAACACACTTATAAATATTCACATCACACTCGATCATTCAACCCATTCTACTAGCAAACACAAACTACACCACCATTCTACAAAGCTACAAATTATTTTATACAATAAAAAATTCCATCGAAAAAGAAAAAAAAAAAAGAAGAAAGTAAAATATTCACACAAAGCATCCAAGAACATCGCGATCATATTCGCCGTAAACTCGTCACACGTTCGATTCCTCCCCCCTTCCGAAAATCGTTATTCCCATACATAATACATGAATTTTCAATACGAGCCGCATCATTAGTCGCGTTCGAGGCTGAGCCTCGTTATTGGCAGCGCATCTCTCGCTCCTGGTTCCGCTTGTCCCCGATAATTGACGACTTTATGCCGAATACAAACACTGTTCGATATCGGTGGTCCCGTTCATCGTCCCCCTGAATAATCTTGCCCGGTTATCTCGCGTGGGCGCATCCGTTACACGAGTGTTGTGCAACCTCGAAACAGTATGGCAGATTCTCCCGATAAAAAAAAAAAAAAAGAACGGCGCGTTGGGATATCGACGGGGTCGTGGTCGGATCTCCATTTCCTTGAGAAGGAAATTGGAATGATTCGTTACAGGAACGGATGAAATTATTACGGATTATTTTTAACCCCTGTGCAAGATTTTTTTTTTTAATAAAACTCGAAAGAGTCGAATTTTGTCGAAGAATTGATAGATTTTTGAGAAATTGTTTATTATCCGAGCGATAAGTGTTGATTATTAAATTTTGAATTGGTTTGACAATTTAATAGGTTATCTGCATAAATTTCCGTATAATTAATGATCAATTTCTACAATTCAATCCATTAGTTTATTATCTGATAATCGTGTAACCCGAGTATAATTGAAATTCTGCAACATGTTGACTGAAACACGTTGAATAATTCACGGAATATTGATGCTCTCCGTTCGAAAGGACGTATCGACATTTAGAATCGCGTGTTGGTCCGTAACAAAATCTCGTAACGCAACTCGTTGGTCGTACAACTTCGAAGGCAGGTGCATTTTTATGGAAACCTACTTCGATGCATAAACGTCAAATCGCAAGATGGAGGACGTTCTTTCTTCGTGCAGTGTAAAATCGAATTTGGAAATTATTTAATGGAAGAAGATAAACTTAAATGTGTAGATATTTGAAGGAATAGAAATAGATTTTATCTACATTTTCTATTTTCTATTTTTTTTTCTTTTTTTATACTTGGATGAAATTATACATTTGGAAAATTTATTCGAGGAAAAAAGTTGAAAAGTAATTATAGAACGATGGATATATATATGAAAATTGCAATTATTTAATTCTAATATGTATTTCGTGTTGGAAAGAAAATATTAAACGAAGGAAGTAACGAGTAATATATGAATATATTTCTAAATGTTATAAGAGATTAATTAGTTTGATTAAGCTTTGTTGCCTTGGAAAATGAATATTTACCATTGGTTTTTTTTCTTTTTTTTCTAGAAATTATAAATACGATTTCAAGTTTCCTGGATAATGTTATTCGTGCACATATTTTACATTATAAAAAATCGTGATGATTATTATAAAATCTTTCCCAGGATTTAATATCTAATAAATTTATAAATTCGCGATTAATTTAATTTCTTATTACATCCTGTCATATATTTTACATTTTATCCTAATATTTAACACTTTTACATTGTTTCGAATCCCTTTTTTTCCCCCTCCGTCCCCTCTTAACATCGCCATTCTTAAAAAAGAAAAAAAATACCTTACTTTTAAAATCTTTCTCTAAAATTCTCTAAAAAGAAACGAAGATAATCGTGTTTTATAGGTGTCATCCAGACGTTATAACTCTCCACTGTTAAATCCTACTTTTTATTACCTTGTTTCACTTAAAATTCCACATCAGAAGCTCATTCAGAAAACATTAAAATTTAGCAATTCTATTCCACGAAGCATAATTCAATCAAAATTAACAAACACAAGAATAATTACATAAAAAAAAAGAAAAGAAAAGAGAAGAGAAGAAAAGAAAAGAAAAGAAAAGAAAAGAAAAGAAAAAAAAAGAACCAAGGTTTATTTCTCCTCTCCATTTCTCCTCTTCCTTCCTCTCCAACAGTGGTACACTTCAAAATAAACACCGATAGAATATTATTGGCCACGAGTTACAATGACCTCCCAAGAACGGCACCATTGCACAATAACCAAAGAATCTCTGTCCATCGATGCTACGAAACGCGTTACAAAGAGCAGTAAAATACCTCGAAACCTGATAAAACCCGTGATAAACGTTCGTAGATAACGGAATTTCTATGTAACGCGATATTATACTTAGACTGTGCGTGTTCAATATCCAACAAGCCGAGAATCCAATAAAACACGCGATCAACGAATTTTAACCTTAGATGCTAAGAGGGAAAACAAGTTTCTTCGTCTTATCTATTTTGATTATCCTCCTACCCTTATAGAAAAAAAAAAGAAAAAGAAAAATTCGTCAATTGGACTTGAAATTAAAATCGAATTTATTTATATTCGATTATTCGGTTGATTAGTTTTTTTTTTTTTTTTTGGTTACTTTACAAAGGAAACAAAAATCACTGATTCAATTGTCAATTGAGATTAGATTAGAAACTTGGACACTTTCTAACGTTATTGGTTTCTTTTGTAAGAGGACCGTAAAAGGATTCTTTTTTTATATCCAAAAAATCATTATTTTTATTTTAATTTCGATACAGCTGTGAAATCATGATATTCTCTTGTACCGACTAGTTTATCAATTATTTTAATCTCGATTCGTTGTTCAATTGTCTGACCAAACAGAATATACGCATTAACGTATTTTAAGATGAGTTAAAAGTCCTTCCTCTTTCTCTCTCTCTTTCTCTCACTTGTAACATATTCCACGAATCATTCTTCTGAATTAAAATTCCTCTTCTCCTTCCACTTGCACTCATATCTCTCCTTCTAAATTGGTTGATTAAATCACCTTAATTATCTTAACGATAATCCTCTTTTCCTCGACTTACTTTACAATTCCCACGCGCCGCCATCAGGAAATAAAATTGCCTGAGTTATTACCCCGATAATTTATCCAAATTTTTTTTTTCCAACCCCTCACCTACGATCATCGTAGATAAGATAAGGAGAGGGCTCGATTGAAAAATAAATAACGCAATGATAATGAACTCCTCCGTTTATAGGTTGGATCGCGCGTGGGCCGTTTTCTGTTACGCAATCACGGAACAACGGGGCCCCGCGATGGCCCTTTGTGCGCGCCGGTTTTCCCCCACGGAATCTCGATCGCCTACCTTCCATATTTCATATCTCGAATTAATAAATCGATGAATAAATTGACGATGCATCCATTCTCTTTGTCGATCGATAATATTTGATGTATGTAATCTCGAGGAGAGAAATCTATTTTTTTTTTTAAATATTCTGTATCTTCCAAGATGCAAGTGGATTATTAATCTTCATTCGAGTATTGTGTGTCAATACAAGATGGGGAATGTTATATATTTCCTTTATTTTTAATTATTGAACGTGCGTTTTATCATTCATTATGAAAAGCAATTTTTCGACAGAAAATGAAGGATTAAATAGATATTTAAAACGTTAATATATATCCGTGGAATAATCTCGTTGAATCTAACACATATTAAAACAAATGGGATAGAATTCCAATAGTCAAAGATTCAAACTTTACTCCAAAAAAAAAAAAGAAGAAGAAGAAGAAGAAAGAAAAAACAAAGAGAAAAACCAGAATTATCGCCATTACGCTTAACCAAACACGGATCTTCGAAACTTTCCATTCTCGGCATTCCTAAGAAATATTTCAAATATTACCATATCGTAAATATCCCATTGCAGAAATCATGATCGCCATAAATTCAATGTCTATAATCACGATTATACAGAGTTTTTAAAATGTCGTTAAATACTTCGTTTTCTCTTGTTGATTGAACGCCGTTTCCCCTCTCACTCACTTTTCGCACCGTAACCCGAGGAATTTTACAAATCGATTCGAGACGTTCGCCCGTATCGAAACGCGTCACCCTATATATAGACAAGCCACGTCGCCTATGCGAGTTGCACGAGTACCGTAGCCGTAGAGAAATTTCTGCGACAAATTTCGCAATCGTGGCTCCAATAATTTCCCCCCCAAAAGAAACGAAAGTTCGAAGTAAAATTCGAATCGATTTTTCATTTTATTAAATAAAGAAATTTCCGGAAAATTTGGGGAAAGAATTCGAAATTTTATATGTAAGGAGGAAGGAGTTGTTGAAGACTAGTCTCCACTATTATAACGATGGAAGATGACTGGATATATATTGACCCAGTGCATTAAGGAATGCTAGGGGAAATCCCCTAGCAATTGCAAGCAACTTGACACGTCTTCGTGATAAGAGTGTTGGACACAGGAAGAATATAATATGAAATATATGGAGGACAGAGATGGAAATAATCGTCCTTGTTAAGTTGCCATGAACTATTTAGAAGAGAAATCTTTGGATAAGATTTTATAAATATAATGATCGTCCAAAGATGGATGTTAATCGATGTTTCTTCTTTGGTTTTATTACTGGCAAAAGATTCATCCGTTCTCAGGATACGAGGAGCTCGGTTTTAGTTGTTGTAAATATATCTAGATAAATTGAATGCATTTCTTCTGTAATAATGATTCTCGAATCTGCTTCGAGACGACGAAATCAAAATTTCTCACGGTGCCAAGTAATAAACTTTCACCGAACGAAATCTCTTTTGTCATTTCCCCTCGTTTCACCGATTAACGTATGTTTTTCTCGAAATCACGAGAGCTCCATTAGTCCCTAGCCTCGGCGACGATACGATTTACACAGCTCTCTAATATTTCTTTCTTTCTTTCGTGTTCCAGAGAACTTATTATCGATCCATTTGACTTGGTGGAAAAAGCGTAATTGTAAATCGTTGTATAAATTAAATATCGTTTTGTACAATGTCGAGTTTTTTTTCAATCATTGAAAATTTGTTTTTGTTCCTTTTTTATTGTTCCTCGTTTCGCATGCTCGTTTATTTATTTCGATTGTAATAATAAAATGATTAATTGTGCACGCGATTTGCGCGTCTATAATTATATACAAATTATGATAGATACAATTCTATATATTTCTTGGAACGATCCTATAATTTGAGAAGCGTATAAATGTCTTCTTATCCAAGATTGAATTGCGGAATTAAATTAAATTACGAAATCATTTATCAGACCTCGATATTTTTTTACAAATTCATTTTTCTCTTCCTATATATATATTTCTCTCTGATGAGAGAACAGAGAAACAAGACACAGGGATCCATCAGGAAAGCAATATCATTTAGATACATACCAGTCATGCTTCTCATTAAACAATGAAAGAAATCTACGATTATGCACACTCTCGCTTAAAACTTCTCTTATAAATCGTGACATTGTTCATTATCCCCTATTTTTCCTAATAAAATCAAAAAGAAAAAGAAACAATATTTATCACACGTTTCAACAACTTATAACAAAATTGAATTACTACTCAAGAATGAACTATTAGAAAGAAAGAGAAAAAAAACTCTTACGCTGGAAAGGTTAACCATCTCCGCAATGACGCATTTCGTGAAAAATTTCCACCGTTGACTGAGTCACGGTCCGAGACGACCAGACCTCCTCTCTTCCCCGCTAATCTAAACCCGCGTGAATCGTGCGAATTTAAGCAATTAAGCGTAACCTTCTCGACACGAAACGGCCATGGCTGCGGTGATCATTCATCGCGTTTATTAGAGGAATATTTCGCAGGTATATATATATACATATATATATATACACATACACGAATAAGGATGGAACGAAGATAACGAGCGACCGTTCCTTTCCTAGCGTGCATCCGGTGCATCACGCTCGAATGCTGGAAATAAATCTCGGAAACTGAAATGTCAAAGTGCTACCGAGGAGAGCCGAGCCAACTAACCGGCTGGCTGGTTTACGACGCCGTAACAACAATAGCGATCCTTTGCGTCACCGAGAAATCACTCCCCGCCGATTGTCGTGCGGTAATGGCCGTTGTAATCGCCTCGTGGCTGCGTGTATTAGCCGTGTTATTTTCTTCTCCGGGAGAAGAGGGCTTTGCCTGTCTCTCTAGAATTGGAGAGGAGATTCAATGGAACGAGGCCTGTGGTGTATATATATATCTTTTCATTGTCTCTTCAATTTTTCGACACCTAATCTCACTTTTCCTAACACGTTTTCATGCAGTGATGAGGGTTATTAGTTTTTAAAATAAGCCTCTTAAAATTATCGATAAAGATGTGTGTGAAAGATTTATATATATATAGGGTGTTAATATATTCGTGCGATACAAGTTGATATTTAATAGATGGAGGGGTATTTAAGTTTGTGTTGGACGAAAGTGTTCTATTATTTTTCCATTAGTCGGAAGAAACATTAATCTTTTTGGAAAGATAAATGACTGTTAATAGGTTAATTTGTATCGAAATACTTTTTTCTTTTTTTTTCTTAGAAAATAATTTTGCTTCTTGAAAGAATAAGAAAAGTGAAAAGAATTTCATAAAATATCTTCTCTCATAACATAATCGTTGAATTTTCGATCGAAGATTAGATAGAATTTACTTGCTACGATAAAAATCATCAACACGATTTTGCATTTTATACTTAATCATCCTCCGACCGAGATGTAATTTATTGCGAGATAATGTGTATGTTGAAAACGGTGAATTTAGGACGGATCTAACGTCGTAAATATCCGTATATCCCGTGTCCGATCTATGAAAAAATTGATTGTATAATAATTAAGGTACCCAAGAAACATTGTGACGATAAATCAATTATAGTCATTACAGGGCGGAAACATGCTATTGAAAAGCTATTTACAGCAGATGTTACGATTAAATATTTCTCTATCTACCTAACCTATAAATATTTAACAATATAAAAATAAAATTTTAGAAAACTGAACTAATAAAAAAGATACTTGAAAATACGTAATACTCTAATTATAATTCGAATATTTAAAAAAAAACAATTTAAAGAAACGTATATATAAATAATAAATATATTAACCAATTTACTGGTAGTTAATGGTCACGTGGCGCTAGTATCGCGCCAACGTTCACATTTACGAAAGACACGATTATTAAAAAAGAATCTCCACCGACTAACAACCCAATATAAAATTTTTTAAAGCGACATTCGTCGAAAAATCAACACCTATCTGCTCCTCTCTAACTCAACTCGTCTAACGCGCAAATTCCACGCTTCCAAATACGAATCAAATTGCTCGCAAGCAATCCCGGCCAATCCCAAGGATAATTTCTATCCCCCGTCGTGTGACGGATGATGGATCCTCCATCCGTCGTCGTTGAATCTCGCATTCAATGAACAACCGACCGACCGAGATACGGCACACGGCCGTGTGTTAATGACGTCGTGGTCGTCGTCGTGGTCGTCGTCGTCGAGGCTGCCTCTCCGGTTGCCACATCGCGCGCGAAAACACGCGAGTAACGGCTTAATCAGTTTCACCGTTCGAAAATTGCGGCTTGTACTCGCGTGCAATTCCATCGGCGCGAAACCTTCGGCCGCCTCTTACGCAATCCTGTTACCCTGTTCACGAAACGGAGCCGCAATCCTAGACGGCTGGCCTCTACGTGACTCTGTCGAGTCATTTTTTTTTTTTTTTTTGCCCCGACGACCATTATCTCGGGAAGGATTGGAGGGATTGGTGGTCGTGGGTGTTGTTTGGATCGATTGTTTAGAGGGGGGAAAAAATGGGAGATGCAATATACGTGGCATGGAGGAGAGGGGGAGATATGAGAGCAGGATGAAGGCGCGTTGCCACATCTTGGATTTATTGGCTCGGCTGTCACGGTGGAATAGAAGTAACGGCGAAAACGGATGGGATGATATAAATGCTTGGAAACAGTGTTTAATCACGGCCTGGATGGGGAAACGCAGCGTTAATAAATGGATGAAGAGAGATTCTGTCCTTGGATCGTGTCTTTTTTCTTTCTTTCTTTTGTAGCAAAATTGATATTGGAGTCGTACTAATTTATATTGGATAGAAAATCATATGTTTGTTGAAATTGGGCAATAGTCAAAGTATTTTTATTCGGGATTTTTAGGAATTAATTATTAAACATTGATTAAATTGTTCAACAAGAATTCGAAATCTTTCCATAAAAATTATTATACACAAAGTATTACGTTATTTCAATTACTTTCTAACGAGAAAAAAAGATGGAACACAAGTCGAAATAGAATAGAATCATATTCGAAATGTAGAAAACTTTCATTAGTCGAGCATGGCCGGCTAATTAAACACAAATATTATAACTTGAAATGGTAAGAAAAAAGAAAAGGAGAAAAGAAGAAAGAGAGAAAAAAAATTGACGTATGGTGCTTAAATATCGTGGCAAACCTATGATTATATGTTAAAGATGCATTAATTGAACTAAGCACCTGAGACTGCAATAATAATTTATTGCCTGAATAATCTTGTGACCTTTATATAGCCGATGCTTACAACACATATTCCATGGACATATAAATATTTTCTCGAAATTTTGCTAATAGATAAACTCAATAGTCGTAACAATATTTTCTACACTGCAATATAATTCACGGATCACATTCGTCACAGAGAATATTCGAATGTTAACGTTCCAACATTTTTCAACCCCTCCGGACACAAGTATGGTATGTAATTATGTAAATTATGTTGACAGAAGAAATGCGGACTTATCGCATTTCAGAAATATAAATCTTCGCCTCGAGAATGCGCAAGAAATCTTCTATAATCCCTTGAAATTATGACTAAGAGAGAAAGTGTTCGTTCTACGAGAAAATTGCGATATGGGAAGTAATGAAAAAACAAAATGGAGACCGATAAATTAAAGTTTAAATTAAATTTGACTAGATTCTAATTTCTCTTTTTGATCAAAATCAAAAAAAAACTTAATTCTGAAAACTTAATATTGAAAGAACCTATTAGTAATAATTTTCTCATTTATTTTAAATTATCTTTTCTTCACCGATCATTCAAATCACCACGACACAATTATTATTAATTCACGTTCCAAAATTAGAACTTTAAATAGTAGAAAAAAAAAATTTGTCGTATAAACATTCCTAAAGTAATTATTGAAATGAGTTATCCCTTAAAAAATTTTGAAATAATTTCATAATTTAAAAAAAAAAGAAAATTCTTACAGTGAGATAGATATGCTCTCGTCCTTCTCACATGTTGGACAACGAAAATGGCCGCCGTCCACGTCGAGAGATAACCTCTACAGATATAATAAAAACCACGATTCATGCTACTTTAAATTTCATCCCGCAAGCGACTCCATTGTAAGACACGAAAAATATTCGTCACCTTCGAGCAAGGCCTTCGGCATAGAATTCACCGTATAGAGGTCACTAGAGATCGCCCTCCGCCATCGTGTCCGCGAAGAAACACGAGACTCTCGCGTTTTATTTATACGTTGCCCTACGACCCTCACGTTTCGATGGCAAAAAGCGTTAACGCCTGTCTAATGGAGCCCCCATTAACCAACTTAACAGCGACACAACTGCTTTACAGCTCGTCGATAATTCTGGCCTAATCTCAATCGATCTATCGACCACGAACGATTAAGATACAGCGAGTTATCGCGTTTTGATGCGAGTCGAGCTTAAACGAAAGAAACGGTTGCCAAGATTGAAAAAGAAAAAGATAGAAAAGAAAGGGAAAAAAGTATCGAAAGGCGAATTAATTAACGATCGTGTCTCGAGACCAGATAAGGAATTTACGAATTTTTTTTTTTTTCCCCTAGATAGATGAAAATTACTCAGAATTTTTGCCTTCCCTCGAAATGTATAATATAATTTACAACGTAACAAATCGGTGAAATATAATATAATTCAGGCCTTCAGGTTTCCAGGTAAGGGGGGAGGGAAAAATCGAGCAACGAATGGGTCTCGCTTCGTTTCTGGGCGAGGTTTATTCCTGGATTTATGGAAATTTGTCTCGACTCGAACGTTTGATAAATGCTCTCTTGGGTTATTATTCCGATAAGGGGAGCAGATTCGACAAACCATGGCATTTTCACATTTACAGAACGTTACTCAACTGCTGGGAATTAATAACATTTTGATTTATATATATATCAGGAGAAATTTATACCTTCACGACTCTTCTAATATTTTACCAATAAAATTGTCGTATTATCGTTGCGTAATCTGTATATATATATTTTAATTTTCCACGATATTTCAAACGATCAAATCGAGCCTGCCTTTCGTCCACCAGCGCAAGAAATCGATCACGGCTTCCCTCTTGCGAGCCGTTTCCTTTTTTGCGCCCGATCATTAACTACATTGTGGCCAGTTTTCGATGCGCGTGAGGGAAAGTCTCGGTTCGAGGAATCCCGGGAACGGTACGTTGAAATCGTAAATCGAAGAAGAAGAAGAAGAAGAAGAAGAAGAAGAAGAAGTCCATGGAAATGCAACTTTCACGATTAGCCGCTGGATTCCTATTTTGGGACTAGCGGGGCAGGATATTGCCTTCCTTCGAGACGTCTTCCCGCCTTTTTTCACGGAACGTGGCCCAGTTTGCAAGGACAAAACCCGGCTCCTTTTCCTCCCCCCGCGCCTCGTCCACTTTACAAGGAATTACAAGCCTCGACCGTTTAGACTAATTATATAATGCCAACTTTCTGACAGTTCTTGCGTGTTGTCGTCGAGTGGCGGTGGTCCTGCGTCTCTGTTTCTCCGAAAGGAATCAGTTTCTTCTTTTCTTTGCAATATATATTTTAGCGAGGATTTTATTTGGATTTTTGGTAATTTGGTAATTTTATTATAATAATTTCCATCCTTTGTTCGGGGGAAGAGGTTCTTTTTTGAGAACAATTTTGTGACAAAATTATTTTAAATGCACGCGTTGAATGTAAGATATTGGAGTTTATTCTTTTCGGATCAAAATAGCAAAAAAAGGGTTCGTTCACCTCGCGCTCGGCCTAATTCCATGAAGATATTTTAACACGTTGAGTTATTAGCACGTTGGCCCACAGTGTAGTATAACAGTATGTCACGTTAATTCCATTCGAAATAATAAATCTGGCTGAAAATTTATTTATTATTCTGTCTTTTTATTTATTTCGAGAATGTGTCAAAAAATTGAAAAATTTTATTTTTCACTTTTGGATTTATTTCTAAAATAATCGATACGTGAAAAATTATCAAATTTGTTAATCCTTGAATTGATATTTATATTTTCTGGAGATGCTGATATCTCGAATAACTCGTGGAATTAAAAGGAACCTGCCCGATTGTCACGATTGTCAAATTTGATTATTGAATGTTGACGCAATCAATTTATTGGTTGACCGCGTTTTGCCACTGGTGTATAATTTATTCACCACCCCCGTTAATTGCTCAACCGCTTTCATTCGAAACGCTAATTCAATACACACACACGTATATACATACACGGACACGATACAATAAGCGGCTGGCTTTCTTGGTCATCGTTAAGTGGTACGGGACACGTTTCATTACCTCTTTAACAACGTTATCTCGATGTACGAGAGAGATAAGAATGTCCGGTGTACGCTTGTGCAATGAATCAATATCGATGATAATTAATTTTTCCAGCGTCGTCTGGATAAAAGATCGTGTGATCGTTCACTTTATAAATATTGAAATATTGTAAGAAGTGTTAAGAAATTGGTCAGGTATCGTGAGAATTAATTTCTTTCAAAGTGTATATAATTTTAAAAATTAAGAATATTTTATATTTGTTTAACTTTGAATTATCATTCTCAATCATTCTGATTTCAGGAGACATTGAGCATGGTCACCAAGATGAATTGAAGAATCTGCCACGATTCATGGTGCTTCAAGGTATTTGTCTTGCTTTTTAGGAAGTTTGAATTCACACTGCCATTTTGTAAAATATTTCTTTCGTATATTTTTTAAATGGTTAAATCATTTCTCTATTGATCATAAACAATTTTTCGGAATATAAATTATTTTCACATTCGATGCTTTTCTTGGAAAATAATAAAGTCATTCTATCGATAATACATTAGCAATGCTATCCTGATTACACGTTTGTTCAATTTTTAATCTTCAATTTTAAGTAAAATTGCTCAACCTCCTTCATTAGCCAAACATTTATTCTTTCTTTTCATTTCATACGTACATCAAGATTTTTACAACTATTTTCCAATTAGAACAACTTTTTTGCAATAACTAGACAAAATTCGTCAGCGAACAGAGCAAACGATTGTCTTCCCGAGGAAAGCTAATTCCAGCGCAAACATTGCAACCAGCGAATAATCACTTTACACTTTTCCAAAGCATTACGAAAAATTTCCAAACGAAACCTCAATCCTTCGACGCGAAAAACGATTCGTTGCGTCGAATATGTAATTATTATATAGGCCAGCGTGTATTAAAAGGAAAAAAGAGAGAGAGAAAAAATGTAATAAAATATGGAGGTAATCAATTGCACGCATACACATCGCGTACACGCGTGCATGTACACGCGGTTCGCGTAATGAGAGAGAGAAGAGAGCGTGGGCAGAGTGTTTTACCCTCTGGCGTTATTTGATCAAACCCACGCAAGTCAATTAAAGATACGTAGCGAAGTTTCGACAACCTTGCGCCGTTGTAAGCTAGCCGAGAAACCTACGTAAATGACAGTCGACGACGAGTTGGAACAGTGCGCGACAAATCGAACGACTGGATTCGTGATCCAAAAAAAATTCAACGAGCGTAGTAGCATAGGCATTATTTTTGAAAAGGCGCGGGAACAACAATTGTTAAATTAAGATTTGTTTGTGGAAGATTTGTGTTCCATATTTGTCAACTTTCCAATTTTTTTTGTTACGAGTCTTTTCTTTTAAATCGCCTTTTATCGAATCGAATTTTTCTTCCCGAGAGTTAAAAGGTTAGTAATTAAATGTCAGAACATTTATTATCACATCAGAATTACTTATTATACGATTATTGGAAAAGAGTTAAAATTAAATATTAATTGATGATTAAAACGAAGTTTGGAAGATGATTAAAATAACGTTAAAAAACTATAAAAAGAAGTAGGTTCAGTTCCCTCAGAGGTAGATAATTGAATTTCGCAATAGGAGGCTATTGATTTCGTTGAAATCTCCGCACAGGCGATGTGCCACTCCTGGAGATTTCAACGCGTGGATAATAGGTAAGCAATGTCAATGAAAATATCTATTTTTAAGAAACGGAATAAAACGTATAAAAAAAAAAAAAAAGAAAGAAAAACTATACAGTGGTAGTATTCCTATAAAACTATTTCACACTGCTGCTAATAAATTATATCTGTTTTAAAAAATTTTCGAAATTATTTTCATCGAAATATAGTAACAGAAAATTCCTGTAACGAATTGTAAAATTAATAATTGGAACATTCGATGCAAGAAAATAAATATTTAAACAATATTTGAATTCTTGACGCAAGAAGCTATATTTCAATCCGCTAAAATCACTGCGGTAGGGAAAAACTAGGCAATACGCCTCTAAAAGTGACGCCTCTACTATTGTTTTAATGCTTTATAAATGATGATACATCAACGTGAGTAACAGGTTTGAACATCTTTCGATAAGTGTGACTTGTATAAAATCTTTCTCCATATACAATAATAATACTACTACGAGTACCGTATTATTATATCCCATTTACTATTAAAAGATATTATTATCTTCCATTACATCCTCTCCTCCTTCGAGCAAAAGAAACGAATATTTCATACGAATATTTCTAGGAAGAAACGAAGAAAAAAAAAAAAAAATTACCATTCGTTTCATTGATTTTCCTTTTAAAAGTGGGGCGCCGTTAACCAGTTCTAAGCGCGATCGTTTCGGAGACTTCGATGCTCGCACAAGACACGAAGCCAAGTAAAAGCGACCCAATAATTCATCAAGTTCCCTCGATATCGATTTCAAAAAAAAAAGTCTCTAATTAACACGCGCTACAAACATTTCAATAACAACACTTTCGCGAGGATGGAAGAAATTTAATAAAACCCTCCCTTTTTAATTAATATCTTGCGATCCACGCTTCTTTTCGTTTAACTTGTTTTTATTTTTTATTTTTACTTTTTTTTCCTTAACAATTCCCCCGCAGCAACGATCGATCTGTTTGATAAATATTTATCGAGCTTGCCAGGAATGGCGCATGGAGGATGTGTTGCGTCCAGGAAACGTATTAAAAAAAACGCTAATCGTTTACGCGGAATTATGAAAAATCTGACAGAGGGGAGGGGAGAGAAAAAAAAAGCCACACACTCATCGAATGGAAGCACATGCTAATTAAGCTCGTTTCCACAGATAAATGATTATTAAAACGATCGTAAAATTCACCGACGTGAATTTCTGCGTTTCAGTAAACACGGTTTACGAGCAACCGATTTTGTTCCACGTTCGCCATATATTAGAATCGTGGAAGAGGAGGAGGAGGAGGAGGTGGTTTCTTTTTTTTTTTTTTTACCGGTCGTTCTTGAATTTAATTATGCCACGAACGTTCTTCTGCTGCCGCAGCAGCAGTTTAAGAGGCAGTAAACGTTATGTATTTTTATGAATTGGGAAAAATATTGAGATATCGTTTCATTCACTTTCGTCCACATTCGAGTCGAAAAGTTGGAATGAATCGTAAACCGGAGGGATAAGTTGATCAAGAATTGATCTTGGGATACGTAGTTCTTTCTTGTAATATTTATGAAGGAAGAAATCTATGAATCAATTAACAAATCACTCTTTTGTTTAATTTTTAAATATCTTGAACTTTATCTTTATTCATTTCGACTTCTAAATTCTCCATATCAATCGATAAAAATCCCGCTACTTAAAAATTATTCAACCTTGCAATTCAACAATTCAATACTACTAAATTCCTCTAATAAAAAATAAAAAAAAATAATCAAAAAATCGTCTTTCTACGAAAACTTTATTTAAAGATATTAATATATTAATATATTATATATATTATATTAAATAATAATATTTAATATAATAAAAAATATAAATTACAAAATAAATATATTATATTAATTATATGTAAATAATATACCTTGCAATTCAACAATTCAACACTACTAAATTCCTCTAATAAAAAATAAAAAAAAATATAAAAAAAAAATATAAAAAATCAAAAAATCGTCTTCCTACGAAAACTTTATTTAAAGATATTAATATATTAATATATCATATATATTATATTAAATAATAACATTTAATATAATAAAAAATATAAATTAAAAAACATAAATATAATATATTAATTATATAAAAATAACCATAAAACAATAATTTTATTGCAATATTATAACTTATTAACCTATTAATAATTCCAATTTTGGTTTTCCAAAAGTGGTTTATAACTAAAGATACAAAAGATATAATGAACGAGGCATCCAATATTTTATCACAACAAATTACAAATAAGAAACTACGAATCTTAATACAACACTCCACGTATCCACACGTTGGAAGATCTGGGCGAGAATTATTGATGGTCGCCGAGTGGCGGCGTCATAATCGTGGCGCAATGGCGCCGATGAAAATTTTCCTCTCGGTTGCTGCCAATGGGGCAACCGTTTTTTCCACGATGACTTTCCATCGTGGCACGCGAATATCGAAAGAGGGGCCCTCCCTCCCCTCCTCCCCTCCTGCCTCTCGTGCGCTCGCCAGTCTGACCCAGATTTTTCTTTTTGCCGGCCGGCTAGATTGCCGATAATGATTAAATCGCCGCGCTAGTTTCGCGGAACGGTCAGCGGCCACGGAGAGACAGCAAGCCTATCCTTTGCAACCGGGTCTCCCTCTCGTACACACGTATGGCCTAACGATTGTTACACACGGACGCGCGGAAACCTGTGGTGGAAACGGTTACGTGCGCACGATCTTGGCTGCACTGGTGTGCCGGTACACTGCCGGCAAAAAGTTTCGCGGCAAAGTCTCTCTGGTGAAGCGTGAAGCGTCTCTCTAGTAAGCGCAAAGGAAGATGGAACGACGTGTTTCAATTTTGCGAATAGGAGATTTTCAACTTGCAATATATTAACTATTTTGGAATTGATTTCTCAATCGTTATAATGAAACTCTAAATCTTTGGATCAATTTTCGAACTTTATCTCAATGAAACCCCTAACCTTTACAACAAAGATATAAATTAAACTTGCTACGATATTTAAAATTATGTATCAATCTTTCAAGACACAAAGGAAATATGTATATCACTATACATAGGTTGTTTTATCATAACAAATTACAAATAAGAATCTTAATACACGAATCTTAATACACTCTGTATCCACACATGGAAGATCTGGGCGAGAATTATTGATGGTTATTTTGCTATAAAAGCACATAACCTATAACTTCCATCTTCGATCGATGACCGTTACGTAAGGGGATTGATAGGAAAAAAATACGGATATGGCGGATTATGCAACTGTGAGAGGAAAAATTTATCCATTCAGCTATCCTTTAACTTTTGAACGGTGGTGTATGCGTAATGGAAGCCGGCGTGCACGAGTCGAAAGATCACGCAGCCCTCGTAATCCGCGCGCGCTGACGATCGTATCTCGATCGCGTACACGGAAGAAAGGTTTATTCGCGAAATAAGGATTTGGCCGTTAATGGATCGCGCCGTGCCGATTTATGCGTTATTGATCGATGTGCCCGATTCATCCGTTCTACGTAGTTTCGTACGTAGCCGGGTGAGAGTTTTGTAAAATTCTCCACGGTTATTTCTCTTTTCCTCTTTCTTTCCTTCTTTTTTTTTTTCTTTCACATTGTATTTCCTGCATTCGATTCAGATACCAGATAACATTAGAAATTCAAATCTGATTCTCGCGTGGTATTCGAGTGTTACGTATTTGAACGAGAGAGGAAATTACAAATGGAACAAATCGCTTTTTAGATTGATTTTTAAATATATATGGTGGGTAGAAAAATTATCATTATATTGTTTGTCGTATACACATTGGATTTAAAGGATTTCATTTCCTATTCTCTCGCGAAGAGAATAATAGAAGATGAAAACGAATTATTCGTGCATTAATAAATATTTATAGGTAATTTATTTTCTATATATAATATTTAATTAATATTATAAATATATCCATTTTGGAGTTATTATTTATCGTGAACTTACTCATCGTTATTCGTTAATTCGAAGAGAAAGAAAGGAATAACGAATATTTTTCCTCCCTCCCTTATTTATTACACGTAAAACAAAATTTATCACGATTAACACATTCGTGGGTGACAATGGATCGGGGGGGGGGGAGATACGCGATTAATCATGGATTAACCACAATACGAAATGCGGCGGTTTTATGAAATCGGTGTTTTTTAACGATATTGCCGATCACGGTGCTCGTTCTCGTTCAAGATTTCTCAATTCGCTGGCACGCGAAATTTCTTACCCGACACGAATTTATCTCCTCGTGCTTCCAGCCCATTTATATCCGTCGTGGTTGGCGGAAAAATGTGAGATTGCGAGCAGTTCAACTCAACGGTATTAAATATTAAACCATTTCTTTTCACACCTGACTCGATTCTCTCTCTCTAAATAAACTCTCTTTAAAAGAAAAAAAAAAGAAAATACGCTCTAAATCCTTCCAATCAAATTAAAAACTCGATAAGATAAACAAATAAATTACCAAAAAGAAAAGAAACTATCTTTTACATCCACCTAAAAATAACCAACAAATACAAAATCTTCTTTGATTGACAAGCAACGACTCAAAAACTCGTGTAAACCATTAATCTCCGTTTAACCGATCTACACCCATTAAACCATTCGCTTCCCTCGAAAGATAATCCGAGCACGAGTGTTGGATTCGCGGAATCGATGCAAGGGGCACGATCCAACGAGCAGTGTTCGCGTCATATTAAATACAAATCACGAATTTCTCGCGGAACGAGACACAAAGCCAACGAGATGGAGGGAAAGAAAGAAAAGGAAACCAGAGAAACGGAGGGAAAAGAGAGACTTCTTAACTGGTAAAGAACGGGGAGCCGGTAGTTCGCGGTGGCTGTGTGCCAAGCCCTCGACGACTTCGGTTGAGGCAACACAACGCCGGTATCCACGGCTCTCTTTGCGAAGCCAACTTCTAAGCCGGCTTGCTCATGACAGCTTCAGGCTATGTAGGCGTAGTATCTCTTCGTCTCTCTCTCTCTCCCCCACGGCTTGGAAGGTTGCGCAAGCAAGACAGAGGCAGAGCACAGGGAGAGCCAGCCAGACGACGACCACGTTGTCGACGCTGTGTTTCGTTACGTTTCGTTTCGTTTCTGTCGCCATTGTATATAGGCTAAAAGCATAGCTGATAGGTATGTACCTGACACCTGACTTTGGTTAAAAGTCTATGCTCTCTTTCCCTTTCCTTATCCATCCTATGACGTGATCCTAATGGATTAATCTGTCTAGATATTCCTCGTGATTGTCTATCAATTATTGATGTGTTTATTTCTTTTAAATTTCGATTGATGCAAATTTAAAGGAACGAGAATGCTTGTTAAAGATCTATGCTTCGATTTCTTGGACGCAGGTACACTTAATATGGATGTGGAAGAACAGATTAATCTGTCTAAATATTCCTCGTAATTGTCTATCAATTATTGATGTGTTTATTTCTTTTAAATTTCGATTGATGCAAATTTAAAGGAACGAGAATATTTGTTAAAGGTCTATACTTCGATTTCTTGGACGCAGGTGTACTTGGAAATATGTGGAAGAGCAGATTAATCTGTTTAAATATTCCTCGTGATTGTCTATCAATTATCGTCCAATGTGTTTTTTTTTTGATTTATTTCTTTATTTTTTTAAATTTCGATTGATGCAAATTTAAAGAAACAAGAATGCTCGATTTCTTGGTCGCAGATGCACTTGGAAATATGGATGTGGAAGAGCAGATTCTGTCTAGATATTCCTCGTGATTATCTATCAATTATCGTCCAATGTGTTTTTTCTTTGATTTATTTCTTTATTTTTTTAAATTTCGATTGATGCAAATTTAAAGAAACAAGAATGCTCGATTTCTTGGACGCAGGTGCACTTGGAAATATGGATATGGAAGAGCAGAGGCGTGCGAAACCGTTTGAGTTTTGCTTTTATTCAACAACGCTTGAAGAAGAAGCTGTCGGATTCGTTTAATAGAAAGAATCAATCAGAGTTGAACATGGTACAATGAGATGAATGGAAAATGTGTGATGTACATGGTTTGTTGTACGATTGTCCGTTTTCACTTTGATGAAGCCGATTCTATCGAATAGATCAGACACTTTGGGATTACACTTCCACTCCTATTTCATGTTTCAATATGAAAATATGGCTAATGTAATTTCTCCTCGTTTCAATTTCTTTGTTCGAAAGAAGATTCCTTTTCTCCTTGTATATATTTTATTGGAGGATGAATTAAATTTTATTATTTTTTATTATTTTTTAAATTACAGTCTCAGACTGCTTCGTTAAAGCAAAAATTCGATATCGATTCCAATATTAATAGAGCACGTTGTGACATTTGTTGCGATACAATTTCAACGCGAGAGTTTTCAAAAAATCCCTCTCCTTACGAAGTGTCTAATAGTACGATATACTTTTCAATATCGATACAGGATTAATCGATAAGGCTTATCATTTCCTACGTTCTGTCCCTACATCGTAGGAGTAGGTTGTCTAGATTCGTACCCTGCCCGATATTTTATGCCACTGTCTCAATCCACTCGAATCAGAAAAACATATTTTAACTCGTTCATAATTAGCATCGTTGGGAGAATTTCAGATAACGGCACAGCGTGAACTCGCTGTGACGTGATTAAAGCTTTATCGAAATCTGCAATCTGGATAGAAATATCGGATATTTTTCGGTGGGTGGAGAAATCGATAATAATTTCGACGAAAGGATTTTTATACAAATAATAATCTCGTTGGGCGAATATATTCGAAAATTTGAAACGATTGAAGAGTTAATAAATTAATAATAAATCCTGTCCTAATTTAAATTACTTGTTGCCTGATCTTCTAATCTAAAGAATACTCGAATCACTCGTGAGAAGAGAATTAAAATTTCACGATAAAAATATCAAATATCAGCTACTATATACTATTATATCCATGCTTAGATATCTAACCTTGTTTCGACTAACTAAATTACCAATGAAACGATTTAAATTATTGTGATTAAAGCTTTATCAAAATCTGCAATCTGGATAGAAATATCGGATATTTTTTGGTGGATGGAGAAATCGATAATAATTTCGACGAAAGGATTTTTAAACAAATAATAATCTCGTTGGACGAATATATTCGAAAATTGATTGAAAACGATTGAAAAGTTAATAAATTAATAAGAAATCCTATCCTAATTAATAATACTCGAATCACTCGTGAGAAGAGAATTAAAATTTCACTATTTCGCGATAAAAATATCAAATATCGGACTACTATATACTATTATATCCTGCGATAATAATTTCGACGAAAGGATTTTTAAACAAATAATAATCTAATTGGGCGAATATATTCGAAAATTGATTGAAAAATTAATAAATTAATAAGAGATCCTGTCCTAATTTAAATTACTTGATCTTCTAAACTTGACTAACCTAAATACTCGAATCACTCGTGAGAAGAGAATTAAAATTTCACTATTTCGCGATAAAAATATCAAATATAAAGCTACTATATATCATTGTATCCACGTTTAGATATCTAACCTTGTTTCGACTAACATCTAAATTACCGATGAAACGATTTAAATTATTATTAGCAATAAATAGCACACGAGAGAGGGTATGATTCACAAAGGCAGAGAGAGGCTTTTGTGCCTCGAATACTTTCCATCCAGCCTCGCCAACCGGGCTCGATAAACGAACTGAAACCACCGTTTGTGACATGAAGTATGTACCTGACACTGAGAGACCACCATTCTATTTCATTTCACACTCGCTTTCACGTTTTGCCCTATAAACACGAATGATTTAATAATTGCACGCGGTTGAAAGGGATCTCACATATTGGCCGCTCTCAAATATAATTGGCCACGAGGCTACAAAAGGCAACTTGTCGCCTTGATCATTGAATCCGTTACGTTCCGAATGAATGATTTCATGAACGATACGTATATGGATAAAACATTGACTGCAATGCTGAATGATTGGAAATAATATTTACTCGTAATCCTATCCTATTACCGCACGAAGCATTTTCTAATCGTAGAATTAAAAAAAGTATTCCATAATCGACTTATTCCGAAATATTTACACGATCCAAGGGAATAAAATTAAAATACAATTTCCTCGATTCTTAATTGATTGATACAACGAACAACAAAGGTGAGTGAAATCGTAACAAAAACAAAAGCTAAAAGATAATCCTTCGGAACGAAAACAAAGATTCTCGCAACAATCGTCCAAAATTCGTCGAATAATTCAAGTGACTAAATTTATTAAATTACTTAAGTGAATAAACCACTGCAATCGTGACGAATGTTTCGCGATTATTTTTAAAAAAAGGGAAAAAATCGTTCTGTTTCGCGAAGCAGGAGAGGATTGTGCCACGATTTCTTGGCCAGGATTGTCCAGAGGCGAGCAAATACGAAATGACGAAACGAGGCTGGTTTCGTCAGGCGATCGATCGACACCGGCGGCGCTCCACAAAGAAAAATGCATTGCTCTCTGTGGGAAACAATTCAACGAGCGAGCAATCGTTACCCTACATAGAGCCCCTCTATTGTTGCATTCGTTTACGCGCACAGGCCCATTTATTAACTCATTACACGAGGAGCACGAGGACTTCTCGTTAGCCGATCTGTTCCTCTGTTTCACGCGTATTCCAGTATACCAGGCGAGCATTGTTGCGGGATTCTTGAAAGTTTCAAACTTTTTCTTTTATTTCTCTCCGTTGGAAATAAGTTTTTCTTAATTAATTATTCTTGAACAATTGAATTTCGTCGTTGAGCTTTTTCCTTTTTATTAGAATTTGAAGGAAAATTTGAGAATTTGAAAAGTTGGGAACAGAGGAGAGACTTTTTGTCTTTCTTCTTTTATAATATTCGAGAGATTAATAAAAGAAAGGATTCAGAAAACTTTTACATTGCTTTAATTTATCTTGAAAGTTCTTGAAAGTTTCAAACTTTTTCCTTTATTTCTCTTTGTCGAAATAAGTTTTTTTTTTGTCTTTCTTAATTAATTATCCTTGAACAATTGAGTTTCGTCGTTGAGCTTTTTTTTTTATTAGGATTTGAAGGAAAATTTGAGAGTTTGAAAAGTTGGGAAAGACTTTTTGTCTTTCTTCTTTTATAATATTCGAGAGATTAATGAAAGAAAGGATCCAGAAAACTTTTACATTACTTTAATTTATCTTGAAAGTTCTTGAAAGTTTCAAACTTTTTCCTTTATTTCTCTCCGTGGAAATAAGTTTTTTTTTGTCTTTCTTAATTAATTATCGTTGAACAATTGAATTTCGTCGTTGAGCTTTTTCCTTTTTATTAAAATTTGAAGGAAAATTTGAGAATTTGAAAAGTTGGGAACAGAGGAGAGACTTTTTGTCTTTCTTCTTTTATAATATTCGAGGGATTAATGAAAGAAAGGATTCAGAAAACTTTTACATTGCTTTAATTTATCTTGAAAGTTTTTGAAAGTTTCAAACTTTTTCCTTTATTTCTCTCCGTAGAAATAAGTTTTTTTTTTGTCTTTCTTAATTAATTATCCTTGAACAATTGAGTTTCATCGTTGAGCTTTTTTTTTTATTAGGATTTGAAGGAAAATTTGAGAGTTTGAAAAGTTGGGAAAGACTTTTTGTCTTCCTTCTTTTATTTTAAAATATTCAATTAATGAAAGAAAGAATTCAGGAAATTTTGCTTTAATTTTTTGGAACTAATTAATATAAATTCGTGTTAATTTTACGAGTGGAGATAAAAGAATAGTGTTTGAGAAGGAGGAGAAATCTGAAAAACGACGAAGGTCTTGGATATCTATAACTTAGGCTAATAATAAATCTCGTGATTTCCTCGATGGAGGAAGAAAATTAGGGAAAAAAAGGAAAGACAAGGTCGCGAATCACATCGTGTGTAAAAAATTAATAAAAAATCTAAGCAAGAATGAGCGGAACGGAAAATGTTAATAAACGGTGAGACAATCTAAACGCGATGAATTCGTCAGCTATATTTTCAGCGTTTTCATGATTCAGTAAATTGAAAAAAAAAATGTTACATCATTCGTTTTACTTTGACAAGTATAATCTGCATGGCATTAGACACGACAATTCTGATATAAATTGAGAACTGCAGATTGCTTCGCGATTATTTCATTGATTTTTTTATTTTCCATGTGCATTTATAAACTTTGTCGATATTTAAAAAAAACTAATGTTGATTTGAAACGTGGAAATTCAATATTTCGATTAAAATTTATAATTTATTCGATCACAAGTTTATATTTATATTTTTCAACTTTAAAGGAAATTTTAATTAATAAAAATAAAATGTATGAATAAATATACTGATATTTAAAAAAAAAAAAAAGAAAAAAATGTTACTCGATCAAAAATGATTCAAAGAACGTAGCAGAGTTATAAAATTTTAGAAAGTTATAATTTATGTATTAATTGTTTACGTATAAATTTTAGACATTAAATCATATTTATAATTTTCGAGTTAGAAAGTTTTAGAAAGTTAATTTTCAGCTATTTTGAGTTTTTAATTATTTTAAACAAGAATGATGAAACACTTTTGAATTATTACTTCGATTAAACGTTACGTGAGAATGCGTTTGTTTTACAGAAGGAATTGAACTTGTTGTAGTATTTTGTTCGATTCGCATATATACCAAGATTCATTTAATGAAGCATTCCAGTTTATTATCGTAATAGTGATTTATGTATTCCATTGAATACTGTAGCAAAATGCAAAACCTGATAAACAAGCTATTCGCGCTAATAAATATACATAATGAATATAAAGCGATATCATAGTGATATACTAATTATACACGTTCGACCGTTTATACGGAGGATTTTCTATTATGGAATAACAAAATAAGAAATGAATAAAAGAAATTAGCAAGAAACTTGATATTATCTTTCGACTTGATCTTATATCATTTCGAAAAAAAGAAGAAAAAAAATCAAAAAATTTATGCACATTTTTCATTGTATTTACTTTAATTTATCACTATTTATTAATTATTATAATATTCCTTCGAAGGATCATCAATTATAAAGGATAATCAACATTTAAACAAACAAAAAATTCTCCCCAAGGAATTCACACATAACTCACTTTAAACTTCATGCATAATTCAAACAGATAAACAACAATGCTCACATTAAGTTCTCCCGTAACAAATTTATTATACCCGATTTCTTACAAATACGAAACTTTTCCAATTTATATCTGAACAAAGAAAAAAAAAACTTTTCAATCATACAAAACCTAACTCTAACAATATTGTCCCCCTAACAAGATCAATAATTCGATTTATAATATCATCGAAAAACACGATGCGGAAGAAACTTCGATATCGAGAAGTTAAAGGAAAAATAACAAATATCAACAACTCGATTATTAGGAGAAGCGAAAAAATCAGTGGCTCAGTTAAACAGAATAAATCCCGGGCCCATTCATTAAGCTTAATAATCGTGATTAACCATTATCCCGCAACGGGCACGATCGCCTTCGAGTCCTCGGCCTTTACTTTCTCTCCGGGTTCCGTCCCTCGAGCCCCGATTTCTTGCTCGCCGCTTTCCACGTGAGAATAGATCGCCGATAGCATCGTCGCCCCATAAATATCGCAACGCGTTCCACCGCGGCTGTTTACGTAGCGGCGGCTGTTACGTCGCGTCCCGCCATGAGAGGCCGATTTTTCAACCGCGATCGCTTAACGATACTTCGAATAATTAACGCGCGCTCGCTCGTGCGATTTCTTACGCGCCGCGCTTTTCGATCCGGGAACACGATTCTCAAGATTCTTGTTACGCTTGTAATGGTGTTACGGGATATATCGGTTGTTTTTTTTTTTTTTTAACATGATTTATTTTCGAGAAAGTGTTCTGCTTTAATTTAATTTAATTTAATTTAATTTAATTTAAGTTAATACTCGGTGCGTCGTAACGAGATAATTATAATGGAATGGAGAAATTTAGTTTGATGATTACGCGTTTTTGGAATTTTGGAAGAAGTTTGAGAATTTTTGGAAGGATTGGTTTTGTAAATATTGGGGGATGAGAATTTGAGAGAGTTTGTAAGAAAGTTGAAGTTTGTATGAAGAGATTGAATTTTCTGTTTGTTCTAGATATATTCTATAGATCTGAATATTTTATCCAGATTTCGAACGAAAATCTAAAGGATTTTTGCAAAGAAAGGAAAAGGAAGAAAAGAAGTCGAGTCCACTTTCGAATTCTAGAGGATTCTCGAAACAGAAATTTGGGGAGAGGGGGAAAAAAGGGGATTATTTTTCAGATACCCTAATAATAATATAAAGGAAGTTTTAAAATTCTAATTGCAAATGCTTCCCCGGTTATTTATTCGGGATAAATTATTCAGTTTCACAAAATCGCAAACTCCATTCACATGTTCAAACCCCTCGTATTTTTTGAACATGATAGTCATACATTATGTAAAAAGAAGAGGAGGCGAACAAAGAAGTACACCAATATGTGAAAATGTGGCCGCCATGCGGCATGTAGAGATAGAGATTTGCATATAATGGATAACACGGTGGATGGAAATCCACGAATTTTGCAAGCGGCAGCCATGTTCGAGCATTATCAGCTGATTTTTAACTTCTTTTTCCCCCGTGAGATACGTATAAAAGATTTAAACTCTCGAGAATATTATACAAATTGTGAAAATAAGCGTATCTCTATCCAAACTAGCCACGTTTCTTTAAAATCCTGAACGAAATTGGTGGATATGAAATTTAAAAATTTGATTTACAAATTTTATTTATAGAAAATATAAAGTGAAAACGAAGGAACGATTTTAATTTCTATTGTAAAAATACGAGGGACAGAAGATTACTATTATCACAAATCATGGTGTTACAATCAGTCTAACGTATTCGACTCACACGACTCATCGATCTTGGTGAAATTTATGCGAAAGATAGTTCTTAGAAAGTACTACAATTGAAATGTACTTTTTCCATCGCCTATTATTCACGTCGGATGGAAAAAGACTGTCTCTAAAAGTCGAGGAAAATTTTTCCAAATTTTTCCTCCATGAAATATTGCTTCGAAAATTATCTCTTTGTTGCTCTCCAGCATAAACTGGATATATATGGAAATTTGAATAATTCCTTTAATATAGTTCTTACGTGAAAACTTAAGTTTACTTTAACATTTTTAAAAAATATATCTTCCTCGAAATTACGAAGAATATAATAATAATAATTGGGGTTGTTTTCACTGCTTTAACGAAATCTCGAATCCTCTCCCCTCTCTAAGAGGATTTAGAAAAAAAAGGGATTTCTTTTTTCTCACGATTTCACGCGACGGTTGGAAACAAAGCTCGCGGAATAATCGGAAGTTCCGGCGGCTAGGACCACAGAGACCCGCCAGCTTTACCGTTACACGACCCAGTTTCCGGTCGTGTATAGACACAGCCTTGCCGAAAATTAATTTCCAGGCCGACAAATCGTTTTCACAAATCGATGGAACGACACGAGATTCCATTCGAACGAACATACGAATAAACTGAGATTTCTTCAGATCTCTGTAGAGATCTTTCAAGACTTGTAATTGTTTTACTTTTAATTTCTTTTTTTTTTCTTTCTTTTTCAAGGAGAGAAACATACTCGACTCCGGACAATTTATTTATTATTGCGAGGAATTTTTGGTCGATCGACGAAACTTTTTAAGTTTCCCCGAGGAGATGGAGGTTTAATTGAAAATACGGTATCGATCGAGAGGCGTAATAAGATTAATCCATTAAGGAGAAAGCTATGAAAATAAGAATTGCGTAAATGCTTATGTGATCAAGAGGATCAAAATCGATATGGGACGAAAAAAAAAAAAAAAAAAACTTTTAATCAGAATTTTACAATCCACGAGTATACACATTAACCATTTTATTCGTTATTTCCACGCGATTCGCGATCGATCGGCCATCCATTTTCTTACGAAACGAAGAGATACACATTCGCGCGTGCAGATCGATAATTCCGACATTAATCAATCCGCCTATCATAGAGTAACGTTTCATTCTCTCCAAGGATTAATTGACGCGTGTTTACACGTAAACGGTTGTCATGTCGAGCATTTATCGCGGTACATAAATTCGTTCATACGAAGACGTGATGTGACTCGTTGACAGAAATGAACAGACGGACAAACGCGTTGAATACCAATGAATACCAATGAATCGGTTTTTCTTCACTTCGGCCGAGGGAATCGTATAAACTTGGCGCCTTACGACACCTTCTCCCGATCCTCTCCTTCGAACTGACTTCGCCAAACCCGACCGCCGACTCGTATAAATCATTCGATTTAACCTCTCCTCTGTCTAACACCGTCTCGTGGATAGAAACATATATATATATATATATAACGTATATAAGAAGAATGGAAGTCAAGTCAATGGCTATTCAAACACCAATATCAATATGGCCGATATTACAATGATCGTTGCTTTCGGATTGCAGATAGTTTATCACGCATTTCTTTTTTAAGCCCGAATATCTCGATTCTTCGATCGACATGGATCGAAAATTTTAAAAATGACTCGAGATATGCCAATAACGCATCTCCTCTCTGGACGAAAAAAAAGAAACTCGACACCACATCTGTATCGATCTCTTCTCTCGACGAGGACCTAACCTCCTCCGCTTTCTTCGGGAATAATTTCTCCCCTCGAGAGAGCTTCTTAACGAAATATCGTGTTTCCGAAGGAGAGAAAGGGGTTTTTGGGGCGAGAAAAGGATCGGATCTCTTTCTTGCGCTGATCTCGTTCAATTAATGCGGATTCTCAGATCGCAGGTTGCCGCAAGCAGAATTTTAAAATCCTGTTACGCGATTAAAAAAATTGGAAATTTTTCATTGGGATTTATTGGGAGAGACTCTTCTTTTTTATTCCTCTTAAACTGTGCTTATTTTCTTTCCGTTCGTTCTTTGGCAAGACTCACGTTGTTAATTGTGAAATATTGGGA
The DNA here is from genome assembly GCF_003254395.2 of Apis mellifera. Classification (NCBI taxonomy): domain Eukaryota; kingdom Metazoa; phylum Arthropoda; class Insecta; order Hymenoptera; family Apidae; genus Apis; species Apis mellifera. Next base: position 5,122,658 of record NC_037647.1, read on the forward strand.
AATATTTTAATTATTTAAACGAAGAATCGAACGAGTATGTTTCTCTCCTTGAAAAGAAGAAAAAAAGAAAGGGAAAGGAACGAAACAATTACAAGTCGAACAACTGCAGAGATCTCTGAAGAAATCTCGGTTTATTTGAAAGATCTTCGTTCGAACGAGAATGGATCCTTTTTTCAATTGCACGAATAATTTTAGGGATAATAGAGAAATTCGTGTAAATTAATAATAAATTTAGAAATATCATTCGAAACGAAATTATAGAATAGGTATTATTTTATCTGTCACGATCCTACGCGTAAAATTAAAAAAAAAAAAAGGAAAATGAACGAAAGAAGATTAAAATTTCCAGATTAAAAGGCAAGATTGCGAATGTTAAATATCCACGTGGCGAGATTTATCAAGGTTATCACCGGCTCTATAATTGTTCGCGGTTCATTAAACAGAAATGTTACACCCACGTTGCCCCGTTTTTCAAAGAAGGAAATTTCCAGCTTTCGCGTCAACACAGAGAAACCGTGATGTTAGTCATTTTGCGATCGAGTGAATTGGCTGATGCTGTTTCCCTCCCCCTCCCTTCCACTTTTTTTTGAAAAAAATTCAGAATCCAAAAATCGAAAGTCGAGAAAATATCAAATGTGAAAACAAGATCGGATATTTCTGGAATATAGAAAGTATCGAAAAATTTGATAGATCGATGATTCAATTTGGAAATATATTTTCATTTGATTCGAAGAATTTTTTGAAAAGGATGTTATCTTAAGAAATTTTCTTTTCTTTTTTAATGAAGAAGAGAAATCGTGATGTTAGGTGTCATTTTGCGATCGAGTGAATTGGCTGATGCTATTTCCTTCTCCCCTCTCCGTTTTTTTAAAAAAAATTCAGAATCCAAAAATCGAAAGTCGAGAGAATAGCGTGGAATAAGATCGAATATTTCTAATATTTCTGAAATATAGAAAGTGTCGAAAAATTTGATAGATCGATGATTAAATTTGAAAATATATTTTCATTTGATTGGAAGAATTTTTTGAAAAGGATGTTATCTTAAGAAATTTTCTTTTCTTTTTTAAAGAAGAAAATTTCCAGCTTTCGTTTGTTCGCGTCAATACAGAATCATTTTGACATCGAGTGAATTGGCTGATGCTGTTTCCCTCCCCTCCCTCCTTCGTTTTTTTGAAAAAAATTCAAAAGTCAAAAATCGAGAAAATATCAAGTGGAAATTCTATTTCTAATATTTTTGGAATATAGAAAGTGTCGAAAAATTTGATAGATGATTCAATTTGGAAATATATTTTGATTTGATTGGAAGAATTTTTTGGATGAAAATCAGGATGTTATCTTGAGAAATTTTCTCAATAAAAATTGAAATGCGTTTCAATATTCTTAATTACGCTTAAAAAGGTCGGATAGAAATGAAAAAGAAAAATCATCAGGAAAATATATCATTAAGAAGTTGTTCTGTCACGATCCTGCAAGAAAATATTCGAATAATAAAATAAAAAGTTAAAAAGTATTTTACTGTTTCTCCCATAAGTATGCCTATCGCTAATCATCTATCATCATCAATCATTCTGACACAAGTGACAGTCTTATGCTTATTATACATGATTAAATATCCAATTTCAAGGTTACAGTTCATTCTTCATCCATCCTATCCGTTTTTCAACTTTTCCTGTTCCAGATGTGTATCAATGAGCTTTTTTCTTTTTTTCTTTTTTTTTGTTACCAAGATTAGCGAACTCTCCTCGTTAAAAGTTTCCTCAAATTCTCTTCGATACACAAAAGTGAGCAAGAAAAGAGTGACAAAAAGTTTTAATTAAAATACGAATATCACATAGAAACGAAATTAATAAGCAAACAAGTTCTTATTACCAAATTGTCCGTGAAACATTTTATTTATTTATTATTACTCGTTCGAATAATGATATATCGAATCGATGGAAACAACCTGTAATGGATTATAAATAAGAAGTGATAAATAACGATTTCTTTGCGAGAGTGAAACACATTTCAATTCGTCCCAATAATTTATTCGATCAGGCCCGATCTGATAACCCTCCACCTCTACAATCAATTCAAAATAATAATGTCCCAACCGTAATAATATTCCGCTGTAAAATATATATTTCAAACGTAACAGGTTGCTTTATCTCTAAATCTGAACCATTAGGACCGAGATCGAATAGCGTTTTATCACCAAACAAATTTACAAACTGCTTTACCTCTATCGTAAGTTTTGAAAAAAAAGAAAAAGAAAAAAAGGAAAAAGGAAGGTAAAAATTTTATATCAAAAAGTTCAATGAAAAGTTAGTTCAATGAAATTAGAAAAAGAGAGAGAAAAGGAGATATATGGATAATGTATGTTCATCGATGCAGAATTATTATTAATCGAATTTCTGTTATCAAAATAGTCCACTATTTTCTCAATATTATTACTCAAATATTTGCATATTCCAATTTTATTACTCTTTCGATTTTCCTCAACACCTTATTATTTCAATACTTGTCTCTATATCCATCATCCAAATATATTTCACAATTTTTATTATTCGAATATTTCCTCATCAACAATTTCTTCCCTTCAATTTTCCATCACAAATAATCAAACACTCGTTTAAATTATTTACCTTTCCCTATTCGTTCAATCCTCTCCTAATTTTCGAAGGTGTCTCAGACAATCAAATTCAATCATCAATTAATAATCGATCGATTCACAGTTTTCCATTATCCCTCAATTCAACGAGAGAAAAAAGACACTGGACGGTTCCTCTCCTCTTTCTTTTCGCAACTGAGGCTTGGAACGCATGCATACACACACACATGCACGCGTTCCTTAGCCGAGAGGCGGCGAACCGAGTTACAGTTACCAGGCTATATCGAATTTTAATCGAAAAACGAGATCGCGCGGCGTAGGCCGGCCTCGTTGGCCTAGAAACGTTGGCCACTCGATTCCCGAACGAGAGACACCTTATGCAAGGGGATGCAAATGATCTGATCTAGTTGGATTGTTGGAAGTGCAATGATTATCAAAGTAATTAATAAAGATTAATTAATAAAAGAATATTTATTGCTCCTTGAATTTGATCCAATTCAATTTTGTCCATAAGTTAAAGGATTTAATTGAACGATTGTCGGAAGATATATAATCGAATGATTTCATTACTTGTGAAACAGTTGAAGAGGAAATACAGAAAAAAGTTTGGAGTTTTCATCCTGAGATGGTAGTAATGAAATTCATCTTTCCAAGGAATTCTAATTAAATTTTAAATTAAATAATAATAATCGCGCCTCTTCTAAGAGTTTCTTAAGGGTTCAAAGGGAAGAGAGATGAGATTCATTCATCAAGGATGATTTATGGTTGAAAGGCATGATAATGTATATTCGTTGCAGGATTTGTGTAAATCTGAGGAAACGGAGACAATTATAGGAAGAAACAAGGATACTGGAATTAAGAGGTGAGCGTGGTTATGCGGGTATAGGTCGCGCTTTCTGGTCAAAGGTCGCGGATTCGAATCCCGTTGGTTCATTTTTTTTCTTTTTTTCCTCTCCATTCCTACATTTACGTTTCACGAAATTTCACTTTGAGTATGTGTGTTTTCTAAAAATTCCTTTCCTTCCACGTTACTTTTATTATCCTTGGAAGAATCTTTTTAAGATTTTTTTTTAATTCAATTATGAGATATATATTGGAATGGAATTTGTTTTTCATTGGAAAAAAAGGTTTTTTTCGAAGTGTCTCGCATATATTTCCATAAATCATGCTAAATCAGAGAAGAATTGTATTTTATTCCACGTTAAAAGTAGCAATTTGTAATTAGAGCCACGAATACTTAGGCAAATTAATTTTTTGCACATCTTAAGATCTATTTTTCCTTCCAATGTATATCTTAATTTTCCTTGATTTGTATATTACGTGCATTCTCAACATTTCTCAACACGTTTAAATTTTTCAAAAACGAGCATAAATATTCTATTTAATTAAGCAACGAATATTCCTTGCTTAATCGAACGAGATAATTTTCCTACGCAAGAAATAAAACATTGTTCTATTGAAATGTTAATTAACTTTGTCAATTTTTTTCTAATTTTTAAGAATACTTTTTTAAGTGTATATATACTTTAGGTAATATTTAAAAAATATTTAACAAATATAGAAAGAACAATTTTATTGTTGAATTTACAGTTGAATAGAACATTGTCTTAATTTTGTATTTTTATACTTGGAATAATGACTCTGGGAAATAATTCGTATAACCACAAGAATATCAGTAAAATAGAATACTGAATCTGGGATTTATTTGTGTTAGTAATGATTGTAAGTAGGTGTAATCAAGGCCACGAATCTTTTTAGAGTTTCGTGAAGTAAGTAGAACTCGTGAAAAATGATGAAGAAACGATTGAAGAGTCAGTATATTATTCGTGTTTAAATATTTACAAAGGAAGAGTCAACAACTGTGTCAATAATTACTAATTACAACTAATATTTTGTGAGAAAAATTAAAATTATTGTAATTTTCATCTTACAATCATTACAAATATTTGATGAAATATTAATGCAATTGTAATTCCTTTTTAAATAATAATTGAATAATGAAACTTATCCAACTTGAAATATATCTATACTCTCCTAATAATTCCAGATATTATTTCTCTAACGTTAAAACCCTATTTTATCATTACTTGCTCGATTTTAAAAACATCAAATTTTTTCAAAATATTTAAAAAATAAATCTAAACTCATAAATATTATAAAAAAAAAAAAGAAAGAAAGAAACGAAAGATATCTTATTATTATTGGAAAAAGAAGTAAGATTCTGCTCGATACGAAAAAAAAAAAAAAAAAAGAAAAGAAAAGAAAAAATAGATTGCACAAGCAAACGTTAAACGGATTAAAGGAATTTTAATTTCATTCGATTAAGGCGGCACGAAGGTTTCAAAAGTAACACATTAAATCTCATGAGTTGCAATTACTCACGCAAGAGACTATGTTGGCTAATGTGATTTAACCGTGTTGTACATATGATTGAAAGCCTCGAGGTCAAAACGTGACAAGTTACATTTTGCACGACGATCACGAGTATGTTGGATTAATAGAAATTAATAGAACAGAAGTTGTAAAATTTCCATAGAATTGATCGAATTAACTATTGACCAACTTCATTTCTTCAAATCTTTTTCCTAATCTGATAATGGGAGTACAATCTACGATCTATCATCTACGAGAGAGATCTTGTAAGAGATGATAAATTAAACCTACGACTGCGCCAATTTTTATAAATATTTTTCTTTTCTTTTTTCCTTAATCTGATAATAGAAATAGAATCGTGGAAAAAAGAAAATGATGAATTAAAACGCGACTCGATTGTATAACTGAAATATTATTACAATTTTTAAAAATAATAATATTCCAAAAAAAGAAAAAGAAAAAGAAGAAATTAACAAAAAGCTTACGAAATTGTTCGTAACGTTACTCGAAAATTAAATATCAATTTCCAAGGAAATAAAAAAACGAAAGGAAAGTCAGTTACATAAAAAAGTTACCTAATATAAAAGGAACAAAAAAAGAAAAAAGGAAAAAAATGAAAAATAATTTGATCCTTTTCATTTCATTATGAAATCATTAAAAAGAATTATATTATTTTATAAATATTATTTTATATAATTATGAAATACGTCCAATTACACACTTTTTTCACGAGTATCCTGTGAAATTTACGATTCTACGGACGATTTTACGACTCAACGATGTTGGATCGACACGATTTTCAACGTCAATGGAATAAAAGATCAAATTTGACAGGGGGAAAAGAGAGAGAGAGAGAGAGATTCCTTCGTCATCATACGCTTCTACTGGCAATAGGAATAAAAATTATTCGCTCGAGTCTCGACTCAAGAATCAGGTCCATTGAGGTTAAAGACGTAATTTAACCGCGATTTCCTAGAACACGCCGCGAGGAAATTGCCAGTTAACGCATTCATTCCATCGACTGCTAACGTCCATGCGTTCCTTATATATATATATATAAACAATATTCAACGAAGAGAAAGGGAATTAGGAGAGAATTGGAGTAAAAAAATAATCATAAATGTTAAAAAATTACGACCAAGACAATTTTTTTTTAAAAACTCGCCTTTAAAAATAAAATTATTCCAAATATCCTTTCGATTATTACATTCGAACACCTATTTTAAGAACAATTCAAAAAGGATTTTAAAAAATTTTTCGATACATCGTTCTCATTTTTGGTTTAGTTTAAAGAATCAACATCTAAGCTGTAACATTTATGATGATTATATAGAACAATACTTATATATATATATATATATATAAGAAAAATCCATTGAACTTTCGACGCTAAAGTATCACCGTACAGATATTCAGAAACAATGGTCCCCCCATCCCAGGGCAAAATTCTTTTCACGTTGCTCAGAGCTCGAATGTTTGAATAGACACACTAGGTCTGCTAGGTACTTACAGTAGACATAAGTTACATTAAACGCGTACTGTTTCGATTCTATCTCCTCGCTACCTAACAACCCTACCAGTCGCCATAACTTCAACATTAACGGCGTTACAGCGTTACGTTTTCTTTGTGCCGCGTCCCACCGACGGGGGACACGGACACGGTAAATCTCGCGGGAACGAATTACAAAATTACGACCATTCGAGCCACCCCGTGATTATGAACCCCGTGAATTCAAAACATCGCTTGTTTGTCACACGCCATGCCACTCATCCGTTTCGACGCCTAATGAATTGTAATCAATCGTTCTTTATCGAAAATGACAATTCTATTCTCGTTACACCTCGTAATGAATTGGATTGATTGGATGAATTGAAACTATTGATGCTTAACAATAATTAATGGATTATTTGGTTTTTTTCATTTAATTTGTTTTATCTATTCGTTTGATTGGAATTAATAATGTTTTTAAAAATTCTTACTCTCAATAATTATCAAATTGTATCTTGCCAATATTTTCTTAATTCTATTTAATTATTTGAATTCATCTAATTCTAATATTCGTTGAATACAATGAATTCAATGAATTCTTTCTAAACTGAAAGAAAATTTAATTTAATATAAATAAATTCACAACTACAGTAAGCAATCTACAATCTACAATTCTTGAACCCAAATTTTCCTATTTTTTCCACAAACCAAACAAGAAACTATACAATAATGTAACTCTAATTACACCCTGTAATGAATTGGATCAATTGGATGAATTGAAACTATTGATGCTTAACATTAATGGGTTATTTGGTTTTTTTCATTTAATTTGTTTTATCTATTCGTTTGATTGGGATTAATAATGTTTTTAAAAATTCTCTCAATAATTATGAAATTGTATCTTGCCAATATTTTCTTAATTCTACTTATTTGAATTCATTTAATTCTAATATTCGTTCAAGAATTCAATGAATTCTTTCTAAATTAAAAGAAATTAAAAAAATTCAATCTAATATAAATAAATCAACAACTACAGTAAGCAATCTACAATCTACAATTGTTGAATCCAAATTTTCCCATTTTTTCAACAAATCTCCGAACAGATAAGAAATCGTACAATAACATAACTCTTGTTACACCCTGTAATGATTGGATGAATTGAAACTATTGATGCTTTATGTTAATGGGCTATTTAGTTCTTTTTATTTAATTTGTTTCATCCATCCATTCGATTGGGATTAATAATGTTTTTAAAAATTTTGAAAAACTATCCAAATTTCAAGAGAATCGATAAGAGATTAAAATTTAAAAATTTTTGAATTCGTAAATTCTTAATCTCAATAATTATCAAATTGTATCTTGCCAATATTTTCTTAATTCTATTTAATTATTTGAATTCATTTAATTCGTTCAAGAATTCAATGAATTCTTTCTAAACTAAAAGAAATTAAAAAAATTCAATCTAATATAAATAAATCTACAACTACAATAAGCAATCTACAATCTACAATTCTTGAACCCAAATTTTCCCATTTTTTCCACAAACCAAACAGGAAACTATACAATAATGTAACTCTTGTTACACCCTGTAATGAATTGGATCAATTGAATGAATTGAAACTATTGAATGAAACTACAATTCAATGAATTCTTTCTAAACTGAAAGAAACTAAGAAAATTCAATCTAACATAAATAAATTTACAACTACAGTAAGCAATCTACAATCTACAATTCTTAAACCCAAATTTTCCCATTTTTTCCACAAACTTCCAAATAGATTAATATAATTTAATATAATTATTTTTATTTTAATATAATTTCGTTAACATAAGATGCGATTTTTAAAAAAATTATCGGAGAGAATTGACAAGAGAAAAGATAATAAGTTAACGGGTCGTCAGAACGGAAAAGAGAGGCTTAATAAATCTGCACCGAGAGAGATCCGATCGCGGCGAATTTCGCGTTCTTTGATGCTCACCGGGTATATCGAGCGGTGGATCGACCGTGTCCACCCAAGGATTTATACCCTCGACGAGATACGGACGTGGTATTTTATCCGTTTTATTTATTTTTTCTTTACCTCTTTACTTTCTTTTTATTTTCCGCCGCTTCGAATAAATTTTTATTCGTTCAAGTCGCCGGCTTCGATAAGACTTCGCGTGAAAATATGGCGAGTCCCTCGATTCTCTTTCGATTCTCTACGTTAAAATGCGAGAGAAGGAAGGAGTCGAGGGAGAAGGAAACGGAAGAGGGACGTAATTAAGATGCAAGAGAGAGGAGGAAACGTTGGTGATAATTTTGTAGGTTGTTTCGTGACTTTATTTACTCCTTCGGATCTCTCGTCGAGAATTAAGTTAAGAATTACTTAATAAAGGAGAAGGTAAAGAAGTAAAGTTATTTTGGAGGATGAGAGAAGAAGAAGTGTTGAACACTTAAAATACGTCAACATCTCATTTCCTCCAATTGAATTTATAGGAATGAAATTATTTTGGAGGATGAGAGAAGAGGAAGTGTTGAATACTCAAAATACGTCAAAATCTCATTTCCTCCAATTGAATTTATAGGAATGAAATAAGAGAAAGATCCTAAAGAGAATACATTACAGACGTTGTCGGTGAACAATGTACTGTTTCATGCTCGCAAGTTGAAATTACGTGCATCAAGTTCTCGTGCAACCACGACCGTATCCCTCCCCTGTTTCGATAATAAATGTTCATTTCACCTACCGTATAGCTGCGTTTAACCCAACACCACACTTTCTACCGTTTCATTTTTCATCCAAACCGCCATTCATTCAACACCCCGCATCCTTAAATAACGCCATCCTACCTACCATTCACCAAACCTCGCATAATATCAATCATCCTTTCCAAATAAACCGCCACTCACCACGTATACCTTTACTTTTCCTTCCCCTCCGAACTTTACTTTCGCGAAATCGACCCGTATAAAACACCTTAAAAGAACATTGGTTTCTTCCCCTCCCCTCCCTGCTCGCGAAAATTCGTTCCTTTCGATTGTTCATCCAAACCTCCCTTCTGTACGAATCCTCTCCGCGAAACACACGCTTTTAACAAAAAAAATTCGCGTTTTATCCCCGTAAGAAACCGATTTGATTTATGTAGTATCCCCTCGATCTATCCGAGACGCAATTACACACCGGCTAATAGCCCGTATTATAAACAATTTGAGGATCGAACGGTTTGCAAGCCAGTGTGATTTATCGGCTTGCCGAACATCTACAAAGATTTACGAATCGTGGATAGGGTTGCGCGATACCGCTTCTAAATAAGATCCGCTCGATCGGCAATAAATCAATCGGGTGTCGAAGATAAATCGATTCGAGTACTCTCGCATGACGTGTTCATTGCCGAGGATCGGGAGCGGGGTGTAAGCGAGGTATTTCGAGGGCCTGACTTTCGAGGGCAATCGCCTCGTGATCTTTGGGCACAGAGCATGATTTTTAAATTCTTTGGATCTTTTTTTTTTTTTTCTTAAGGATTAATGACTTTATCGGTTATTAACGGTTGCTTGGAAATCGGTAATTCTGCACGGTATAATTTTCTCTCGCGTTTGCGGTAAGCTTTGTCACGTGGATTAGCTATGATTATGATAGAGACGAAGATGAAGGTTTGAATATATATATGTATTTTTGAAATTTTTAATAACAGCGAGGATGAAAATCTGAAACTAATCTTCTCAATTTTACTCGGTTTAATTCTAAAGTGTTAAAGTTATTCATGCTTAGGAATGATTAATTATTATCTCATCACATTGTTCAGTAACAAACCATGACTGTATCCGTGATCAGCAATTATGCGCTTAACGATCCTTTCGTAATTCAGTTCCTAAGTTATCTAAGCTATTGCTCGCGTTATAGTGAGAAATTTGAGTAATTAAACGCGTCAATGTAAAAGATCGGACAAGTGCCTATAAAATTGCGCAACCCTTATCTTGAGAATCTTGAAGGAAGATTATAAATAACGCTTCTGATATCGATAAATATACTACTATTTTCATGTTCCCTGAGTAATATGCTCGGTTGTTATTTTGCAATTAATTTTTTGCTGATACTAAAGTTTTAATAAGCAAGTTTTAATTACTTCCTGAACTATCAAACTATAAAGTTTATGCGAGGAAAAGATATTGTAATGTTAAAAACTATCTTATTTAGCTTAATGGATAATTTTTGGTATAAAATAGATTTATAATATACGTATGTCGTGCATCGAAACTTTATATAAAGAGGCATGCATACTATTGGCAATTGTAAATTGCAGAAAATAAAAGGATAAAGAAAGAATTGAAACTCACTATACGTTGTCTTCAATGTGGGTGTTGATCCAATATTTGAAAAGAAACTAGTCGATGCAATCATTGTTTCACTGACTTTGTTTTCTGTTTAAACAAAATATATAATATATTAATATAATAATGTATTAACAATGTTAAAATATGAAAATTATTTAAGTAATATTTTTTATTTGGAATTATAAATGTTTATTGTTGATAAATGATAATTGTATTAGAAGTATAAATTTCCTTATAATTTTTTCATAAGATTATGAAAAAATTATCTTATTGTATGAATTACCTCAAATAGAAGAAAATTATTAATACAAAATAAGGTTAAATTTGATATAAAATTTATAAATTAAACATTGTATAATTTGAATTTGCATGATCAAAATAATTATTAAATATATAATATATAATATTCTATATTTATATAATATATAATATATAATGTATAATATATATATAATATATAATATTTTAATTTCATATTTATTATATGTAATTAAAATATTAAAATATTATATAATTTATATATTATAAAATTTATTATAAAATATATTATATATAGATATATATAGAATTATATATAGATTTCAAACTAAAGCAGGAAGAATTTGTATTAAATATGTTACAAACTTTATCTTTCATAAGGAAAACAAACTTTTTTCAAACAGACTTAAAATCTATATATTCTAAGAATCTATATATTCTAAGAATCTATATATTCTAAGAATACCTTCTTATTGCGAGTCATTTTCCATTGTTTTTAATATTTCACACACACGAGGCGCAATATTTACAAATATTTCAAAGTGAGAACGTGGTCGAACATGACTAAGTGCGTCGTAAACGAAGCCCTGTGTTTACCTTTCATACATATGCTGTTCAATTTATTATATATAATATTTGCTGTGGTTAGTGTAAATTAGAGGTTGTTTGGCATTCATTCAAAGCATTGAATTCAAAAATGAATTGAACTACGTAATATATCTATCTTTTATTATAGATGGCTTTTATTATATTTTGTGATCAACCAAACAAAAGTTTTTTTTATAAATAATTGCATTTTTAATTTTAATAAACTAACAACTGATAAAATTTATGAAGTAACCTTACTTATTCTTTTCTTATTCCATAAGTTTGAATAATTTTTAATTAGCTTTTAAAATTCATTTAAATAAAAATGAATAATATATTCTTTTAAGAAATATATATATATATATATATATAAAATAAGGGATATTATAATAAAGAAAATGGAATTGCTCATATTTGCATGCAATAGATATAATTAAAACAAAAAGAATTTAATATATATATTTCTTTCAATGCTTATTATTTATTTAAATAGCCTTTTTCCTTATGAAATTTAAATGTTTGATATTTTATATGTAATATTTGAGGTAATTTCACTTTAATATGTAATATTTTTTATATATGTTCCCTATTATTATCGCAATAACTATAATTTGAACCCTCACATTTCAACAACGCTTCCAGCAATTTACGATATTTATCGCATCGTTAGAATACTAATTTAAAGAATAATATGTAACAATTTCGGAATTGTTCCTATCGCAATTGATTCCACTTTCACCCTACACTATTATATGTATTCAACGTGTTCCGACACGACGAAATAAATCAGTATTACCTTACGATTGTGATAGTGTAGAAAATTCCGATTCGGAATGGTCAACGTGCCACAGCTTCTCTTTTTATGAACGCATGCTCCTAGCATCTAGATATCTCATTCTGCAACATAACATAACCTAACGTAATTCACCAACGAATCTAACCAAGCGTATATAGCAAAATTTTACGAAAGTTTCTCCATACTATACCTCGATCGATGTTCACTTTCTCACGCAGTGAACTGCATCAATAGCCTCCCCACTTTTTGTATACTTTCCATCGTGTAGCTTGAAGGACTAAACGCCGGCTGCTTCGTATCATGCTTCGTATTTCACAGCGAACGAACCCCAACGTTAAATTTATTCACACTAATGTTCCTCCTTTCCTTGATAACACATTCTTGCACAATAAGACAAACACAAAACGAAATTAATGGACAAATTACTTTCTGTCAGGATAACCGTCCGTAGTGTCGAAATTTATTGCGTCGCTGATCGCGCGAAAAAGGACGCTCTCGTTCAATGCGCGCGCATCATGCGCGCATCGACCCCGCGCATATGCGACGCGCCGTTGCGCAGTGTTACCCCCGCGCATGTGCGTAGTGTCGTTGCGTAGTGTGTCGGACAGCATGGTGCTTCAAGAACGCGGGAAAAAAATATTAACAAATTGTTTTGTGTGGTGCAATAAATATTCATGGGTGAACAAGAGAGACAACAGATACTCTAGACCACATGGTAAGTCAAGTTTACGGGATGAGTCATCGCCCACTTCCTTTTTCGATAGTCGGAACACATCGGCTCGTTCTTGAACGTCGTCATCGTATCGCCGGATAATAAATAATACGTACCGTTTACGTGAAGCTGTTTACGGCGGTTGAAAGTGATATTATTCTCTTCCTCTTTTTCTTTTTTCCGTTTTCTCTTTCTTTTAAACAAGATTAATCACTCTACTCGCTTAATTAAATATCGTGTTAAACGATTCTCAAATTTATTCTATCTTCTCTACAAGAGGGCGGATATCACGTGACTTCCATATTAATGGCGACTAATGGCGCGAAATTATGAAAAGAATATTGCCTCCAATTCCGGAAGAAGATGTTTGAAATGAGGAGTCAACATGAAAAAAAGGTATTTAATTAAAATAATTTTATAATAATATATAGTTTTACTATGTTTTATAAAATATCAAAGAATTAAATAACTTATTTTTCTGGATTTATGAAAAATAATAATTGTATTTTTATTTAATTCAAAAATTATGAGTTACAAAAGTTTTAATGTTTTAAAGTTAGAATTAAAATAATTTAAATTAGATATTTTATTTTAATTAGAATATTTTTTATAATTAATTAATATATATATATGTGTGTGTGTATATATATATATATATATATATATATATATATATATATATATATATATATAAGTAGGTAATTGATAATTAAAATTTTATTATATTATTATATTGATTGACTTTAAGAAGACATTTTATAGAAATTATCAATTTTAGTGTGATTTGATATAAAACTATGCTTACTTTTATAATTACAATTTAATTTCTATATCCTTTTTTCTTTCTATTTCTTTTTAAATCATACATTTGTGTGTCTTACCATACATAAATCAGTCTAAAATCGTAATTCGAAGCGTGAAGACTTTAGTTGCAATGCTCGTCACGCTTTCTTATTTATTGTTAAATATTTTTTGTGTTTTTTGATTTATTCTTGAAAGATTCATTAGAAATAATAAATCTGTAATATATCATCAGTGTTAATTTTATGTTGCTTTGCACCTCTGAACATTTTAATCAGAGATAAAATCTTTTAAGATTTCACTAGAAGACACATTATTATTACTATTCTTTTTCCACAATGAATATTCCTTTTCAACTTTATATAGAATTAAATACAAAACTATTCTAACATCTAACAATCTATAATTTAGAAAATAAGAAAGATGATATACAATGCTTAACAATTAAATCTTAACATTTGAAAATTTTCAATATTTTTCACAAACGAAGATAGTTTCTTTTCATATAATAATTTTTTTCAAACTTTAATAAAACTTTAATGGAAACCTTGTGAGACGGAAATCGACTTATTCATGCGAGCAACGTTTCTCTTCTATTCCCAGATAGATTCATATCGTGAAATGCTTGTTCGATTCCGATCTCACAAGATTCTGATTCATCTGATTCATCCTCGAACAACGCGAATAATCATCGTTAGATGTTCATACTTTTATAACAAGAGATTAAGGGTAATTTCAAACGTCCGCAATCATCCGAGACGCGGATGTTGGTCGAGGAAATGAATCCATATGTGACTCACGAGTATAACTGTAAATTATATGTTCTCGTTTTTTTCTTTTTTTTTTTTTTTTTATTAATCTTTCTTTTTCTTTTGACAATCTTTTTCAAAAATCTATCTTTTCTTCAATCTTGAACTTGGCGTTCTATGCATATGAAACTTTCACGTCGTTAGTCCATATTTTTATTTTTCGTGAGTGAAACGCGTATCGTTACAGTTCACAAATGGATTTTTAACACGTTGTACGCGATGAATCGTTAAAATCAAGCTCTAATTAATTTCTTGATCGAATATTTCCGCGACACTGCGTGTTTCTTTCTACACTGTCATTAGCAACTTTAAAAAATATACATACATAGATAAAAAATAGGATTAATTTATAACAAATAATCGAGATAAATGTTTTGATATCGACTAAATAATTACATGAATATTTCGTAAAAAATTCTATGCAAATTTTTTTCTTTTTTTAGAATAGCGAATAGAAATTATTCCGGAAAACTTTTAGGAAAAATACATTGTTTCTTTAATTGTCTTTTTTAAATTATTAATGCAAATCTGTCGGTTTTCTCGTATAAGAAATTTAAAAAAAAAGAAATCTTAGCAGACCATTTACAATTCTTGCAATTTACAAATAATCTGTTACTGAAACAGGTTACAAAAATTGTCACGTATTCCATTTATTTCTTAACAACGGAAAAACCCAATAAATAAACGTATCATATCTGTCAAACAAGCGATACCTTATTAAAAAAAGCGTCAATTTTTCTCGAATTTACAATTTCGATATTCGCATTTCTCACTTCGTTCTCAATTTATTTATTTATTTATTTTTCGTCCTTACATGATTAATTAAAGTGATGGTAAAAACAAAAAGTTGAAACGGAAGGGAGGGGGGGAGATGGAAAATTAAAATGCAAATGAACGAGCGTGAGTGTATCGGTGGCTGTGAATTTATGAATAAATTTTACCACGTCACAGACCGGATTTAACTTCATTCGATCTAGTTTAATCATGCGACTTAATGAAGAATCCAGGGATCGACGAATCTGGATCCTTAACAGAGCAGGGAGGAGGGTGAGGGGAGAATATATTTATTTCACGATAGATTCATAATTTTTGCGTTCTAAAATACGATTCGAATGAATCAAAATAAAAACTTTTCCTTTCCTTTATCTCGTTTCGTCTTCTCCTCCTCCGTGGAATATTGTTGCGAGCAACTTGTAGAATGTCAAGGACTGCTTCTATGAAGAGGTAGAAAGAAAAGATAGTCTGTCTCTATTGATTTATTATTGAATTGTTGTTAATTCAATAAGCGCGTTAATATTATTTCAGTATTAGAAAGCTTGACAGATTCGAAGATACACTCGTTTCACTCGTATTGGATAGGCAACGCGTTCAAAAGCATATCCTCTTTTTCAGAATTAGAAAAATCTTCCTCTCTCTAATTCCAATCTTGTCTTGTCAAATTGGAACAAAAATTGTAACAACAATTTATAAATATTTACAATTAATATTGGTAAGATAAAAATCCTATGGAATTTAATCATGGTATGATAAATATTCGTTTAAATTCAGAGTCGTTTAGAAATATTTTTCGTTTGTTCGTTATCGTCTAATAAATATAGGATAGCTATCACGAAGGATAGATGAGATATGCGTGAAATGGACAGATCGGTTAATTAATTAAAATCATGTTCGAACGATCATTAACCTATCGTGATCAGTGATCATTTATCAAGGACACCATAACAATAAATACCATAGCATAATACCATAACCATAAATTAAAATCTTAATAATTTTATAAATCGATATAAAATCAGAAATACCGATTTGATCGCTTCGTCTGCCGTTTCTT
Organism: Apis mellifera; assembly: GCF_003254395.2. Taxonomy (NCBI): domain Eukaryota; kingdom Metazoa; phylum Arthropoda; class Insecta; order Hymenoptera; family Apidae; genus Apis; species Apis mellifera. The sequence continues at coordinate 5,139,217 of NC_037647.1, forward strand.
CCTTTTTTTTTTTTTTTTCTTTTTCATTCCGAGTGCAAACAAGATGACCCGGTGATATCGGAGAAATTATTAACGGGAATTTATGTATCCTGTCATGGGTCAACGGATGACGAAGAAGAGAGAGAGAGAGAGAGAGACCGTGCAAGCCAAACACGTGCGAGAGTTATATCGGCTATGAATATAAAGTATCCGTAAAGAAAATGATCTCCTTTTCTGATAAGACCTGTTCTATTTTAATTACGTACATTTAATAAATAAAATTCGATCGAATGTCGATAATTCAAATCATGAATTTTATACAAAGATTTCGTTTCAATCTGGCTCGTCGATAATTCAAATAATAATCGAGTTATATAAAGATATTTTGAATTAAACAAATTCAATGTTTAAAGATTGGGGACAAGGATTAATATTTTTTTAATTATAGACTCCCAGTAATTAAACATCCATCTCTCCATTTATATTCTCATCACAATACTAATATTCAATACTCATATTCAAAAAATCAAATATCCATTATGTTTTCAAAATTATCTTATAAATTCTCCCTTCTTCAATTCTCCAAGGAACGATGTAGAGTATTATATCATTTTGAAATTAAAAATTGGGGACAAGGATTAATATCTCTCACATGAACTCTCAGTATTGGAAAGAAAAATATTTCAAATATCTTTTGTTTCCTTCCATTCATATTCCCATCAAATTCTTAATGATATTAAAGAAACTCGAGGAATGAAATCCAAATTCAAAATTATTAATATATTAATATTCAAAAATCGAGAGAATCACCAAAGCATCCACTATTAATTTTTAAGATCACCCTATATATATATGTACTTCCTCTGCAAGGTATCGAAGGAACGATGTTCCTTGCTTTTTTTTTTTTTTTTTTTTTTTCTTTTAACTTCGTTTCAGTGCTCGCTCGTCACCATTATTCTCGCGACCCTGCCCTTGAAACGGGTTTGCAGCCCATGGTTTCATTTCAGCAACGGCCACCGCCTTTGATTGAGTAACACCGCTTAGCGGTACCGACTATCCTTCGCCGCGTGTGCTCGCGCGTTTCGATTTTCACTCGTTCTAAAAATAATCCCCCGCCTCCGGTGTCAGAACTCGAAACGTTCGGCTCGCTCTCGATCGGCGAAACGATCGACAGACCTCTCCGCTTACTTTCTATTCGGATTTATCTCGAATCGCTTGACAGTTGGAGGCTGAGCGTGAAACTTCCTCGACGATTCTCGCCAGTGGATGGAAACGTGTGGTGTGATGCAAAGGCGCAATCTCTCTCTCTTTTGTTCTTCCTTTCAGATTGAATTTCATATAGCCAGGAGATAGGTAATTTCACAGTCGTTAAGAGAACTTGCTCCGCTTTTTTTTTTCCAAGGAATAATTATTCGAGGAAGATAGGATTGTTGGGTATAATTGTTGTGGATATGGAAATTCTTTCGTATTCGATTGAATAAATTATTATACATGTTATAAGAATTTTTCATTCTTCGTATTTTCTTGAGATTCTATCCGTTCGATTTTCGTAGAAATTATTGGAGAATAATTTATCAAATCAAAATCTTCGAATTCCATCTTCCAATTCGAATATCTGTCAAATAATCTCGAATCAAATTATCGTAATTTTATTAGCCCAAAAATGAGCTTCTTTTTTCATTCGAATACATTTGAGACAAAAAACTGTGTATCGTAGAGGCGAGCGTATCTTATTGAGGCTGGCTTATCGCTTACACATTTTCTACGTGTAAGCTCGATGTAAATCGGATCTTACCGGTGGGTGTACATCGGTCCACATGGAACCTGACGATATTACCGGGTGTCCAGCCGGGAGTGACAAGGACGTCTGGCTCACCACCATGCTAGATTTATGGGATCAATCGGATCTGGTTGTATCTCTGGTGTAGATCGACATCCAGATTCGACGTAGGTATATATATATATCGTACGATTATGAGCAAAAGGATACGTATATACGTGGGCAGAGCTATACGTATGTTAGAGGCTCGCTCAAAGGTGTGAGTATGCGGTGTGTTTTACATAGCTGGCTCCATATATGCCACGGGAACACGGAACTCTTACATCACCTTCGATACCATTGCTCGCAATTATCGATATAACGTGCCACGCAGGCTGAGCAACTTTGTTAATTTCTCGACGATCATGTTGGATTGATTAAAAATTATGTATGGGAGGGAAACTTCTTTTTATAATATTATCCTTTGTAATTACAATTGAATATTGTTAATTGTAGGAGTATGGATGTTGCTCTCTGAAAAAGATTTAATTGGTAATTAAAAATATAAAAATAAGAAAGCTATGTGTATATCAGTGAGGTGGTATTTTTAAAGGGTATATCAAAATTAAATCTTCTTTATTTTTGGCTTGGTGTGAATCTCTTATCCGCATTTAGATCGGCATATATCGGTAATAGAAATAATTAATAAACATCTATATCTTCTATGTATCGTAAGAATTTTTCATTCTTCATATTTTCTTGAGATTCAATTTTCATAGAAATTATTGGAGAATTATTTATCAAATCAAAATTGTTCGAAGCAATCTTAATCTCTTCCAAATACTTCATCTTCGAATTCCCAATTCGAATATCCAGAAAGTCAAAGAATCTCGAATCAAATTATCTGTATTTATATAATTTTAATATAAATTAATATTATATAATAATTTATTTTATATATTAATTTTATTAGCCGAAAAATGAGTTTCTTCTTTTATTTCTACTTCTTAACTCAATTTTTACGTGTTCGTTTTCGATCTTTCTTTCTTCAATATGCAACTTTATACACGATATAATTATTCACAATCGATTCCATTCCAAAAGTCTCGTAATTCTCACGCTGGCATTCGATGAAAACGGCTTAATCGGTTAAACGGATAATCGAGTCCCATTTCAGAAGTTGCACCTGTTCCGATAACACGTCGGCCGGTTAACAGCTCACCAGTGCGTACACTTTCATACCTTTCACGGTTTGACGTTGACGCGTAATTAGCTCGCCGCTAAATTATCACCGGTTATTGTATTTGATTTGGTAAATTGGCTTTCGGTTCGATAAAAGGTCGGCCCTTGCATCTCGAAATTTATATAACGCGGCAGAGGCGTTTCCTCCACAGAACCGATTTTATTCTTTAATTAAGTCAATGTCCATGGGGAGGAGAGAAGGATCACAGAGAGTTAGATAATTACGTTAATTCATATTCGATGTTTGATTCGAGATTGAAGTAATGAAATTGCGCGAAGATTTCAATCAAAGAGATTGGAATATGGAAAAAACGATTTGGAAAAATATTTAGATGTTTAAAATTTGTAAGAATTATTTTCACGTTAGTATACACGAAGAAAAAGGCGTGTTGTTGTTTCTCTGATAACGAATAATGGATATCTATTAATTAATAAGGGATTGATTAGCTTAGATTTAAGACATATTTAGATTTATATTGGCCAATTTATATCATTGAATTATAGCTGAGGTGAGAAGCTGAGAATAAAAATGTCTGATAATAAATACGTATTATAATGCAATATAAGATTTATCTTATTTAATTATAGGTTAATTTGATAAAAAATTCGCTACTCCATAGAAACTAAATGTATAATTACAATCTTATTATATCTTATATTAGATATATTATCAGTCTCATTATGTGCAATTAAGTGAATTTTGTTTCCTTCATGATACTGGTACATTTCAAAATTTTATTCAATCATTATCGATTTATTGATTGTATTTATTTAAATAAATCACTGAATCTGATTAAAGTTAAATGGTTACATTATCACATTTCTTCGAGAAGAAAAGAAAGGGAAAAAAGGCGAAAAACAATGATCAAATTCATTCAAGAGAAAATCGTGAGCAATCGTTAAATTTCGAATGTTTCCCCTGTTCAATTTCAACCACTGAGCCGGTTCTACGCGTGAAAAATTCTCAATAGAATTCGAGACTTTTCGCAGAGCCTTTGCTCGAACGAAACACTATCGAGGCGTGGTTCGAACATGTCGAACGTGGGTAATAGTACATCTGCTTTTAACTCGAGGACGGCAAACACAAGATTATTATACGTGGAAAAAGAAGAAGAAGAAGAAGAAAAAAAAGACAGCATCTAACGCATTAAACGTTGCCTCGTTAACCACGGGTTAATACTTAATTTCCTCTCCATAAAATATAAAATTTCAATTTTTCTTCTAATTCCTTGCCACGGTCTATACCGGTGCGTCCATCTTTCCACGTGATACACACGTTTACGTAATCACTATAATTTAAAGAGTTTCCAAAGCTCCCCGTTGCCGCGCAATTATCCAAAGAAGAAATCGTTAACGAACGCGAACACGATACCATCAATTTACGAACGCTTCTATAATGTTTTAAGCTTCTTGGTTTCTCTGGCGAAAGAAACGCTTTCCAGACACAGTTTTGCGATCCTTAATTGCACACCTGCTTTTGAACCCGAGACAGAGTGTACAACGGTAGGGTAAAATGGCACTTGCCAACCCCTTTACCCATAGAATGAACGAACGAATGAATGAATTTGTTAAAAATTAGAAATAGAAACGATTATTTTCACTTTAAAATTTAAGCTTTTGTTTGCATAGGATATAATTATTTTTCTTATTTATAATTTTGTTTGTTTCTTTTTTATTTTATTGTAAAATGGAACAACATTTTATAATATGGATGTTTAAAAATATTTTGCTTTGGTTTGTTTGTGAAGGATGTTGATGAAGGGGATGAATTTGTAATAATAGAAAGAATAAATAGAAAAGTTTAGCAGAAAATCAATTAAAATTTTTAAAAATTAGAAATGACAGATAGAATAGGATTTTATATTTTTTGATAAAATTTAAATCCTTAAGAAATAAAAAATATTCTGGTAATCGTTTTTCAAAACATAGAAAATACTATCAAATTATTTAAAAACATTTAAGTTGTTGTTGAATATTTATTAAATAGATGGTTTAATATTCAGGCTGATTCATAAATGAGAAAAGCAAAAAAAGCATATAAACATAAAAAACATAAAAAGAAAAAGAATATCGGATTTTGCAGAGATTATTATTTATTAAATCGAATTCCTTAAATGATGATAGTAGATGTTAAAATTTTATATAGATATAGTATTGCACTTTCTTCGCATCTTTGCATGATTCTTAAAAAACTTAGAAAATTCCTTTGTAGCTACGCGTTGTTGCAGCATGTAATTAATTTGTGATCGAGTCATTAAGCAAACATGCATTATCTAGATTTTGAATAATTTAGAATAATGTAGAAATCTTGGAAATTTTTTTAGGTGAAACTTTTTAGTTTGAACCTTTCGAATTAAGATGAAATTAGAAGTTCGTGTGTACGTATGTATCGAATAATAAAATTAAGCTACAGTTATGATACAGTGATTAAACACGTGAATATTAAATATCTTTACGTCTATTATTAAATCTGCAATTCTTTGTGGGAAAATAATTTAAATATCTAAAATTATAATTATGAATAATAATACAAGGGAAACAATTTGTATTTTTTGATAAGCAAGAATTATTTATTTATAAGTGAATGAAAATTAGTTTCATACGTTTTCCATTATCAAAATTGTAGCATTAAAAATATTAATAATAATAATTTAATATTGTATCCTGTAGAATTATTTAAATATTATTATAGACAATGACTAATATCTTCATCTTTAAAATTTTAAACAAAATAAAATTAAATTACATAAAATGCAACATGAAATATTTTCAATAATTTCTATAATGAATACAAATGAGATAAGATAAACAGCAAGATTACAACATCAGTGCATCAATTTCATGATTGCATTAATTTCAAAATTTTTTTCGTTCCTTCCTCTTTGAAATTTTTTTTCTTTTTTTTTTTTACATATTTCATTCCAGATTTTAGACTAATTTTTGTATGACAAATGATCTCTGCACGCGTGCAACGATAAATCATCTTACGTATTGAGTTTTAAGAAAGTCTGGAATTTTGAGTTAAATTTCGAATCAACTACAAATCACTGCCCATTACCATTGCAATTTATATGCTTGGTACGAAGCCAAGTTGAACTGGAAAGCAACGTCAGCGTGTAACAAATGAAAAAGAAGACGTAACGCGTTAAATATGAATGTTAAATATACCATAAAATACTTGTTATCTTTAAGCATAATCTGTGCTGTTTTATGTATAAAACGATCCTGCAACGATTCGCGAATTTCAACATGAAATTTTAATCCCTGTTAAAATTCAAGAGGCTGGCTCTCTATTTAACGAAAATTTATACGTATTTACGTAATTGCTATAATTCCAGGATTCTTTTTTTACAATTACAATAATTAGGCACTAACTTGATCTTCTGCACGAAATTCTTATTCAATGATATCTTCGTGACATTTTTAAATATACACGTTTCCCCGTTTAAATATTACGAATTATTTTTAAATTCCTATATTTTTCTTCCATTAATTGTTATTAAAAAAGGAAAGATCGTTAAACGAATGAATCCTCTCGATAATTCATATTAAAAACAACGCCATCAATATTACAGTTTCCTCGGTGAAAGAAATGCTTTCGAAACACAGTTTTGCTGGTCGAACTGTTTAATTGTATAGTTGGGTTTAACGAGTTTCGATAACATCGTGACCAGGGGGGAAAAAAAGCAAGCAAAATTATACACGTACGAATATTAAATCTGTCATGGAACAGCGCGTGAGCGCTATCGCATTTTACGCTGTCTTTCTAATTACTGGAAATGTTGACATGGATAAAATTGTAGTTTCTTCAGTGAAGTTAGTAGTTTTTTTTGTAATATTAATTCTTTATTCTACGTCTAAATGAAATAATAAATTTTTAGATGGATAAATAGATAGATTCGAGATTCAATGTTTAGTTTATTAGTCAATGATGGAAGGATACAATTCGGGATAATTTTTAGAAAAATTAATTAAATTGAATCGATAAATATAATTTTCTTGGATATAAAAATCTTTCATACTGTGTTATTTCACCCGATAGAAATCTATATAATAATTTTAGTATTATTAAAAATATTATTCAAGAATAATGGAGATAAAAATTACATCAGATTAAAAATTCACACAAAAACTTATACATACGACCGGTTTTGTACAAACAGAATAATAGAAGACTAAAAATATACTAATCAATTGACCTCAGATGCGATTCAAGAGATATTTCTTCATTCCTCATCCTGTTATTACAAGGATATTTTAGCAATTAAATTCTATGACATCACGCGTTACTATATAAATATACATAATTCTGACAGTTAATTTGTTCGATAAAAAAAGAAAAGATAGGAAAAACTAAAAAAAATTAGTCAGTTCGAAAGAAAATTTGAAAAGAAATAAAAAAATACCACAAAATAGAAAACCAAATATCAAAACAATTTTTCAAATAACACCTTAATGCCCAAAAATCATCGATTTAATATAAAATAAAATAATAAAACGAATTGAAATTAAAATTCCCCTTCGAGAAAATTTATCTTAATAATTCCATCCTCCTTTCAACGCAAAGAAACAATGAAACGCCGTACATCGTTTATTCTTAACGCTCGATGAAAGCACGTTTAAGGAAATCACGGGTGAAAATCGACTGAAAACGCGAAATGTAAGGGGAATGTAAAGTAGGTGTATCGCGCGATGGATGCACCGCGAAAGACATCTGAGAAAATGAAGATACCGTTACGAAGCGGCATAATTGTAGTCACGGCTAATGCGAGGACATGGAAGAACCGTGATACGCAAGCGTAAGCCGGTGTATCGCTATACGTAATTGTCGGAAACCCTGGTAAATGGAATGTTGTCCCCGTCGATCGGCCGATCGGGGTCCACATCGCTAAATGCACGAAATATCATCGTTTCGATCCACCGCGTTATCGTTTCTCGAATCGAGAATTAACGTGCCACCATGTAAAATATGAATTTCTGTTTTTCCATAGCTTTCCAAGCTTTTTCAATCGCGTTCGTGGAATCGGCTCAATCGGTCGATCGGCACGTACGCCTATTGTACTTTTTGAATTTATCCGGATATTTTTATTATTTTTTTTTTCCACCGGATGTAATTTAATTAGAAAATTTCGAATAACAGGGACAGGGTATTTTTCGTCGAATATGAAATACGCTTTTGCGGGTCATGCTCTGGATATTCCTGTTGACAATTCGTGTCGTGAATGATTTATGGCTACTACTAGTCACTTTTGTTTTATGGGCTTAATGGTAGTTTACTGTTTTTCTTTTTTTCTAATTATGGTTTTGTTGCCATGTTTCTTTCCTTTTATTAGAAGTGTATTAATGAATGATAATTTAATAAATGAGAGGAAAAGAATGGGGCAAATTAACGTTGAGTCGAAGTTCATTTTTGCACTTTTCTCTCGATGTTTTCAAATATTATTGGGATAATTATTCATTTATTAGTTAAAAAGGATCAATCACGACATCTATTCCTTATCATTATGATAATCACAATGTATCAATTGTAATACAATTGTGATACAGTGGCAATTGAAATCTATAATCCGTTTCGATGTCATTCAATTCCAATTAAAGAGTTACTTTTAATCGTTAGCTTGTCACGAACAACGTTCACTTGTTATCTAAAAATAGACTAAACTGTCCTGATACTAATAGTATACATGTACTTATACACGTACAAATACCAGTTTGCGGAACATGTGTTCCTGTTCGCCATTAATTCGCGAGAAATTTCTTCGAACTCGTGTCACGATAAAAATTAGGGACTGCTTTGAAGCAGACCTCTGGGTCTCCTTGTTAAATTGGCGTAAATTGGGTTGCGGCATGGTTGGGAAATTGTGTTGAACCGTTGCTGGATTTTTAAATAGCGGCGAAATACTGGATGTACGCAAGAAGTTGATGTTATTTCTACTTATATGGGGTTGTTAATGGGTTGCCTCGATATGCTAGGATTCTCGGGATGTCAGGTGCGTTTTAAGAAAGTTTTATTAGAGTGTATTAGAGAGTGTATCTCGGGAAATTTGTTTCTTCTAGATTTATGTAACAATTTCATTTAGTTTTTCTTTTTTTTTTCATTTTGGACCAGCTATTCATTATATTTTTACTTTCTTTTCTTCTTCATTTTCGTTCATTGTTAAGATTTTAGAGCATAAAATAATTTCCAATAATCCTTTTACCATCTCTAAGTATTCAATATTCTAAATATTTTATTAAAACGTGTTATTAAAGATATTTTTTCCATCGACAAAGAGATCCTATTCAAACTTCAAATTCTTTTGAAATTATGCAACACTTACAATATATATATATTCAATATTTATTGCAAAGCAATGATCGATTTTATCCATTTATACAAGCACATTCTTCTCAACCGACATTTTTATTTTAACATCTTATCTTGTTAAAAAAAATTTAACTCTCCTCAAATTCTTATAATATTTCTTGACGCAATCGTGTCATTGGTCCAAGAATATTCGTCCCGAAACACGTCCGCTGTATCAATTGGAGATTAATTTCAGGAATGCGATTCGATCTGCGGTCGGGGGAAAATTTCGTCGAAACGGGTTTCCAGTCTGATAATGTTACCCGCGACCTGTTTCGGCATGAAATACTTTCTATGCCGTGGTGAACACTAAATAGATAGCCGAGGAAAATGCGAGGCACATGCGAGCTCGCGTACGCTCGTGGTCGCGCAGCGGAAATGAATAAGGAGCGCGTGGACGAAAGGACTGCTCGCACGAAATAATGAACACTTGTACCTGTTTCCGCTTGTAATTTTGCAACATTTCGATAAAGTGTTTGTATTTTAAGGGGGATAAATATCGTTTCGAGAAATGATTCCAGATTTTTCACCTCGAATTCTATTGTTTTCTTACATATTTCTTAAACTTTACGTTTAAAAAAATTTATTCCTATTAAATTTCGAGATTTTCAAAGTTTTCTTTTTCTCTTTTTTATTTCGAAATCTCTCGAAAATATTAAATTCTCTTATATTTGATTTGTTAATCGAAATTTTGTAGCGTAAGAATTGTGCAAAAAGAATTTTACAACACGAAATTGTAATAATAATTATATAAAAAATTTTTAAAAATTATATAAATGAAATAATATATAATAATATGAGTAGTAATAATATAACGTGAAATATTGAATCAAAATAAATCGCGGCACGAGAAATAATAACATCGATCGTCATTAATATCCGAATTTGTTTTGATTTTACGGAGTCGATTTCCATACACGGAGCGAAACGGTCGTGTTTCTCCTCGCTCCGCGATCGAATATTATATCGTTTAATAAATTAATAAATTATCGTGTAATTATAAATAATATAAATAAATTAAATAATTAATGTAAACAAAATTGTAAATAAAAAAACGTTACGGAGATAAAACGCAACAAAATAATAAGTAAAAAGATATTACATACAATTACAATATTATTTGGTTAATTTGTATTATTAAATTTCGAAATTTTTTTAAAGTTTTTTTCTCTTTTTTATTTCGAAATTTCTCGAAATTATTAAATTCTCTTCGTTTTAATATTTCATTCGTTGATTGAAGTTTTTAGCATTAGAATTGTGCAAAAAAAAATTTTACAACACGCGAGATTGTAAAAATTATATAAAAAAATTTTAAAAATTGTATAAATAATATATAAGAATAATATTATATTATAATATTATAATATTATATTAGAATATTATATTAATATGTAGAATAATATTATAATTGTAATAATAATATTCTAAACAATCACAATGTGAAATATTAAAGCCAAAATCGCGGCTTATAATAACACGGGAAATAATAACATCGATCGTCATTAATATGCGAATTTGTTTTGATTTTACGGAGTCGCTTTCTAAACACAAAACGGAACGGTCGTGTTTCTGTTCGCTCCGCTATCGAATATTATATCGTTCAATAAGTTAATAAAATTATCGTGCAAATAATTACAAATAAGTTAAAAGACTATTATAGATAAAATTTGTAAATAAAAAAATATTAGAGGGTGGAAAACGCGACAAAATTGTAAACAATATTGTTCGATTTTAATACAATAATATTTTAATACAAATTATTGTATTCAATACAATACGATAAAAAGAAGTTATTATTTTTCTTCAATTAAAATCTTCGACACTTTCTTCGAAGAGAACAAACCCGAAATAGACCATAATGGTGTACGTAGTAAGAAGAACTATCATTTGACATTTATCCTAATCAATATTGGCAGCATCCTCCAAGCAATATTGAAAGAAATCACGTCGTAAATAAAACGAGCAACCGCTAATCAACCTCGTCTTTAATCCTCGTTTAATTAAACGTATCTCCTCCGATAAGGGAATTTTCTTGAAGGAAAATCGTGAATCTCCGCTGAAGTTTATCAGTCACGATTAACCTCAGTCCCGCGATAGTTCCAATCAAGCTCGCAACGTGCTCCATCATCGACAACCATTAACCTCAACCGACATTTCACACTTTACGGGATGAAAATTCGTCGTCGATTCGGAAAATAAAAATCGCGTGCGTGTCGTGCGTGCCCTCGCCTCTTCTGGAGAGCATCGGTTGCATAAGGGCCCGGAAAATTTATAAATGGCAGGCGGTCTACACATCTGAAACGGGTGTTACGCAACGGTACATGCCGGTGTATAATATCGGGAGATAAGTACCGGTTTCGCAGACGCGAACTTCCACCAAAGTTCGCCTGGGACCGTTATTTGTTTTCGATAATTTTAGACCTATAACGATCGATCAAATTCTGAAAGGTGGAGAGATAGGTTGAATTAGGGAAGGGAGGGAGGTGGAAAGATGGATGCGTTTAACAAGTTCGTTATTAAGGCCTCCGCGAGTTGTGCAGTTATTTAATGTTCTCTTTAGCGTATAACTTTCTGCACGGTTAGTTGCCATCGTGTAGCCCATCTCAATTGTATGCACTTATTTGCATGCGTTATCTCTTCCTTATCCTTTTATCAATGTTGCTCCGATCGTTTTACGATTACATTTGGATTTATTGTTAAAGGGTTTTAAAGTCGGTGTTAATTTATTTTTATAAATCGTGACAAATTGTGGTAAATTATAAGGTATTGGATAGGATTTTTATTCAAAAAAGTCTTCGAAGAAACGAATTGAAAAAGAATTTGAAAACTATCAAGGATCGTATAGATGTAACTTAAAATTTAGTTTTAATTATAATAGTTTGTCTCGAATAGTTTCAAAATGAAGAATGCACGGTTTAAAAATTGTTCGAGAAACAGGGACAAGGTGATCGTAAAAAGGAAAAAAAAATATCGTGAACAGAAACCATAAAAAAAAAAAAATAACATAAAATTGATAAATTTCTCAACTTTATACATTGACCATCGTAATACCTATACATTTCAAAATTGCCCGGTAATAAACGTGTTAATTAACCACATCCGTATTTTAATGACTTTTTCATTAACGAACGCTTGTAAAAAAAACGTCGTCACGCGATCCTGTTGCGGAAAATATCGATCTCCTCGTCTTTATTACAAAGAAAAAAAAAAGAAGAGAGAGAGAGAGAGAAGGAATATCGTTCAAAATGCGACGCTTAATTAAGATAAACATTTACGGATCGGGTCAGCGTGTGGGAGAGCCGGTCCCATGACGTAACTCGTTATTCAATGCACTGCGATTGAACTTAGAAGTCTATCGCGTTCATCCATGTACATATACATCGAGAAAAAGAGAGAGAGAAAGAGAGAAATGCTAGTGTCCCTGCATTCCATTACATGGAGGAATAGTCTTCGATCTTACGTAAGCAACGATGACTTTCGAGAAGAGAGAATTCAATCGATGCCTTCCAAAATAATGTTTCCAATGTTCGTGAAATAATTTGAGAGATATGACTTGAAGATATACGTGAAATAATCTTAGAGAGCGAAAGTTGAAGTTTGTAACCTCGAGGGAGTCGTGTTATCATCTATGGGAAATTTTTCTTAAATTAAGGATTTTGAAAACATTTTCGACAACAAAAGATCTTATTGATTAAATGCACGTGAAAAGATCGTGCGAAAATAATTTTAATCGAATTTAATCTGAAACTATAATTGACGGAGATGATCTGTGTAAAAAATAAAGAGTGAAATAAAAAAAAAAGAAAAAGAAGGTAATATAAATATCTGGATCTGAATCTGGACTACGTATTCAAGATAGAACACGATTGATAATTAATGATTAATAATAACATCAGAGTTTGTTACATCCTTACAACTCCTTATAACTTAATTGCCTCTTAACTGCGTTTTAAAAGTTAGATTATTGTTGTGCGCGTTATTAATTTTCTTGTTTTGAATATTTCTCCATCTTGCTAAAGTTTGTCCGTGAAAACCGGAAGCGTCATGCATATCAGGTTGTCGATCTGAATGCATAATGCAATATTGTTAAGATCGTACGCCACATTATAAAATATTAATGAAATTCATGCACGTGAGAAGATAATTTAAATCCGCGTAAAAAAGAAAAAAAGAAGAAAGAGAAAAAAATTGCAAAATTAACAAATCAAATTATTAAAAGTTTATCCTTGTATACGAATATATTTTCCGCAATCGTTCTAATTTCATTTCGATCATTGAAAATTGACTTTAAAATGAATTCCGAGTAAGGTGTCTCATAATTCCTTATTTAATCGGCTCGTGCATGAATATGATGTTAGCTGTAACAATTTACACAAAAGTATTTCATTATGTTTCGATTTCGACTCGTAGGTTTATAGTTCTCGTCCATAATATAAGAAATTCACGCGTCACATTTCTTTTTTTCAATTTATAAAATACCAATAAACTTATAGGCATTTGTAGTCAATTTATAGGCATCGTAAGTTAATATTCAGAGAAAGAAAAAAGGAATTAGCGTCAAATATAAATTTAGGATAGTGAGTGATTCCTTAGAACTTAGAAAGAACGATCCAATATAATTTAAGATATAAAATTTATATAGAAGCGTCTTTTATAGCACTCTTTTATAGCTTTATGAAATAAAATGTGAAAGTGTTAAAAATACCACTTTTGCAACGATCCATAATTCGATCGATCAATTCGTGTTACTCGAACTAATCCATTAGTTATCAAAAATTTGTAGATAGATTTTTAAAAGAACTACGAAATACTTTAGAAATAATATTCTTGTTGAACAATGTTCCAAGTTAATTAACATTATTCTATTAGTCTAATAGTTCGTTCGAACGACAAACTTTCACACTGTTATATCAATCGTTATCTATCTATCTGTCCAGGGAAATCTTTTATTTCGTCGTCTCGAGTGCAAGTGATAAAAAAAAAAAAGAGAGAGAGAAAGAAAAAAGCATCAAGGCCTGCTTTTAATAATAAACGAGCTGGTCACACTTGTTCCGGCGATTTGCTCCATGAATTTAAGAATTTGCATGATCGAGCGTACAAAGTTAGCATGTGGACACCGTCCATCACACGAGTGAAAACGAGCCTGTGCCTGAAACGCTTTTCATCGAGAAAATAAATCGTCGAGTTTAGATCAAGACGACCTTAATATGAATTTAATGCGCCTATCAACAGGTGTCAAAGTTTTTCCTTCTTGTTTCCTGTTCACATCGTTAAAAATCGTACATCTAAAAATACGTTTCATATTCATACGATAAATTTTTTCACATTGCTATATATAAATATAGATAGATTTACTTACAATGTATAATTCGTAATTTTTCTTTTTTTTTTTTCGTGATTTTTCTTCTTTTAAGATCTACTTTGAACATAATTCTCGTGTATAAAAATACACGTAGGGATATTTATATCTCTTTTGTATAACAAATATTTTTACTTTTTTTTTTTTTTCATTTTTTAATGTTATACTTTTTATGCTGAGATGTATACGAATTCGCGATTCATTGTATTTCTAAAATCTCGATCACAAGTGCGCGAGATTTTTCGACCATCCTTACGAAATCCTTAAAAGACGCGATTGTGAAACTGGAATTTTCACCTCTCGGAACAGGTGATTCATTGACATTAGGCTACATTGAAAATCTGGTAGATCCAATAGGCATTAACGAGAAATGTAGGAAATATGGAAAATGGCTTGTTAAGTTTGACTTAGGTCGCACGATTTATAATACTGGAAGACAACTGAATGGGTGTCTGGAAGAAAGAAGGGTGTGCGTTGGAAATTTTTCGAAAATGAGTTTCTCCTCGAAGCATAATTTATCGAGGATCTCGGTTGCACGATTTATAACACGGCCGAGACAAGTGAATGGGCGTCCAAGAGAGAGAGAGAGAGAGAGAGAAGGGTATATTAGAAATATTTTTTTGAAAAGAGTTTTTCCGGGGAACGCGCGAAAAGGAAAAAAACGATCTAGGAAAGTTTTTAGTACCGGGTAATGGCGCTAGGGGTCAGGAGTGGGATGGAAGAGTTTTTTTTTTATATATTTAAAATTTTAATTTAGTGAACAAGTGTCCAGGCAACGTGTTCCACGAATATATTAACGTCTCGTAGAAATTCTAATAGCGTGACAAACTGCTTTCCCCTCCTCCTCCTACTCCTCCCTCTCCTCCTTCTCCCCTCTTCCTTATTACGAGGGTGGTCCTTCGAGAATACCTTCTTAGTCACCACACACGTGTACATTTTTCCAAATTCGATTCGCACAGGATCATATAATTCACAAGTACGAACATAGTTGATATTAAAGATTTTCTTTTTTTCTCATTTCATACAATTTCTCTTAATCCAATCCAAAATTCAAATTTCCACCGTCAAATTCAAACTCAACCTCGTTTAACTTACAGTAATTGTTCAGTCGTCAGATTGCGCGTCTCCAGCTTCCGGTAGCATAAAGCTTCTCGACGAAATCGGGCCCCCGTCCGCGCAATCGGCCCTCGGATCGGGCGGCGAAAGGAAAAAGAGAAGAAATAAAGGAAAGGGAGGGAAAAAGCGACAGAGTTACCGTAATTCAGTCGTAAATTCGCCATTATCTCGCGCCAAGCAAGTTGAATCGCAATGGTTAACGGTACATCGGGGAGATCCCAACCACGAGCCAAATTGGTCCTTTACGAAAAAATAGCGGGCGAGTTAACGAGGGCGCGCCACGGAATGGTGGACAAAAGCGCGTGGACAAAATGGTGGCGGGCGTTGGCCACGGTCACGCGCCAGGCAGTCGAAAAGGAAAAAAGAAAAAAAAGGAAAAAGAAGGGGAGAAAGAAGGAGAGATAATCGGCAGCGCGTTCTTTCACGTACACCCGGGATTTCGTATGCCGAAGAAAGAACACGAATTCTTCTTTTTCCGCTTCTCGGTGCAGGAAGCATCGTGGAGATAAAGGAGCGGGGAGGGGAGGATGAACGGATGTTGAGACGAGTTTAAATGCATCCCGCGTACCGCCTCTGTTTCTCTCTCTCTCCTCCTTTTTTTTCTCTTCCTCCTCGCATTGTCCTCTACCGCGCCTTGGACGTTTCGCCGCGCCTCCTTGAACGTAGTCATCGTTGTCTTTATCTCTTACCCTTTTTTTCGAGGTGGAAGAGATCTTTCTCCCGGGAAAAATGCGCAAAAAAGTAAGTAAGGTAATAGAACGCGATTGTTCGAAAGATAGGTGAAAATGTAACCGCGAACGAATGGGCGTCGATGTATTTATGAATCTTTTTTAAGGTTTTTTAAGCTTAAAGATTCTTAAATATTGACTTTTGATTCCATTTATTGTAATTTGAACGAGTATTTTTTCTTCATCGATATATTTATCGCTCGATAAATATATATTTATGCAAAGCGATATGCAAAAAAGAAACCACAAAATATTCATCATTATATTTATAATAGATAGGGCAAATCTCTGTTTAAATTTCTTTGATCTCATTCGTGAAATTGTCATTGCGATAATTCGTAGCTAGTCTTTGTGAATCGTCGCTACTAATTACTAATTAACAATTAGACTCAGATCGAGTTAGTTTTCTAGGACAGTAGTTTCTCGCTGAAACCATCGCGTTCCAACTTAATCGTCCTGGAACTTGGACAAGCCCCTAGGTGTCGCCACGTGTTACGTGCCTTTGAGCACATTGCTCGCTTTATTATTAATAATTATGGCTTTTCTAGAGGATCAGCCGGTTTCATTTGCCCGTTGGGCGAACGAATATACACGGTCTCGAAGGAAATTAGCAGTCGTTAGTGAGCCACGTTGCTCAAGGAGTGTCTGGATAATTGATGGAATCTGCTTTAGAAATAAGAATCGATGACCGTGAGTGATAAAATCGTGTTCGTGATAGTAATAATAATAATATTGTCGAGGAAAACTATTCGATCGATAAGAATTTTTTTCTTTTAGTTTTATCTTTTTTGTTTCTTTTTTTTTTTAAATTACGCGGGCTAAAAAATAGGCATCCCGCAAAATGGCCGAGCGAGTAGACAAAATGGCGCACGTTGACCGTAGTCACGCGTTACGTGGTCGAATAGAAGAAAAGATAAAACGTGGAAAATTTGTAAGATAGATAGATTGTAGGATAGGATTGAATGGTTGTGAGTGATAAAAGTGTTCTTACGAAGGTAACATTGCTGTTGAAAATTGTTGAATCAACAGAGGTTTTTTTAATTAAATAATTATTGGTATATAAATATTTGGAATCATTAATAGGTTTATTTAAAAAATATTGGAAATAACCATTGAAATGAAATAATAAATTGCGATTATAAGTATACTATTTTAAAAAAAAAATGATAATTATCATTTTTTTTTTAAAATAGAAGTGCCATTTTATGTGCACTAATTATTTCAAATATTATCTTCTATAATTATTAAGAGGCAAAGGTTAAGATACATTTTAATTATTATTGCAAATTAACCTATCTAACGCAATAGAGGAAATAGTAAATTCCTATACTATTGTTAGCATACAAGATTCTTTTATTGCATTCTGGGCAGTTAATATTCTCATATTGTATTTAAGCTTTTATATTCAACAATTTCTTTGATTTTATATTAGCAATATTCATTTAACGATAGATATTTACTTATAGTTAATGAGTCATTATCAGAAGTTGCCCATCATTTTAATGTTAACTTTCATATTTTTCAACCAACGTAGCATCCATGTTGAGACATCTATTACTCTTAAATTAAGGTACATCATAAAAGTATATGTTTCTTCTGTTAACACTGGAAAAAATTAAATAAAATGAAATGCCCACATAGAACAGGAAACTAAAAGGAATTTAGATCCGACATAATCTTTAATAAATCTTATATATAATGTAATTTATACAGTTACATGAAATAAAATCAATGTATATATATATATATATTTAATTTAAAATAGGAAAAATTATAATGGTTCAATGGACGAAATCATCAGAGAAGAAATAAATGTTCTACTTCTTCTCTAAAAATATAGAAATTTATCCTCGTTCGAAAATGAAACAAGCACGACATCACAATTTTAATTATTTTATGGAATATAAATCTTTTTCTTCACTTTTTTTTCCCCTTCTGCTTTACACGACTCTAATCTAAATCGTCCAAGACAACATTCCAAATCGAAATCGGCCGAATAAGTAATATCAATGGTACAGCATACATCTTGTTTTACATCGTATTTGAGTTTTCTCAGTGTTGCAATGGCGAGCGAAGTTAGCTCCACCTAATACCGAGCAGGGCCTCCAACGAATTAGAATAACAAATTGGGAGTGCAAGGGGAATAATTGTGAGAGTGAGATGTTGGACAAGATGTTTGGACAAGTCTTGGACACGGGCTCAAGGTGGTCATTTTGAGGTGTACAGGTGGTAGTAACCAGATATGGCTGGTTAGAAACGTAAAATTCATTATAACTATAATATTCGAATACGAGATGGAACAGGATCTCGTCTTAGATCTGTGCTCGTCGTAAGTTATTGTCTTGGGATTATTGCGCGTACGTAATGTAAATAGATTTACGGGAATGAAATTATGAAACATAATATTTATACTTCCCAGGTAATTGTTTATTCAAATTTTGTCGTTCGAGCTTGTGATTTTTGCAATTATATTCATTCGATCTTTAAATAAAAGGAATTCAGACGGAATATTATTTAATTTAAATGATTTTATATTTTGTCGATAATTGATTTTTCAATGCATGTTTTATTTATAGCTTATTATTATTTCTTATGTCTTGTTTGTATTTCTAATATGAAAAATACGTGGTATAGAAAAAATAAATAAACGGTTACGAAGAAGAGAAAAATCATAAAAAAAAAAAGAAGAAAAAAAAATAGAATATGCCGAAGGCTTTAAAGTAAGAAATCAGACACGATTCGAGAGGAGCTTCGAAAAATCCAATCCAGAAATTTGTATTTTTCTAATTTCCGCTCCTCATTTGTAAAAAAAGAAAATATTTTTTACGAAATAATACAAATCCATTCCTTTAGAAACACATTTCGAAAAGAATATAATAATTTCAAATTTGACGACAATAGTGACATACTAAACTTTGCCATTTG
Source organism: Apis mellifera (assembly GCF_003254395.2). Lineage (NCBI taxonomy): Eukaryota > Metazoa > Arthropoda > Insecta > Hymenoptera > Apidae > Apis > Apis mellifera. The sequence goes on from NC_037647.1 coordinate 5,158,671, forward strand.
ACCAAAAGTTCACCGTAATCTAACAAGAAATGGAAGAAACAAATCGAGGTGTAAAAATGTTTAATGGAGAGAAACGTGGAAGGCCAAACACCTCTATTAGAACGAAAGATAAAAATCGATAAAAAAAACTCTTAAAATCCCAGGAAACTAGCTAATAAATCATATTCGTTTCATATTTCACGGAAACTTTTGTAACTTTCCAAAGGCTAACTCGAAAGACATTTTTCGTTTCTTCCTTCCTTTTCCCTCTTCTTTTTTTTCTCTCTTTTCTTCTCATTCTTTTTTTTTTTTTTTAATATACACAGTGGACATTATTATACCACCAGATTTAGGCTCGCGTGTTTTCTCAGCGAAATTTCTTAAGGTTGTCCAACTTGTAACAGATAACGTGAAACGCTTTAAACGTCTCGAGCCGAGACAGATAACGCGAAACTCCCTGAATGCTCGACTCGCAATAAATAACACGGAACACACGAAAGAAACATCGGGCGAAATAGATAGCGGAAACGTTTCGCGCGTTTAAATAGACGGATAAATTCGCCTTGGAGGATCGATAAGGCCGATCTGTTCGAGCGGCTTTGACAGTTATCGGTGGCCCTTCGCGCAGCTCCCAGGCCAATTTGTCATTGATTCATCGCGTGGAAAAAAAAAGTTCGTTGAAAAAGAAAATAAAAAATAAAAGATGGCGGCCACGTTCGATGGAACACGATGGGAAGTTGGAAGGCATGAGAATGTGAAAGCGTGGCGTTTTAGAAGTATGCGTTAGAAATTCTGATGCTGAAAGAAATGTTGCATTATCGATGAAGGAAAACTGGTTGCATTTATGTGCACCAGGGATACCGGTATTTGGAATTTATGCTTTTTGCCGGGTTGCATTTTGCGAATTTATCCCAGGATATCGAATTTTATCGCTGTAACGATATTGGAATAATAACGATTTTGCCGCAGTTTTATCGCGGTTCCGGGGAAAAAGTGAATCTTATTATTAAGCTGTTGGAATATAGATTTGATATCGATAAGAAAAATTGACGAAGAATCATAAGATTCGCTGGATTAATGTCAAGAATCAATCGAAAGAAAGAAACGATCAATTCGAAATACAATTTATTTTCAATTATCCTTGAAATTGATCTTGAATTTGTATGGTGTGAAATTTAGTATACTGATAGATGCATTGATAAAGATAAATTAGAATCGTTAGAATTGTAGGAAATAGTTGAAATGAAATATTAATTATAGATAATATTCCTTTTTTTTTTTTTGGAAAGTTAAAATAATTCATAATTTCGATTTTCTTTTCTACTAATTTAATTAATCGTGTACAATAGATGTAGTAAAATTTATATATCGCTCGATGTTACTTCTCTGCCCGATTCATCTCCGGTTAACACAGTCTTTATTCGTTTGTATCGCCGTGCCGCGAGATCGGTTAAAATCGAATCGAACACGTATTTACGTGTCTCGTATCTGGCAAGCATGCAGGCAAAAAGCACGGTTGTTACTCGGTAGGGTTGGCTGTATCCAATTAGCTTTCTCGTTCGACAGCATTCTCAAAACTGCCTTGGTTAATTAATTGCCGGACACCGGATATTCGCCATAATTCTGGTAGCAATTTGGAAATATATTAAGTCGGATGATGCTCCTTTTTTTTCTTCCTTTTCGTTTCTTTTTCTTTTCTTTTTTTCTTTGTTCTTCTTTTGTTAATTTTTTAGTTGGAGAATAATTAATTAATTAATTAAAGATTCTAGAAGATGTTGTGATCAAAATTTATTATTTTTCTTTTACTTTTTATATTTTTAAGAATATTCTTTTATTAGATTGATATCTGTAATATTGATATTCAGTTAATTTATTTTAATTTTTAAGAAAATGTGTATATTGAGTATTTCAAATGTTTTTAGAGATAAATGTCGACGTATTATGGAAATAATTTTTTTCAAGAAAAAATTATTAACAGGAAGAAATTATAAAAAAATACATTCTTGTTGTAATAATTTTTCAACATCTGCTGTAATAATTTTAATCCCAACATTCTTAACTAAAATTAGAAAAAAAATTAGAAAGTAACATTAATAAAAAAAAAATTATTTCCACGCGTATAATATAGGAAGAAAATACCTTGATAAATTTTAACAGAGATAGAGAGGATAATACGATTAACAAAAAGAAAGAATTTTACCCGCCACGTTTCGTTCCGTCCTAGTGAGTACATTTCCTCTAATAAATACGAGAAAATATGTGGTATCGAGCCACGATTAGATCATTACAAATCGTACTTTCAGTTCCTAGATTATCGTTTTTTTATCCTTTTTTTTTTTTTCGTTCGATTATTCTCCACCTTGAGATGCGAATTTGCGGTAAATCGGGATCGCGGAAGCATATCGACAGTTTGCGCTAATTGAATCATCGTGCAAAAATAAAAAAAAAAGGCAATTGTTGTGTTGTATACGTGTTTCGAAACGAGGAAGAGATTTGTTTGAGCCAAACGAATTATTATATGTATCGCTCACTTTCGTCTTAACTCGATTAACGTAACTCGATTTTTCGAAAATCGGGATCGAAGGAGGGGAAAGTTGAACGTAAAAATTCTTTCTTTGCAACGAATCGATGTGATCTCGTGACGAATAAATGGGATAAATAATTTTGAGTTAAAGATTTGTAGGGGAACTTTATTGTAATATTTTTTGTAATAACATAAGAATTTTTTTTTTGTTTCAGACGAGCTGTATCGGAGCTGACTTGTTTTCCTGCCACTCGGGTATGTAACTTCATCTAATTCTAATTCTTTTTTTTTAATTTTCGTTTAAATTTGCAATTTCTTCCCTTTGAAAATAAACGTAGGATAATTTTGACATATTATGAAATTTTCTGGAGAGTCGTGAGAATGTTTTAGAAGGAAAATTAAGTTGTTCTAATTCTCAAACCTTCAATTAATATTATTTATGTCAAACTGACGTTTATTACGATAACCTATTAAAAAAAATGTTATATCTCGCGCAAACATCATGAAAACTCTCCCATAGGTTAACCTAACAACTTATCGCGGGAATTGTGTAACAACCGCAACACCGTTTAAAACAATAATTTTTTAGTTTTATCACTATTGCGGCAACGCTTCTTATTAAAGATTCCGTATCTTGTACGTATATCATGAACACTCCATCATAAATGTCCATGATATACTCCGTAAAAACCTAACCTAACAATTTCTCTCGCGAAAATCGGTCGCCAATTGCGTAACAGCGCATTGTTGAAATCATAATTTTCTTTTTTCTAAATATATTATTATTACAGTCAATGAAAATTCATTCACAGTTCAGTCTACATCACAATTCTGCGACAAAATCATCGAAATAATCATTTTTGAATTACCATTAAAATTCTCTCTTTCGCAGATGCAATTATTAATAGAAATAATAAAACCGTGTGGAAATTTTTGTTTCAGAAATCCAATATATCGAAATTAATCGGTCTTAACTAACACCATGATAAAGCCTCGAATCCATAATCTTATTAGTTTTGTTTGATGCAAACAACGTAACGATATTAAAAGCCTCGTATCTCGTACGTGTATCACCCATAGCTAGCATCCTGTAGAACCTAACCTAACAATTTCTCTCGCGAAAATCGATCGCAATTGCGTAACATAATTATTATTACAGTCAATGAAAATTCATTCACAATTCAATCTACATCATTTATAAATAATCATTTTTGAATTACGATTAAGATTCTCTCTTTCGCAGATGCAATTATTAATAGAAATAATAAAACCGTGTGGAAATTTTTGTTTCAGAAATCCAATATATTGAAAGGATTCTTAACTAACACCGTGATAAAGCCTCGAATTTCCTCGAATCCATAATCTTATTAGTTTTGTTTGATGCAAACAACGTAACAATATTAAAAGCCTCGTATCTCGTACGTGTATCACCCATAGCTAGCATCCCGTGGAACCTAACCTAACAATTTCTCTCGCAAAAATCGGTCGCAATTGCGTAATATAATTATTATTACAGTCAATGAAAATTCATTCACAATTCAATCTACATCATTTATAAATAATCATTTTTGAATTACGATTAAGATTCTCTCTTTCATAGATGCAATTATTAATAGAAATAATAAAACCGTGTGGAAATTTTTGTTTCAGAAATCCAATATATCGAAAGGGTTCTTAACTAACACCGTGATAAAGCCTCCAATTCATAATCTTATTAGTTTTGTTTGATGCAAACAATATAACGATATTAAAAGCCTCGTATCTCGTACGTGTATCACCCATAGCTAGCATCCCGTGGAACCTAACCTAACAATCTATCGCGGGAATCGGTCGCGATTGTGTAAGAACGGTACACGGTTCTCGCGTTGGATCAGCACGCATCAAAAGCATGCCTTCCCGACGACCGGTAGGCGTACGCTTGTTCGTCTTCGAGGTGGCCTACCGCAAGCTTATTCAGTAGCTCCTCCAGGAGTATCTGTTGCAAACTACCGGTGCAGCTGCGCGCTTGCAGCTCTCCTATCCGATAGCACCGATATTTATACGTGTATCTAGGTGCCCGTGTACTTGCCAGTTGCTTCACGCGATACCGTGCCAGATTTACCAGCAGTTCGACCTGCATACGGCCATAGTATTCAGCCACGTCTCTCGGCCAACCTCTCGGCTAGTAAATACTGGTTTCACGAGCGTGCTCGTGCACCTATATAACGTGCACACAGACGTATATAATGTTAATACCTGTTGCTTGTCGGCAAACCGTGTATATACACCCACGAATCACGCGAGAGGGCGCGCGATTCGGATCGAGGCGATCTATTGCTCAATAGAGTTGGTTGCGCAGCATTTTTGCGCATCGTCGCCATTATTTTTCCGTCACGTGACATAATGGCGGATCCTTCGACAGGTATTAACCCTCGATGCCACTCTCGTGCCAGTTAAGGATAAATATTAAGAAAATTAGGATCGAGTAGGAGCGTAAGATGGATTTCAATGGTAATAACGTGCAATATCTATTCGAATATTTCACTTAATCTAATCTAACTTGAATGGAATATATATAAATTCTACGTCGTAAAAGTTTGCTTGTCTTTGTTGAAGTTTGTGTTGGTTGAACGTGGAAAATAGAAAAGAAGGGTGGAGGATAGGTAGTTGAAATAAACGTATGATCGAGTTTCATACGTGTATCGAGAGAATTATTCTTCTAATAGGGGATTATGTGTAGCTATGAGGTACGTTTTCATCGTAGAAAGATACTTGTTCGACGTTTAATGTATCTTATCCGTATCTTCAACTATTAATTCGATTGGATCAGAAATGGCTTGGCCACGAGATCGCGAGAGTATAATATCTAGCTTTTCCAACAGCCGCGGGTCCCGTTCTCTTGAGAATCGTTGGAATACTAATTGATGACCGGGTCGAGCTAGTGGCACGTCCGTGGGGTTATCGATTAACGTGAGCTCTGTGATTGCCAGACCATTTGTTTAAATAGTATACCACGGTACAGACTGTAAGTTTCCAGTTCGTTTTCTTTCTTGATTTATTTATTAACTTGGAATCTACAAACGTAAACATTAATTGATAAGGAAAATATAAAGATAGGATATTTTTAATTAAGGAAATTATATATTTATTAATTTTGATATGTTTTTTTTTATAGTGTATAAATTTATACGCGCGAGATAATCGTTCCCTATCTGCAAATATAACTACTTATACATGGAAATTGGAAATATCGAAGATTGATTAAGATGACTAATAGATATTGATCAAAGTAATAGAGTTATAGTAAAGTTCCAAGCTGATTTGTTTCTCAAACTTGTCTCTATTTATTCCTTCGAACTGTTAACAAGCAGAATTTTAAAATTATCAAGATTTCTTAGATCCAAATCAGAAATTATTCAAACATGAATAATGAGTTTACTTAACTGGTATTGGATTATTCAAGTTTAATTTTCCAATTACTTGGCTAATGCTATTTTCTTCGACGAAACGTTTGTAAACGTTTCTCGGAAGTTTCTTCAAGATTCTCAATTATTAAAAAAATTTCAAATTCTTTCTTTAACTCTATGCTAATAATATTCATATCATATTTCGAATCATTCTTCGATGCATACAAACAGAAAATATAATTTTTTCCCTAGTTGTAAACTGTTTAAAGCGATTTAATCAATTAAACGTTTATCATCACTCCGTCTTGTTAGATTCTTCGTGATCTTAAATCCAGTTATTTATCACAGGATATTCTTTCCAAGCTTAAGGTTCCCGTTTCGTTCATTGATTGACACTTTATCTCTCGATCTATCGCTGCCAACGTGTAATCGGTATTTGTCTACGTATTAAGTGTAATGCAACAGGCAAACTAGGGCTTATCGTGATTTATCTATCCATTGCGATCGATTTTCTAACGCTGTCATTCGTGTGAATTCGATACGATAAAAATGAAATGATCGAAAGACATGGTTGAATTGAAACAACAATGATCCGTCGCGAAAAGCCGAGAGGTTGAATGGCTATACATAATGTGTTAATATATTATTTTCAGACACCGAGTATTTTATCGAAATATCGAAATGATACTATGCTAATCAGAAATCATGTTTGATTATCGTTGAAGAGCTTATTGAAAAACCAGTGTCAGTTTTACACTTACACGAATTATTATATTTTTTTTTCTTTTTTTAAATTATTGTTCAACGTTTCAGATTGATGCAAGTGCCTTTAAAAACTTGAGATTTACCAGAATACTTATTTCTGTTATTATAACATTAGGGAACCATAATTTCTTCAATTAATTATTTGAATATTACGAATAAAAGAATCATAATTTAAGTTTCTATCTTTTACTTCTAATAAATAAAAATAATTTTGTCATCTTATTTGCAAAAATTTATGCAGATTCTGTTTTATTTCACGGTTATCGAAAAAATTGATCCGATTTGCAGAATTTAAAGGAGCGATATTCGTATAGAATTAATGGTGAATACGCAGTTGGGATCTCTTTGAATTAATCTCGATCCTCACGTTGCAGGTATATACACGTATACACACGTATAAATCTTACACCTCGGCACAGATCCACTTGCCTCGCTGGATTGGATCATTATGCAATCGATCGTTCCGCGATTTCGAGCGGTTGTTCGTGGTCGCACGGTTGCTGTAACGTATCCACCAGATCTTTCTGAAACATTGTTTACGGGCCTCGTGATGAGAGGAATTCGATCCCTTTAAATAAATCAGTCAGGCTCACTTTTAGTTTCTTCTTTTTTCCTTTTTCTCGAGTTTTAAGTGAAAGTACTTAAACGATAAATTGTATCAATCTTAATTAAATATTAAAAATATAAATTGCTATAATAATTACTTTAAGAGGTTCTTTTTGAGAATAAAATAATTAATTATCCATGTTCTTTTCTTTTAAATAAATTCCATTTATTGTATAAGAACGATCCAAATGGAATTATTAAATTATTATTCCATTCTTCGATTCAAATTGCTTAAAATTTTTACATATAGACTTTTTGTCCTGTATACAAAACTCTGTTTTAAGATTCTTCTTCTTACATGTAGACTTTTTGCCCTGTATACAAAACTCTTTTTTAAGATTCTTCTTCTTACATGTAGACTTTTTGCCCTGTATACAAAACTCTTTTTTAAGATTCTTCTTCTTACATGTAGACTTTTTGCCCTGTATACAAAACTCTTTTTTAAGATTCTTCTTCTTACATGTAGACTTTTTGCCCTGTATACAAAACTCTTTTTTAAGATTCTTCTTCTTACATGTAGACTTTTTGTATACAAAACTCTTTTTTAAGATTCTTCTTCTTACATGTAGACTTTTTGTCCTGTATACAAAACTCTGTTTTAAGATTCTTCTTCTTACATGTAGACTTTTTGCCCTGTATACAAAACTCTTTTTTAAGATTCTTCTTCTTACATGTAGACTTTTTGCCCTGTATACAAAACTCTTTTTTAAGATTCTTCTTCTTACATGTAGACTCTTTGCTCTGTATACAAAACTCTTTTTTAAGATTCTTCTTCTTACATGTAGACTTTTTGTCCTGTATACAAAACTCTTTTTTAAGATTCTTCTTTTTTAAGATTCTTCTGGGGAGACGATTGGAAAAATCCTTTCCAAAAGTTCCGTTCGTGATTCGCGGAAGAAGAAGAAGAAGAAGAAGAAGGGGAAAAGAAAGGTCGCGGAACGAATGAAAGGGGGACAAGCGGCCGGGGAAGATTCATCGGGTGACAAATCGCCGGCTATCTCACGCCGCGTGTTGTTCAGCGAGGAACATCGGCCGACACGCTTCCATCGCGGCCCGGTACACGTGTCCCCACAGATATTTAGCGAGCGCGCACAAAGGGATCGCACAGGTTCACGGCAGAGGGGATAAATCGCGCGTACATCGCCGCCACCGAAGCTCGAGCAATCGGTCGAGGAATCGCGGAGGAGATGACGTACGATCATTTATCCGGAGGACAGGGTTTGCCGAGTACCGGCATAAGGGGATAAAACCGCGTTATTTATCGTGCTCCTAAAGAGTAACTCGTTAATTTCTTTTTTGTTCTTCTTCTTCTTCCTCCTCCTCTTCTTCTTCTTCTTCTTTTTTGCAGGAGGAACGCATGCGCTCCAGGAAAAACTGTTTCGCTACGATGATTTATGGGATAGGTTTTGGGATCCTTGCTTTCTTTCCTGAACCGGTTAGAATTTCCTTATAAATTCTCGATCGAATCGTGTCTCAGCAATTGTAGGATGTTAGAATGTTCGATTAGTGGAATTGATTATTTATTTTGAGCTATTTTAAGCTATTCTGGTTCCTCTGAATTTTTAGATTTTTAGATTTCTTCAAAACTCTTCTTTCATCAATCGTTATATCTCTCTGTTAGAACCCATAACTCATTGGTATCATTTTGAAACTTTATAAAATGGATTCCCAATCAAAGAGATTCGCAAAATAATTTTCACAATTAATTTTATTCTGAAAAATTTTCGAGAATCATTATTAGTCAAAGTTTATCATAAAAATCTTTGATCTCTGAAAGAGGTTCGAAAACACAATTCTCTAACATCATCTTACTACTACTTATTACTTCTGCAACCAAATTCTCTTCTTACACGCCATCTTTTCCATATTCGTACGAGAAACTATTTTTCTCTATTCTTTCTCTCTCTCTTCCTCTCTCTGTCTCTCTTCTAAGGTGCGTATGCATCGTGAAGAGAGATTACCGCCATCTCGTTGTAGGCGTTTCACTCTGTGCAGACACGGCGCATCTGGGATCGGTGTCCCCTAACGGGACGAGATGCAAATTTCTGACAAAGCTCGAGGATAGATTCCTGTTCTTGCTTAGCTGCAACGACCTCGAGGGTGTTCCGTGGAAATCGGCTCGAATAACGTTCCCTCCTTTTCCCAAACCGTTCGAGAAATTTGTAATGTCAATGTTGTGGAGTGGAGTTTCCGGCAATGATACGGGTATCGAATTGCGGAGGTTGGCCAGAAGGATGAGTGGGTTTCGAGTTTTTGCAGACGATGGAACGGGGACGATAAGAGAATCACGATGTGAATTTCTCAAGTTATGCGATTGCTGTCGAATTGGCTCCTGTGAAATGCAGTTTCTTTGAACGAATAATTTAATTTAATTTATTTAATAGATAGATTTGATGTAAATTAATTAAATCACATCTTGGATATTATATCGTGTATAATAGTTTGTTTAAAATTTCGAGGAATGAATTACAATTCCTTGTTTAAGATTCAAAATTTTTAAAATTTAATTCTTAAAAGATTTCCTGTCGTTCAATCTAGAAAAAAGAAGAAATAGAGAATCTCTTTCCTCCTCTTCAAATCCAGAGAAAATTTCCTCTTCCAACAATCTGTCCCATAAATTCACCTTCACACACGGCCACTCCAATTTAAATTTGTCCAAAGAAACGAAACCTCTCCGTCTTTTTAAGCGGAATTGAATGCAAAACAGTCACGTCGAAACTCGAACAGGCGTTGCACGCCTTTCTAGCTTCCGATAAATTTCGTGTTTCGCGTCTCGAATTTCACGACCACTCTCTCCACTTCTCTCTCTCTCACCAACCGTGAACGCATAAAGCCTGGTAAAGGATTGAAACATCGGCTCTGAAAATGCGCAACGCGAGGATAAACGTTTGCGGTCGTTTCGCCAAATCGTTCCATATCTGGCCGTGTGTTTTTGTAACGGGATCTCTCCGCCTATTTTCCATGAAATTTCGCGATCCTCACGTGCGCATAATGCACCGCGTTAGATGGATCGGATCGATTGCGTTCCGTGGATAAATTAGAAGGAATGGAGAGAGCAAGCATAGATGCATAGATCGTGATTCGCGTTTTTGGTGCGTGGAACGTGTGGGAAAAGTGGACGCTATTATTGTCCCTTTTAGAGGTTATGGTACGTGGGGAATGATAGGATTGTCTTATAAGTTTTTACTCTTTGCCGTTTGTAAAGTAGATAAAACTTGGGATTAATATAAAAGATATTGTGACAAAAATATCGTTTCTTCAAATGTTAGTGATTCTCGTGGATTCTTAAAATTGTGACGTGTTTCTTTCAGATCAAATTTCAATAATCATTTCATAGTTTCAATCCTCATTAATTACGAATTTATATTTGGAGTGTAAAAATATTAAACAATCCATTTGAAAATATTTTAATTGAAGATAAAAAGAAGTTTTAAATTTCTTGCATAGGAGAGGTTAAAACAAATAAGAGCTTGGTGTCAGTTAAAGATAGAATGAGACATCATCTCTATTTCTCTGTCTCTCTTTATCCAAATAAATTAAAATAAAAACCATTTGAATGGTAATTTAAGTTTTTCAGAAAAATAATAAACTATTCTTAAAATCTTTCAACTGGTGCACTTACGTTCACCTATTTTCCATGAAATTTACGTTATCCTGATCTTCCTGACGCTGTGATGCATAATGCACCGTGTCAAATGACTGGGATAAATCACTGTAAGATAAATCAAATGTGATGAAAATCAGAATCGCACGAGCAGAAATATTTTTTCCCTAGGATCGACGCTAGATCGAAATTCTAGAATGGAATGGACGGTGTAAAATTTGTGAAATAGGATTGCGAAATTAGGATCTTTTGCATATATCGGGTGATTGTTTCGAGAAACTAGAATAGAATGTAAATTATGTATATATGTTCTATAGGAGAAAATTTAAACGATTGTTTGATATTCTCGAGAACGTAGCATTTATTAGGATTTCTACAATGTAGTGTTTTACACTATAATGGAAGTCAAATTTAAATTCAGAAGAACCTGTGTATCTTGACAGATACTAAAGTACCTGAGTTATCCCTAGATTATAGAATTCTTTTCCCTATGGCCTTTTTAAACTTTGTATCTTACATGTACAGACAGTAAAATGTTTGAATTATAGGTTATGAATTAAAGAAAATCCTTATATATATGTAATTTTATAATTAATTTCATTTGAATACAATTTTTAAGATAAATATCTTTCTCTGATCATCTTCATAACCTAATTTCTTTTTAGGAAAAAATAAATGTAGCTTTGAAACAAGTAAAAACTACTTAATTACAAAGAAACAACAATAATCGAACAATAATTCAATATTGGAAAAATCAAATAAACATATTGTTCTTTCTTTGGATCTTTTCAAATCCAGTTAAAACCAACTTATTCCAAGAGAAAAAAAAAAACTCTCTTGCATATTTAGAAGCAGTACAGAAAACAGCAAACGACCGATTTATCCGAGTATAATCTGCATACGGCTAAGCAACGTGTCCGTCACGGTCTCATCCTGCATACCTATCGTATCTTCAGGTCGGAGAGCTTGGTTTTTTTTTCTTCGTTTTAATAGTATACAATGCCGCCGATTTCGTAAGTGTAGCGTGGCGATCGCGAAGTGTTCCAACGTGTTTTACGCGCATGCGCCGCAGGAATTGGGCCGAGTATCCGTTTCCTCCCCGTGAAACGTTTTTTATTATATTAATACCATTTAATGTAGGGCGTGAATCAAGAAATTGCGTTGGACATGTTTTGATCATTTGATTATTTCGATTTTATGATCGTGTAGTGCAATTTAGGTAAGTTATTATGAAGAATAAGAAACTAAGTTAATAATGTTTAAACTTGTTAATGAATGATGGCCAACTTAGTATAGCAAAAGTAACTAGGATAAAATTAGGATTAAGGAACAAATTTATCATTCCTATATTATAAATTATAGGTATACGTGGAAATGATGATGGATTTCTAATTTCTTTCCTTTTCTATTTCTCGGTTATTCTTGTAAGAACGTAAGAACGAAGAAAATCGTTGTTTGCTCGTAATGGAGTTCGAAACGATCGAGACGATCGAATGGTTAATAGAGCAACATGGATGTTGAGAGTTTAAGAAACCAGAAGCCAAGACTTCCTTTTTTTGCCGCTTGCTTTGCAGTTTCCGATTACATAAAAGTAAATTGATGCATTATCGTATATTAGGAAAATATTTTTGTATTTTTAGAAATTTCTCTTATGATGTAATTTCTTTCCTTTTTTTTTCTTCTTCTTTGGAGAGATGATGTAACGTTAAGATTAATGGTTAGAAATCCAAGCATTGGCATTTTGTTGTATGTATGCATCTACTTTATTGATCTATCTTACCAGAAATAGCTTCTGCTTCCTGGAAGTGTTTTTCAGTCTCATTCAATCTTTCGGTGCGTAATAATATAGTACAGGGTGTTAATGTATTCCTGGAGCATCAAAGAATTAATTCCAGGGATTAAAACAAACGCTTATAGTTTATACAAAAATATTAATTCAGGTTACTTATTAAAATTTAACTTTGCATTAGATGAAGCAAGATGGAGATAGAGATGGCGCTCTAATACAGTTATCTTCTATCCCTTTTCATCTAATGCAAATTTAAATTATCCTATATATAAATTTCTACTTAAAATTTTTTTAACTTTTTCAAAATATATTTTAACATTTAACACACATATTTCATCAAACCTTTAAAAAATATACATATACTATTATCTTAACAAAAATATTTCGCAGATTATACCATTTAATATTCAATAATATTTTTTATCGGTTTTAACAAATTTGTCTTCAGTTTTACCATACGGTAAAAAGAAGCTAGATCTCACGTTTCGATCTCATTAAACGTCAAACCATATTATCGGCTGTTAATAATGAGCAAGCTCATCGCTTTTTTTCCCTCGCCCCCTGTCGTATGGAAGATTTTTCTTGCGACGCCGTCCCCAATTCATCGACCGCTTTACGACCATCTTGAATCAACCGAATTGTCCCGTTTAAATTCAATTGCCTCGATCTTGCCTGCGAAGACTTGCCTTATCCTGGCCAATTATCCGTTTTTGGTTTTAGCCTTCCTTTGACGATCCATCCTTCCTGCTTTTACTTATAAGACGAATGTTCGACAAAAAAATAATCGTTTTTTGCAATCGATATAAATGTATTACTGTGAACAATCTGTCCTTTCTTCCATTTGTCGCGATATAGTGTTTTATGTAATCTCTCTGTCAACTCGAGTCGTACCATGGATATAAAAATCGCGGGGAAAGGTAAAACTATAACGAATAAATTGACGATGAACAATAATTTTTATTTTTTTTTAACAATATCTTTTAAAATTTATGTTGTTTTCGTGTATATAGGATGGGATGACTCGCAATTGGAATCAGTTATCTCGAGAATGATAAATAGAAAAAGAGAAAATAATTGAAAAGTGTAGGAGAGTTTATTTTTGTACAAATTTATATTTTTATTTTAACATCAGTGTAATGTTTTCTTCTAAAATGAATCATATATTTGTTTTATAGATTCTTTATGATTTTATCAATGTATTTTATTGCAATACTTTTAATTTTTAAAAAATAGAAGAAGATTGATCGCAAACGATGTAATAATTCAAATAGCAAAAATTCAATTCTTTTAATTAAATTTAACTTTTTCTTCTAGGTTCAAAAAAATCGAAACGATTCATAGAGGAAGAAAAAGCTTCGTTTTTCCTTCCTTTCGAACGAGAAATAAAATGAGGCGAGTAAGTTGGTTCGCTGGAAAGCTGGATTGATTTCGTCTGGACGCAGTTACGTTTAAAGCCGCTTCACTCTGCGGACAACGTGTCCAATTGTTAAGTGACAAGTGGGTTAAGGGGTCTGCGGCTTAATTGCCACCATTTTTATCATTTTTTTAATTGAGCGAACCGGAGTTCCTTTAATTACACACGTGCACCGAGAAAGCTATCCCGCGTTACGTACTTCTCTTTGTGCCGATATTCTTTTTTCTTCTTTCATTTTCTCTTCAGTCTCGTTGATTGATGAATAGAAGAATTATTTTCTTCTCTTATTTTTCCTCTTGTTCCCTCGTTTCGATCATTTTCGAGCATTGTTAAACGATGATTGTTGTAAAAAATAGAATATTCTTTCAAAAAACCGATCTTAGGTATTCAAAAATTTATTCCTTCAAGTGTAGGTTTCGATAAATATCAGCCACTAAATTGGCTACAATATTTTTTTATCGAGGAGTTAAAATTTTGAAAGATCACTATCCATTTCAATAATCACTTTTATTTATTTAAAAAAAAATATATATAGGAACAAGTAACCACTTGCGAGAAACATAACGAAGAATGAGACACCTAGCGACAAAGAATCGAACTATCATCAAATTTCATATTCATCAAAGAACATAACCTAATTCATCTTCACGGAATATCATTCGAGAATTCGAAGATAGAGACTCGAAAAATCGTGTCGTCGCAGAAGAGAAAAAAAATTCTTCGCAACAGTCGACGAACAATCGAAGCAGAAAGCATACTTCTAGAAAGAAAGAATCTAAGAAACGAAGAAGAGAAGAGATGGAAGGCAAGAGGAGGTCGGAACAGTCTCGTGCAATTAGTAATTACCGACCACGGGTTGAAATTACGTCCGTGAAGAATCGAAATACGAAGAATTTGAAGCGAAAAAGGAAGAAGCTTGATGTTTAAATCAAGAAACGAAGAAACTTTTCTACGCGTCACGTCTGCATGTCGGTCAAGGTGACAACGATCGATCCAAATTTTATTTCGAGCTCATCTTTTTTCTCTTCTTCTTTTTCTTCTTCTTCTTCTTTTTCTGTCGGACCGGCACATCCGGTTACGAATATGCGTTTTTTGCGAGATTCTTTTTTTTTTGGAGAGGAAGAAGTAAGTAGGTAGATGGAGGATCGAGATTGAAATGCTGTCACGTTTAATGAGGGATTAATTAGTCCGATCGTTAAAATAAGTGGTCTCTGAAATTTTTTGCACAGAGGGTGGTTATAGAGAGCTCTCTCTCTCCTTCGATTTTATATTTATTATGCTTCTTAAAAAGTATTTGCCGTGGGATGAATTAATATGTGGTCCAGGCAATTTTAGAAAGTTATTTTTAATTGTGATTGTAGGAATTATTAATTTGATGCAGGGTTATTTTTATAAAAAGATGATTCGTACAAAAAATTTTTGATAATCTGATAGGATAGATTACATTCCTCCGATTCGATATTATAATTCATTAAAAGATAATAATATTCGTGTTAAAAATGAAGAATTAAAAAATTGTCAAACTTTATCGATACTTAGTTTCGATTCAAAAAATTCATCAAAATACTTTTTAACAATTTAAGATGAATGAATAAATTTTATTAATTCCGGTTTGTAAGAATAATTTTATTAAATAATTTTATTAAATCATTAAACTGTTTAAAATAAAATATTTAACATATAAAATCTCGAACATATAAAATATCTCAATTCGTAATTTTAACTTCTATAGCCGCATAAATATATTTATATAGATCAGGCAATAATAATCGAACGAGGAAACTTCGAATCCGGATCTCTCTCGACTCTCGTAAAACGATCGCTTCGATTAAATTACTCTCGATCTGCCATTTAATTTTTTTCTTCCTTTAAGTGTCACAATCGTAATATCTATCGTCAAAGCGATAAAATATTTAACGAGATCGTAATACTATCGGTATTATCATCTTGGATATATGTTTTATTCGCCACGATAAAATAAATCATCTGACACGTTCGAGAATATCGAGAATACGATTTCGAAAGGTTGTAACACAACTTCTTTTTTTTTTCTTTTTTTTTTTACATATCATTTTTATTCCTTCGATAATAAAAAAGGAAAAAGCAAGCATTTTCTATTTAATCAATGCTTTGCAATATATAAGGTATGGATACGTATATCGATTGTAACTTGCAAAGAAAAAAAAGAAAAAAAAAAATGAAAGTGGATTTTCGTTTTAAACGATTTTAAATTGTGTTAAGGACAGGTTACAGCTTTACTCTATCGAGGTATATCGAGACTATAATTAATATAGAAAGAAAATATAACGTTTCGATTGCTAAGAGAGAGAATTAATCGATCTTTAAATGTTAATCGTAGATTGAATGTTGCAATTTTTCGCAACACTGCATAATGATGCAGTTATACTTGAATAGAATTCAAATATTCAAAATTTTAAATCGATCAAAATGCGTTTAAAACAATACGATAAGAAAAAGATGTTTCTATTTTCGATACTTTATTTTCTTTCTATGAGAAGCTATAATTAAAATATTCAATTGGAGTGAAAAAAAGAAAAAAAATATCAACCTTTTAAGGCCACTTCTTCGAGCGAATATCACATCAACCATGACACTCGTTTTTTTTTTTTTTTACCCTATCCACACTCTGTCCAACTTCAACGATTCGACCTTCGTTTTTCTTCCTTTCACCATTCTTTCTATTCATCATTCTTCTTTCTGCCTCTGCAATTTATTCTCGTGCAACAATCTAATCTACCGCATTTCTTTATTAATTCTTATTTCGTTTGCATTTATCAAGTTGTAAAGGGAATAAATGATATCATTATGAAACGAGTAAGTTGCATAACGAACTTGTATCCAACCTTACATATTTTATTTCCTGAATGCGACCTTTTGTTTGTTAACAGGTGATAGAAAACGTGATGGATAAAATATTCGAATAAAAACAAATAGAAAGACGTTCGAAGATTTTACCATTTTCCATTATTTTGCAATCGACCTTCATTTTCCATTATCTCTAAACATTCGTATACCAGCTCTATTAAAGAATGAAGAGAAAATATTTATATACAAAATGGAAAATTTTAATCCATTTCGTAACAATAATTCTAATATTTACTACGAAAGAAATTATCTTTAAAAAAAAATCCTAAAATTCTTTTCACGCAATTCTCGACGCAAGAACAAAAAAAAAACAAACAAACAACGAGAAGAATTAGAAAAATGGAAAAGTCAGAATATAGAAGATCGGTTGAAAGAATTGCATCAGCGAAGAATGCTGCACATCTTCATAGTTCGTAATCGAGGCAGTGAGGAGAAATCTTTTGCTATACAATGTATCCGTTGTTTATCAACAATCAACGACCATATTCAAGGAACGGTTTACACGTAATTAACAGGCTGGCCTTTACAGGCGTCGCGTTGCGTCACTGACACTGACTGCCAGCTAGACAACGTTGACATTGACACACGTCGCAATTTCAAAGTCAGATCCGTCAGGATCGTTCGGAATATGCCGTGAGAGTTCCTTTTTTTTTTTTTTTTCTCTTTTCTTTTCTTTTTTTCACGCAATCGAATACCTTGAAGAACGACGTCTACGAGAAAATAATGGGGATATATATATATACAGAGAGAGAGAGAGAGAGAGAAGGAACGAATATTGAAGGCAGTGTAATGGGAGTGAGAAAGAGAGAGAGAGAAAATTGCAACGAGTTTTTGTTCAACGAGAGAATAATCGAAGAAGGAAGTGTGCTGAAACGGTGAACGGTGGACAAAAGTTGTTTTTGAATGGTTGGATAAATGAAAGGCGACGATACAGTGGTTCTTTCTTTTTTTTTTTTTTTCTTTCTTTTTTCTCAGAGGCTCACTTTGAGGAAGAAACCGCGAGTCGAGGTTGTAATTTGGTATTGTCATTTGAATCGAAGATATTTGAGTTTCTGAGAATTGTGGAATTTTTCTTTATTTATTTATTGGAAAAGAGACTTTATAATTGATAATTATTGAAATGTTAATTTAATGATGAAGATATTATTTATACAATGTATCTAATACAGTGCAAATAATAATAATACAATTAAGTTACATAAATAAAATACAGTAAAAGAAGAGGAAAGCTACAATATACAAATGACAATAATTTAATATAATATTTTAAAGAATGAATTTATTTGTATCAAAGAAAATAGAAGAAGAGACAAGATAAATAGAGGAGGTATTTATAAAAAATTATAAATACGATTTTAAAATAGCATTTTTTTATTAATTAACATTTGTTCTCCAATCTAATCACATCTTTATAAAAAAAACAAAAATATGAGCATTTAAAATTCACTATTATCTTTTTCACGAAGTTATTATAATATCAACAAGGATGCAAAACTATTAACTCGTATAATAAATCTTCCAAACAAACACAAACTCAAAGCTAAATGCCAATATCGAGGACCACGATCATCATTGCTGCCTTTTACTCAACATCCAAGTTCAACATCCCAGTGAAAGTGACCTTTGACCGTCTCGTGATCGCATCTCGACAAAGAGCAAACTCTCTCAAAAAGAAAAAAAGAAAAAAAGAAAAAACAGAAAAAGAAAAGAGAAAGAAAAATCTAATCAAACGAAAGTTAATTTCTTTTGATTAGAAAAACAATAAGACGAAGATTGTTTACATTTACGATTTTAATCAAAGCAAAGAAGAGGGAAATAGAGATGTTTCAGATCGGGAAAATAATCGGGAACGAAGGAAAGTAGAGAGGCAGGGCGAAGTGACAGGTTGCAAACATGGCAAGACCTGTGTTATAGATCGTCGATCTATAAGGCAACAGTCTTGTATCTACAGTCGATTTCTACAGAGATCTTAAAGATAAAGGAACTTAAACGATACAAATTTTTGTTCCTCCTCAGGGGAGAGAGAAAGTTGCCGCTTAATCAACTTCGAGGAATATCATATCTGGTATTTAACTGCATAAGGATCTTCAGGAAGAAGGACAGAAATTCTTAGAATCGTATAAAATGTGACGATCGTTATTCTACAGGAAATTGATTTGATTAAGCTAAGGGGTTAAGCAAAGAAGAAAAAGAAGAAGAAGAAAAAGGCACAGTGATTAATCCTTAATTGGCGACGTGTGTATTATTTACGACTAGGTAGAAAGTAAGTAGGTATTTAAGATGACGATTTTTCATGACAGGTTACTACTTCGGTGTTTCTTTCTCTCCAATGATTTGTTATTTGCGAAGCAGTCTTGGACAGCGGTGTTATATTAATTTCCTTTTTTTAATTCCTCTCTTACTTTTTTTGTATGAATCTTTATCTCTTTGTATCTTCGTCTCTTTAACTTTCTTCGTTTCTTCCACACTCGATTAATCCCTAACGAGAGAGAGAGAGAGAAAATGCAAGACAGAAGAAATCAATCTAGATCCATTCTCGTTGAAAAAAAAAAAAGGAAAAAAGTAATTCTCCAATGATGAAATTTCAAGAGGAATGAAAGGATTGGAAGGTTGAAAAAGAAAATTTCAAATTTCTACAAAATCATCTCGAAACGTGACTACGATAACCTTGATGAATAATTCGAACGTGACTGTTTATAGTTGTTATCCTGTCAATCAAATTATAAAAAGAAGAAAAAACCCGGAATCGAAAAGAAAGGAAGAAAGAGAGGGGGGAGAGGATGTAATGGAAAAATGTAAAGAATAAAAAAAGAGTTAAAGTCATTCGATCAGGTGAAATCGAGAATGAAGCCATAGAAACCTTCGAACGTATTATTACGGAGTATAAAGTGGCTCGTAAAAATTTGCCAATTCTTGGCCAATTCTTAAGGGGGCGAACGAAGAAGAGAGGAAGTCGTCTTTATCTTCTCCCCCTCCACGATTTCTTCTTTTTATCATCTCCAAAAAATTTTCCTAACTTAAAATATTATAACACGTATCATATCGTAAAATTTTGAAATCCCTCTCCCCCAATTTACGATCCCCAAATAAATTTTTATCTTCTCAATATTTTTGCAGCGCAAAAGATATATTTCGATATCCAAATTACGACGCTGCTCGTTGCTAAATGATTCGCTTAATTTTCGTTTCCACGATGCGAAATTCCAAAAAACTTATTCCCATTAATAACACGCGTCTCAAAATCGGGACAACTTTTAAAAAGAAAGCAGAGCGCAAAAAAAAAAAAAGATGATTGAACCACACATATATATATATAGCAATATATGATGTGCATACGTACACGCAAGCTTCTAAAAGCAGATGACTTTCCAGAAGAGTAAACGCCGGTGTACAAGCGTGTGCACGCACGCATAAAAGATGGGAAAGGCGTATGTTCCGTGTATGTTTCACCGCCGACTTCGATTTCACCTTGTTCCGAAGTCCTTTGACCCCGTGGAACGCGTTTGTAACGCGCGACATAACGCTACCTTGTAGCGATAAATTAGATCGTGCGCTCGTGCCGCGTTTACGGACAGTTTATTTTTTTTCTTTTTTTCCTTTTTTTTTTTTTTTTTTTTTTTGCTTCACGAACACGCTTCCTCGTCGAACCTGCTCCGGGAGGAAAGTAAAGCGTTTTTGGCATTCGCAACGCGCTGTTGGACGGATTTAAAGTAACGAGTAAAATTTACATTAGGGTGTTTAACACCGTTGGATGGCAGAGGTCTCGGATAGCGAGGCTCGACGGTGGCGCCACAGAGGTCACTGGTGGTACTCTCTATCGGAATTAATTAAAGAGTTATGATAATTTAAAATGGAAAGTTGTGATTATGATTTTTTTTTTTATATTTGCAGGAAGATGGGGATAATAAATGGGAAGAATTTAATTTTTGCAATAGATGAAAGGAAACGAGGATAATTGATTGAAATTCTTAATGAAATTAAGGATATTTTTGTTTTAAAATACCACGAATATATTAATACTTTGGATATATTGAAATATGAGTAAAATGATCGTTCTGTTACAAATATATTCCTTGCGTAATATTTATTACACGATTAATTATGCAAAGTATGTTTTTCCATTTATTCCGTTAATAAAAAAATGAAGTTCAAGATCTTCGTTTTTACCTCTACGAGTTTACTTGTGAAACTTGATCAAGGTAATCAATATATCCGTGGAATTTATCAACAAAATAGAAATCAATTCTAAAGCAGAGAAAAAATATTGACGTTTATTTATTTGTTATGTTAATAATTTAATTTAATTTCGACAGAGACAGAGTAAAAAGAGTAGAACCAAAAAAAACTTTTTGCCTCTTCCTCTCATCTTTAACCCAATTCAAGTATTATTGTCCTTCGAGTTAAATCCATTCTCTTAACATTACTTTTCATAATCATAGTTTCCATGTTCCATAACACTCGACCTATTAATTCCTGTCCAAACTGTACGTGAGAAAACATAATTCTTGCGCGGACGCGATGATTTCTCTTAACCGTGACGTTTAGAGATGAGTCAGTAACCATATCATCCATAAGATTCATCCATGAGACCAAGCTTATATGCATAGATCAAGATCTAACTCAAGGGCGAGAAACAGGGAAGGGGGGAGGGAAAAAAGGCTGTCGTTCTCTCTTTCACTTTTATTACTCATTTCTATTTCCAGAAATAGAAAATTCACTTCTTTTTCTTCCCTCGTGCTTACAATTGTTAATTTGCAATTGTTATGGCATATCCATTTCACAAAAAAAAATAATGTGAACACGTTAGCATCACGCGTTATAAAGATCGTTATCGATTTTACATTAAAACTAACATCAAAGATATGATCTTTATTTACAGTGATTACCTGATGTTGATCGTCAGTTCTGATTGTTGTGGGATTATATTTCAATTTTAGTTACATGTTTCAATCCTTGTAAAGTGATTTCTAGAAGGCTTGATTCGTTTTAATACAAAAATTTTTTTTTATAAGATCTTTCAAAGTTGCTATATATACCATATTTAGTTCAGATCAATGCATAAATTAATTTATGCAACTTGTCATCAACATCATGGAATGATACGTATTTTTGTTAGTTATTTTTATTAAATAATGCAAAAATAATTTAATATAATTATAAATATTTCAGTATATAAAAGATGATTTTTTTCTAAATTATCCTTCTAATAATAAATAATAATTTACTCTCAAATTTTATCATTTAAAATCAAATACATTTCAATAAAAAAAAACACACGAAGTAGCAACTTCATTCCTGTACTCAAAACAATAATAATAACAATAACAATGCGATCAACAATGTGATACAAGAAAACCAGAGCGCGAGAATGATTCATCACCGTGGTACAAAGTCTGAAAATAGCTAGTATGTAGATCAAAATCTAACGGTGTCGTTTCGCCACCGGCAAAAACAAAGGCGAAGAATCGAGCAAACAAATTCCGACACAGCTGTGGTCTCTCGAGGAAACTTGGAGAGAGGGCAACGAAAAAAATGAAGGCGAAGAAAGGAAAATCGGTTCTTCTAGGGCTGCCAGGCAATTAAGTGTATCCCAACGTGTGTACAAGGATTTTTGCGAATGATTCTTCCTAACTGACCGTTAGAAAGAATTGTTGGAAAGAATTCGCGGAACGCTCCACATCCTTTGAAGCGTTTTGTCGCGATCGCCGCGTTTGTCACGGTTTGCTACGGTTTGTCGAGCGTCTCGGAAACGGCAATTATCAGGTCACACCGGCGACGCTGTTTTTCGAATTAAATGCCCTCGTTCAAAAGGCATTAACCGTGCTTTTTCGCTTGCGAGCCGAGCACGTAGAGATTTCTCTTGTATCGTTCAAGTCGAGTCGTTTGAAATCACAAGTTAAACTTGTCTAAAGTAGAAATCGAATATACAAGAAAAAGTTATGAGTTGGATTGAATTGACAAAACGAAATATTTTGTAAGGAGTTTGTGACGTAAAGGAAATTTAATATTTGACAAGGTTTGCTCATCAATATTTCGAGTGTAATTGATAAAATGATTTGAAGTCATTTAAAACTGTTTAAAGTGTTGTATGTAAAGAAAAGTGAGTTATGAATTGGAATGAATTGATGGGCAAAAGAAAATGTTTGATAAAGAAGTTTGGTAAGAAATAAATGAAGTTTAATGTTTAACAAAGTTTGCTTACTAATATTTCGAGTGCAATTAATAAAATAATGATTTGAAATCATTTAAAGTTGTCTAAAGTATTGTATGTAAAGAAAAGTGAGTTATGAATTGGAATGAATTGATGGACAAAAGGAAATATTTGATAAAGAAGTTTGTAACATAAAGGAGGTTTAATGTTTGACAAGGTTTGCTCATCAATATTTCGAGTGTAATTGATAAAATGATTTGAAGTCATTTATTGTCTAAAGTGTTGTATATAAAAGAAAGTGAGTTATGAATTGAAATAAATTGATGAACAAAAGGAAATGTTTGATAAAGAAGTTTGGTAAGAAACATTAAACGAAGTTTGATGTTTGACAAAGTTTGCTCACCAATATTTCGAGTGGAATTGATAAAATAATGATTTGAAATCGATTGAATCTTTTCAATTAAAAAATTATCTAATATAAGTATATAGATGAATCGAGGGTTTGCAAATGTTTATGTTGGTTTGACGAAGTTTGAACTTAAGTTAAGAAAGAGAGAATTTGAAATTTCCGAAAGTATATTTGAATATATTTTATTTAAAAAATGTTTATCGTTTAAAATTAACAATAATTCAAGTGTAAAAATAAAAAATTTAGATAACGACAAAGAATATATCGCATTTTATCGCAGATAAAGATAAGTAAAAAAAAAAGAAGCTGTTGAATATACAATAGAGAGGTTTCTCGGAATAATATTCGGAGTAGTATGAAACCAGCTGTTCATCATCACCTGGCTCGTTACAGGGATATTAAACGTATCTCTTAATTTACGAAGAAACAGGAGGCATCTTTGAAAGTCTTCTTCTTCTTCTTCTTCCTCGGAGAGCGCATTATTCCCTCGTGCTATAACTTACGCTGAAAGGAAAGTTTTAACGACTGCATCATCTGCATGTGGAAATACCAAGGTTCGCATAGTTTCAAGAGAATCTAACGCACTGAATCGTTATGCAGAAAACTGATAAATTGCGGATAATTAACGAGCATGGACTTGAAATCTTATTCTCGTTTTTGATGGTTATTATTAACGCGGGCTTCGAGAGGATATTAAATTTCATTCCAATTAATCGACCATAAAGTTTGCAGAGATTGTATTATATGGAAGAAGAAAATTAAGATACAAGATTGTGCTAATTGTGCTCTTGGAATATTTCTTTTCTTAATTTAAATTCATAATTGAAATTTATATAACGAATATATATTTGTATTTATGCCGATTTTCTTCATATTTTCAATAATTACAATTACTCATAACACCGTTTAATTCAACGTTATAGAATCTAATAATTCCATCAAGTTTAGCTGCTCATGCTACGCGTAATATTCCATGCTCATCTAAACCTCTTCTTCCCAAAAGTATCACCTCGATTCAGTGAAAAGAAAAAATCACTAATACACCATTAAAAAGTAATATTTACGTTTTGAATCTCGTTATCTCGAACGATGGAATAATTGAAAGATTCGATTCAATCAGCAATACCATTCATCGTCCCTGTTATAATAGATTGGAAAGGTATGAAGGTTAGGAAAGTGGGTTCCGCATGAGCTATCAGCAATAAACCGTATTCACCAGGACGGACCTTCTGTGCTTCTTTTGCGGAATGGATAAAATCAACTGGCGATCGTTTCGCGATCGTATCGTTGGAAGAAGGTGAGAAATAAATCTTGTGCAATAAACTACTTCGAGGCAAAAGAGATAATGGGGCGTTCGTTCATCGGGGTTGGAGCGCAATTAGCCTGTCTTAATCTTAGGCTTTATACGTAGGTTTTAGAAAAAAGAAAAAGAAAAAAAAAAAGGGAGAAAAATCGCGACACACGATCGATTTCAAGAGGAACAATGGAGTGGACGATTAAGATCGAGAGATGAATGTTAAGGAATTCTGTTAAAAGATCGAGTTATGTATTTCTCGTGTGTGCAAGATCCGTAATGGGATTGCGTTTCATTGTAATAAGGTTATTGTTTGCTGGAACGATCGTGAGGATATTACTAAATAAATGAGATAAATTCTTGATCCTTTCACGGTCCAACGTGTCAAGGATAACGATTAGAATTCGTATTTTTATTATGTTTAACCCTTTGAATCTCTTTAAAATTGTTAAAGAGAGATTATTTACCAAATATATAAAATGAAATCTTAAAATTATATTCTTGTTTAAGTATCTTATTCTTTAAATATTTTATTATTTGGATAATATTTTATTATTATTCTTATTTAAAATTGGATTTGATAATTGGCAAAATTTTTTATTTTATCTTCACCTGCACTCTGCACACGAATCATTATCAAATA
Organism: Apis mellifera; assembly: GCF_003254395.2. Classification (NCBI taxonomy): domain Eukaryota; kingdom Metazoa; phylum Arthropoda; class Insecta; order Hymenoptera; family Apidae; genus Apis; species Apis mellifera. The sequence continues at coordinate 5,184,121 of NC_037647.1, forward strand.
AGGCCCCAAAAGATCTTGGATAAATGATAATGATTCCATAAATAAGCATATGTTTTTATTGGCTCCTCTCCAGGTGCTAATTATACGATGATTCGTGGCTCTTGGATTAAATTGGCTGGACTCGTTCCGAATTAAATTTGTTAATCGATATTCTATAATATGCATCACGAATGCATATGGGGTTATATGTAGTTTCTTTGACCATCTGCACGATAATATTTATCGAAAATTCAGGGAAAATAAACGACGAAAGTAAATTAATAAAATGATGAAAAGAGAAAAGGTCTGTATATTATTAAAAATTGAATAAGTAAAAAAAAAAAAAAAAAAAGAAAAAAAAAATAATGCAAATGCATCTTCTTTCATTCTTAATTAACATATCATTTTCTTTTAATTTTTTTTTTTTTTCAATATCGGAAATTATAATACGAAGCGTAAAGAATCAAATAAAATTAACATAATAGTTAATTAAACTGCAATTGATTATAAATGAAAGATTAAGTACAAGTTTAAAAAAAAAAAAAGAAAAAAAAGAAGAAGAAGAAGAAAAGAAAGCAAAATATGTAAATTAAAAATGAAATATCTGAAAGAAAATCTCTGAAGTTTAATTTTTAATTAGATTATAAAAACGAATAAAAAATTTTTCGACGCATAATTAACTCCTTCATAGGACAAGCATTGAAAATGACATCTTTTTATTAACATAACTTTTTACATCTTATTATTAAGTCATTAAATAATTATATTTTTTTTTTAAAACGAAATTTAAATGTCATATGTGATAATGAATAATATTCTGGAAAAGATAATTATTATAGCAATAATGAATCTATTGTATTGTAATAATCATATTTCTTTCCAACAATGAAGGTTAGACTTTCTTTGAATAAACGAGCAAGTTCATTTTTAAAAAGAAATGACCTCGCAGAATATCACAGAGAGAGATTTCCTTGACTTACACCATAGGTCGATCATGTAGCTATTATTCTTTGTCTAAGGTGGATTGGTAGCTCAAGGCCATTTCACTGTCTGCGAACATGACACGAGTGACTCTCTTTCCTTTGTAAACTGGTTGCACACTCCGATTCTATCCAAATACGCGCACTTTTTTTCATCTCTATAATTCGTGATAGGCAATTTAAAACGAGGTCGAGAAATTCGACGTCGAAATAATCGACGAACTAATCGAAAAAAAAAAAAAAAAGAATGATACAAATTCAATTTTAATTACTTAGCTTTATATCGAGTGAAAGATTATTCTTTCTTCAAAAAAAAAAAAAATTCCACGAAAATTCAATCCCCAAGGAATGCAATTAAACTCGGGTATCCGACCTGATAATTATTCTTAAGAAAAAAAAAAAACAAAAATCGCTTAATCCCCTGGCAGAAGTTGGAATAATTTTTCAAATGGATCCGACAATCATCCTACCTCGTAAGCATATCCGGATCGATCTCGAAATCGAGATCACGTAATTCAGGATGCCGAAACCGGCTAATTTGGCCGAAACGGGCCCACCTGTGGGCCCAAAAATGGACACCACGGTGTGTCGTGTTTCGACGGAAATGAAATCGACAGAGACCGGATACGATGATTATCTCCACGGATCGCATTCGAGAACGTTATAATTGGCGAGTTCGACGATTTCGATACGGATACACTGACCTCGTTTATTCGAGGGAATCCGCCTTTTTTCGACACTTTGCGCGTGCCTTTGGGCCCTCGTTTCACCTCGATCCCGTTTCGACGTGTCGCGAGATCGTGAAAAGATATTTCTGCTCGGTCAGTCGGAAGGGATTATCCTCGACACATCTTTCGAAAGACGATGTAGGTTGAAGTTCTTTTTTTTTTTTTTTATAACATTTCCGCGTGAAATAATTTCAATAATGTCAAAAGTTTTTAAAATATTGATATTCCTTGAGGATCCTGAATTTTTTTAAATTATTCTTTCAAGATAATTTCTTCAAAAAGAGGGAAACAATTTGTAGAATTCAATAAGAAATTGTTGAAAGAGGAAGAAATTTTTAATTTAGTACCAGAGATGACTACTTGGGGCGCTGCAGTCGCATTCAATTTATGTTCTATGGTTAGAATTTAATAATGAAATATTAATACATATTACCATTGATTTTTAACCATTGATTGGTTAAAAATTATTTTACTTTATCATACTTTGGAGATTTAGAAGGAAAAGAACGTCTCGAATGCCACGATGATATTACAAAGGGTGGTTAAATAGCTGGGGGGCTCGAGGCGAGTAAGAAAAAATACGATAGAAACGATCTTTCACGAACAAGCATTGCTTATTGCGGCAATAGCAAACTTGAAGATTGGTCTGCTGGTAACTCGGTAACTCAGCTAAATGTCAAGGATAGTTTGAATTATTCTTTTACTTTTTGCGTCGCAGCGCTGCGAGCGACTAAACTTTTATACACTGTGAACCCCTGCCAGTATCGATGAGTAATATTCATTGATATTTCCACGGTGTTCGTAAACAATCGCACGATTACTCGTTTCAAGTTGAATGCACAAGAGTTTTAAGAGTTGTTCCCGTCATATTAGAATTGTGTAAACGTCCATCAATGGGCTTACCTTGATAAATTGAGCCTCCTTAAGTTTCTTAATTGTATTTCGACGATTTATCTTTGTTGAAAGTTTTGTGATTTATCGCGTTAACCGCTCGACTTTTTCTTACTTAAAGTGCATTCTACGATTATTATATTTATTATATTTGTTAATCTTTCGAAGAAGAATTTAAAAATTGAAATTGAAAAGCTGATGTACGAAAATATCGAGTGAGGCTTATTTATTAAGTTATAAGTATTAGTTTGCGTTAGAGCGAGATAGAAATAGAGATGGCGCTGTGAGATTATAGCTGTCTCACTTTATCTCCGTCTCTCTTCATCTAACGCAAACTTGAATTATAAATTGTAACTCAATAAATAAACATTAATCGACATTTTTATACAACAACTTTTACATTTATTTTAATTTCTAGAATCTCTTGGAATCGATTTTTATTAATAAAGACAATCATTTACATTGAATTAATTTATATAATCAGAATAATATCAATTAATCACAAAAACATATTAAAATTTTTCACGTCACGATTTTTTGTTTTTCCAAATCGTTTTATTCTCAAAAAATCGTTACTCCTCTAAATCATCCCTCTTCGATAGTCGTAAAAATCCCCAGACTCGCATACCGACTGAGACACCATAATCTCAAATTTCGTTGCATTTATGATTTCGAGGCAATCGAAGCTGGCATAAATCGATCAACGAACCGACAATTAGGCGGTACCAATGTCAGTGAACGAACGAACAAACATCCTCAACGCGAACATCTTCCATCCTTTCATCTCTCTTATTCTCTTTCTCGATCCACTGTCGTCCCTGAAGCGATGAAAAGGCGCGCGCCTTCGAAGACTCGTTTTTTTTCTATCGACGTAATTTTGCGCAACTTGATCTAGTTTCGTCGATAGAAAATCATCGAAGTGGATCCTAAAGTTTCAACGATCATTTCGTGTGATGTGCCTGGCCTGATCAAACCTAACCTCTTGCAATAATGAAGGAAAGAGATAAAAGAAAGAAGAAGAAGAAGAAAAAGAAGAAGAAAAAGAAACTGAGTCTTGCACCAGTGCAGAGAAACAAACTACGACGAAATCGAGTAACCAGAAACGATAAGTATCGTTCGTTCCGTGAATTCGCGGTCTTTTTGCTGGACCAGCGACACCTGTTTTCGCTTTTCTTGCTCTTCGATGTCTTCGACTGGACTTCCTGTTTTTTGGCTAAGTGTATGTAATTTTATAACTTCTTTTTCATTCGCTCTTATGAAGCGGTTTGTCAATTCGGTATTGGAGGATAATTAATGAAATAAAGTATAATTAGAGTTGTGTGAATATTAAATAATAGTTTTTTAATCGAGAAGTAATACAAGGTATAGATGGATTTTCATAGTGATTCAAATTTCAAAATAACAATTTCCAAAGTGAAAATTTAAAATCTTATTTATTCTAATTGTTGTAGTATTTAATAATTCTAATTATTCTATTGTCTTATTTGTTCTTCTTATTAATTGTATTTATTCTAATTGTCTAATATTCACTTGACTCATCTTTAAATTAATTCCAACCGTGTCTCGATTTAAATCTTTAAATCTTCAATGATCAGAAATATATTTTTGTCACAATTCCATATAGTAATACTCGTATCTCCAAACGAATTTATCCAGGATGATAAATATCCAATCAAATACCGCGTGTGCATGAAAATTATCATCACTCCGCGTTCAAATTTTCCAATTCTCTATACAGATCCAACAAAACCAACTGCACAAGCGTGTTATATTTTTCGTTTTTGGTTATTAGCGCGTTTTCAATCATCGCCATTGCCTCACCTTGCGCGGCGGATGGAATTTTAATTACATTGTAGTAAAGAGCAAGATTGATGCCACTGCGTATATTAGATAAAATACAAAAATAATGTTGTGTAATAAATGCACAGTGATAATAAGCAGTGTGTGAAAGACAGTGAGAGTTTGATCGTGCAATATGATGATCATTACGCCGGCATTCTTCAGTTAAAAATTAATGGAGACACTTTGACGATTATACACGTTCCTCCATATAATGGATTATCGATAATGATCGAGTTGAATTTGTAACAATAATTATAAATACAAATTCGATTCAATTGAAATAATATATAAATAAATTGTTCGATTATATTCTGTAGGTTTTTTTTCATCGTTTTTTCGCAGCGCATGATCGTTGCATTCGTGCAAAAAGAAATTTTGTATTTTTATTAATGTATTTCGTGACGTAACGTTTCATTGTAATGTAATTTTTGTTTAAACGAATCGTTGAATTATTGAATTTTATTTTGTAACATTGTGTTTCCATTACGATTTTAATAATTATCAATGGATATTTATTATTTTTTTAACAAGATAATATATCGTTGATAAATTATATTTTTTTCAAATCATGAAAATTTCTTTCCTGTTTTATGATATAATATCTTTATGATATTGATTGCACATGTAAATTATTTTGTTTGATTTTTGTTTTTTTTTTTTTTCAATTACATTACACAACAATTATGTAACATTTCATTAGTTAGTGTATAATGAGTTGAGGATTTTAATTATAATTTCACATTTCCAAGATGAGTAAAAAATTTGAGTGATGGACAAGGATCCTTGAATTATTCCCTGGCATTTCACTGGACGAGGTTTTTATATCTGATGCAATCTCGCAAAACTTTTAATAATAAAGTGTTCAGGAAGTCGAAGAATGCTATGAAGAATCTTGTAATACACGTCCTATTAGAGTTTTCTATTTATCGATTACGTTATATGGTGAACATTTATGAAAACAATCGTAAAATATTTCACTGGAATAATGACATAATAATATTCATAAAGTTAATATTAATTATTTCACACGTTCGAAGGATATGATTAGCAGTAAATCGCCTATATTTTAATCCATCATTATTTAATAATGATTACATATTTTAAAAAAAAAAAAAAAAAATGTTCTCATACTATCTTCCATACTACAACTACGACTATAAATTTCATTTCAATATCATAATTATAATTTTTCCTTTTATTTTCTATCGTCCATTAGTACAATCCAAAAGTATTAATACTATTAGACAATGATTCTTTGATTCTTCTAAGTTAAAAGAATCAACTCTTTCTCCAAAAAATCCTTCGACGTTCATCTTTCGTCTAACTTATCATTACCAAGGAAACCATAGCACATTAATCAAAATGATACATCGTGTTTCGTACGGAATAAAAAATGAAAAAAGTGTTGCCAATTCCGGACAGGATTAATCGTTATAAATATTCGCGAGGATTAATGATAGCAACGATTCATTTTTAACGATAATTTTTATCGGAAAAGAAAGCAGACAGAGAAAGTAAGCAATAGGTAAATCGATGTTCGGCTATGGATTTATTTCAGAATCAATCAATTGTTGTGCTAACGCTATGAAGTAAGTGGTTACTCGCGTGCGTGACCATAGATAAACATCTACTTTCGCCATCTATAGTAACGGGATAAAATTGGCCGTGGTAATTTTGAACGAAAGTGAATCGATGAAACGAAGAGTTTTCGAATTTCTTCCATACATTTTTAAAATAGAATAGAATCCTATAATTTAAACTCTTTAAAATTTACGCCAAAGAACCTATAATATAAATTTTCGTCTCACAATTACTTAACGATAAATCACATGCTCGAATAAATAATTATTGGAATTAATTTGCCCCAAATTAAATTTTCCATAAAGATATTCGCAATTCGATTTGAAAAAGTTTCGAAGATCTGTAAATCTGTAAATCAGAAATCTGAATTTTCGACGATCCATATCGCAATTTTTAAATAAGAAATCGCTTCAATTTCGATTAATTAAATAATTTGAAGATGCAGGCTCAGTTTTTGCATCGGATGATGTATCGCGTATGCGATTCCAGGCCTCGGTTTCGCAACGTGGATCGACCGTCCTCGGACATCCGGGTGGCGAACGGGTCTCGATCAATTGTTATACACTGTGGCTGGCATTTAGCCGCGCGCGACTCGCGTCTGCACTGTTGCCGCATTAATTTGGTACGGTGCGTTGCGGTAGGATAGCTCACGGAAAAGAAATTGCGCAACCCTATGCTGTTTATGCCTCGTACCATGAGCGCTGCGCCTGTACAGGCTGATCTTAGCTTAACTAGGTTGCGAATATCTGTTCCCAAGTTTGGATTTATCTTTCATTTTTTCCTTTGAAATGACAAACAAAGAAAAATATAATAATTCAAAGTGGAATAAGAAACTTTGAGAATAAGAATCCTCCCTTTTATAAATTCTGAAGGAATTGAAAAAGTGAGGTTATTTTAATGGAGAGAGATATCTTAATTATTCCAAGAAATTTAATTTAATTTAATTCCAATAGGAAAGGATTTTTTTATTAGAAATATCGTTCTATTGTTCGATTCATAGAAGAATATTTTCTTGTTAAAATCCTCATGGGTCATTAAAATTCGTATATTATTCAATTATTTTAAATCAACTAGGAATAATACTAATTTATAAAGCACAGATTGAGGTTATGTTTTCACTTTCATAAATCGTAGGCGGTAAATAGAAGGATCGTAGAAATCGCGACAGATATTGCAATAAGAAAGAGATGTGTCTCCTTCAAAAAGATGCGTAACTATCCAATTTTTAAACCTTCAAGAAAAAGTTCACTTCTTCATTATTCATTAGTTCTTCGTTACAATTTACCACTTCTAAATTACTCTATAAAATATCTTCTAAATTAAACTACATAAACTAGCCCAGCCTCTCGTTACGTACACAGTGTCCATGCAACAAAGCCTCTGATCTCCACATTCTTCCCTTCTCTGCCACTCTGTCTACCTCTCCATCTCTCCGTCCTCGTTCTATCTCTGCCCGGCCGGTTCGCTTTCTCCTTCTCCGTCTCGATCCCTCTGTCTCTTGTGTTATACGTGGCGGGTGATCAACGTGTACCAACGGCTAGCTGGATTTATACACGGCCACGGTGCGTTCCCACGCCTAGTACATGCGAGAGAGACCTGGCTCTTCGGCCTAATGCCCGCATGGTACCGATCGTAAGAAAACTGGTGGAAAATCTGGGACACGGCGTCGCGGTATGCGCCATTGTCCCGCGATTCTATTGGTTTCGATATCTTGGTTAGGTTAAGCCAGTTCCATTGGTCGCCCTCTCGGCAGGTTTTTTGCAACCTTGCTCGGCGATCGAGCCGAGGTTGGTTTTGTTTCCCTTTCCGTTTGCATTTGCGGATGTTTATGCAAATTTTTTTAGAATTCTTGTTTTCTAGAATGCTTGGCAGAACGCTCGGTATTTCTCTCAATTTTTCTGTAATCCATTATATTTATTCTCAACCGTGACACAAATTTTCACAATGTAACATTTTGGATAAATCTGATGAAGATTGCATTTCGTATTTCGTATAATGTGGTTCAAGATAATCGAGATTAAAGCATCCTATAATTTAATTAAAAATTTTTATTTGACAGACTTGTATACACGGAATAAATAAATCATAAGATCTTTGTAATAAAATCTTATATATAATAGAATTTGCTGAAATAAACAACATTAGAAAATTCAAATAAGATAAACTGAAGTATAATAAACCATATGATAATCATGTTATTACAAACGCTGTATCATAAGAGAGAAAGTGAAATTTCTCTCTCTCTTTCTTTCTCTTTCTTTCTCTCTCTTTCTTTGATTTTTTTTCTCGTATCACTATATAACTGTTACTTCATTTCCTTCTCTTCTTTTTCCCCATTTCATCTCGTCGAGTCCTTTCTTCCTTCTTTCTCTTTCGTTTAAGAGGAGACAAAGTAGTCGGGAAAATTTTCAGAACAGTTTACTTACCAAATCCAATCTTTTTTTTCAGGTCGAAGCCCGAACTCAAGGATGCCGTGGGTGAGGAGACAAATTATCCACCACCACTGAAACCCGCCTCCCCCCCCTTGACCGCCTTAAAACGAATACTGCCAGCCGCCTCGAGGCCATCGATATCGAAACGAAGCGTCTCAACCGATCACCAGGACGAAGCACCAAACCTACCCCATGGATCTAACCGAGGCATTCGCCCCGGGAGGGGGTGGAGAGGAGCTGCCAAAGACCGACTTCTTCGACTTCGTCGTCTCTCCACCTCCCCACTGCGCCTCCGCAGATGGCGTGTCGGACGAAGAAAGCTTCCTCCATCGCACCACCTGCAGGAGCATCGGCTACCTTCAACAAGGTCACGAGGAGCACGAGACCGGTCGGGAACTGCATGGCTCCCCGTTCATCAAGGAAACGAACAACAACACGCTGACAGCTTTACCACCTGTCTCGACTATCACCGGCTCCCTCAGCCACCATCATCATCACCACCACGTGAGAACGCATCACACCGCCTGCAACGTTCAACAGAGCAACGAACAGACACCGATGGACCAATCCGACTGCGACTATTGGGGCACGGACGAGAGCAAGGAGCAAACCTGTAACATACTCCTGGAAGATCTGAACAAGTACTGTTGGTCGGCTCACGCGAATGCCCAGAGCCACGGGAACGACAACGTGAACGTTCACCAGGGTTCGAACGAGCATCACCAAGGGGTGGGTCGAGGATGCTCGGCGAACGACAGACAGAACACGGACGGGGCGATATACACTCTCACCGTGTTGAACAACGAGGCGAACTCGATGGACGCGTTGGACTGTTGCAAGAGTCCAGCCCCAACGTCAAGCGACTCCTGGTCGCTCAGACCTAACCTAGATCTGGACGCTATACTGAGCATGGAGCCGGCGTCCGCCGAGCAGGAACACGACCAATCGAATACCGTGACAGAGGTTTCGCGGACGGTGAACGACAGGTTTCACCCGGACCGTTTCTCCGTCGCCTCCTCGCAGTACGCGACCGACGACAGCGGTTTCGTCGAGAGCAAGGAGTTGTGCGGCCGAGGCGCATCAAGCGGCGGCAATTGCACCGGCGGCGGCGACAACAACAACGATTGGAAGCTGTCGGATCAGAATCTGCAGGAGGCTGCGGCCGCTGCCGCGGCCGCTGTCGCTGTCGGCGCCGGCGACTCCGCCGAGAGCCTGCTCAGGAGCGCTCTTCAAGGCAAACTGTACACAGGCCCTGCCCAAGTGGTGTCCTCCTCGTCGCCGACCACCCAAGGCTCCGCTATATCGATGCCTGTCACGAGCAACGCCGGTTTGCAGATAGTCACCGATCAACAGCAGCAGCAGCAGCAGCAGCAGCAGCAGCAACAGCAGCAACAGCAACAACAGCAGCAACCGCAAACGCAGCAGGACGAGTCCATGCACACGTGCACCGACGAGGACTTGTTGCTCTCCCAACTGGACCAAACGACCTATCGCCCGGGCGACTACGAGAAGCTGAAGAGCATAGCGAACGAAGTGGTGGAGTCTTACTGCAGCCTGGAACCGGTTTGCAACGTGTCGGCAACGACCACGGTTATGTACACGTTGGACCCAACGAGCGGTAGCCTCGGCACGATCACGCTTCCCGCAGATCTGGGTCAAGTGAGCACGGTCACGGTGGTGACAGCTGCTCAGCAGGAGGTTCTCCAGCAACAGGCCGCGCCTCGAACGGAGGTGGAGCAGCAACAGTCCGCCAGCCAACTTCAAATAACCCCGTCGCGAGTCGTCACGACGAAAGCCCCGAAGAAGTACTGCAGGCGCGCGAACAGGAACAGCAGCAACGCGAACGCGGCCAGCAATGGGAGCAGCGGTTCTGAGACGGGTGGAAGCACAGGCGGGCAGCAACAGGGTGGTTCGGGCGGCTCGCCTGGCAGCGTGCAACGGAAGGAGCGCTCGTTGCATTACTGCAGCATCTGTAGCAAAGGTTTCAAGGACAAGTACAGCGTGAACGTTCACATTAGAACGCACACGGGCGAGAAACCGTTCGCCTGCTCCCTGTGCGGCAAGAGTTTCCGCCAGAAGGCGCATTTGGCCAAGCACTACCAGACCCACGTGACGCAGAAGCCCAGCGTTCAGCAACAGGCGGGCGGCGGTGGCGCCAGTAACAATGGGAATAGCGGGAATCCAAGCCCGTCTGGCGAGACGAGCGGCACGACAACTAGCACCGTGACGAACAGGAGTCAATCACACCAGGTGTCGGTCGATCCCGCGGGGAACGCCTGCAATCCACCTAGTTAGTCGCGTTGGATGGGCCAGACAACCTACTTCCGACGGTTCCCAATTGGATTGCAGTTAATCCTTGCTACTCCATTTACTCTAACTTTCCCGGTGGCACGGTGCGGAAAGTGGATCGGCGATTTTGCACGATGGTGATGGTCAACGAAAGGATACACCGTGCGAGTCTTCCTTTTTTTTTTCTTCCTCTCTCCTTTATTACTCTCTATATATATATATATCTGTTTCCTCTGTTCTCTGTTCTTGCTTATTTTTTCGTTTTTTTTTCTTCTTCTTCTTCTTCTTTTCATATTTTCCGTCCATCGATCAGAATCTTCGTCCGGTTCGAGAATTCGGGATGATTTACCACGACTGAAGAAGTTGCAGGATCTCGGCAAAGAGCTAACCATGACTAACGTCGAGCATCGTGAGATTAAAGTATTGATTAATATTCTTTCTTTTTTTTTTTTTTTTTTTTTTGGAAATTATCTCGCTATCCTAGGAGGATAATATTAGGGCCGTTCTCTCGTCGGTCCGGATATTTATTTTTGAGTTGTACATCGGATAGCACAGAGACGTTTCATGGCGTTTTAAAGACGTCTGGTCTAAAAGAAATTAGAGTTTAAAAATCAAAAGACGATTCTACTTCGAATTATAACGAAAGATCAATCGAGAGAATCGCGAGTTTATCTGTGATAAATTATCATCAGTAACATCTTCTATCATCAAAAAACATTTATATTAATTGGTTTTCTTTAGAAGCTCGTATATATCTCATAACCTCTTTATATAGCTCAAATCATGTTCTAAACGGTGCAAGAGTGTTCGAAAATCTAGAACTCCATATATTTCTCTTAGAGAAAATAATTAATAATTAATAGTAATTAATATTTATCATTTTTTCTCTTATATAACAACAATCATTAACGATTGTTTATAAAAATAATTATTCGCGAAACATTGTTTAAGTAAAAGATAAGTGAAAAATTTGCACCAGACATCTTTAAGACGTTCGACGAGATTTAAAAACGAACTCCATAATAGACATCTTTTAGACGTCGTGCGCTGTCTGGGACGAGTTGCACGCAGCGGTGCTCACGAGTTATGCGAGAAAGCGCGAGCTGGTAACCGCTGGTAGCCGCAGAGATCCCACGAAGAATTTAACGAGCCACACTGTAGAACATTCCTTCGGACGCTTTCTTTTCTGGGCGTTCCCGATCGTACCCTTGTCTTGCGCGTAACAGCGATTTATCAATCGCGGAAAACCGTCCGTAGAATCGCGATCGGATCGCGGTTTATCGTGAATTTATCCATGGGAGTGCAAGGAGGAGACCTTCTGATGACCTTTGCATGGCTGTTGTTCCTATCGCCAGTCTAAGTTTCCGTATTATATTATTCTATGATTGTGATGCCAATATTAACGACATATATATATATATATATATATATATATATATATATATATATATATATATATATATATATATATATATATATGGCCGGGAACTTGAATTGGCGATGCTCGAAGTGAGTGAAAAGTGAATTAAATCGATATTACGATTACGATCGATCGATATGTTCCGTCGATAAGTTCACGATGATATTATAATAGGTTAAGGAGGCGAGCAGAGATCGCCATTTATTTTTTTATTCTCGTGATTAATTATTTCTCGTTCGATGTCAATTGGTCGAGGCCGTTCGAAGGAGGGTAAAGTGATATAATGATGGAACGATTAATAAAGGAGAAAAAAGAAATAAATAATAAATAAATAAGGGGGAATAAGTTCCAACGAACTGCCTTCGAATGATTGATCAATTGATTTCGGACGAGAATATATAGTCGAATCGTCGATCGACAGTGGGTGCACGATACGATTCAGTTATCTCGCGATACGAGAACTCGGTGAAATTGTTGTTCCTAAGACGACTTATTGCTGTTTCAAAACGAGGGACCACGTCGACGATGATAGCGCACAATATTGATCGATATTTAATACCGCTACGAGATATTAACGTTGATGATATTTTTACAAAGAAGATTCTTCTTCATCTTCTTGCTCTTTCCATTTCTTCATTTCTTCTTCTTCTTCTTCTTCTTCCTCTTCTTCCTCTTCTTCTTCTTTTTCTGTCTTTGTTATATTTTTCTCTCTCTCTCTCTCCTCTTTTTTTATTTTACATACACACGTATACATTTATACACACACACACAGAGAGACACATATTAGACTAGAGGAGGTAACGTAGAATCGGTAAGTAATCAGAGAGAGAGATATATAATGTTTAGAAGTAATTAGTAGCACGAGCTGTGATTTAGATACATACTCAACGCGCGAGGGCCACGATCGACCCTGGTTCACAGGCGATCGCGTGTCACGCCGTCTGTTATTCGTAAGAGAGTGAAAGCGAGACCGTTCAAACGCACGATTTTGCGAAGAATTTAACCTTCGATACACAGTCTTAGAGCCGGATCGTTGTGCACGAACCTCCTTCGGATCCTATGGAAATTTCCCTTTCAGCTAGATTCCAGCTCTAGAGTCTCTGGCTCCCCTCTGTCTCCTATTCCTTTTTTTTTTTTTTTTCACCAATTACTCTGCCAATTCGGCGGGTCGAATACTGCCTGTGAGATTCCACGATGTGAAGAACCGCGCCGTTTTTTTCTTTCTTTCTTTTTATCGTATTTTATCGATATAACAACGTTTCCATTTTTTTATTCCGTCCACATTTTGAAAAACGTACGAAGTTTTTATCAAATTTGCTCAATCTTAGTTTGGATTTCTCGTTTCGATTTAGAAACGAAAGAATTGGGTGATTTGAAACTCGTTGAAAATCATTTCCATTGACTTTTTTTAATTTCGAAATTGATTTTGAACGAAGCATACATCGATCTTTCTTTCTCGATCGTTCAGAGATGTGAACTATGAAAGGAAAGATAAAAAGAGAAGAAAGAAAGGAACGAGGTCGGTTGTCAAATAGTGATTTTTTTTTTTTTTTGTTTTTTCAAAACTGGAAACTGCCTTTGACCTTTGAACGACTGGATTTCCTTGGTCGTATCGTTTTTAAACAATGAAGAATCAACGATCGGTTAATCGGCGCGGTTCCCTCAGTGTTCAAAGTCGCGATGCTCATTGTCCTTTCGTGTTCACAGCCGTAAATCCTGTTCTCCACCAGAACAAGTAATAAGTTCTTGTCCAATTTATATCAAGATATTAAAAAATTATCTCTTATCTTAAAATAAAAATCTAAGATAGATATTTTATTTATCCGCGATCTAAATTATATTGCAAATTTTTTTAAATGAGTCTTCCCCTCCAGCAAAGTTTGGATTTTTAATAATAAACTATATTGTCGTTATTATTTATACAGGGTTATCAATTCATTAATATGGAAAAAGATTTATAAAATACGTGAATATACACGAAAATTTGGTAGATGAAAATCAAGTTACGTGCGAGCGATTTAAGTTTGCGTTAGTTAGAGCGAGACGGAGATAGAGATGGCGCTGCGGTAAAGATGCAACTATCTCTATCTCTCTCTCGCTCCATCATCGAAAACTTCAATTGCTGATAATTTAATAATAAAAGCCTCGATAAATTTTTTTTTTTATCTTTAGCATACAAAATCCATTTTCCAAAATGGAAAAATATAGGAACAATTAATTGTTCTGTTAACTCTTAATATTCCTGAAGATCTATACATTGCTTATCGCTCGATTAATCGTGTACAAAATTATATACGAAATCTTGACACAAAATCCCCTTCATCATATCGTCCACGTTCGATCAACAATTAACCATTTAACCAAGCAATAAAAGCGAGCAAATCAGACAAGAACTTACCACTCATCCTGGTCTCTATCTCCATCCATCGATCGCTTGAAATATTCGCGCCTCTTCCTACTCCGCTTGCGCCATTGTGACGAGAGATCTATGCCAGAAACGAGGCTGTCTTCGTTCGTACGTATCGAGTTTTATCTCCGCTCGTAAACTTCGATTTCCAATTAACGATGTACCGCTCACGATCCAAGGACGAGAGAGCCACGGTGTGAATTTCTTCTTCGCAATTCATGGGATGGGAACAGATTAGATAGATATACGCCGCGATTGGTATTACGGAATCGACGTGGAATTCATTTCTTTTTCCCCCCTCTTTTCTTTTTTTTTTTTTTTCCTTTTTATTTTCTCGTTTCTTCTTCAGAATCGGGATCTAACTTCGAGTTTCTTTCGCTTCTTTGCGAGGAACTCTTGTTGAGCAGATTGTTGCTGGGGAATGATTTCGATGAGGATCGAATGGGAAATCGGTGTTGGAGATTTGACCCTTTCGTTCATAGCAATCGAAGAGGTATTATTGTTTAATTATTGAGATCGATTTTAAAAGATAGAAAAGATAGGGAATTTTTTTATATTATTTATTGAGGAGAATGATTTCTTTTTTTTTTTTTATGGCAACAAATAATAGAGGTATTTAATATTGGAACAGTATTGGTTACGTAATATTGTCGTGACTGTTTGGCAACGTTTTTCTTTCGATGAAATTTTTACGGCCTAATTACGATCGAGACATGGACTCCTAGAAACCATGTATCTGATCGGTCGGAGATAAACAACATCGTGCATGCTAAATCTGGAATTGCGATTCTTTTTCGATTCATGGGTTTCATTTGTAATGGGGAAAGATCGATTGCTCGGACATGAGATTGATATTAAAAGAAAGATAATGCAAGCATTTTGGAGGACAGGAAAAATGTACGTATAAATGTTTATAATATATTTAATTTTGGACAGGTTTATATATATATATGAGGATGAAAGAAGTACATCAAAATTTACGAATCGTGTACACAAAGTTAGAAAGAAAATTGGATAAAATTTTAAAGACAAATTTACAGGCAGATTTCTGAAGCAAATGCCGATTTAAAAAAAATATCATCACTGCTTCATGATTCTTAAATCTTAAAAATTGTTTTTGAAAAATCGAAATATTTCAGAAAAATATAAATTCGTTAAAAATGCTTCGAAATCATGATTTGAAGATCGGCTAAAGCGTAACAGCCGCGGGAAAAAAGGATAGCATCGGCGAAACGAGCGTTGCATCGCGGAGGTCAGAGAGTTTTAGAGAGAACCCACGGTTGTTACGAGTACCGTCCAGGTAATTACACGTTCGCGATATTGCGTTACGTGCATGCATTACGCACATACTACGCGAGAAAAACGATATGTCCTGCGGCGGACGATAAATTCCGCTCCACGCCGTGTGATTTTATCGTTTCTCATCACTCGATGCACCGATGATAATTCAACAGATTTTAGGAATATTTATATAATCGACTTTTTTCCAGGATATTAATATTTGGAAAAAGAATCATCTTTTTCACGTTATCATTTCCTGTCTGATTTACGTAAGAATTATTTATTTAATTTCTAAAAAGAATTATTGAAAAAATTAATTTGAAAATATATTTTTTAAAATTATCGGTTTGATTAAAATTTCGAATGTGAAAAAATTTTTAATTTAAATTGTTAAAATATTGATAAAATTTTCAGAGAGTTGATTATTAGGTTATATTAAATTGTATTAAGCAATTTAAGTTTCCGTTGGATGAAGCGAGATGGCGCTGGAATCATCTTTTTACCATTTCCTGATTTACTTAAGAATTATTGAAAAAATTAATTTGAAAATATATTTTTTAAAATTATCGGTTTGATTAAAATTTTGAATGTGAAAAAATTTTTAATTTAAGAGTTGTTAAAATATTGGTGAAATTTTCAGAGAGTTGATTATTAGGTTATATTAAGTTGTATTAAGCAATTTAAGTTTCCGTTGATGAAGCGAGATGGCGCTGGGATTATCTTTTTCACGATATCATTTCCTGATTTACTTAAGAATTATTGAAAAAATTAATATGAAATATATTTTTTAAAATTATCGGTTTGATTAAAATTTTGAATTGAAAAAATTAATATGAAATATATTTTTTAAAATTATCGGTTTGATTAAAATTTTGAATGTGAAAAAATTTTTAATTTAAGTATAAGACTTGTTAAAATATTGGTGAAATTTTCAGAGAGTTGATTATTAGGTTATATTAAGTTGTATTAAGCAATTTAAGTTTCCATTGGATGATGCGAGATGGCGCTGGGATGAAGAAAAGAGCAGTCTCGCTCCATCTCACGGTTTCAAAATTGTCTTAAACTATGTTACATATGCTCACGGAATTAAAGTAATTGCAAATGTTTCGAAAATTGACACTGTTCACGAAACTATTCTCGTTTTACAATTATTCCAGTTTCGTTTCCTTTTTCGCAATCAGGTTAATAAGATACTTTCATAACGTTACACGAAACTGAACCGTAAAAGATTTACATTTCTTATAATCTAAAAAATTTTCATCAAACTTTTTACTTATAGTTAATAACAAGAATCTATTTGTGAACGAATTTTCATGATCCTTACTTTCTGAATATAATCTAAATCTTAATTTGGAAAGATTTGAAAATTCGTTTTGAAGAGATTTTATTTTTGGATATAATTTGTATCGATTTTTTGTGGAGATTGTTGCGAAATCTAGTTAATTTTTTTTAGAAGATTTACAATTTATTTCATTTTTACAATTTACCATTATTCTCAACGATCACTCTGACTTTTATGAACTCTTACGAAGGTAAAGAAAAACGGTGATTTTTAGAAAATTTTTACCATCGTATTTTACGATCGTCTCTGTTACGCAAACGAAACTAGTAGTAGCAGGAATTTCATGAAGTTTTATGAATTGGAGCGAGACTTTCGAGGAATTTCTCGTCGTATTTTAAAATTTTATTGAATTTGATTGGATAATTTTACGAACATTCGTGAAATTGTCAAAAAAAATTTAATTTTTATCTCGGTTTCCACGATCGTTCTGAAAGTTTTTATAATCCCAACGGATCAATTAACCACGGTATACAAAATTAATCCTTTCATTATTATATTTATACCTCTGAATATCGAATAATTATTTATAATTAAAATATCCTCTCAGAGATTGTCCATATTTCGAATTAATTGGTTATTTTCGTTAATATTTATTAATGAAATTAGGACAGATAAAAAATTTTAATCAAAAAACGAAGATAATAAATCCGAATAAAATATCAATTCATACTTTCAACAAATCCTCGAGTAAATACTCAAACTTTTTATACTTTAATAATATATAATTATTCAAAGAAACAGTAACAACTTTTTCTTTGTTCTTCGCACTTTCAAACAAATGATTTCTCATTGCAAAAACAAATCCACATCTTCACCATACTTTTCCCAATATCAAATTCGCGCCATTTTTTTCCTTGTTCGATCACAAGTAAATAGTATTCATAGTTTATCGATCAATTTTTGTAAAAATTATTTTATTACCAATTCGTATCGTTATGATTCCTAAACATTCAAGTTTTCTCTACGTTTTTTTCCCTCAAACCCGAACAGTTGAATGTTGATTGAAGTTTCAAGACTGATCAAATTTATACTTTAATGAGTATTCACTTCTGGTTATATATATATATATATATGGCGGATAATCTCGAAGAAGAGTCGTATGGAAAAATTTCTTGTATTGCAAAGGATGTCGCTCTATTTGTGGTCACTCCTCTTGCGGTCGCGGAAAACTGGTAGCAGCTGTGGTTGAGCAAACAATTTGACGAACACCAACAGGACGATGTTATTCACAGTTGCTCCAGTTGTGGTTGTGAAATTGGTGCAATTCTGAAATTCTTTTTTTTTTTTTTTCTCGTGTAGATTTATACGTAAATAGTTAGATAAATAGTGTTGGTAAATAAAATAGTGTTAAACGACTGACTGCGAATTTCTTTGTAAAAATGTATATATATATATCTTTATAAAATTTACAATTTTATTAAATTTCACACATTTATCGAATAAGGAAGGGAAAATATTCACTCCAATCTGAACACAAATTCTTCCAACTTCATCCATATCTTCCTTACCTTGATATCTCGCTACCGCAACAGTTCACAAATCTTCCCAAACACAGTCAATCTTCACCCAACACCTGCCTCGAACTATCCAAGATCTATTACGGCATCTATTCCAACCACTAACAGCCTTTCACGCCGGCAAATTACCCTAATCTGATCCACATTCGCAAGTGGAACATCCACTATATATAAACGATTCATAACCCTGCATCCGTTTCACCGATCCCTAGATATCCCTAGAATTTTATCTCGCGTATAATGGAACCGGTCTACTTTATCGATTATTGAAAATTTACCGACAGATATATCACTGCTGCCATCTAGCGGTACTCGGTCATCGTACTATGCAGTGTTCTCCAGTCTTCTCCCATCCAAGATCACAAAGAAGAACTTCCACAACGGTTTCCTTCCATTTCTTTTTTTTTTATTTCTTTTCTCTCTCTCCTCACTTCCAGCAGTGGTAACCCAAAAAAAAAAGCCTTTCTGACCGACCAGGTATCGTTTTCTCGCAGGTGCACTCGCGATACTATCTTTGCTCGTAACGCGTTTGAAGTATAGTCCCAGATGGATTTCCATCTATCTTCCCAGCCTGTCTCCTCCTCTGTTACGTTTTACCGGTATCATTAGTCAGTTTTATGGGATAAATCGTGACAGAGAGGAAACCGATACGAAACCGGACTCTCGCCAAGAGATCGCGAAGGGATTCGAATCACCCGCTCGAATTTCTCATCGCGAAATATTATCAATAACGCTCTATCCATCGATCCTCCGTACAGATTCCCAGATGTGATAATGTCAAGGTAATTGCTGATCGGGGAGGGGGATAAGGACTTGGACTTGGACTCCCTAATCTCATCCTTTCCATCACTTTCGCTCGCCTCGACTCGTTTCCGAGATAACGTTTTAAAAGGATAATTAACCGACTGTCGCTGACCCGTTTATGATCGAGCGATTTTCAAGACGTTGCTTGCTTTCTTGTTTTTGCATTTGGTAAAGCTCAATTTTTTGTGAAATGTATTTTTTACAACAATAATAATTTTCATATAATTTTGTTTTCAACAGTTGTCCAATTGTATGAATTTGATTTATGTAAAATATTTGTTATTATAATTATAGAAGAAGAAATTGAATTGTTGAAGATTGTTCTTTTGAATAATAATCGTGATAACACAAGAAGAATTGATTTCTCGTAAGAATTTTTTTGTTTGTCTTGTTTTAAAGTTGTTTGTTTTATTTTAGAGAGAGAGAGAGAGAGAAAAAAACCTGGCAATATATTAAATATGCTACAAGTCAATAATTATCTGTCATCAAGATCCTTTCAAATCACTGTAAAATCAATAGAATGTGAAACAAATACAACATTATCATCTATGGCACATCGTTAACTATAAAATCAAACGTATATATATATATGTTTTCCATATTTTCTTCAATATATTTTACATTCAGTGGCTGGGCATTAACTTAACACTAATGTTTCTCGTTGATTAACTAGTAAATATTCGAAGGGTGATGCGATAATTCCCGGAGTCCATTCTTAATGATGCATAGCCAATTTACCATTGGAAGTCACGTTGATGACTACTGATGGATCAAGTAGTGACGTTTAGATCTATTAGGTTTCCGGAGATATCTTGTTTCAGTAACGATAAGAAATTTCTTTCCATCCTTTCATCGAATTTATGGAAAGAAACGCGAGTCTCAAATCATCAATTAAATTGACAAGAAAGCGATTGCCTTGATTGGCCGCCAGATGACTCTCGTGATAGTATTATCGACTCGTAATTTGGAAACTGTTGGCTGTTAGTTATTGATTAGATGTATAAGAAAAAAGAAGAAAAAAGTTATGATATGGTCTATAACATTCACGTTGGTTAGAAAGTGGTTGGTCATTTTAATTTAGAAAGATTTATGGAGAAAGAATTAAAAATATACAAGTCTTTGATATAAGAAAGTTAATGGAAGACAGATTTACATTGAAATTAAAATTTCACTTGTATTTAAAATCGATTTATATTTTGTTCCAGATTATTGTTGTTAGTTTTATGTAATTCTATTGTTAACTGTAAATAATTAAATCCAGATCTTATCTTACAAATATCAGGAAATCAATGTTACATCATGGAATTTAAATAAAATTATTTTTTTTATAATTTCAATAACATTATAAAAAGAATAAGAAGAGAAATATTCTGAAGATGAAGCAGCTAAAGTCCTGTATACGAATATTTCATTTAAATTAAAAATTTGAATATTTAATATTTCTTTTATCCTCATATAAAATATTCTAAATACTAAACATTCCTTCTATTTAATACAATACAAAATATTAGATCTAGAATCTAAAGAAAGTAATAAAATAAATTTTCAATAAATTATAATTAATTATATAATTCTCGAAAGTCTCGAGCCTTCCATTCCAAACATGATTAATCGTACAATCAAGATGATTCTTCATTCTAAAATCGATACTCGTTTATCTCTCAATACTCTCTATATGCACAAAAACTATTCCCAAAACTTTTACTTAGTTATTGAACGTTGCTTAAAAAAAAAAAACAAAAAAAAAATAGTAAATTAAAAAAAAAACAAAACAAAAAGGAGAAATCAGAATGCAAGTACGAGAAAGAAACTGTATGTACAACATGATTTCTCGTCGAATTAGATCTCGATGTGCCGAGTGGAAGTTCCAGGAAAGCCTTCCAACGCATAAATATTCTAATTAAGCGCATAATTAGCGAATAACGAAAGGATGGATTATCGGTCAACCGTATTTTCATACCTTTATCAACGGCAACAATATCTTGTCTCGATATCTCTTTTATCGCGTTAATTAAGCCAGCTGGGCCAGCTGGTACACGACTGTAAGTCGGAAAACTTACTTACATGCCGATCGACTCGATCATAGAGTGCACGCCTAATTGACTCATTCTTGTGACTATTGCCGGTGTACACAATTTAGAAACGAATGTTTCTGAATACGATTCGAGATGTCCGATAACGGCTCTGTTAAACTGCAAATTCGTGCATTTGCAAGATTAAACTCTCAGAGACAGAAGGCTATTTGGAACGGTTATTATCTCGACGTTTAAAGGTTAAGTGAAAATGGCGGAAGGGGGAGGTGAAAATGGAAGTTGTATGTGCGGTATTAATATTGTATGAGATTTGAGCGGCTTGGAATTAGGTTAGAAGATATCTCTATCGTTAATTTTTCTTCCTTTCTTTCCAGTTTTTGAATGAGTATAAAGTGAGATATTGGAAGAACGAAAGGAGAAGGAAATTTGTGAATGAATTGAAGAGGATAATTAGAGGAATGAGTGTAAAAAGAGAAGGATATTTATGTATTTTTTCTGAAGAGATACTCTTGTGAAAATTTAAATAATTTTAAATCCCTGATCTTTTTCGTTAAGGAGATGAAATAAAAGAGAAGATTCAAAATTTCTTTTGATTGATTCCAGTATTATTTTTATCGTGTGTTTTATCATGAACTTAAAAAGTGCGACACGTGCAACGACTCTAATTATTCAGGAATGAAAACTGTCCGCACACGAGCCGACTTATGACATTTGAAACAGCATAAAGAATTATAAGGGAGCAGTCTTATGTAAAATTCATCGATAGCGTTCGATGCGCTGAAAATATATTTTGAGCGTATTGATGTTTGAAGTATAAAAAAATGAATATAATTTTTTACTTTATAATTAAAACAAGGAGGAACTGAAATATTCTTTTACTTAACATCTGAAATTTACATTTATTTTTTTTTTTTTCAATTTTTCCTTCAAAGGTTTTAAATTCAATCACACTGTATTAATTATATTTGCTAATCGATTTACACTTCAAGTTTCGAATAGGATTATTAGAATTCAGGAAAATTACACTTAATTCAATCAGCCTTCACAAAAATTCAATTTAAAATGTCAAAAGCATACATCCAAGTCCATTTTTAATTTTTCTTCTGACTAATCATTATACAAGTGATGTTAAATCTGATTTCTATAGGGTGTTCAACATATCTACATATTTTAATAAGACATATGTTTGAAAAACACATTGAAATATTTATCAAATTACAAGCAATAATTATACCATTAAATAAAACGAGACAGAGAATAATAAATAACTTCAATCCTCGTCTCTAAAATATTAACATTAAATATTTCCAACAAATCATAATCAATTTTTTCTATATTTAAAAAAAAAGAATATTTTTCAATTCACTCGATCATTAAAATTCTTCAATAATTATATATCCAAATAATTTTTTCCTTCTGAAATATTAAATTCACCATCACACAACAACTATCACAACTATCGAGGAACGATGGTTTCTTCAACTTGGTTGAAAAAAAAAAGAAAAAGAACAAGAAGAGGAACAAGATGGAATCAGCGGTGCTCCAATTAATAGGCCGAGCGAGGAAAAATAGCGCCATTCTAGATCCATTCTTCAACGAGATCGATGGATCGATAGGCAGTAATCGGCGTGTGCCCATGAATTTCCTCTTCCTTCGCAGCTATTCTTTAAAATCTTGGTTAGCTTGGACACACCGGCGAAGCTCAACACACTTCTTGGGATCCGATATGATGAGAGCCGCCGTATAAGGGTTACAACCGGTGTTTAAAGTCACTAGCGGCGCGGCTTTCACCAATTTAAAGTCAGATTGCGACCCACCCGGCTTCTAATCGCCGCTCACTGTACCAACCAATGATCGTGTGCCCGGTAATCGATCCCTCGATTTCGCGTATATATATATATATATAGCAACGTCTTGCTACGAGAGAAGAACGAGTGGCTGTGATTCTGTTACTCTGTCATTATGTCGTTTTAATTAGGTCGGTTCTTTAATTGTACCAAGGATGAGTCAATTCATCCACTTTTGATTCCAATGATGAACAATGTTAAAAATTAATCCAAATAAGAGATTGTAATTGAAAGTTATACAAGATTATTTTGGGCAAAGTAAATAGACTTGTTGTTTTAAACTCTGCCTTAAACTTAAATTATATAATCTATTTTAAAAATCTATGCTTTTTAAAGATTTTGGAAAAAGTGCATGGTTTTAATCTTTTTATATGTTAAATCGATTCACTCTTGGTGATATATAATAGGATGATTGATAAAAAACTTCTTATATAATCTGTTGAGTATCGAAGATTGAAAGTGGAGGATATTCGAGAAAGGAATTTTAAATAGGAAAGTTGAGTCGTAAAAGAGGGATCTGTAATTGTCTAATAGGAAAACGATTTAACCAATTCATCGATCATTTTTTGAGAAATATATTAATAATACAGATCATGAATACTAGATAAAAATATGTTTCATCAGTTACCTTGATTCCTGTGATCTAAAGCCTCGAATTTTATTTCTATCGAATCCTGCATTGATGAAGTTTCCAGCATTGAAATTTTAAAAAATTAGAATAATCAGTCCAACATGTCATAATTAAAGAAAATAATTGAAAAATTTCAAATTCAATTATCACGAATTATAAGTAAGTCTGTCGATATTTAACAACGAAAGGGTTAATTCGTAAATCCAAACACCTTCCACGTACATATGTGCACATATATATACATATATACACACACACATACATACATACCTCCACGAGAAATCTTTGTACCCATCGAGAGAAAAAAAGAAAAAAAAGAAAAGAAAAAAATTCAGGAACGTCGTGAAATCTCGCAACGATTTATTCAACCGCACGGTTGGCCCAAGATTTTTCAACGACATTCGCATTGTGGTCGACTAATACCGCTACAGCGCGTTAACCTTCTGAAGGTAGGACGGAGGTGTGCCACACCCCCGTCTCTTTCGCCGTGAACCACGGGAGAGATACTAACAATGGCCTCTGTAGATGGGAGATTGGACGGAAAGGTGCAACGTTCACGTGCAAAGGTCGCCACGGTTGAATCGGGTAAACGAGGATAATGTCGTGGCCCCCCCGACTATCATAGGTGAATTTTATTGCCGCGAAAAAGAAGGCTTGCCGCATCCTAGACGCGTCTAAACGCGATATCCCCGTATCGTGAATTGTTGGCATGGAGGAAGGAAAGTCTTTCGTGCTATATATTCGAATATTACGAATTATTCGTAAAAAGAAATTGTGCAATTATGAGATTGTATTTTTTTTTTTTAGATGGCGTGGACCGTTTCGTACATTTTTGCTGGAAAAACTGAAATTTCGTTCGATAATTTATGCGCAAACACAAAACGTGTATTATTTGAGTTGCATGAATTTCTTTGTGGGGAGGTATGGTGTGTAATGGCAGTTGTAATAAGTTGTTTTGGAAATTTGGTAGTCATCTTTGTTGAAATTCCCTTCGAATGGTATTGTCAGGTGATAGATGATTATAACAGATTGGAGTAGGTTAATTTTTAAGTACTTAATTTTATTTTATATCATATATTTTAACGTAGTAGTTAATGGTATTAATAGCGTTTTAATAATCTGATAAATCTTGTAAATCTTTATCTGTCCTGTTGTAATCATCAAATAAATTGAACAATTCCAAATAGGGTAATTTGAAGCTATTGAATTTCCAACTTGTTTTGTTGTGAAAATTAAAAGCAATTCACATTATATGTCATGCTTCTTTGAGAAATGTGCAGCTATATAAAATAACGTTTTATCGTTACATCTTGAATACTATTTGCACTTAAAAGAAGCATAAATTTTCTTTCTTCGATTAATATTGACT
Organism: Apis mellifera; assembly: GCF_003254395.2. Taxonomy (NCBI): domain Eukaryota; kingdom Metazoa; phylum Arthropoda; class Insecta; order Hymenoptera; family Apidae; genus Apis; species Apis mellifera. Next base: position 5,209,494 of record NC_037647.1, read on the forward strand.
ATGGAAAAAAAAAAAAATCACAATTATCGTGCAATTAAGAATTTATCAATTATTTTATATCAACTTCAAAAAATTTATAAGAATTCCATTTCTAATAAACGATGAACAAAATCATTTGAAACGAAAATAGATATTTTCACGTATTATCTGTTCTCATTCAAATTATTATCAACTTAAGCAAAAATTTATGAAACAGTCCAGAAATACATACCATGAAACACACAAAGAAATGTGATCTTTGAAACGTGATATTTACACAAAAGTCGTGGTATGTATATTACATTAAACTCGCGTAGTAAAGTTTAATCGATGTAAATTAAGTCGAACACAATAATGGAACTTAACCAAGCGAAATTATGCATCGCTCGCACGCTAAATCTTAGCGCTGGTTGTCAGGTACGGAACGAATCATGGTGTCAAAGTTGTTCGCGTACAAGTTTTGCCCTCTCTCGTAACATTTCCGAACTACAAATGCAACCACAAATGGAAACGCATTAATTTCTACAAACGCGCAATCATTGAGAATCGTAATTATAAATATTATCATTTGTGCAAACAAAAAAAAAAATCTTCAAGTTCGTGAGAAAATGACATTCTAATTGTTCGAACTTAATAACGATGTATGATTATATTGCAAATGTATATGTAATAGAAAAAAGAAGAAAGAAATATTACTAATTGTTCCTTGAAGAAATTGAAAGAATCGAAGGATATTAACGAGTTGGATAAGCAATGGAGGCTCGAGCGAATTTCCTCTCGGCACAAAATCGATTCCCCGCCAACAACTGCGATTCATCAACGTTACGATCGTTACTAGTGATTCGCTTAATAGTAAGCATAATTATATCGTTACCGCGTGATTCAACGACGACAGACGTTTCAGAAAGCCGTCACGCCGATTTGTTTTCACGTTGAATAATACTCAAGGTACCGTTGTATTATAAAATGATCCCTTCCAATTTATGTTATACTGCGTTTTTAATTTAACATTTTTAAATTCCCTCCCTTTTGTTTATAGACATATACATATATTATAAATATATATATATATATATATTTTTTTTCTTCTTCTTCTTCTTCTTCTTCTTCTTCTTTTCACGCCCTATTTTCCTAGTTAATACAAAGCCTAGTTTTTTAAAAACAACGGAGAACGTCTATGTTGTTTTATTAAGATGGCGATCCCAATTTCAAGGTTACCATGGTAACAAAATATATCTGTTACGAGATATTTTCAACGAGATGATATATAAATAAATAATTAAATAATTAAACTAAAATAATACTCAAACAGGCCTGCACGTTGCCTGAATGAAAAAGGATGACAGGCCAAGCGCTTGCGCTTCATATCATAATTAAGAAAAATTGATAGATTCTTTTTTACATATATATAAATGAAGTTATTAAAGATTTAATAAAGAATCTCGACTATGTGTATATAGGAAACTGTACGTGTTGGCCTATCCAGTACAAAAAAAAATCGTTATAATATTATAGATCACAGATTATTGTGTTATGTGAATAATTACATTTTATGTTGTTAACGAAGTCGTAATATATACACATGTTTCTATATATATATATAGATATACAGATATATGTACGAATATATATACATATATATAATATGTATACGCATACATACATAGATATGTATGTAATTGCATATAATGTTAACACAGCTCTCTCTCTCTCTCTCTCTTTTCCTTCCTTTCTATTTCTTTTCTTCCTCTTTCTTCTATTTTATTCTTTTCTCATCCTCTGTTTCTTATCTTTCTACTTGTTTGCTCTCGCCATGCAGCTGGAGAAGACTACTTATAGAGGATCGTTTTTGTTTTGTACTTAAGCGTGCTCGTACGCACCCGAACTATGTTTTGTACCACGTGAAGAATGGCAATAAAGTAGTTGACCAATTCCTTTTTTTAACACCGTGTACAATTGTATTTTCCACCTTCGTATTTGTACATCATGTATCCTCCATAGATCACCATATATCTTCACATATTTTCTCTCCACTATATTAAAATGCATCGAATTTATTGATTAATTTTACTTTAATAAAATATATTTAAAGAATTAAGTTTAAATATTATTATTAATCTCATTTTAAAGATAAGTTGATCTTTTTAAAATAAAAAGATTTTATAATTAGCCAATTTAAACGTAAATATATATTTTTTTTAATAATTTCTTTAATAATTTTATTTTCTTTCTTTAATAGCAATAAGATGGCAGCAATGAAAATTTAGTATTCATTAAATAAAAATTTGTTTCTTTTTCTCAAATTTCAAAGATCCAAAACAAATTTAATCAATAGATAGGGTTATTTAAAAAAGAAACTAAAATGATTGTTAAGATAGTCTATAAAGTGGTCCATTTATTATAAGCAGGAAACTGGAATACTCGAAGATAGAGTAATTTCCAAAAAGTTGTCTCTTATATTAGGACGGTAATCTTAAAGTATCATACAAAGTACAGATATACTTAAATAATATTAACAAGATTATTCCAATGATATATTATATTAAAAATTCAACGAAATACCAATGTATTTTATAAATTGTGTAAAGATGAAGAAATGTCATATTATAGATTTAAAAAAATGATTAATATATAATGCCAAAATATATATATATACACACACACAAAAAAAAAAAGAATGTCATCAAAATGCAAATTAACATTTTCATGGAATAATCTTATCTAATTAACTAGGAATCGAAGAGATCCCACTAAAACTAGTAAAAAAAATAGAAACTTTTTAAAATTTTCATAAAAAATATATTATTAAATTCCCATTAAGTACGAATAAGTTTTATATAATTAAGAAAGCACACATAGATCTTTAATATAATAACAAGCATATTTTAAATCACATTTCCATACAGTGGGTGAAAAATCGCTCTTCACATGTAGCATTTTTTTTTTTAAATAATTATTTATTCACCAATATGAACAAGTAGATCATGTAGCAGGCTGTCGATGACGACATGAGCGCAGATTTATGATTCATCAAAAGGATCATTAAATCGAGTTTCAATGATAGATAAACGTAATTAAATATGATGAAAATACTTTGTGTATCAGTGTATCTATATAACGTGTATTTATATAATTGCATCCGATTCCTTAAAAGTTTAGTACACATCTGTTAAACAAACGCGCTCTGGTCATCGCGCATCCGCGCCATTTAATTTTCATTCTAGAGCGTAATAAAAAATATTCTTCGCTTTCCTAGTCAATTTGCATTTAATTCGATTCTTTTATTTTTATTTATTTATTTATTCATTATTTTTTTTTCTTTTTTTTTTTGAAAGTCATTCGTAAGGCTCAATGATCACGGGAACACGGGAAGCCTCGTTCTTCCATTGACTACTACTTCTAAACCATCCATAGACCCTTCATAAACTCTTCAAAACGAAAACAATTCTCGTTAATACACATATAATTGTTAAAGCACATCGACGAAGAATTTGATTTTTCACTGAATAACAATGTCAAGTTAGAATTTATAATTTATAATTTTTTTTTTTTACAACGATAAAAGATATCAATTCGAATAAAACATGATCATAATTGCTATATCATTTTTTTTTTTAAAATTGATATCGTTTTGTTAAGTTAAATGTAACGAGTTATAAAATGTTTTTTACGATATAATTATAAAGACGTTTAATAACGTATGAAGATAAATATATATATATTTTTTAGGATAAATTTAAGAATCTTAAGAAGATAATGGCAGCTACCTGTGTCCCGCATAAATTAAATCCAGGAATAATCTAGAAATGTTACCGCGCTAATTTTCAAAGAACTGTTAAAGAAGGATTGGATCCTCTTGTTATCACACGAAAATAGATAGTATTGTCGAAGCACGAGTCTTATCGAAGAATATTGATAGTCAGAATTCGTATGTCATAGGAATACATCGAGGTAATACCATTTCAGATGTTTTATATATTAATCGAGGTCCAGTATGTAAATAAGGTCCGGGGAGGAAACGCCACCGAGTTAAAATATCTATCTTCAAAGCGTGTGTGCCCTACATTCACAAATTCGTGGTGCAAAAAACAGGTTGAAACATTAAGGTACGTATCAACGATATATTATATTATGCGTTATAAAAAATGCGCCATAGTGCAAATAAGTTCGATAAAATAAGGAAAAATTAATTGCCATCTTCTTGGGTAACATGATCTTCTTCGTTAGAGGAAACGCAAATTTCTGATACAAGCTCTTGTCATCATGTACAAAAATCAAAACTCTATGAATTAATTAATCAGTACAAAAATCCTTGCATCTTTTTTTCGAATCGAAAAAAAAAAAAATAATAATAATAACAATATCAAAAAATCATCAAGATTTCATGTCTATAAAATTACACACAAGTTCCAATCAACAATCGTTAAAAATCAATTTATATGTATATATAGATAAAAAAAAAAAGCTAGAAAGAATAGAACAAAAAGAATAGAAAAAAAAAAAAAAAAAAAAAAAACAAGAAATAAATATATATCATAAATTATCTTTCGCTTCAATAGAGATTTATTGTGCAACTTACTGAGTAGTTTTTTAAAGAAGCGTCAAGTTGCATCAAATTATCAATTTCAACAACGTCCAATGTCCTACACAATTTTTGTGCACACGAGGAGACATCCAAAAGACACGAATCATCCGAGTTGTACCACATTATAATCGAGTTCCGCGAAGCCAACTCTTTTTGCTCTTTTCCACAATTTCATTTTTTTTTCCTTTTCTTTTTTTTTTTTTTTTTTTTTGTTCTTTTTTTAATAGATGATCGATTATATGACATCGCATAGCAATACGCAGGTGGAAAGTGATAGTGAGTAGCATAGGGCGAAACAACCGGCATCGTGGATCGACGACGCATCAGCATGTTACGCAGAGAAGAGGCAGAAATCGATGTAGAATTGAGAGGCCCAACTCTAAGACAGAAGTTTATCCTCAGGAATGGTCGGGCTAGTTGCTGTTGGTGCAGAACGTAACGAGTCGGTGTCTCGAAGCATCTCGTTGAAACTCTGCATCGAGTTGGATCTTGAAGGCACAACTTTTGTCTAGAATAATAAAGAGAAAAAAAATTTTTAACGAAAAATCTCAATATCTCAATGAAGAAATTAATTTTTTATTATCAGAATAACACGTTAAAACACTTAGAGAGTATGAAACTTTCATAAAATTTTATGGAATTTTGTGAAAATATATTTCATCTTTTAAGAAAGTTTTGATACAAAAGTTTTCCGAAGTTTAGAAAGCAATTGAAGTTAGGATATTGAAGTGAGCAGAATTGGAAACGGAGAAACTTATCGATGTTGAATTTGATTTTATGGAGTTTATAATTAATTCCAAATTTAAATTTTGTAAGAAGAGGAAAATCGAATAACTGATTGTGATTAGATATTATATTAAGTGAATGTAAATATAATTTAAAATATTCAATGATGAATATTTTTCTTTAAAGTTAATAATGTCTGCCATCTTAAGTTTTATAAGTATAATTATTTTTTTTAAAAGCAACTTTAATTTTAAAATTTGCATTAATAAATATCTTTTATTAATATAAATTTTTTCTTCAATATAAAATTTTCTATTCATATGATATTATAATATATAAATTATGTATGTATAAATTATATATGCAAAATAAATAATTTTTAAAGAGATGTCTCTTTCATAAAAATATTTAAAGATATATATTTAAAGAGAAGATAAAATTTAATAAGAATTCTGAGTTTATGTTTAATTTTACGTTGAAAATTGTATAGTATATATTCTTAATAATTCCTTCATTCACGTTAAAAAAATGTTTTATTACAGTTTTTTTAATATAAACTCAAAGTTTTTTTTGAATCACATTCAACTTTTTTTTTAAAAAGAAACAGAATTCAATATCCAAGGCAATAAATATAATCTGACTTTAATATAATATATGAGTAACTTTATTCTGCTAATTTAAAATTTCTAGCAAAATAAGTTACCCAGATTTTAAATTAGTTGTATAGGACAACGTGGTTGGAAGTTATAAGACTTAATCTCATAGAAACGGTAAATTTACTGGAAAATAAATTGTGTGATGTATTTATTGTATAATGTATATAATTTAAAACTTTTAATTATAAGATATTCAGATTTATTATCCAAAAAATATTCCAGATAAAATCATATTTAAAAAAAAAAATAAAAAATAATGAAAATTTCAAAATAAAATTGCTGTAAACTTCCAGCATATAAAGAGATTTCTTCTTGATAAACTGCTCCACGTGTAACTTATATTCTACATACTCTATAAACTTTCATTAAAAGAATATTCAGAATATTCAAGTTAAATCAATTTTTCTATAAAATAATATTCAAATTCTTTCTCTAGCCATTGTATACAAAATTAAAATTAGGATTCTAATTAAAATTTCTTATAAAATAATGTTGATTTTTATATTGAAGACTGTCCAGATTAAAGAAAAAAAGAAGCATAATCAAATTTAAGCTGATTTCATCTATCTAATCACCTTCATGTTCTCATAGGCAGATCCAACTCGTTCCTCCAATGAACGAAAACTGTCTGAATTACGCATCTGGCCAAGCTTCATGGATAATCCACTGCCGAAACCGCCAAGAATGCTGGTCGTCTTCTCAGCTGTTGTCTTGAACACAGACTCCGTCTTCTGGAATCTGTAGGTGGACGAGGAAACGATAAATATTCATTTAACATGGAACTTGTCCTGTTTCAGACAAGGTCACGTTGTCCGTGGTCACTGACGCCTTAGGCAACTCGATAATGAATCAAGCCGATGGACAAACATGCATTTTTACTCACACACAGCCTCACAACGGATTAATCACACAAGCGTTCCGTGCTCGTCGCTAGATCAGAGTTATATAAAAGCTTATGCTTCTTTATTATTATTATTAATTTTTTTTTCCTTTTTTTTTTTTTTTTTTTAAAGCAAAAATAATTGCGCCTCGTCTCGATTCGAGGTCGATATATATATATCCTGATTTTACAATTTGGATTATATAGTAACAGTTTAGCTTTTAGATCGTGCTTTTGATTGATTAATATTTCATTCCGTTGAAATTCTTCTCCATATACATCTCTTTCCTTCTTTCCTCCTTTCCTTTTCTTTTTTTAAATTTAAGACGCGATTAAGAACCTTAAGCGTATGTTGGAATTTTACGCGGGTAGTGTGACAACGTGCAAGAGATTATATTTGGCGAGAAATGTTATGTTGTACGTGATCCAAAATTTCTATCAGATGCGCGCAAGATGGAAGAAAATGAGCGAAAGAAACTTATTTCATACTATAAATAATTTCATTTTAGAAGTATGATTTAATTAATAAAGAGAAATAATGATATAATATATTTCTTTCTTTTCAGAAATTATTTTCAATATCGAATTTTAATTTAACGTGGTCTCTGTTTTAGATAATTTTTTTCTGATCAACAAAATGGATGATACGTTGGAGAAATATCTATTGATAGTTTCATTTATTAAAATTATTAAACCAAATTTATCTTCGATTAATAAATTGCAATCATAATAATATTATTTTTAAATTTTAGGTGGCCCCTTCTAAAATGACAATATTGCTCGTGGGATAACTTAGTTTTAATCGATGATTAAATTACGATGGAAATGTTGGATCTGAAGGATAACACGATTGCATGTGTGTACTTACAAACTGTTGTCGGTGACTGCCTTGGTGATCTGACCGAGTTTCTCGCCGACGTTCTGATAACTGAATGAGAACCCAACCAAAAGTCAAAGAAAAGTGTTCTACATGTCTGAAGAGCAGAAGTAGCAGAAAATAAACGAAAAGGGTATGGGAGGGCCGGTAGCCATCACCTTGCGCGAAATTAAAAAAAAATTAACATCGTTTAGAAGTGTGCGAATACTTGCTTTTGGGTCGAGCAAAAATTTTAGTTGCATTCGACTTAAAATTCCAAAAATATCATCCTACGAAATGAGGTATTTATATTTTTACTATACTTTATATTTTAGAATTAATTTATTATCTATATCCGTTTATCATGGATAAAATAGCAAATGATTCAGCATGTATTTACTGTATGCAGGATGATTTGTACAATTTATTCAAATATAATAATATAAATATATGTATGCACCATATTTGGCCATACATAGAGCCATTGATATAATATTCATGGAATATTTTTGGAAGGATTGATTTTAGAGAGAAAAATAAGTACAAAAATTGGTATACAAAATCTGTAATCTACTTTTTAACTAAAAAAAAAACAGATATGGTATTGTTGTACAATTTATCCTGCATAAGAATACATTTCTAAAATTTGAAAATGGAATGGAATATTTTTTTTAATTACCTTTAAATTGTTGATTAGAGAAATTTTGACCAATGTTTAAATTATATTCCATCTTCATAGATTTTTGAATATACAGTTTAATTCACGTCTAATATAATTTTTGATAAGATAGCAGAAAAATTTTGGACACCCAATTATTCTGTCTACCCGCACACTTCTAAATTGTAAGTTTTTTATATAAATGTACAAAAAAAAAAGGTGAGTATTGTGCATGCGTAACCGTTTTTAAAACGCGGCTTAAAACGCGATGTCTGTACAATGGATTGTATAAAAAAAAATATATATATATATATAATTTACAATGCCGAGAATAAAAAGAGATTTGAAGATTCTTAATGAACGTCTACTTACATTGGGCAAAAATTGAGAATGTTTTCTTACAAAGAGACAAATAATCATATTTTCTGATAATAATATAATTACAGCAACCTCGATATCTCTATATATAATGGCAACAAGCTTTTATAGCTCTAGCTTGAACCGCACAATTGTTCGCGTGTGGCATTCGTAAATGTGTATTTGGAGTCTCGGGCATTTCAACAGCATGTTATGAAAAACGAGCGAATAGAAAATTCTGCATATAATTGTATAATTAGTTCTTTATATTATATTTTCGTAGCTCAGTCTTAATTAATTCCCATTCTCTTGGTGTATATATAATTAAATCCTTGCAACGTAAATATTTTCCTGGACTGTTTATATTAACATTTTTAATTTCTTTTTATTGTCACGTATTCAAAGTTCACAGAAGTTTTATTGATCCTCGATCATGTATGATGTGTAATTAAATATTTCTTTTGATATATTATATCTTCTTATATCATGCAATAAGAAAATTTCTTAACTTAAATAAATTATATATATTAAATAATTCCAACTTGATAAATAATATGATACAAATAAGATATTTATTTGGAAGGATTGAAAAATTAAATCATGATGTTGAAAACCCTGCGCATAAGAGCGCTAGCAAAAACTCGGCTAAGACTCCATTCGTGCAAGATGAGGGTGAAAAATATATAGAAAAGTGCGTGCTTTGTATGTACTGAATAAAAACGTACACTTGACTCTCCTTAACGTTTTTCAACCCTTGATTCATATCATCAGTGATCTCCTTCCAAACGCTGATACCCAGTTTCCTCTTCAAGTCTTGAGAGACTCTGATCTTGTTCGCCAGCACGTGCCTCAGGGTTTGAATCTCTTCCTCCACCTATGAAACGTGACTTTTTCAGTGAAATAGTTAATCGTTCGCGTTTGAACTTTTTCTGAAGAGTGGTTTTTCGATGATTAAAAAAGAATTTCTAATAGATTACAATGATTTGAACATTCTTAGCAGAATAGAACTGATATGGTGTAATTATTAATATTATTTAAAAAAAAAAGGAGGGGTAAAAAGAGAATTTCCAATAGTAAAAATTAAATTTATAAGTTAATATGTATTTTCTAATAAATTAAAAAAATAATTATTTTATTATGAAGCAATTATATGAAAGTATCCAAGTTCTAGATCTTTCTAGAACCAATTATAATCGTTGATTATTTGATAAATTAAATTTTTAGATTTAGGATTTAGGCTTATATCTTTTCACAATCTACTTTCACAATTTTCAATACTCCACTTTCCATCTACTTTCGCAAATGAATAATTATTTTGACAGAAAGGATATGTTTTAAAGTAGAACTATCCTTACAAACCAAGGTAAATATAATATATTTTATGAACAATTGGAATTTCTCTCAAGTCATATTTCACAATTCTAACTGTTCAATATTTTTTACAGGATGAAAAGGCATAATAAGATGTACTTTGGCCAATTCTGCACTCCATTCCGCCTTTTGACGATTCTGTTCTTCCAAAGAAAGTCCTTGCAATTCGTTCACCACGTTATCTGACGTTGGCGAAATGTAACCAGCTGAATGGAGACTGGCGTCTTCTCCTGGAACAAAAAAAAGAAAAAAAAAAAAAGTCAATGATTGAAAATTATTTTAGAATTAAAAAATGCGAAATCTTGATCTTTAAAATATCTTTTCGCTCGTCTTAATATGATTTTTGGTTCCTGAAATATCATCGTGTAAAGAAAAGATAATTTTTAATCATTTGTTGATTAATCCTTGTTAAAATTATGAAAAATTTATATAATATATTTTCTAAATATTAATTGAATAACATGTTTCAGCTATATAAAAATCAGCAGTTTATTAATGTTTTTGTTTCTTTTTTAATTTATCAAGCAATTTTTAATTTTAATAAAGCAAAATTAAATTATTGTATTATTACTTAAGAAATCTTGTTTTATTTGCTTGAAGACTTATTTTATTTCCATGAAATTTCATTTCTATTAATAATTAATAATTTTAATTTTTACAAGCTATTAATAATTTAATATATTATTTTATTTTATATCCGTCTTTGAAGTACAAATTGCAATCTAAATGCAGTAAAGGATTAAATTTTCTGTTATAATTTAACATATTTTAAAAAAGAAGAAAAAGAATATATTTCTCTAAAATTTCTTTCTAAAAATTTCTAAATCATTCAAAAGCGTGAAATGAACGAATTTTGTCCAATTATAATTTCAAATTCTGACTACCAGCTTGATATATTTTCCATCACAAGATACTTCATATCTTTTCCTCCTTATTTATGAATATAATCGAATAATGTCTTCATTTAAAATCTTTCATCTTTCAACGCCAAATGCATCTCGTTGTAAAATTTAAACGTCTCCTACAATTTTAGAACACGAATGTTTTATGAATGTACAATGTGAATTTACCCTGCATAAAATTGGGGGCGATAAAAATTTTAAGATCATTTAAAATGATGTTCATAATAATATCAAAACGAAAATAAATTGAAGAGATAAATTGAAGAGATTAATTTACCGTAATGCATTTACAGCTACAATAAATTGTCAAGGATCAAAAAATTAAAGCTTCAAGAGCTGAATACGAACGTATTAACAATTTCAATAAAACGCTCACTATTGCGATCGAAAGACAGATCATTGTCATTTTATCGATCATATTACATCTACTTATAACTACGATCGAATCACGGATGCTGGTATCGTTTTACATGAAGTATTGCTCTACATTTTTACAATTGCCTTTTCATAAATTTTATCATTTTTTTTTTTTCAGAAACTTTTTACATTTTTTTAAAATACAATTCGTACAATTATAATAAATATATATATATAATACAAAATTTGTATTACATTCTGAATTGATTGAAAAAAAGGATCCTTTCAATTTTAAAAAATTGAAACATGTGCTACCAGTAATAATCCTCGCGTAAGCGTTCTTCCGCTTTACGTGGAATAATATTATAAATTATTTCCTATCACACCAAATTAAAAATATTTAATTAACGAAAAGTTAAATTTCACTTGTATTAATATCAAGAAATTCCGTATTTTTACGTAAAAAAAAAAAAAAGAAAGAAAAGAAAGAAAAAGAAAAGAATTACGCGATAGGTGAAAGTGAAAGAGCACCCGATAAATTTAAGGATAAAATGATTACTCATAAACAAAAAATCTGGAACATTACTATAGCTTAATAATAATCGAATATACTTGTTTTAACCAAAGGAAGGAAGTACAGCACGTAATTAATTATTGCTTTTTCTCGCTCCCTAGAGCGATTAAGGAAGAACTACACTTCTACGCTGTAAAACTAATCTCTGTCTAAACGCGCGTACATCCTGAATATCATCGATTTAATAAAGTAAAGTGGAAGTCATGAACTTTCTCGAGTTCAACCAAGCGAAACGATATTACGAACGCGAGAATGATTTCGATCGAAGGTTCAAGAAATCTAAACTTAATCACTTTGTCGAAGAATAAATTTATCAAAGTCGTATTTACAACTTTTAAATTTTTCCAAAGAATGCAAGATGGATGCAACGTGATTTCCTGTTACAATTTTTTTTTTATATGTGTACACGAAATTGTTAAATTTATCGCGGCAACAATATCTTTTCTTTAAATAGGATACAAAAGAAACATTTCTTGTCATTACTTACAAAAATGGTAATGTAACGTTACTCTCAGATACCGTTGCACGCCGCTCCAGTATTCGGTGGAAGCAACACTACGAAATACTGATATACTTCTCACTTTCATATTTTGCAATACTGTTCTACTTTACGATCGTTTATGCTTAAGTTTCGATTCGAATATAAATATCACGATAAAATGTGCTTAAACTTGAAAAAATATAGCGTTCGTTTCGAACGTCTGAAACATGTGAGGATTACAAATCGGCGGAAAAAAGTCTGAACCTAGGGAATTTTGTGGAGCGTATCGCGTGACTGCCATCTATTAAGACACGATCTAAATGAGATCGATATCTCTATAAATAATGCAATTATAACATTCATAAATTTATCCATCATTATCTATAAAATTGGTGTGCACGAAACGTTGGTATACTAATTAATGCAAAAAAAAAAAACTCTGACTAAAAATGAAACAAAAATACTGTTTTATCAACAATCGGTAGAATCGACAGTAATTCGATCGAGTCAAAGATATCAAACTTTTATCACAAAAATTGTATGCTGCACCTTTTACCAATTCGAGGAACTTCTTGTAATTTTGACTGTTGCTAATTTTGGCCAGGTACGGCTTCGAAAAATCCTGGAATATCACTCGAACCGATTTCTTTTTCTTCTTCTGGTCTCGATTAGTGGCGCCGTCCTCGGCGTCATTGGTCAAAAACTGCGTCTCCACCGACAAATTTGCATCGTCCACCACGATCTCGTCTATATCACCGTTCGAATCCCGCCAACAATGGACAACGATCTCGTCCACGTCGTCGCTGAGCTCATCAATGTCATCGAAACTCGGCGTTGCTGTTAAATTCGAATAATATACATCCTCCTCGTACTCCAGCGATTCGAACTCGTGTTCATTTTCACTTAGACAGTCCTGCTCATCATGCTCCTGACACACTCTCGATCTCGAACCTTGTTTCGATGGTTCCCGACGATTTTCAATTTTTACCTCTCCTTGCTTGATGTCCGGCATATCGGTTTTCATGTCAACGCGATGAATCTTTTTTTTTTTTTTTTTTTTTTTTTTACCAAGCTCGAAGAATCTCGATCACAATTCGTCGCGGGGTTAGGTTAGGGTTAATTGTCATCAATGGAATAGATCGATTCATTAAATTTAATAATCTTTGTTCAATTCATTTGATTGAAATTTGACGTTACAATTTCCACGATGCTATGAGATTGCGAGGTATCTTTTTAACCGCGAATCGTTTTTGAATTGATAAGTTACTTGATGAAATGCTTGTCATGTTATTAACCTTCAGGCATCGGGAGTTGACGGCTAGATCAATTTTGACACTTTATATAGAACGTTGATACATTGGCGAAATATTTAATAAAAAAAAAAAATTAATTCTAAAGAAAGGAACAAATAAAATAAGACAGATTTATTTCACCGTTATTTCATTCCATTTATAAGTTAATAAATGAATCTCAATCGAAATTTTTTTATACGCTTTTGTTTGTTTAGCCTAAAAGAATATTCACAAGCATATCAATATCTCGTAGATATTACGATAGATCAAATAAATCTACGCTTTGAATCAATGATTATGATTGTGTAAAAATAAAAAAGAATTATACTTGCAAATATTATTATATAACTATTTCTTATATATTTTTTTATAATTACAAAAACTATCATAAAAAAAGAAATTATAATTATGATGAAACCGTACTTTCATTTAAACAAGCGTAGAAAAATAGAAATATCATGAAAAGATGGAAGAGAAATAATATTCGATATATGTCAAAAATGATCGGGGCAGGTAGCCAGAGGTTATTAAACGAAATCTCTTGCTTGGCGCGTCTTTGTTTCTTCACCTACCGGTGAAACTAGTTTTCTCGCAGAGACCGTTTACCGTAACTGCATCACAAACTAAAAAAAACGGCAAACGCACAAATGTCACACAACGAACGTATGCGCGTAGTTGAGACGAAATACACGATGATTCCCACAACGATCTTCGAGCAAAACTAACTAAAACTCATTCGTCGAAATCACTGGGATATCTCACTTTCTCGCGAACGGCACCCGTGGTGTTCAGTCACGCGTCACGCGGGTAAACAAACCAAAGTTGAAGTTAGGTACGATTACGGATGGATATACAGCGGGAAATCGGCACATTTAGGCCGATTTATATTATCTCGAAGCGAAATCGACAATCTACGGAGTGGTATTGGCAACGGGCGATCTAAATCGACCACGTGAATCGATCGGCGCGTGCAGACGACGATCACAGCTGGCATGGATCATGCTTCGTTTTCCTTCGACGCGAACAGATCCCAAGTTCCGATTTTGACCAACCGTGGCGCCACTGTCGTTCAGCCACGTATCCAAGAAGGAAAGAAATCGCGGCCAGTTACTCACTCGTTCCTCTTTCGCGAAGGTGAAAGGGGAAGGGACCCAAGGTCCCCACCATCTTTGTGTGCCCGTCTTCTTTTGATTCCTTGATAAATAAATAAAAAAAAGAAAAATCTACTCTAGGAAATTTGCATCGAATTTTAATAAGATTACATTTTACCGAAGATTTAATAAGATTTATTTTTTTCGATTTTGATTTTTTCGTTGTTGATTTTTTTTTTTTATATATAAATACGTTTCGTGCACGAAGAAACGAAGCTGCCAACTTTGCTGTTGGTCGGTAAGTCGATCGTAAAATTTCCCTTTCTCCGTTTTACGTCACCTAACGTTGCGTAATAGTAATTGTAATTTAGTACGAATTCGATTGGTATTGAAAGATACAAAAGAAAACTGTATTCTGATATCAAATATTTTTTTTTCTTTTTTATAACTCGTTTTTTTACCGTTTGATTATAGATCGGCTCAGTGCACACTTTGAGGAAGACAAAAAAGAAGATTTGTCGACGGTAAAAAAGTAGATTGAAAGTTGGGAGGGGGAGGGGGGGAGGAATATACGCCTGTTCTTGCGAAAGATCTCGTTGGATGGAGATGATGGAACGGAATCTTGGACGGTTCGTTGACTCTGGACGCATATTAAATTTCCACTTGCAACGTGTAAAAATATGAATAAAAAGTAATATTACCATCTATATATATATTTTAAAGTATATAAAATTGTTATTGTAAAAATGACATTATGGATAATAAGAGAAAGCCAACTCTTCTCTGTGCTTATATAATTACTTTTTTCATTAGTTTTGGATTTTATAGAAACTAGACAGCAAAAATTGACAATTGGAATATTCATTATTAAATAATTTTTATATTTTAAAAAATAATAATAGGAAGAAATATTTCCCTTAATAATTTAATAAATCATCGTTTCTCAACGATCACTTTTTCACCAAGATTTTCGTGCAAAATCTCTCGACTCTAAACTCCTACATCTCTTATTAAATTCTATGTTAAACCTAAAATTAGATGTTATACGAAGCAATTGCGTGCACGAAATTAGAGTACGATATTACGAATCAAATTTTCCAAAAATCGCTGGTTAACAATTAAATAATTATAAATCTTCCACATCGAATAACACGATGAATGGACACGCAACACACTAGTTAACAATATACTAAATAATTGTAAATACAATTCTATTTAAAGATCACGGAGTGTGCCGGTTATCAAAATAGCGGAAAAG
Source organism: Apis mellifera (assembly GCF_003254395.2). NCBI lineage: Eukaryota > Metazoa > Arthropoda > Insecta > Hymenoptera > Apidae > Apis > Apis mellifera. Next base: position 5,225,517 of record NC_037647.1, read on the forward strand.
GTAAATGAGAAGCGTGATAAATGGTGGGTAAGCGTATTTTATATAATAAATATATCGGGAACACGGGATAAAGTTGATAGAACGGAATCTATGTGGAACCGGTTCATCCGCTTCTTTCGGTTCGATGAAGTTCTAAATACGGCCCTCCCTCGGTAACAGGAACCTCAAGGTTAACTGCTGCCTGTCGTAACAATCCACGGGTGAAATGACGGATCGTTTGAAAATAGTTGAAAAATTCTTTCGCCGTTCTGCAATCCTGTAATTATTTCGCTGCTGATATCGACTCACGACGACCCGAACGAAACGAGCTTTCCATCCCCGTATTAACGTGACTTATTCAAGTGGGTCACAAAAGAAAACTCGTGAGACGTCGTGTCAGTTGAAATCCTGCATTTTTGATCAACTCTAGAATGGAATAATAAATCTAACTTTTTTTCAATCTATCTTTGCAGATTTTTTTCTCCATCGTGAATGGACGAAGATACAATTAATTTTATGCTCTATATATGACAAAGTATTTTAATTAAATAATTATGTAATAAATATATTTATTTTAAATTGTTTTTCTTGTATGAGAAACAAAAATTATGAAAGATATATTTCCAATTATTAATAAAGATAATGATTTTTATAAGTTCAAATGTTTGATTTCAAAAGATCAAGGATTTTGAAGCAAGAATATCTAAGTAACAAAATTTCATTAAACTTTCTATTGATCTACATTGACATATAGTAAAATTGGAAACTGTTCTATGTCATTTTATTAGAAACTTGAGATATTGCAAGGAAATAAAATGGATTATTTAATTATAAATGGAAACCTATATCAAAACAAGATGTGTAATTTCTTTAAGGAGAAAGATGAAGTGGAAGGAAAAAAAAAAGTGAATAATGTCATAGAAATGATAATGCAATAACGTGTTAAAGTTTAAAACACTAAGTAAAATAAGAACTAAACATAACACACAATAAAATTAGTTTAGAATGATTCATTCAGAAGATTTTAATCAATGATAAACCTTGATCTAACAGACCATGGAAAATAGATAACGATATTATGAATGAATTGATTAAATAAAATAAACATTGTAAAAAGTCATCTGAATTGTAATTATAATTAATAAGCTACAATATGATTGTCTAAAATAGTTCACATTAATTTTATTATAAACACAGTAATTAGCTAGATATATTCCAAATAATATTAGAGAAAAAAAGGAGAAAAGAAAAATCTTTATGCCATTATAACTTTGCTATCTCTCTTTTATTATCATAAGTCAAATAAAAGTTATCACATGTAAAAGATATACCGTATAAATCGTGTAATTACTTATTGCATTATAATGAAATTATAAAAAAACATTAAAACATGTTTCATGTAAATATTACATGGTATTACTATTTCTTTTTTTTTTTTTTTTTTACAGATAAAACATCCATTATTTATTCAAGTATAAAAATGCATTAAAAAATTATATTCTCTTCCATTCTATCCAATTCAACTTTTCTACAAAATAATTTTTCTAGAACAAACAATGAATTATTTGAAATGATCACGTTATCCTGCATATAATTACCAAATTTCCGCAAAATATACAACCCAAGCAAAATCGCGTTTACGTGATGTCAGCTGATAACTCTATAAAATCACGCATACGTGGCAACAACGATCGTCAAGGTGTCGATTCGATTATTTTTAAATTTTACTTTAACTATATCGATCTCGATTAATTTTTACAATTTCTTTTATAGAATAAAAACGGAGGATCTTATCGATATACGTTCGATGAAATTATTATGATTTCTAAGGAATCGAGGGGATCAATTCTTTGGACTTTCTTTCAAGTTTCTCGAAACACGCGATTCCGGAATTAAGAGACAGGCCCGACGTTCGTTTGGGTGAAGATCGATAAAATTGCCGTGCTAAGTATTCACGATGCTAACGGCTCTCGCCATCCTGGATAAGGTGGTAAGTGAGTGAACTTTCTGAACGTTATAAAGTTTCTTGCCAGATATCGACATACATTGCTCACAATAAATTGTTTTTCAGGTAAATTTCGCTTAAATCGAATCTCACACGATTCCGTGAAAGTGGAATGAAAAAAAAAGAGGAAAAGATAAAGGAAAGTGGAAATCAAAGTGTGATTTAGACGATGAGTTGACTTTCTAACATATACAATTTGTTAATGGCATAACGTTTGTTAATGAAACAGAAATCTGGAATTAATATTTGAAAATTGTGGATTAAAAAGGAATAAAATAGGAAATTTTCTTTCCTTGTTATTTATATTTATATTTTTTATTATTTGAAATACAGAAGAGAATACTTTAACTTGTTAAATTCAAATTTTTCAAAAATTTAATAAATTTAGGAAATATAAAATTAAAAGGTTCTCGAAAATTTTCTAGATATATTTATTTGCAGGATACAGAAAGAATTGACAACGAGTTGAATTTAAAAATTATTAAATATCCTATAATTAATTATTAATTGACACAGGAAATATGATTGTTCAATAATTAAAATAGAATTTCTAGTTCTATTTTTAAACTAGAATATTCTTATTTCTAACTCTATCATCTGATGAACTTAAAATGTAATTGCATAAAATTTATTCAATTATTATAATTATTTCAACTTTAATTAAGAAAACAAATTTTTTTCTTAATTTTAGCCACGCAATTTATATGCATGAAATTAGCAATATGTAGTAATTTATTCATTGTGAAGTCGTATGTTGCTCGGACAAGCAATAAAAGCAATATTAGCAAGACAAAGGAATGGTTATTGAACGTGCAAGGGAAAAGCAGACAAAAGGTGAGGTATTAAACGAGCGTTGTACACGCGTTGTTGGCAAAACGTTTCCTTTGTCTTTAATTAATTTCCGGTACAAGTGGAGGAAGCATCGTGACTTCGATTTTATCTTATTTACATTTAAAAAAAAAAAAAAAAAAAAAAGAAGAAGAAGAAGAAGAAGAACGATCGTATAATTTCATTTACAAAATAACTCGAAAAGAAAAATAACAAAATGAATAAAAAATTAGAAAATAAAAGATGTCAATCGAGTTGAGTCGACTTCTATAGAGTTAAAATACGAAAATGGCGTCGCAAGCCTTTGAGCGAACATTAGGAATTTTTGTTTTACAGTCTAATGGGCACAGACATATTTGCGCATCCACGTGAAACCGAATTCTATATTTTGATTTAAAACTCGAAATTGAAAAAATTTCAACGAGTTTATTTCTTATAATGATATAGTACATTTAAAAATTTCTTTATTTTAGAGTGGAAAAATTATAGGGGAGAGAAAATATTAAAATAGAAGATGAATGATTAAAAACAATAGATATTTATACGAATATTGATAAATAAACTAAATTAATTTTAATTATTCCTCGATTAAATTTAATTCGATTTATCTTTAATTATGATAAATTAATTTATCATATTTTTTATTCATAGTGAAATATTAATAACGAATAGACAAATTAGATAATTGAACAAATAAACTCTCATACAAAGTTTAAGTTGAAAAGGAGTTTGCAGATTATAATTAAGTCTTTTGTAATTTGTTAATCAATTATTTTTAACAAAAGTTTTTTCTATAACGTTCATGATTGAAACAATTACAGATTAGAATTATGAATTTATGAATGATTGACTTTCACTTTCATTTGTATAGTGAATAGAAATAAAAAAGGAGAAAGAAATATTTTATAAAACTGATCAATAATGGCCAATCTTCCATTACCATGGTTCATAATTATAAAGGATATTAATATTAATAGGATATTAATAATTAAATTCATGAGATATTTTTAGATTCTAGAAATTGTAATAAATATAAAAATTGATATACAAAAATATTAATTATTTATTATGTTACAAGCAATTTAATTAAATAATATAATTATCATACAAAATAATTGTATGATAATACATTCTAGGTCTACATAATAAGTTTATAGATGAGAGATCATATATCAATATCATAATCAAATTAATCAAATAATGTAATATATTGTAATATTTCATAAGATGGAAAAATGACTAATAAAAGCATTCTGTTTTTCAGAGATTAATTTATAGGAGTAACAAGTTCACTCAATCAGATTATTAAATTAACCGAGTGGAGAGATATCAATTAACAAGAAATTGAATTAGTTGTGGAGTAGATTGTTATCTTCTGTGGAATATATGAAAATATGATTATATAAAATTTATCATGATTTAATTAGATAAAAGAATAAAAAAATGAATTTAAAAAAATATATATATATCAGTGAATTTTCCCCCTAAATATTTGTAATTTTGTATAAGAAAAATTTATAATTTCATTCTTTTGAAAAGATAATAAGAAAACTTATTCTGAGGTAAACTTATTCTAACAGTAGTAGAAGAATAATAAAATATTTTCTTCTTTAAATATCATTTTCTTTGATATAAGTTTTCTTTGATATCCAAAGTAAAGAAACAAATCCATTATTTTATATCAATAGGTTAAAATAAAACTTCTTTGAAAGAATCAGAAGAAAGAGTGATAAGATTAAAAAACATTCCATAATCCAATTATTCTGTTCATTCTATTCTATCATCTACAAACTTTATTCCCCTCGTTAAGAAACAAAATGTATCTATAAAATTGAACAAACATATAATACAAGAATATAACAAAAATATAAAGCATTCATGCGATTGTTATATACATTTTTTCCCACATATCCCACATAGGAACACAACATAATATGAGAAACAATCATGAGAAATAATCAAAAGGCGATTAAACGAAAAATTGAATCGTTTGTTCGATATGAAACGAGATTGAAAAGTTAATTTAAAATCGATTCTTCGTGAAGCAACTGTACAAAATACATATATTTTTTTTTTTTGAAGTTATAATATTACGTTGCAACCAGAACAGCGCGACGCGATTTCCGCGAACACGACACCATGGCTGCTTTTACAACTTTCTCTTTGGGATTGTCTGTCGAAGAACGAATGAATTATGCTTGGTTTATATTATCTGTTCAAGATACGAAACGATACGAGAATGATTCTGACAAATATTGGACGACACATCATATCAAAACGTATGAATTTTTATAAATTTTAATTCATTTGTGTATTGATAAATACACAATAATCAATAATAAAATTTTAGGTCCAATTACACATAAATTTTATTATGATCTGGAAAATGATTTTATTTTAGGAAATTTTATGTTTATGTTTGAAGCAGATATTTGTGACAGCATCCTTTCTTGTATTTTGTCACAAGTTACTTAATATTTATTTGTATTTCTGAGATGTAAAATGCTATATAATATAATATAATATTAAGACTAGTCTAAATTATTTAATCAAAAATATTGAAAATAATAAAAAAAGCAAAACTAGAAAGAAATATCTTTCTACAATCTCAGATTTGATTCTAGGTAAGATATTAACAGCTCCACTATGCAACTTATATATTCTTCTTGTTACTTTAAGTTTTCAAGGCGATTTTAAAAATATCTCATATCGGGGTTATTAAAAATATAAGAAAATGTAAGAAATCACCTTATAATAAAAAGAAAAAAGAAAAAATTCATGACCTTTGTCTTTCGAAAATAGATGACTCATGCAATATCCATCGATAAGCAATGGATGGAAAGGTTAACCATCCTTCTTCCGATTGATTCGTGGAAAAAAAAGCGAACGTTTCGCGTAAATCAATTGACGCGATACTTCCGCCCATGGCGGGTTTATGAGCACGTTGAACGGGAAATATTTGCACTGAAAACAAGAAGGCCGTTAATGTGAAAGGGGTAGGGAGATGCGAGCCGTTAGGACACGGGAGATAAAAACGTGCACAGAAATGTGGGCCTTGTTAATCTTTGACGTGGACCGCGAAAATAGACACGATGAATGAAATAGAGAATTTTCAGTTGTACCAGAAATAATTTTCTTTTGAGAGACTGTTCCGTCGTTTGAATTGCACGATTCATTAATTTTTGAGGGAATTGTTGAATGAATCGAAAATGTTGGGCAAAATGAATGAATTATGTACACGGACATGTGTTGAATTTCCATCGTATTCGCATAATTATGAGAGAAATAATTATATTTCTTGTGAAATATATTTTAAATATAATAAAAGAGAAAAGTGATATGATGTAATAATAAAATTTTGAGAAAAAAAATATTCTAGAATTAAAATATCACTTTACAAATTTTTTTAAACGTATAATACTTTTTTCAGGAAAATCCTCATTTATTTTTTTTATAAATTAGTGTACGTTATGTGTTATATATACACTAATATATTGAATAAAGATAAGAATAAAATATTTATTCTAAACTTAACATGTCATAATACCTAGAATATTATCTTAATAGAATTCTTGAAATGAATGATATGTATTTATTACATCATATAACTATTGTATCATATTAAATAATAAAAAATATATTATATAAAATTGAAATATAAAGTATAATATATATTCCTATATATAAATATATTTAATTATTAATATAATTAATTGTAATATTATAATATTAATTATATAATATATTATGCATTATTGTAATATTTTCTATATGATTTTATCATAATTCAGAGGATAATTTTAATTTTGCTAATAATTTAACTGTATTTCCATTAAATACAGTTAATATAATCTCATAGTTTTTCTTCTAAATATTCTATTTTCAATCCTTATAATATTTTTGCAATTTTCAGTAGAAGTATAAGAACTTTAGAACTCTTTGCAATAAGATATTAAGTATTCTAACAATAAGTAAATATTAGTATTAATATATCTAATGTCGTGCAAATATTTATATTTATACGAACATTCCTAGAGCTTCTAACACTTTGTAATACAGTATTATTCTACTGCCTTTACCATTTTCATATTATCCTTAATATAATTCACTTACATTATACAATCACTATTAATATACTTTATGAAAGGAATATAACTATTTTTATTTTTCTAACGATAAAAATATTGTTTTATTTATTTTAAAATATATAAATATATAAAATATATAAATATATTTATATATTTTAAAATATATCTTTACTATTAAATTTTATATCTTTTCTTATTTCTTTCAATATACTTATATATAAAGTTTTTATATATAAGATACTTAAAAAATATGAAATAAAAGAAAAATAACTTTAACATATTTAATTCTATTATTTTAATCTTTATATCTTAATGAAAATGTAATTTTCTTTCTTTTTCTTTTCATATGATGTGATTTAGATATCACAAATGTGTCTGTATTTTTAAAATTATATATAAAAATAGCATAATTTTTATTTTCAAATTTTTAAATTAAAATGGTAATAACAAATATTAAAATAAAAAAAAAATATTTAAAAAAATTTTTAAAATTCCCATAATTTTTAATAAAATTGAATGTGTGTGAATAGTAATTAAATAAATCTAACGTGTGCCAATATTAAAAATAATATATATATACATAATATATATATATATATATTGCATATCATCGAGATAATGATTTTCGCGATAAAAAGCAATATTATACGACGATAACAGTATTATTACATGTATGATACACGATATTGCGAATGACCTTTACCTATCATCACTTAAATATCATTATCTTTTATAGCTACTTACGGATATGTACTTATTACGTAGAAAATTATATATATTCTGATATTTCATTCAATAATATTTATGAAAATTGTGAACATCGATCGACATGACAAAAAAAAAATTTGTAAACAAAAAATATGAAGATATAATGTTTCATAGTCATTAAGTAAATATTTAATTTATTTTAATTTTTGAATGACTCCCACATATTAGATAATGAAGCATTTACATAACGAATGTGTAAATAAGGAGCCTTTAAATACAAATCAATTACGCACTTTCGGTTGAACGTCTCATTAAAGACTGACTTTAAAACAAAGCCTGGACAAATTCTAATCACGTTAACGTGATTAACGTGTGCCATGGGATGAGAATAACTCACCGGCATATATACGTATGTGTGATTTGCTCGTGTAATTGGAGAGGTTAGGACAACAATTGCTCGAAGACTGCATTGGCTTTTGTATATAAACGCGCCATTAACGTTCTATTATAAAGTTGTGAACATTTTTTACACAATATAAATAAAGAAAAACTGATTATATAAAATGCTTGTAAATAAGTATTAATAAGTAAAAAAAAATCTTAGATTACCTTCGATATTATCGCATGGTTAGTGAATAAAATTTCATGCGATATTGCGATTATCGTACGATCAATTACACGTAATTTCACGAGATAAGTGGAACGATAGAAATGATTTTAAAACTTTTAAAAAAAAATAACAATAGGTTAGAATGTACATATACAGCAGAAATAAATTATATCATTTATATTCTTCTTCTTAGAGCTATATTTATTTACTTATCGCTTTTTAAACGAGAAATATATTTTGAATACGAGATATGTCACGCCGAAAATATGGAATACATTCTTACAGAGGAAAATAAGAAGCGTATCGAAAAAAAGTGGCGTCAATGATCTCACCTGTTGGTACGTTGCTCATTTTGTCGAATCGATACGCTTACGTCGATGCTCCCTCTCGCTCGCTCACGAATCCACCACTCGCGAATAATCAACGAAACAATAATACGCACACGTTTTTCCGCGAGAACTTTCGAAACGGATACTGTGACGTGTTCTGTGCTACCGAACCGAGATCGATTCCTTCCGAATCGCTTCTGACGAACGGCACCGCGGCCATATTGAAAACAGCCGGCTAGTGGCGCCACTATACGATTTTTATGGAACTAACAAGCCCGTAGACTTAAATTTGAATTTATGGCGGCATTTTAGCAATATTAAACTATACTTTATTATACTGATCTAATCGAAATAGAAATAAGAATGAAGTATACATATAATGAATAACATAGTTTCTTCTTCATAGTTTTTACATATAGGAGTTTATGCAACATTTTAAAAATAAATAAAAGTATAATATATTGTGTTTATAACATACTAAATTATATTGAATGAAAACGATATTTAAAATAAAATTTGTAAAATGAAATCTCTCAAGAGTTAGAATTTACACGTTTTTAGAATCGTAATATATAATTTGAAGCATTTTTAAGAGTAAATGTTATAACTTTTAACAAATATTTTTAATTCATTTTTAACAGTATTTATAATGAATTGTGAATAGCATATCAGATTACAAATGATTTTTTAAGATTTAAAATGTTTCGTCAGTCGACAATATTAATGGATTTTTCATTTAATTTAATTTAACCGTGATATATCGTTTCCGCTTAGTACATATTAATTCTCTAGGAATCTGGGTCTGCTTCACCCACATTTTTTAAGAGCTTTGTCAGACATTCTAGCTCACAATTGTTTCAGCACAGATCGTTTCTATTAAAGTTGATGAAGCAACTTAGGTATCTGGAAGAAATCTTTTCTGTTAAAACTTTGGTTATATTATTTCAAAATATTTAAAAGTGAGCTTGAAAAATTAATTCTTTTAATCTTCAAATATATAATTTATGAAAAAAATTACAAAAATTATCTAAAGAATGATATCAATGTCATTATAAGAATAAAAAACAATTCATTTTCTTGCAATATCATTTTATTATATGTTGTATATTATATATTGTCTCTAGTATTGAATTTAAACTAGAATATATTTAGGCTTTTGTGATAAAAGGAACGTATATCTTTCTTTACAACATTTATTTCTAATATCTATTTATCTATTTACAGATACATACATTTGCCTATGCAACATAAATACAATAATATTCTACAGCTCGTGAGCTCAATGGTATACCTCTTCTAAATCTTATTGGCATTTTTGAAAGAGTATACTTATCATTCTTGTTCTTAATATATTTAATGACTTTCATGATAAATGGGTTAGAACAATCGTCAGAAATGTTACGTGGAAGCGTAAAGATGTTTATTACGCAATGATACATATCTGTAAAATTTATGCATAACATTTTTGTTTCGCGATAATACTGATACTAAATTCATGTTTATGCATGTTATGATGTAAAAACTTTATATTATTGACAGTGATCAATAATGTTCATTTCTTCTGAATGACAATGATCGAACAATTGACATTTGATCGAAAATTAACTTCTAAATTAATTATTATAAATATCACATCTTCTTTTTTTTAAACATATTATTTAGTTAAATATTTATCAATTCATTTGTACATTCCTCGTACATCTCGTTTTCTCTGCGGAAAAAAGATTAAAAAACTGTTTTAATCATCATCACAAATTTCAACATTCAACATCCTTCAACGCAATATTAACGATATCTAATTTTATAAAATAATATGTACCAATTTTTCAAACTTAAATTTACATATAGAATACCATTTTATATAGAGATAACCATATATTTGTCATATACTCTAAAATTATATCAGAAATTTCTTTAATTGCATAATAAATTACTAATCATATGAAGAAATCTCTTAACTCTCAGACGGCTGTTTCTTTTTTTTCTTTTTTTTTTTTTTTTTTTTTTTTTTTTTTTTTTTTTTTTTTAAGTAATTTGTTTTAATATCACTCTTGTATAATACCATACAATTTTAGATAGAGACTATGTTTGAAATATACATTAACGAGGATTATAAATTACGTTTTCTGCCGTCCAAGAGATAATATTAAATTCTATAAGACATAGTTAATAGCAAGTTAGATTCTGCACAAAGCAACGATATATTTACAAACTTCCTCATATACCATTCTCTCAACAAGTTACAATATTATATCGCGATCATCTTCAATTTCATCCATAAACAAGAATGATCGATCATGATATACGAAATCGATAAATAATATAATGAATTTGTGATTAGATTGAACATTTTATGAAATATACATACATATACTTCGAAATACACGTGTACATCTATCGATTAATGTTGAATTTATGACAAATGTTCTCATCAAAAGTTACTCGTGATACGGATTTTCCTATATAAAGCAACACATTTAGACAATTTCACAACTTTAAGATTCGATGGATGTCAGTATTTCAGAAGCGTATTTTAAACTCGTACTGGCCTAAATGTCCACATAGTTTCGTGTAAACGAATCGTTAATAAACGGCGGTCACTAACACGAGCCGGATGACACTTACACGTTAAGCTGAGCTAAAATCTAGGTGTGCATGAGGGTCTTCAGCCTATTGTCTTCTAATGGAAAAGTTCTATGGATTTCGAGGCCAAATAATGGTGGCATAAGAGTACTTCATTTCCTGAATCCCTTCTCAAAAGGTAATTAAAGATCTTATCAATGAATTTAAAAGCTTAAACACATAATAATAATATTATTTTTGTTTACAGTGATCTATGGAGAGGCCAATATCTCTGTTCTATCATTGATTGATCCGCAATTTCAATAATTCTTTTGATTCCACTGGTCAAATAAATACCCTATATATTTGAAGAAAGGAATATTTTTTTTTTCTTCTGACTTTATCATGGATCAGACAGCTGTTTTATGGATCTAAATGAGTAAGAGGAAAACTGAGAATAAAAGACAAAGAACTGGACAAAGAAATTATTGAAATATTAAGTTGAGTAAGTTAAGTAAGTTTTAAATTTTACTGAATTATTATATTATCTGTTTCTTTCAGTTGCTCATTATTTTGTTATAGGTAATTGTTAAACATTACTGACCCAGATGATGATACAGACTGCTGAAAGGATTGCAACCAACCATAGTACATTGATTGTACTGTTACTTATTGATTTCATTCAAGAAAAGGAATCTCTATGCCACAGAGGAGTTTTGGGATAATTAGCATGTAATATTTTTACATTGGCACCATTGAGTATCAAATATTATCTAATTTATTTTGTTCCTAAGCTTTGAATCTAATTATCTAAACTAGATGGTGGATTAAATTATAAATATTAGGTTATTGCTTAGCCAATTATAAGTATACAAGTTTCTTTGCAGTTTTTATTTGTCACAGATAAATATAATGTTAATTAAAAAATTCTATAATTAGATTTTATTCATTTATCATTTTCTTAATTTCCTCAACAAACAAGTTAGTAAAATGATGCAAGCAAATTTTAATTTTATAATTTTCCTCTTTGAACTTTTATAGAAAAGTGATGAAATAATAATAAATATTAATTAATATAAATAAAGAAATCTTTATATATACGTATAATTGGCTATTATTATGAAAGAAAGATCTAAATTGAGTCAGGTGATCTAAAAAGATGTAAACTATCCGACAAAAGCTATAAACAATATGAAAAACATCAACGATTACTAATTAATTTATTGCTCGTTCGATGCGTGGTTGCAAAGCTTTTTTGAAGATTTGAACTAACTATTTGAGCTAATTTATTATATATAAGCAACCGCTCATTTACTAAATTCTTCACCTCATGCTCAAAATTTTTCTAAATCATTAATCTTTAGATACAAGTATATATAGTACAGTCGCTGTATGTACAGAAATCTAGTAGTCAAACTAACGATATATATATAAGAAAGATGACGGGATTCTTGATTTTTAATCCCTTTCTTTCTTTGTTATAAAAATAGTTTCAGAAATGATTTCGTGGCTACGCGTAATTCATAAAAACGAATGTGTATATAAGAAAGAATATTTCGATTTCCCGATGGCTTTTCTGGAAATCGAATAGAAGTGATTTTTATATGTTGCATTTTGTATGTTTATGTGATATGTAACAATTCAATTTCGAGAATTTTGAGAATGTTTTTCAATATGAAAAATTATATTTTATAATCTTATCATTACTTTATTAATTTGTATATTTGATAATTTGTATTATCAATCATTGTAATTATTACATTAATACCAAAAAAAATTGATTATTTTATTAATTTGTTTAAAAAAAATATTATATATATTAATAAATATTATTTTAAATATTTTCATATATGAATTTTTAAGATATATATAATTTTTAAATGAATTTATTTTCTCGAAACTTTATTGTCATATCACATATATATTTAACTTGTTTGTGTATTATAAAAAAATTACTATTTTGTTATTTTTTCACCGTAGTATATACAGCAAATGTCGATTATAGCAACAATGTTACGATGGACTTTGTAATTTAAATTTCGCGCCATGAAAATTACCTAGCCATGCGAAGTGTCATGGCGAAGCATCCGGTCAGTTCGCTTGGGTGATAAAGTTCGTTCGTTATTTCGCGACATTTCATACAGACATTGATTTCTAAGTGTTATTTGTAAATCTACAAAACTGCAGTTACACGATATTCCATATTTAAGCGTGGTGCCGCGATTACAGCGATAAATTTCGCATGCGAACAACAACCAGCAGAAATTGTTTCATCTGGCTCGTTTCATTACCTAACCTCTACTATGGTACTCGCAGATTGAGTACCAGGGTACGTATTTAATTAGCTAAAAAAGACTATGCACGTACGACCTGCATACGGAATTTTTCTACGAGGTAAGCTTACTCGTTCAATTCTTCGACAGAAGATTGGATTTGAGAGATTTAATAATTTTTCATCTCTTTATGGCATAGTTTGAATAACAATTCCTTTCTTGGTCGCTTCGAAAGAATCTGTGAACATGTTCGTGTATTGAGAAATATTTGTGTGTACAATATATTAGGATTGCACTATCGAGGAGACACATATATGTAATATTGTGTAAAGCTGTATATTGTACAAAAGTTTTTCTCCTCAAGATGGAAGATCTGTTTGTGTGAAGTATCGCGTCTCGCATTGTCGTCTCATTGATCGATTGTACATCTCATCTCACTGGAACACAATGGTATTTGTATGTCACAAGAAAGAAAGCATTTCTTTTTTTATATTTCGCTTTCTCTTCCTATTCTTTATAAGATTTTCATGAATCTTTAGAAAAGCACGCGTTACGTTTTCATTTTATATTTGTTTGTTTCTCTGTTATTTATAGCTATAACGATGATGACAAGTATTTCTTTAAATCGTTTTGAGAATTGCAAATCGATCAATGATACAAAATTCATGCTATGTCATTGTTAAAGAGCAACCAATTTAATTCTGTTTGTATAAATATTCCTTATGAGAACAGTATATTTCGTTACTTGTTAGTTTTTCCGTTCGAATAAGGGTATCCACGTTTATTAAAATATGTCTTCTATGTTGCTGTAGTTACGATCCCAATAATCTCCGCGATATAACCAATCCATTTGATTTGTGTATGGATTCATAGCTAATTGGAACCACCTGTGGCACATAAAAGGTTTATATAACGGATAATCGATATCTGTAGTATCATCGAGAAGAAAAATTATAATGAATATTATTCATGAGATAAAATAAAAATATGATTATTATATATGTTATTATTATATATGCAAATAAGAAATTATTATATATATATAAATTGTTATATTGTAAAAGTGTTAAATAATTTCAGGTTTTAAATGTTTAATAGATAAAAATCGAAAAAAAATAAAATACTAATATACTAATACTAATAACCATAAAAAACTAATTAAATAATTTTTAATTATTTATTACCTAGGTGTCCATTCTTCTCCTTTCTTATGCTTTCGAGATTTACGTGTTTCCCGTTGTTTTTCTTCAAGTCTCATCTTTTCAGCCGCAGCTCCATCTTGATCACCATTTTCCAATTTCCTAATATCCGGTCTTAACCTCGAATCTGTTGGACATATTATTTTTTCCATTTCCGATGTCAATTCATTTAACGACATTGCAAACGTTGTGAATTGATAATACTGAAAATCGATCGAATAAATATTAATTATAATTTAATAATATAAAATTATAATTATCATAATTAAAAATAACAAAGAGATTTTTATTTACTTCTGAACTATTAGATGGTCTTGGAGTAGCTTCCCAAAGAGTAATTGATCCAGGAATATCATCGATCGTTGGAGTTTCATCTCCATCTATACTTGCTGATGGATCATCAATTGCATCCTTAAACAATTGAAAAAATAAAAAGAAAGTTTTAAGATGTCAAAAATGTAATTAGGATTAATTATTTATTAAGAAATAAATATTTAAATTTTTTAAAATAAAAGTTTGAATATTTTTCTTAAAAATAATTTTAATAAAATTTTATAAATATTTTTTATCTTTTAATTTTAGTTTGTTTAAAAATAAAATTTCAAATGTTGATATTTATTTCTGATATTTTCAATAAAAAGACTTTTAATATAAATTTTTATTCATCTTTGATTATAAAATTTTAATATATTTTAGAAGAAAAGTAGAGATCGTTCATAAATTATGTAAAACATTTGCTACTTTTCTCATGATGAAATTTTTTTTTTTTTTCATGAAGAGAACTTGTTGAAGTTGTTGAATATGCAAAGCTTTAATGAATGAAGGTAGGTATAAATAGAGATAAAATATAAAGTTCTATATATAGTTCACTTTTAAAACAACCACTTGAAAGTTGAAGTACAAAAAGATGAATGGAAAGCGGAATTTTTACCTTAATTTATAAAATCAAACAAATGAAACAGTTACATAAATTGGAATATTTTATTTTGTATATTTTAATTGTAATTATTTAAACTTTATTTATTTTTTTTATATATATGTATAAAAGAATCAAAATTAAAATTAATCTTTATTTCTATTCGTTATTTTTATTATTTTCATTTTAAAGTCAATTAGCATTCCAAATACCTGATGAGAAGGTTTGAAAGCTCCAACCTTGAGGCTGTGCAGTTTTGCAAGAACCTTCTTGTGACCAGGACTACCCTGAGGACTCTTCGCATCACGTTTCACCTTCTCCAACGCTTCTTCGTACAAGGAAGGATCGCACACTTTTACTCTATCTGTCCATTTTCCATAAAGAAACAGAAGTTTCCTCTTTCTAGACACAAAATATATTAAATATTTAAAACATCTTTTATTAATGTATTTGTAGAATTATTAAAATTCATGTATATTTTTGTATGCAATTATATTCATCATTATATTATTATATTTTTATTATATTTATTTTATTATATCATCATTTATTATATTTTTGAATTCAAGTGATAATAAATTGTTACCAGCTTACTCTTGATCCATTATAAAGCCTTCTACACGATGAAGATCCTTTCCATTACAACTAGCACTCTTAAAGGAGAGAATTGCCTTCAAGTTCGCTCCACCACTTTGTTTGATCTCCAAGGAACCGAGCTGTTCCATCCATAATTGACCAACGAGCACGTTATGCAGTATACAGTTGATGTTTTGCCAAGTGTATGCTTCCTTCCATCTGCGTGCAATATGTGAAATAGTTATTGATAATGGGATTTTAGTATGACCATTTGAATATTTTTACTCTTTTTGCTTTTGCGTTATTTGAATACAGTTATTTACAATTAATTCTTATAATTTTTCTAATGTATTTTTAGAATTCTTATGTTTAATTTCTTTTTTATATTTTTATTAATATATTGCTCATATACAGAATTTTCTAGATGTATTTATAAAGGAGAAGATAATAGAATTATATACTTTTTTTGTATTTTGATTTTTGTTTTCATAATAGTAATTTTCATAATAAAGAATTATGAATATTGAAAAATTAATATATTTACTTTGGAAGTTCAACAGTGACAATGCCTTTCGGATGAATTTCTATGGATGTGCCCCAGAATTTCAATTTTGGATGTATAGTGCCATGGAATACAAATTCATCACTTTCTGCATGGAACGCGGATACCGGTGGGTGATGTGATACTTGTTCGCAAACTATTCTGAAATGATAATTGCAATTTTGATATTCCATTAATTTTTTAACGCATTCTTAGCACGAGATAAATCTGACATCTGCATTTATTAATGATACTTATTATTATTCTCTAAAAAAGTGATAATTAATTTATTTTTGTTATTCTTGACAAGCAGATATTGCAAGATAATACAACATGATATAATATTAATCTTTTCTAGGAAAATAAAATTAACCTTCATATGTCCTTTACACATGTATTTATTAAAAAAATACTTGCATAAATATTCGCATTTGATGATTAAATCGATTATATCGATTTTTACATTGTTTGTCTATAGCTTATTTTCTATTCTTAGAAACCCTTTCCAAAGATTAAATGCAAGAGGGGTAAATTGATCCGCTGGTTTGTGACCCTTTTTGTGCCTATCTACCCATGGTAATTGCTTTACTGCCACGATAAAGAAGCAATCTTCAACTACTTCAATGATAAAAATTATATAATATTTTATTTTTGAAGAATTTCTCTCAAGAATAAAGAAATTTATATTTATTAATACTTTTAGATCATATTTTTAAAAGTCAAAGAAATTATTTAAGAGTAATGATTTCCAATTGTTTTTGTTTATTCTTTTTTTTGAAAAAAATATAAATTAACATTTTAAGAAGATAATATATCTATTATTTTTAATAAATATATATATTGTATTGCAAAATTTATCAAATTATTATTATCTAATAAAATTATCAAATTACTAAATCAATACTTTAATAATATTTCTAAATCTACATCTATTTTCAAAATCTATCATGAAATAAATCATTATTTTCAACATTTACATCATACTAGAACTATGAATTTTCCAGTGGCTTGAGCTTTATTATTACTTACCGGAAATCTTCACGTTCCAGTTCGTACGTTTCTCCAAGTATTGGGTTGAAGGGTTTGCCAAGTCTTTCCCAGTTTGAAGCCAAAGCACTTACAGCAAAAGCAGCGACGTACTGTAACCATCGACCAATAAATTGTTTTCCAGATAAAAAAAGATTTTTCGATTAAAAAAAAAAAAATTTACCTGTAACCTTCTAATTGGAGTTTCTTCTTGCGCAGCTTGTTTAAGCAATTTAGCATATTCCATATATTCGGCTACACGTTGAAGGAAAGAAAGCGGTTCGTTGAAGATGACCGGCATAGTGATCTTGCTAAGATCTTTGCCCAGTGATAACACCGAGCATAGATTTACTTCCGAATGACCTGGTACTGGTAACGTTGTTCTTAAAAAAAAAAAAATAATACTTTTAATACTTTGGTTAAATAATAATCTGATTAATTCAAGCAATGTTAATAATATTTATATTTTAATGATCATTTAATTTATCGTTTCAATCACATTTATTGTATATTTTATATTCATTTTGAATATAAAAATATTATTTCTTCATTCTTCAAAAAATTTCTAATACTAATATTAATGATATAATATAATTCAATAAATTTATATCTTTCAAAATATAAAAGTAATTGTTGATTACTATTTGATTATTTAGAAAATTTGGAAAATGGGAGAATGATAGTCCTGCTCAATCTTAGAAATAAGAAATTAAAAAATATACATGGAGCAATGCGCAAAACGTAATCGATTGCCCTATAAACTAGTTGTTTTGGTAACAATACTTAATCGGGATCAATAAATCAGCTACAATCTGACCGAACATGGTCGTCAATTACGTCATTTGAAACCATAATCGGGCAAAATTCGACGATTATAATCGATCAAAATTACAGTCAATATTTATTCAAGAAACATTCGATTTCTTTGCTGTTATATCTAAAAAATTTTAAGAAACATCTCAAAAAGTGCAGACTATAAAATAATAAGATGACAAATCCATATTTGATCTTTTATTTTGATGATATTTGATTGAAATTGATAACTTTGATAAAATATAAAGTTATAACTTGTTAAGTTTAAAGATTAAACTTTCTAAAAATAGATATACTGTACTCATTACTGCATAACTAATATCATGATCAATAGTTTTGAAATTATTATCAAAGTTTTGCTATGATATCAATAAATATTACTACCAAAATTCTTATTTTTAGTATTATTCTTACTATTAATTCTTACTTTAAGTATATTTTTAATATACTTTATAAGTTTTATTTTGAATTTAAGAATTCAAAATAACTACCATACTATCAAAATATAAATTCAATTTTTCCATTATAGCATTAAAATTATTGATATTGATATGATAATGCAATTTAATAACAAATCTTAAATTAAATTTTCTAGAATGGAACGATATAATTCATCACGTTCAATATTCATACTTTTCAACCGATAATAATCATTTGGTATCAAGCAACAATTGTCAGAGACGTTTAATAAGATCGTAAAAATCGCTCATCATCCTCTTCAAGTGCTTCGCAGAAATCGGCTTCGTGGATCCGGCAATCGGAATCCTCGGAATTTCCAATATTCATTCAACCCCGCCACCATTCTGATCCCTGAAAAACGACCAAACGATCACGCACCTGTACGGTCTCTGTGTCTTTTCGTTGGCCATCATAAACAAGCCTGTCGAGCGTGGGCAACCGTGCTATCCTCGAAAAAAACTGGCTTCCTGGATCTGCTCGTCCTCTCGATCCACCCTCTCTAAAACGAGCACACGCCACGACCAACCACACAACCCGACAGGGATCAAAGGTCCACGAGACGCGCTGATGCACGCCACATCGTTGGCTTCCTCTCTTCCGTGTTAATAATTAATTTCTCGCACAACGTGCATCCCACGGATGGGACGGACTTAGACAAAGAATACGATACGAGTGAACGAACACACGGATGAAACGAGCGGCGAAAAGTGGGGAGAGGGTGAAACACGAAGAGTGCACCGTTCGCGTGCTCCAAACGTGTACACACCTGGCTATCACCGCAACATCATTGCATTACAGGATTTCCTTATTGACACGATATTCGTATATTGATTAATCGGTTGTAAACTGTGATTACAGGATAACCTTCGATCATGTGCTCGATCAATCGCGTCACAGTGCGCTCTCGTTGGCGTTGGGAATGTACAGAACTCGGCGATCAGCTGTACACCCGGACACTGCACACGTTGGGCATGCGGGCGTGACGAGGTCTCTGGCGCATCCTCTTGTCCATATGCGTATCCCACTCCCACGCGTGTGGAGCGTATACCTGTCCACGGTGCAACTGTCTCGCTCGTGTCGCGCTCTCAAATGTACGTAAAATATCAATAAGTTCGAGCATGGTTATTGCGGCCCTTACTTGTGGACGTGTTATTCCAGGTAGGCGCATGCGCGGGGCGAACGATAATTTGAATTTTCAACGCGGTCAGAATCGTGGAATTAATGTTTTTTTTTTCTTTTTTTTTCTTTTCACGAGGATCGAAAAGGATAGATATATATGGAAATTTTTAAAAAAGGAAGGAACTTTTAATTGGAATAATTCGTTGCTCTGTTATTTCTGGTAAGCTATGAGAATTTTGTTATATTAAGTTGTTTTGAATTAGATTGTTGATGTTTATTTTAATCGGTTTATGTGAGAAAAAGTCAGTAATAGGAATTTAATTTTTTATATCGAGGAATTTTAGAAGTAAATAATATTCCTTACACGAAAAAAAAGAAAAAGGAGGAAAATAAATAGTCTAAATTTTAGTTTCGAGAGTTATTGTATTTTCGATATTGTAAAGTAATATTATCTATTCAAAAAATATTAATAATAGATACATGTAGTTAATTCTTACATGATCTAAATTTTTGTATTGTGATTAATTTTCCAAATATTTGAAATCTGTATTTCATAATTTAACGAGCACGTAATTTTCCGCCACGTTATATCGAAATATAATTTCCTTAAAAAAAGCGTACAATATTGATCCATGGTTTGTAGCGTTTCGTTATAGTTATTCCAATTATCTACATACAAAGTTACTTACTTATTATCTTTAGATTTCAAGTTAGATTTTACCTGAAATATTAACTTTTTATTTTAAATTTTATAGAATTAATATTCATAATTTTGCAGTTCGTTCATCCGAGATATTAATATATTCATGGAACATCTTCAAAATATTGATACTTATTTATTTAATATTAATAATCAAACCAAATTTTCATTGAAATGAAGAAAGAACGCAACTCAATTTTTATAATATCCTTATACTCTTGCTCTCGAATATCTCGTTACTTAGAAAGAAAAATTTTTAGAAAAAAACTTTAATAAGTTTCGTCCCCCTGATTAACTCGGCCGTAAGTTAATTTTTCCTCGCAATTTCCTAACCTAACGTCCCTCGATTAACTCGAGCACTCGGTTTTCGAGTAAGCGAGTAATTACGGCGCGGCGTCAAAGAAATTTCGTTTAACGCGTGGAGACGAAAGGGCAAGAGTTCGAGCCAAGTTGTTTTCCACGTTTATCGATTGGTGCACACACCGATTACCGAAGATGCACACCGTTTAATCGACGCGGTAACGAAGTTGTTAACGACATGTCCACGTTAATTGCGATAGAATTTTCATCGCTTCAAGAGTGGGCCGCAATAACATCCCATTGCAAGTGATTGGAGGACTCGATAGTCCTTCGATAAATATCCTTCGTGCTCCGCGTCTATTTCGTCCAACAATGGCACGCGATGTAGCTCTTGAAAGCAATTTCAATAGGCTTATACGATGGCGGTTAATTAAATTCTGTTGTTTTCTGCTTGCGAAGATGATGTTAGATTTACAAAATTTGATTTTGTTGAATTAAACAAGTAGAGATGAAGTGAAAATTGTGGAATTGGAAATTTAACCTCATACAAGTCGTTAGAAACTTTCAAAGAGAGATTCTAATCATTTTAATTGTTTTTAAAAAAATGGAAATTTATGAAGACAATTTACATTTTTCTTTTTTTCTCTTGTAAAAAGTAAAACTAAGTAAAACTTGTAAAAAGTAGTTTACAATTTATCGCAAATGATTTGTTTCTTTTTATCAAATTATTTTAAGGAATCGAATCATTTGAAATTCTTGGGAGTTGCACAATCGTAAAGCAAGATTATGATTATTCTTTAAGTGCATTAGAATGTGTAGCCTGTATAAAGACAAGTGACGTGAAGTGTGATTGACTGAAAACAGATATCTTTATTCTTCAGTTCATGAATATGTAACAATTTATACATATAAATATTAACAATAAGAAAATCAATCTGGAAATTGATCATATATATACACATATGCAGAAATCATACTGAATTGCTGCATAAATAACTTACTATTGAATATAAAAGAAGATATTATTTTTAAAGTATATCATATCAAATGTACACAAAACATGGAAAAGAATAAAGTAAGGTTTATTCATCTTAAGTATCATCCGATTATATATAAAATAATTGGAAATGCAATTCAGAAAATTATTCTAAAAAAATCCGTCTCCATTGAATATTAAATAATAAACATGCACTATTAATATTTCTTAAAACTTTTTATTTCGTATAACGATATACAAGTTTTTTATAATTTAATATATAATTATTAATTCGTCAAAATTATTATAATTTCTCGCAAAGTGATCGAATTTACTTATTTCGAACAAATATCTTAACGATTTAACGATCATCTATCTTACAAATGTAATTTAAATCATCGTAGATCGTTCGAGAACAATTTTATCCAGGCTTTCCCAGGAAATTCCTAAGGTTACCGCATAATCTTCTCGCGGCTAATTAGCATGGATTAATGGATCTGTGTGGTGAATTGGATGGTCCGACATCTACAGACAAACCCATCGCAATAAGAATGAACCGAATCTCTCTATTGATTCACCTGGAAACCAAATCGATATCCGTACGAGGCACAGGGGCTCACTTCGTTACAGATCGGCCAACTTTCGTCGGATCCAACAGAGAGACGAGCCAGACTCGCCGAATCGAAAAATTCTCCAGTCCAAGTTTCGCGTTTATCGCGATCATCACGTTTCGTTCATTCCACATTTTTTTTTATTCCAAAATTTTAGTTTCTTTCTTACGTGAGTAATATTAAAATCGTGATTAATTTCTTTTGATCTAATCGAGGGATAATATTTAAAAAATATTTCGGAAAATTGTCGGAAAGAATATATATTTTTTCTTTTTTTTTTTTTTTCACTTTTATCTTGGAATTATTTTGATTTGTTGCACTTGAGCCTCGTTGATGGATAAATCGTCTTTTATAATAAAGGATCGATATTTTTGTGTGATATTTTGTAGTTTATAGGACAAAATGATTAATCAGAAGGGGACAGCCGAAAATAATAACGATCAAAAGAAATTGAATGAGATTCACAAAAAGGAAAATGAAACGAAACCACGTGTTAAGAAATATATAACGAAACACATGAAATTGTATCCGGAATTATACAGAAGCGATGTTTCCATACATCCAAGTTACACCACTCTTAAAAAATTTCCTTAGTAAGAATTATTTCATTCATTCAAAACTAAATAAAATGCAATATACCTTTTTTAATTTCTGTATTTCATTTTTAAGACGAATTTTATAGCTGTTAAACAAAAATTTTTTCCCTTTCAATCTTAAATAGTGAAAGTTTTTAAAATATTATAAAAATTAAGTAAATGTACAATAATAAGAGAAATATAAAAGACAAATTCTTCAATTTTTCTATAATTTTTTATAATATTAAAAGAATATATAATGAAATCACTTATACAAATAATGAATTAATGACTTTTCTATAATTTTTTATAATATTAAAAGAATATGTAATGAAATCACTTATACAAATAATGAATTAATGACTTGTAAAAAGTTTCAAAGACTACTTTATCAAAAAAATATTAAAAAAGAATCTAATTCTTGAAATAAATTTGAAATTTTTCAAATTTTTCATTTCATTGTTCAACAACTCAGAAATTTATTTGGAACGTTAAATTTTTTTCTCTAAAAAAAATCTCGATTATTCCATTGTTAGTGTTTATTAGTGTTTATAAAACGTTTAATCTGTTAAAAGTTACGTGATCTGCCGGCACCGTGTACAGAAGACCAGGAAGCAGATCAGACGTCAAATGAACCGCAACATCATGCATTTCGCGATGATGCAGATGTTCGCCATCGATAGCGTCAGGATCGACCGGGTATTCAGCTTTGGGATACCGCAGGAGACATTGATTGTCCCTGATTTGCTGAACAAGAACGAGAGACGTCACATCAACGAACTTCTCCGTGTCAAATAACGAAACAACACCTCGTTATATTGTCCTCCCAACGTTCATTGTGCTTGATATGTAACGACACGTGCAATCGAATAAACCTAGAGTTTCTACATTGAGCACAAAGTGTGGGCGAATATCTATTTTCTTCCCTCGTTCCCTGAGTTTGAAAGGCACAGGGCGTTGTTGGAGCTTTCACGCGAAATTAGAAGTGAAAACAAACTCGATTCGACGAACGAAACAAAGAAATTACACTCTCGCATTATATTAAAACGATTAAACGTGACGTTTTCTCGAGATAAGGATACGATGGAAATGTAAGAGTTATTTTCGATTACTTTTTTTTTTTATCCATTCGATGAGAGGAGGAGCATTATGTTTCGTAACAAGTATCAACACGGACTTATGTCCATTTTGTACAGCTGTGGATCGTCACCGCTCGAATTATGGGATATGCATGTAAGTTTTTTAACGTGAGTGATGGAAAGTGTAGGAGAAACAAATATTTTATGTATACGTTGGATTAATTTTTTTCTTTTTTATTGATAATAATGATGAAGATGTTTTCCCTTGTGTTGAAATGATAAAATTAATTTCTTTCCATCTTATTTTTTATTACTGGATAAAGAAAATATTATTGAATTTTGCTTACGTTATTAAAGTTTGATTTCCATGAAAAGAATTTCTTATTGTACAAAAAAATTATGTGAAATAGTATATTTTATTTATAATTAAAATTGAGCTAAAAAGTGAAATCATTGCGAATAGGTGAAGAATGGTTATATTCGAAGAGTAACGGACGATGAGGTGAAATCTTTAGCTTTGGAATTAGCTGGAACCAACGTGACAACAACTTACATTTACTGTCCTCGTGGAAACAGGAAAGCTTCCCTCGGCATTAAACTTCCGTTTTTAATCATGATTATCAAGAATATGAAGAAGTACTTCACGTTCGAAATAACAGTAAATTTTTTATGAAAAAAATTTCGTACAACTTTTTTATTATTATTATTTCTCTTTTAAAAAATTAAAATTGCTTCGAATTGGAGAAAAGAAAAAGAAAGAAGAAAGGGAGAAAAATTTGCATTATCGTTTTCATTTCGACAGATACTCGACGACAAAGATATGCACAGAAGATTTCGAATGAGCAATTTTCAAAGCACCACTCGGGTTCGACCATTTTGCACCTCGATGCCGATCGGTTTATCTGGTGGTTGGAATCAAATTCAATTTAATCTGTCAGATTTCACGCGAAGAGCGTATGGCACAAATTATATGGAAACTACTCGAGTACAGATCCACGCAAATTGTAGGATTCGACGTATCTATTTTGCAGACAGGTAGGAAATTATTCTTCTTTTAATATTGAAATTAAAATCTGATCATAGGAATAATTATGCACAACATGTGTGTGTATTATTGTAATAATTATTTATATAAATGTTTTTAAAAAGATTTTCAGTTTTTTCTTTTCATTTAATCTTAGGTTTGTAGGTTTCTTCTAGATTGATGAATGAATAATTTTAATTATATTTCTCAATGATATATTTTTAATGACTTTTTTATTTTATGAAATCCAAGCGTGAAAATATATAAATTTTTTAGCAGCAATATGTTTCAAATCTATTATTGAAAAAATATTATTTTTTATTATTCAATATTTCTCGAATAGATTATATTCCGAAGATGAATTGCCAGAAGACTTTAAACTCTTCCTGCCAATTCATCGAAAGAAATGCGTTCGAGAAAGAGATGTGAAGGAAATAGAAAAGAAAGAACCACCGGAAGAAATCGAGATTGAAGAGCCACCACCTTTCGAAGGCGTACCTGAAGAGGAACGAGAAGAGGAAGAAGAGCCTGAAGAATTACCAGAAGAATTAGTAGAAGAGATACCCCCAGAGATAGAACCAAGAGAAATAAGAGAGGAGGATGAAGAGGAGGAAGCTATAGAACCTGAATTTGAAGCCGAAGAAGAAGTTGAAGAGGAAATCGAAGCTGAAATAGGTCCTACTGCATATGTTACTGAAGAAGAAACTGAAGCAGAAGAGCCAGGCGAAGAAGAATATGCAGTTCCATAGTGAATAGTTTTGATTTTATGTAAATATAATGAATAAAACGTCTATTTTCGTGTGATTTAAAATAGTATCTGAATAAAATTGATTGTAAATAAGTTGAAATTAAACAGATTCTATTCATTTATTTAAAATATTTATCTTATTTTTTTAAAAATGTATTTTACATTATTTAATGAAAGTATTTTATAATGAATAAAAATTGATATTTTATCATTTTTGTTTAGGAAAAAAATAAATGCAAAAAATTGTGATATATAATAAATACTTGGGTATTGGTATGGGTAATAAAATTCATAAATTTCATTATTACAATCATATATTTTTATGCTATTCTCTTAATAAAAATATATAATTTTATTTTAAATTTAATTTTAATTACAGAAAGATAAAATTATAAAAATTATTATATTGTATAAAGAAATCAAATTATTTTGACATTATACATTGTTTTATATAATAAAATATAAATATTTAATATTTATTTTACATGTACATTATGGTACATCATAATCATCATCTTCTCTCTTTCTTTTCATAGGTTCTTCAACTTCCACTTTTACAGGAGGCATTGTTTGTCCTGAGGAAATTTGAATTTTTGGCTTAGATACTTGTGCTTTTACAGTAGCACCTCCTCCCGCTACAAGGTTAAACAATTAATATAAATTAATAATGCAAATTATATTAATAACAATTAGGATATATTTTATTATTACTAATCAAATTATTTTGTCTTACGTATTTGGGTTCTTAATGAAATATGGATAGAGGGAATAGATGTTTGGGAATGCAGAGCTCGGAAGGGATCTATGGAATAAAATATAATTAAGAAATCAATATTTAACGTATTTATAGAGTTTTATATAATATTTACCTGCTGAAAATTTTAAAACAGGCTTTGGCATAGAAATAGTTTGAGTTCTAGCAACAGTTGCAAGTGTTCCTGGCCTTTTGACAATAGAAAGACCAGATTTATTACTTTCTACTTTGATTTTAGATTGACCACCTTGAATGTTATTTCCAACTAAAGAGTGTAATTGCTTCCCAACTACTTTTTTTGTTGCATTTTTAAGTTTATAATTTGTGGCATTTAGACAATATCTGTCAGGTGGTAATCTCAAACCATTGCTTGGTTTAACAA
Organism: Apis mellifera; assembly: GCF_003254395.2. NCBI lineage: Eukaryota > Metazoa > Arthropoda > Insecta > Hymenoptera > Apidae > Apis > Apis mellifera. The sequence continues at coordinate 5,252,697 of NC_037647.1, forward strand.
ATGGAAGAGGTATATTATTTTTGGCTCTAGCAACATCTAATAACACATCTCGTGGCGGTGGATTTGTAAACGTACGCTCTAATTGCATTTTAACTGCTAATCTAACGTCATCCAAATCAATAAATTTCTTTTTAGCATGATTTGCATATATTCTACTGTCATCCAATATACAAGTAACATAACCTAAAATAATGATTATTTTATAATTTATATTTTAAAATAAAATAAAAAAGAATAAATATATATAATCATATATCTTATTTTATACATAAAATAAATTGCAAATACTTACGATATGTAAATTCGAGTAATTGATTTATAACTTTTGGCTCATAATCTGTAATACCCATGTCTTTCATAATTGACATTATAACTTGGGCATCTTTCGGAATATGTTTTACATGACTCATAGTTTTTGCCTTCTCCGTCATTTTAACGTAATATTCTTACAAATATTCTTATACTTTATATACTAATTTTAACTTATATGTATTTCAGATTTTGACTAGTTTTATTAATCAAAATCCGACAGAAAATTATGAAGTATACGCCATTGAAAGCAGTGCTACTACATATAAAATCTGAATTTGCAAGATTAAAATTTTATCATTTATAGATTTTTTTTAATTATTAACAATATTTTCATAATTTTTTTAAGAAGTTTTCTTTTTTTTTTATTAAAAAATAACTATATTAAAAAAAATTCAAGAAAATTTGAAAATTTTGTTACGTCGTTAAGGTGGCTACATCTAGAACGGCATGTAGTATATTTCAATTGAATTTAGTTGACGAGTCCGTGGCTTGTGGCTTACAATCAAAACTGTCTTTTGGAATTTTTGCCGAAGGAATATATATTATATGAAAATCAACATGAATATTACATCAGCAGGTAAATTATTTATTTTAAATATATTATTATAACGTATACTTAATTTTTTTATTTGTAATTTTGTTAGTAAATTTTTATATTATATTAGTATACATGCAATGATTTGCAAAACTCATGGACCATAACCTCTAACTTTGTATTCGAAATATTAAATACAATCGATATGAAAATACGTGTTAAATTATTTTATAACCTTTATATTTTTTAATTTAATTAACTAATTGGTTTTAATTTTTTTTTTTGATTTTAATTTTTATTATTTTATTTTCAGCTGGTATCATTTCTCTCCTCGAGGAACCAATGCCAGAATTAAAGGTGTTTGCTTTAAAAAAGTTGGATATGATAGTAGATGAATTTTGGCCTGAAATTTCTGAGGCCATAGAAAAGATGTATGTAATTTATATATCATTATTTAATCTTTTATATAGTTTTGATGAGATAATTAAATTTGACAGATGTCTTTTATATATTTCAGTGAAATTCTTCACGAAGATAAATCATTTCCTCAACACGACTTAGCTGCATTAGTTGCTAGTAAAGTATATTATCATTTAGGAAGTTTTGAAGACTCTTTAACTTATGCTTTGGGAGCTGGGGAACTCTTTGATGTTAATGCCCGCAATGAATATGTTGATACTACCATAGGTATTAGCAATTTTTTATTAATAATTTTAATAATTAAATTTTATTATATTTATTTTACAATTTATTTTATTTATTTTGCTATTATTTTAGCTAAATGTATCGATTATTATACTCAACAACGTGTATTGGAAGCTGAAGGAAAATTGCCACCAACTAGTAAAGGAATTGATCCAAGATTAGAAGGAATTGTAAACAGAATGTTTCAGAGATGTTTAGATGATAATCAATATCGTCAAGCTCTGGGTCTTGCTCTTGAAACAAGACGAATGGATATCTTTGAAGCTGCAATTATGCAATCAGTAAATTTTTAATATTTTAATTTAAATATATTAAAAAATAAAATACTAATTTATATTTAAGTTTATAAATATTTTTTTTAGGATGACGTTAGTGGCATGTTATCTTATGCCTTCCAAGTTGTTATGAGTCTTATTCAGAATCGTGGTTTTCGTAATACTGTTCTTCGCTGTCTAGTGAGCCTTTATCGTAATTTGGGAACACCAGACTATGTCAATATGTGTCAATGCTTGATATTCCTTGATGATCCATTAGCTGTTGCTGAATTATTAGATAGACTGAGCAAAGGTTCTCAAGATTGTGTTCTTATGGCTTATCAAATTGCATTTGATTTATACGAATCAGCAACTCAACAATTTCTTGGACGCGTCTTACAAGCTTTGAGGGCAACAGCTCCCATTCCAGGAGCTCTTATGGTTAAACCAATTGTAAAACCAGCTGCAAAAGTATCTACTGAAGCTACTGTTAGTTCTGAATCTACGCCTGTAATGGAAACTGAAAGTACTACACCAGTTTCTGAGGAGAAATCCCAACGTAGTGTTGAAAGTTTGGTAAGTTTTGTAAATAAAAAAAATTATGCTCTATATATATATTAATAGTTTACTAATCTAATCATATCATTTATTTAGAACGCAGAAGAACGTGAGCAACAAGAACGTGTAGACGCTTTATCAAGCATATTAGGTGGTGAAATTTCAATCGATTTGCATCTCCAATTCCTAATTCGTAGTAATCATACGGATATGCTGATATTGAAAAACACTAAAGATACTATACGCGTATCTATTTGTCATACTGCCACTGTAATCGCGAATGCATACATGCATTCTGGAACTACAAGTGATCAATTTTTAAGGTATCATATTTGTTTTATTTATTATTTTTTTACTTTAAAGTATTTATTTTTTTACTTTATTTTCTTTTTTATTCGTATTTCAGAGATAATTTAGAATGGTTAGCCAGAGCCACAAATTGGGCGAAATTAACAGCAACAGCATCCTTAGGAGTCATTCATAGAGGTCACGAACAAGAAGCTTTAGCTTTAATGCAATCTTATCTTCCACGTGATTCAGGAGCCGGAGCTGGTTATTCCGAAGGAGGTGGTTTGTATGCGTTAGGACTTATTCATGCAAATCACGGTGCAGCAATTACGGATTACTTACTTGGTCAGTTGAAGGATGCGCAGAATGAGGTATGTATTTATAATTCATAAAAAAATACAGTTATAAAATCATTCAAGCAATAAAGTAGTTGAAACCATATAATAATATTACATATACTACAATTTATCGTGGTTTTTTGTTCACAGATGGTTCGTCATGGAGGTTGTTTAGGGCTGGGTCTGGCTGCTATGGGCTCTCATAGACAGGACGTGTATGAACAGTTAAAATTCAACCTTTATCAAGATGATGCTGTTACTGGTGAAGCAGCAGGTATTGCTATGGGTATGGTCATGCTGGGATCGAAATCAACTCAAGCAATTGAGGATATGGTTGCGGTAAGTTGAAATAATACAAATTATTTTTTGTGTAAAAAATTTTTAATGAATTAAGGAAAAACATTTTAATATATACATATATTTTACATATAAAATATATAAAAAAATAAAGAATATTTTTATCCTAGCGCATAAGGTGGTTTACTTCCAGTTTTAAAGTTGTAGGATCCTTTAGCGCTGTAAATGAAATTAATAATATATAGTAGTTATAGATAACTGAATTAAAATAAAAATAAAAAATACAAATTTAGTCACAGTAATATAAAATGAAACTTACTTCGAATCGAGAACACTGCCACCCATATATACCGTTGTTTTCACACTTAAAAATGATTTAGATGTACCAGGAAAACCTCTTGGATTCGTAATAGATTCACTGTAATATTCATAACTACGTCCATGTGCGCAAGCTCCTGTTAAATAAAATTTATCTTTAACATTGTATGTACAAAGTAGAGTGTATTTTAAATTGGAAGTTAATTTAATTTAATTAATTTCAAAATTTCTTACCAAACAAGTCGTTATCACATCCTGGTTGTTTTCTTCCATTATTAGCATAGAAATCAGAAGTACCAACTGATTTATCTAAACCCAATAATCCAGGACACGTGTGAATCACTTGAACGTTTAATGCATGAGATTTATCCACTCTGCCATTAGCATTTTTGGTATCGAACAATGGTTTCGCAGGATCGAGAGCTGCAATTGCAATTTAAAAATTTAATATATTTCTATTCATTATAAATAACATTTTATTAAATTTAGTTACATCAAATAATTCAAAAAAATTTAATATTCAAAATTTCAAAGTTTGCATTTTTTTATTAGTATAAAATTTTTCATTTACTTTCACTTATGCATTAAATTAATTATTGTTTCTTTCATGATAATATCATTGTTTCGTTTTTGACAATTATTGTTCGAAAATCAATTGATCGATAAATTTCAAAATATTTTTCTTAATATGGTATGATAATCTAAATACATATTATCATAACTTATCGATTAAACTTAAATATATCGTTAGTTATCTCGTTTAAAATTTAGTTCATCTATTTTATTGTTTTCAGTAGAATCATTCTTTTTCTATCTTTTTTTTTTTTTTTTTTTTTAATTTTAATATATTTGTTAATTTAATCTTTTAGAGATCTTCAAACAAATAATTGTTTCATATCTGATTTATTATTTATTATTTATGATTTACATATATAAAGAGTTTTTATTAAAATTTTATTAGAATTTTCGAATTAGAAAAATGAAATAATTGATATGATATATCTCACCTATAACTTCTGCGACCTTGCTATACGTTGACACGCTCTTCGCAGCCAAACTCATGATATGCGCTCCAAGAGAATGTCCCACCATTTTCAATTTGGACGTTTGCAAATTGAATTTTGTGCGTAAGAAATTCACAAAAGAAGCTACGTGATTAGCCACATTAGGGACACTCTTTGCTGCAGTAGAATAAATATTTTTTGCTATTGTGCTCCAATCAACGATAATGACATTGCTGTCCCAAACATTAAGAAAACCTTAGGAAAAGATTAAAAAATTTATTAAATCGAACGAATAAAAGATTAGAATTATCCAATTAAGTGGTAGTAAGTAATTACTAATTCAGCAAAATTATAATTAAAATTTAATGAACACTAATATTTTTAGTGTTTTTTGTTTTTCGAAATATTTTACAATTTTGCATTTCGTTAATTTTATTACAATCTTATCGTATTATCTATCGAATCTATATCATGTAAATCAAATTAATTTCTACAGTTGTAATATTATTTACCATTGCGGACAAGTGTGCAAGCTTGTGTGTTACCAGCACTATTCCAACCATGAGTGATTATAATCGTGTTTTTTGCCGAGTTTAGATTACTATTTCTAACGGAATTCACATCATTTAGTATTAAACGATCGCCGATACGGTTATTTCTGAAATGGAAAATATATTTTTTAATAATTTTAATTATTTTTTTCCGTGATTGATAAAAGAAACAATTTTAACATGATATATCAATTTTGGATTTATTTTGATATCAATCTTCGAATAGATTGTCCCACAACACTTTGTGCATTAAATTAATTATAGAAATAATAAGAAAATACGAAAGAAAGAAAGATATAAAAATAATTCTGACCGTGTGAAAAGCGTGAAAGTAATCGTGTTCAAATCGTTATTCAAAAGATCAACTTCCTCCAAAGATAATGGGGTGTTATCGAGATGTACTAGATGTGGAACTCCATCACCATCCGGGAATACCGTATAATTCAAAGTTGTCAAAGTTTGTAGCAACGTAGGAACAACTGGAAAAAAAAAAAAAAAAAAAAAATTCTCTCTCGAATTATTCCTAATTTCCACAATTCTAGTGTGATATTCTAGTGATACAAACTTAGGGCTAACGATGCGTTGGCTACCATGCTTGCTTCTATTCTCTCCGCGCTACAATTCAAATCCGCAGCTTTCGAGCGTTGTCTCTTCTTTTATAGGCTTAAGGGAAACAATCATCACTCGAGTACTATTATACCGTTGATAAGTGATTCGATTGATGAATACGTGATGTTAGATTGATGATTCACGTTCACGTAAACGCGTAATTGGAAAATAGTATTTAAAATTGTATTAGGGTTAGTATTAAAATAGTTTTGCATTTTTTTTTTTTTATATTTGGAATTATGGATAGTATAAATGCTTTCGGCGGAATTTTGGCTTTTAATCGAGATAAAGATTGAGATTTAATTGATTTTATGTAATCGTTTATTTGTGTTGATTATTGAGACCGAGATCTGCTCGATTGTTTTTAATCACACTTTTTGGCAAAAATTAATATTGATTTGCATCGAGATTTTATATTTATTTTCGTTATATCGTTCCAATTTTATCGTTTATTGTTTATTTTATTATATCGTTTATTTAGGAATATATTATGAGTTTATATTTTGAATTTTAAAGATTTTTTGATGAATAATCATTTTTGTAATATTTTTCAATATATTTTTCATCTTTTAAATAGATATGTATTACGTTTCATTATTTGTGATTATTGTGCGATTATTGTATTTATCTTAAAAAATGAATAATTGCAATCAAGTTTTTCTATTTTATGAATCACTTGTTTGTTTATTTTTCTTATTTTAAATTAATTAATTAATTAACGATTATGTTTTTATATCTTTAAGATTTAAAAATATAACAAATATTCTTTAGATTAGAATTGGCGCTAGGATTGTTCCTAAAAATAATTATCGATTGTGAAAAACCTGATAGTAATTATGATTTATAATTTTTTTTTCATTTCACATATCTTTAAAGAAAGTTACAATAATATATATTTTTATAATACGTAATCAAAAGATTAGATTCATATTAATCGTTTCTTTTTTTATGAACTATTATTAGAAAAATATAATCGTGAATCGTATTATTACAAAACTATCATTTATTTCATAATAAAATAAATATTGTTGAATGGATATTCGATATGTTTTTAGCATATTAGCAATCTTGTTATTTATTTTTTATTTTCAACTTAATTATAATATTCACAAACATTTATTTGCAAATAATACACAACAAATATAATTCATTTTTTGAAATTTAGAAATATTTTACAAATAGGATAAACAAAAAATTTATAATTTTGTCATCATTTTGATTTGTCATCATGAAATGATTTTCCCATCAGGTTTGTCTCAATCTCAGTCGTTTTAATCTAAATTCTGTCATAGCCTTGTTTTCTAGTTTTTTTCTTCAGATTTTATTTTTTAGCAATTGGATTAGGAATCTAATAGGATATATGAAATCAATGGTTACAGATTCTCAGAGTTATAGGAATTTTGTGCTATTTTTTTTTTGCATAATTTCTTTTAAATCTAAATTTTAAGAGAATTATCACAACTTATTATAAAAAATAATAATTTGAAAAAGATTAAGAAATACTCTTTCTTTGATATGGGGTCAAAATGACTTTTTTACGACATTATACTAACAAACTAACACTGTAATTAACTCAAATGAATCGTGTCATTATCCATTTTTCTCTGAAACTTTTTGTATCCTTATTTTATATATCTTTTGCATAATTCATCAAATCTAATTATTTTAAAAATTTGAAACTGTAAAATTTAATACAAATTTTCTCAATTGTAATACCATCATTTTCGTAAACAGAAGCATAAAGCATAAAATCTTCAACTCGTTACCAGAAAACTTAGAAACGAAACGATGATTTAACCCCTCGATCTCTACCTTCTCTCTCTCCCCTCCCTCCATTGCAAAGGAACGTTTTCCAACAGCATGTTTCGCGCATAATCTCGGCCCATTTGTTCGCGAGAAACAGAGATTCTTGTTCGCAAAATAACGCGGCGTCGTATTTCTTAGCGATTCCCCACCGGGTACAACAACGAAATCCACTTACTGTCGGTGGAAGAATAGATGCAGAACAAACTGCATCGATTTGTCAAGGTTGTTTCACCTGTCCACCGATGAATTTCGTTTCCACGTTAGAATCCACGATTTTCTTCCGTGTTTACCTCGTTTCTCGCCTCGTTATCGAAAGATTAAAAGAAAAAATAAGATTTCTCCTTTCGATATCGATCGAATAATGTCACGTGATAATTATGTTCGTGAGATAAGTTGGAAATATCGATTGTTGAGATCAAAACAAACGCAAAAATTATACAAAAATATCGATTATTTATAACGAGACAGACACGTGTTTCATGCCATCTCGTTTCATTTAAATTAAATTGTTTATAATTTATAAACAAATAAATCTGAATCGATATTTTTGTATATTAACTTTCGTATTTTATTTTATTTTATTTTGCTTTTTTTATTTGGCTTCTAGAATTGATCTTCAAATATATTATAATTGACATTTTGTATATATATCTATTGAAATTAGGTCATAAAATGATGTTTCCTCGATTGGGATCTTTTCGATTGTGTATCTTCAAGATTGATATTTCTAAGAGCTGATAGATATCGTTTTTGCGAGGCAAGTATGACAAGTATGATGGAATAGCCTGTTCTTCAGATTATAACTTTTTTTTTTTATACAATGTATGAGCGTTATTTGGATTTTTAAAGTGATACGAGTATTATGATGTAATTAGTATTATGTAATATTGGAAAGGAACTTTGAAAATTTGATGAATTAATAATTGTTATGGAGAATGTATAAAAATACAGGTTTCTTTAGAAGTATAAATTCTTTGGAATAAATTCTTATATGGATGTATAATTGTTGGAAAATTTTACATAGTTAAAGATGAAGAAGTAACAAGAAAAGGAATTCAACTTTAACATTCATGCATTCAATATCTTTATTCTTTTACCTTTTGGTTTATATATATATTTTTTAAATTTTTTTTACAACTAATTCATTTATATTTCACACTGAAATGCACTCGAAAAAATGTTACACGCGTGCACTCCAGATATACACGAAATACATTTTCCTTTCAAAACTTCTCATTCTCATTCATAGAATCAATTTAAATACATATCTGCTCTTGAAAATTTCAATCTCGAGAAGTTATTTTATCTTTTTCCCATTACCCTAAATCTTCACTCGTTCCTAAAATTAATTCATCTTCACTTTGCAGTCTCGTTCGAATTCTAGATAATAAATATAATTTTTAAAAAATTTTTCAAACAAAAATTGAACAAATTGGAATTAGGATCATTTTTCCTTAAAGAAAACTCGTAAATATTGCTCGAATCAAAATTGTATCGATAATTTGATTCACGAAAATTTTCTTTTATGTACAATTTTTATTACATGAAAAAATTTTTTTTTTTTTCAGTACGCCCAAGAAACTCAGCATGAAAAGATCCTCCGAGGATTGGCAGTTGGTATCGCGTTTACCATGTACGGTCGTTTGGAGGAAGCCGATCCTTTGGTCGCTTCCCTTTGTGCTGACAAGGATCCGATTCTACGTAGAAGTGGAATGTACACGTTAGCGATGGCCTATTGTGGGACAGGAAACAACCAAGCCATCAGGAAGTTGCTGCACGTTGCTGTAAGTTTTACACAACATTCTTTAAAAATTTACTCCTTTGTCTGCTGAACTTTTTTTCCATTTCAATTTTATTTTTATCTTCCGTGTTTTCCTTTTTTTTTTTAATAGAAATATCAAATATTTGACAACTTTACGTGGAATTTAATCGAATGTTTTAATTTACAAATGTTTTTTTTTTGTTTTTCAATTTGCAATAGTATTTTGTATAAACTAAATATTTCTTTGCTATAACATTTTTTTTTATTTTTTTTAAATTTGCATGTGTGTTGTTCGATATTTTTATTGAAAAAATTCGTCGATGTACGAAACGAGTAAAAGTCAGATAGGGATAAAACATTCTGAGCTGAACTCCAATAATTTTTATCGTGTCGTTAGTTATATATTCGTGAATTGTTTGCAGTGGAAAATAACTCTTTTTCTGATTTCTTCTAATCGATTTCAATTGGATCACATGATATTTTTTTTATTATTAATCACGTGGTTGTTTTTTTAGATTTATTATTTTCTAATGCCATCAAACTTTAAAATTTTTAATCGTTGAAGGATTTATTTGTTGTAATAGTATAAATATATTTTTCAAAGATAATTGGAATTACATTTCATCGGTTTAATTGATGTAATTCAATGTATAAAAAATTGACAAACAACTTTATCAAATTGTTATTATATGATTTACGTCCTTAAGAAATTTTTAATAACTTTATGATATTGAATTTTTACAGTTTTATTAGAAACTTGAAAAATGAAATAAGATAAATTAGATACAAGCATATTTCATTTTTCTCAAAGACTTATAGAAATATCATAGTTGTTCAAATTCATTCACAAATACTTTTTTTTTATAAAATTAACAAATAAAGAAGAATATTATCTAATTCCATTTAGCGACAATGTATTTGATACAAGATATCATAAAGTAATTCATATTTACATTCATTTTAAAATTATATATATATATATATTTTATACCATAATTTTTAAGATAGAAATTTTTATCTATCTTCCATTCAACCACGAATTATTATTTGAAATCATGATAATATTTCGATCGAAAAACACTTGTGAATAAAATTCAAAGGTTATAAAAGGTTTTAAATTTATTTTCAGAATGTTCCATTTTCTTAATAACCTTCTTTACAATAACGTGAAATTATGTTCTTCCAGGTCTCTGATGTGAACGACGATGTTCGACGAGCAGCGGTCACCGGCCTCGGATTCTTGCTGTTCAGGTGAGTAGCACAAAAGAATACTTAAACTCATGGAAGTCAATATACGAGGTCGAGGAATGCGGATTCCTCGAGGTGGCTAGGTTTAGTATCGATGTTCCTTCCGCAAGTTTTCTGGCTTCCTGGAATAACCTAGATTCACGAGGTTAATAATATCGATGAGAGTTATTTCGATGATAATCCGCGCAAATACCTAAGGAACAATATCTAGAAAAAGAAGAGAAAATTCACTCGAATTCGAAACTGTTAATCTTTTACAATTTATTAATCAATTTTTTAATTCTCTATGAATCATATTTATTTATATTTTACTTATTTGACAAATTTATTTGAACTTGAACATGATACAATTTCTGTAGGTCTGTAATGATAGGATTATTTATATACTTTTAGGTTAAATTCAGATTAATATTGTTAGGTTTAACGTTGTTTTCTCTAATTTTTATCAGAATAATCCAATAGAATATAACATTTCATGTTATTGCCATTTCATCAAATTGACTTGTTCTATAAATTAGGCTTATGTTGTTTTTAAATATTGTTTAAAATTGGGGAGGATATTTTATCAAAATTGTAATTTCTAAACGGGAGATCGGTGTTGATTTTTCAATTATATTTTGATTGATTTCGAAAATGAGAGATTTGCAACGTAGCTTAATAAAGTGATTACTGTTCTGAGATTGTATCGTGTTCCTTGCAGTATTTAAATATTTTTTCCTACGCTGTTCAGCAAATACTTTTAGAAAGTATATTTGTTGAAAGTAAATTAAAGTTATTTCCTTTTTATTATTACAATAAAAAGGAATTTTTTTATAAAGTTATTATAAATTAAATTTTGAATTGTTCGATGAAAATTCAAATTAAATTGCACACGTAGTTTTCGAGATATCGTACATGGAATGGAGTTTACGTTTAATTAAATTTAAATCTAAAAAAAAAAAAAAAAATACACATATAATTTTTTCTCTTTCATAAGTATATACTTCCTCTGAAGAGGAGTCTTGAGAGAGACAATTTTATTTTAATCAATTCGATATCAGCTTATCAGAGTTCCATTAGGAATTGATAAATTGCTGTATCTTTTCAGAGATTATATTCGAATTGAAAGTGATCTTATTGATTTTTTTCTCTTTCTCCATTTTTTGCTTAATTTCAAAAGATCGATTATTCATTTATAGCTTTTCTTTTGCGATTTCGATTCATTATTATAGCAAAAATCCACGATAATCTATGAATCACTATTAATAATCCTACTAAAACTTTTGTTTCGCGGTAAAAATGAGTGTTTGACGTATTACATTTTATTGCATTTTTCATGATTCATTTATTATCTTCTTTTTATTCGAAGCAAGATTTTTATATCTCTTAATCCCTTATTATCTTTTAAGGAAAGATGAATTAATTTTTTTTTCTGTCGAAATAAAATAATACATCCGTATATTCATCTTCCCTTTACGAAATCTATGACGAATTAATTTTTTTTTTAATTTGAAATTTGATGATACGTAGATAAAATATTTGCATATATATTTTCACTTTTAATAAATTCACTCTCAATTTAAAAATGATATCGGATTTTATAAAATTGAACAAACATGAAACAATATCTACAATTCACTCACGTATTAGTTAAAAAATATATATATACAAATTGTCTAAAATAAATAATATACATCTCTTTTCCAAAGATAAATAAGAAAATTTCTTTCACACCTCATTCTTCTAAAAAATTGTATAAATTTACACAAATATTCCTTCAAAGATTACATCTTATAATCTCATCGGTTTATCAATAATATTTAAACTTGATCACATTTTGCCAACATTTAATTTCACGTTTTATTTAATAACGTTATTAAACGTTCACATTCCTCAAATATTTCCAATCCATAATATTCCGCCAATATTTTAAGTTGAACGATAATCACAGCTCTTTCATATTCTTGGAAAATTTATTTCACAATTTCCCCGATACACCATCGAATCCGATATTAATTAAACTTCATTAATATCCTTCGAACGTTTCACTTCATCTGTTCCATCCATCCTCAACCTTAATATCCCCCCCCCCCTCTTCCCCATATCGTATTCCTCCAACACTTTATTCCCCATTCTCTCTCAACTTTTATAAATTCAATTTCACCCATTGTAACCGTATCTCAAGCTCAAAGGCGTGCCAGAATCTCTTTCAAATTTCCCCTATCCCCTCGAAAATTCCTCGAATTTCCTCTTCCATCCCCATCCCTTACGCGAGGACCACCGAAAGCGTTTGTTTTCCATCGAATAACCTTTCTCCACCCCCGCAACGAATCTCGCGAAACTTTTTTAATACCTCGACTTACACTATATATATATACACACTGATCGACGATCCAAGGGGCTTTTGAAAGCGATCGATGCTTTTCATCTATGAGAATTTGACGGATTGAAAGTTGCTTTCATTCTGCCGTTAACTCATCCAATATCCGGCCGGTCCGAATGGTTCCCATTCTCGTTTCGACGATTTTACGGTGCAGTTTTCGCGGTCTTTCGAGGCGGCGGTGGTTAATCTGCGCCGACATTTTCTATTAAGCAGAGCTGGAGTAGGGGAGAGGGATCGATCAAACGCCGATCCCCTTTCAAATCGTGGCCGAAGGAAAAACCGTGACAATTTTCTCGATCGCTTTTATTTATATCCTTGTCTGGCGGGGCTCGCTCGCTCCCCCGTTGATCGATCGATCAACCCTTGAGAAATGGGGATCGGAATGAATAGCTTTCTTTCGATTGAAAAAAAAAAAGGAGAAAGGAAAAAAGTTGTAAAAGTTAGAAGTTGGACGGAGGATTCGTGGAGGATTAATTCTAAAATAAATGGATAGATAAAAAATCGTATCGATCGAATTTATTATTCTTTGTTTCTTTTTCCTCTGATTTGTGAATTTTGTTGGATAATTGAATTTAGTAGAACAGAATTCGAGTGAGAAGGAAGAATTTGTTTAACAAAGTTTGTTCCTCTGCTTTTAGAAATTAATCCTCCTTTCGATTGACTTCTGATCTTTCGAGTTTGATGAGCAAATGTAGATTATTGTTTCGTATTGTTGAAAGATGATGATTCGATTATTATTGATTCGATCCTTTCGAAGGGTAATGAAAAATTAATTGGACGATTCAAAAGATATATCTTTCGCGCAATGAAAATTTTTGAAACGAATTTCCATATTTGGAATAACGTCCGTATTTGGAATAATAATTTTTGCGTATGGTTTATTTTATATTCTTTTTGATGGAAATTTTATCGCAAATTTATCTTCTTATCGAATTCGACAAATTCCACAAAGTTTCTTTCAACTTTATCAATTCAATTTCCTTCGTGCATTTTCCCCGATTTAAAATCGTAAAAAAAAATATTTTACATAATTTCATCATAGAATTATGTTACGATTTAACCGTTTTAAAATTCTCCAATCAATTAACGTATACAATTACGTTAAAAATTATATTATCCATGCATTCTTTTCCTTTTTCTAAAATCGAAGGAATTTTTTTCAAGAAAAAATTTCCTTCTCCCCTCTTTTCGGTTTCGTTCCAGAGTGCATTCGAATTCTTCTTGCTCGCCAAGTTCAATGAATCTCGATACGGCGGGCAATCGATACCATCGTGGTCCTGTAGAAACTCTTAATTGAAAACAGTCGATCGATCTTCGTGGTATCGCGGAATGGACTGTCGAACAGGATGAATGGTCGGCATCCTTGCATCTCGCGAAAATTGTGGATCATTGAGTACGGAATTTTACACGAATTATTCATCTCTCTTAATGATAAGAATCGTTCGAAGAATGATACGAAAATCGATCAATCGATCGATTGTTCTTTCGATCGTTTTTGTATTCTTTTGTAAAATTTTAAACAGCCCTTTTTTTTCGAATAAACTTGTTTCGAGAAAGATGTGGATAATCTAGGATTATAATATTTTTCAAAATTAATGTATCTAATGCAATTTTCATTTTTTAATAATAATTCTTCCTCTAATTCCTACGTTAATATTTAACAAATTAATTTTTCGCTTTAAAACTTAATTGATTTGAATCGATTTTTTTTTAATCAAACAATTTATAGTTGATCCACTATGCTCTAAGATATCCAACAGTATCTATTAATCAACCTATGAGAATCTCTATTTCGTCTATTTCGAATTTTTTTGGAAATTCGAGTATAGGGATGAACGAATCACTCAAATTCGAGTTGTTGATACAACGGGTGGGTTAAATAGACTCGAAGAGTGGGGGAAATCGATGACCTGTGATGTAGCCGTGAAACGTGAGGAGGGTTGAAGAGGGACATTTTAAGCAGGGACAAGATCCTAAGCTAAGCTCGATTTTAATCAACGCTGGTAATCAGGGGATAAATGTAAATTAATTTCTGGCGAGGAGGACGGGACGAGGGATTTCCATCCGCTAAATGGGATCCGCGAATCGTGACTAGATTATTTCTCTCCTTTCCCTCGTTAAACTGTGTCCATTGATTTCGATTATGGGTTGGTCGATCGAAGTTGGTCAATAAATTCTCGTTTAAGGATTTCTTTTTTTAAAAATTACTTACATCTTTTATAAATAACAATCATTTTGAATGACAATTTCATAGAATAGAATTTCACGATCTCCTTTTAATTAATGGATTTTATTTAAAATTCTTTTTAATTTAATAAATTATAAAAGGAAGTTGTCTTAAACAACAATATATAAATAAAATATTTATTTTGTCACATAGGATATTGTTAAAATAATAAAAAAAAAAAGTTGTATATTCAAAATGACTGTATCCATTTCTAATAATATTAAATCAAGTCCAAGGATCAAATATTATTTAAATAGATGTGGATTAATTAAATTGTTTCAAATTATTCGCTCCACAGTTATTATACAGAGAATTGTAGAATGAATTCCTCAAACACTTTTCATATAATTGGAAGAACCCATCCATCATTACTTTAAGTCAATTATTAGAAAGATTGGGCTGTCCCCAAATATTTGGCAACCACTGGTTACACCGGCCTCTTTTTTTTTTTTATCGAGCCAAAATCAAGCCGGAAGTGGTCGATAACAGAGATATATCGCAGTCGTTAAGCGGAACTGTATTTGCACCGTGTCTATTTGCACAATCCATAATTTCTAGGAAACCGAATAGAAATTCAACGGTTGGACGAACCATTCGTTTCGTTACGTCCCTTTCTCTCTCATCTCTCTCCCACTATCCATCTTTATTCACAGCAATTTCGAGCACGGAATGATCGAGTTAGCAGTAAAATATTGCACCGAGGAATACAATGAACGATGAAACAACATTTATGCGTGTCGTCGAATTTTAAGAGAGAGAGAGAGAGAGAGAAAGAGAGAGAGAGAGAGAGAGAGAGAGAGAGAGAGAGAGAGAGAGAGGAAAGAAAAAATTATAGGATCGAATTGAAACAGAAGTGAATCTTAATCGTGTTGATGAAATCGTGAATGAAAGATTTTAGAAGAGGAATTGTATCAATTTATTTAAAGATTTATTTATTAATTAATTATAAAAATTGTCGTCTATGTCATCATTGATGATCAAGAAGATGAATTTTATAAAAGGAGGAGGAGAAGGTTGATCACCACTTCAAATCAAATTTAAGGAAATTAGAGAAATTATCTTTGCTTTCTGACATTATAATAAGATGATTAATCAGAATTCGCTTTGGGATGTGATTTATTAATCCTCCTCATCATTTGTCATATTACTTTACAACAAACTCATTAAATATTCCATGAAAATATAATAATATTATTATTATTATGATAAATTTCCCAGTAAATGAATATCAGAAAGAGGATCACAAATCATATTTCGTTCGTAAATCTAATTTTAACAAATATATATTTGACTGTTATTAATTCTTCACAAATCATTCAATTGATTGAAATCGAATTTAATAATCAAGTAGATAAAAATATAAATATAAATTAATGAATAATCATCGATTATTTTATTCAATTTTCAAATTTTCAAACTCTAAATTAATATAAAATTTATATAAAACAAAACAACGTATAACAATGATAGATAGATAGAAATAACCGGTATTGAATTCGTCCAATTATGCAAATCGTAAAAGCGACAAACAAAATTTCCCTGAATAAAATCCGACGTGGAAATAACCCGTTGCTTTTCAATTACCGGATAATTAAACTCGTGTCACGAATATTAACAAAGATCCCGGTTATGATTCCACCCGTATACTAATTTTCCACGAAAGATTAAGCGAATCCGCACATTTTTAAAAATCAAAATATTGTGTATTTTCCAAAAACGATCCGATAATTTATTTAATTACTATAAATCTTCTTCAAAATCTTCCATTGTCCGATCGTTAAGAAAAAAAAATCCAAAGAACTTGAAAGAATTGTCGAATTAAAAAATCATTAACGAAGCTACTGGTTGGAAATTTATTCAAAAACAAACGACAAGGTATTTTATATATTTTTCTCTGTTGCTTAATGAACTCCCTTATTCGAGCTTTACGATTGTTTGAAGCCATTTTTCCTTCGAGTTGGTTAAGTAATCATTAATCTTCTCCGAGAATACTTAGCACACATGCTATATTCATGATAATTGCAACTGTTCTTTATCATCATTAAGAAGTTTCTCCATGCATTTGGTCAAGGAATAACATAATAATAACATATTGAATTAACAATAAATTTGGAATTTGAATAAATTATGTTATTCCAAGCTTTTTATTTCTTTTTGATTTTAACATTTTTCTCGAATATTATTATTATTTTTTTTTCTTACGTTTATAGATTTCTTAAGAAAATTTACCGTCTTAGTTAATTGTTAAAACAAATTTAAAATGTGCGTTTAATTACGTATTTTAATTAGTTTCTCGTTGATCAAAATATCAGAGTTTTATTAGGACATCAAAAAATTGATGTACTTTGATATGGTGCTGTAAGAAAAGTGTCACGAATCGAAAACAAAAAAAGAAAAAAGAAAAAGAAAAACTGAAACTTTTCAGAAAATTGATTATTTACGTAGCATTTCATGACACTAGTAGTTCAACTTCAACTTTTGACATTTGTAGTATTGAACTTCACATGTGACATTTTTCCGAATGGTAGATCAGAAAATATTTCTGGAATACAATATAAATTAAAAATTGTCGACTTATGACATTTTTCTTACCAAGGTGTGATGCAGATGTAAATCGCAGAAGTATTAATACGTTGAATAAATAAGGTAGAAACCATTTTCTATCATTTTTTGTAATAAAATTTAACGAAATTCAAATCATAGAACATAGAGACACGCAACGACGAAGATATTCTATTTATTAATTTGTTTGGCTTTCATTAGTAAATTTTTAATAAATTAATAAATTTCGAGCAAAATTTTTCTATAAAAAAATATATATATTCTAAAAAGTTATTATTAATTATCATACATATGAAACGTAAAATATAACAAAAATCATTTATAATCCTTTTTTTTTTTCTTTTTTTTTATTTCAATTCTTTTTGATCTTTCACTTTCATTGTTCAACAACATCGAGATCTTCCCTCGAAAATTGTAACTCGTAAACACGTATCACGGACAATATATAAAATAAATTTGAAACAATTCATGCAAAATTAATGCAACGCGTAACCGAGTTCTTTGTGTTAATATTCGCAACACGTGTTTAATTGCCCCGTAATCGAAGGTTATCTTTTATCTAGATTATTCCATGTTTCGTTAAATTTATTGAATTATTTATATATCACGATATGGACGATCGAATGCGTTTTAATAGTTTGGCGATAAATTTAATACGATAAATGAAATTTGGCAATGAATAACAATGGGTCGGATCAAAACTGTGTGAAAATATCTCTCCAAGGAGAGATTATATTTATGGAAATGGTTAGGGGAAGCAGCAGAAGAAAGGAATATTCCATCCGGAGTTATTTTCCTTTCGGACCCTTTTCTTTAAACGGGAATATATATTTTTTTCCATTGTCTCGAAGAAGATGAAAAAATGAATTAGTGTATTCGTAGATATTCGAACACGATGTTTCATCTTTGAATGCGGAAGTGACTGCGGAAATTGAATTGGAAACCTCGAGGAATGAAAAATTAATGAAATCTTATAATTTTTTATCAGAGATGTTGATGATAAAAGTTGGCAAAAATTTTTGCAATTCGTCGTCCAACTCTCGAACTAATTTAACGAGTTGAATTAAATATCGAGAAAAAAGATCTCGTTTTTTCCCTCGACGTAAATTAACATACAGTGGTTCGAAAGACGTCGAATTGGTTGTTGTCAATTTTTGCAATTTATGGTCACAAACTTTTTTAGAAAAATATATAACGTAAA
Organism: Apis mellifera; assembly: GCF_003254395.2. Lineage (NCBI taxonomy): Eukaryota > Metazoa > Arthropoda > Insecta > Hymenoptera > Apidae > Apis > Apis mellifera. Next base: position 5,271,634 of record NC_037647.1, read on the forward strand.
AAAAAAAATTTAGCAAGTATTTTTTTTATATTCATTTTGAATTTCGTTGCCATTTTATAATTGTCCCTTCTCGGATGTCAAGAAACATATAACATTTAATAATTCCATTCCTTAAATAAAGAAAATTTAAAAGCAAGCCTTTTCATCCTTAAAACAAGATCCCTTATCATGGAATCTGATGGAAGAAAAATTTGTGAAAAAATTACACCTAATTTCCTTCTTTTTTTGGTACTAAAAAAATATGCAAAGAATTTAAATTTTCTGAAAAAAAGAAAAAAAGAATCTAAAAGATCGGCGATACTTTGTTATATTTCTCTGTGCGCCGTAAGGACGCCTCGATCGAACGTCATCCTCACTTCCGGGAGCTTTCATTTCCGGCCGAGCCGTGTGCTCGCCGACACGAATACATGCACAGCTCAGGCGCATCACTTTTATTATGCAAATCAGTAGACGTTGCAGAAAAATCCCCTGTTTCCCCGTATAGGGTTCGAGTTTACTTCTATCGAAACCCTCGGCCGACTGATATTCAAATATTACCAATAACACGATTCCATACGAATTTCATACATAAATTTCGGGATAGTATTATTTCATGCACCATGAACGTGTATCCCGTTCGTTGTTTCTTTCCACTTTCTCGCGGTTGAAGTTTATTCTTTTTTTTTTTTTTCCCCTTCCCTTTGTCGTATTGTGAATATTTAACATACCGTGGTGATATTTTATTTATTTTTTTTTCTTCTTCTAAAATTACAGTATATTTGAATATTTCAAATCTTACGTTACTCGATAGAAATAAATATTTGAGAAATAACATTTTTCCTACAAAATTCGTATTTTTTCGACAAATATTTTACAATTCAAAATTACATCGAACAATACTTTATGACTTATGAGATCAAAAGAAAGAGACTGAAAAGTGAGGCAAAAATATCAACAGACTGTTACACTTATGAAAAGAGGTAAAGGAGGAGAGAAGAGAAAGGAAGGGAAAAGAGGACGAGGAAGAGATGTAAGGGAACTAGGTGACGATGAGACAATAAAGCAAGATAATAGATGAAAAGGTAAAGTGCAGCCTTTTTTTGCTCTACTCCTATCCCCATTTGCATTTTTCTCTCGACACGTGTAAGTTTTTACGCAGACACGCGGATCTTTCTCGTCGAACAATACCATTTAATTCAGGATAATTGTTAATTCCATTGATCCGATATATAAATCAGAATTACCACGCGTAAGCTTGTACGTGGATTGTTAACAATACATTTGCGGGAATGAAAGATAAAAATATGTATTGAACGCGATGCGAAATGTGATATACGCTTCTCCACTCCAATTGGTGTTTCAAAATAAATAAATTTCGTACAGTGAAAAATTGTATATCCCTATATATTCGATTCGTATCGACGATAAACTGCACGCGCGCGAAATTTCCACGAGGGCCATTCTCACGAGCACTTTGAAAATCGACGAAACAAAATACAATCGAATGCTTCCATTGTGTTCGCAACTGTTCGCTTTCCCTTCGAACACCATCCAACGAGATGTCGATTTTTTTGCTGTATTATTGCTAATTAAACGATATTAGTTTAAACAAAATGTTCAGAGAATCATTCTTGTTCGATCGCGTTTCGAAATTCGCGCCATTATTTTTGATTCGTGCATAATGGGAAAATGCATGATGGTTTATCGTTTATCTAATTATTCGAGGGAATAATTGACCGAGAATAACGATAGAAAATATTTTTATTACGGTATAGTACGTTTTCTTTTTAATTTTCAACGTAAGAGTGGATCTGTTAATTTTATAATGTTTCTTCGACATGTAAAAGTGTTAAAAATGAAAGAAAGAAAGTAATAAAAAGAGATAGATAGATATGATAAATTCTAATTATTTTATAATACATTTGGAAAATCTTTTCTTCCATTTTGGATTCTAATAAATGATGGTGAAGATAAATGTGCAGGCGAAAACGGATGCTAGATTGCATGATGATAAATAATACGATGATATTTCATCGGGTTGAAGAATTTTTGTTCTCTTTTTTGTAACTCTGAAATTGTTCAAAGTCATCAAATATAATTTTTCTTCTCGATGATTGGTAACAAATTTATAAAGGGCAATGTAGTATTTTTTCTTTTCCTTTTTCTTTTTATTAAATTTAAAAATTTCATTCATTCACTTTTATAAATTTCAAAGCAGAAGTATCAAAAACGTGTATTATACGATTTATTCGTATTTATACGAATAATAAGTTCTTTGTAGAAATAAGATCAATATTACGATGAAAATTATTAATCAAGCATATCAATGAAGCTCGAAAATGGATTGCATTTGTTATTCTCTTGTTCAATTTGTCCTTATCATACTCTTTGAAGTATTATTTGTTCTTTGTTAAAGTTCTTTCTTCGCGATATTATTCAAAAAGTAGTATCAGTACGCATCGAAAAATTTCATCTTATTTGATAAAAAAAAAAAAAGTTATCTGTGTGATTTTTAAAAATATTGAAATAACATTGGAATCTTTAATAAAAATTTTCGTGATATCGACGATTGTTGAATATTTTATGATATTTGATTTACAGATAATGCTTTATCAAAAATATATAATATATATAATGTAAAAATATATAATGAAACTTTAATTTTTTCCAATAAATATCGATAATATACGATATTTATTTGAATAAGTATTTTTTTTTTCCTTGGATTATGATTGAGAATTATATATAGGAAAATATAGGCATCACGAAAGAGATATTTTCTTCGTTTATGTGAAATAATTCGTTGTTTATTTGTTATGCTTTAATTTATTATTTAAAAAATGTTATTAAAAATAACACTGTGAAATAATGTTTATATTTAACGTTAAAATATATAGATACTGTAAAAATTGAAGATAAAATTGGCAGACATATGGTAGATGTATATTTAACTTCAAAAAGTTTCATTTAATTCATTGAGTGTTAAAATATTGACTATCCAAACTTTGCTTAATTGAAACGCCGATCATTCGAACGATTATTTATCCCGGACAATTATTGGACCATAGAATAATTCACGTGTTTAATTTGAACTACGATTACATTTTAGGACACAAATAGAATTTAAAATTTCGAAATTCAATATCTTCTACAATTTCTACAATTTCTATAGATTTTTACATTTGAAATGAAAAAAAAAAAAAAAAAGAAAGAAAGAAAGAAATAATGCAAAAATTAATTAATCGACGAAAATAATTTTAACGCATTTGAGATCGCGTGGAAAATCTAGAAATGCAAGACGACAATTTATACTGGAACAAACATTTTTAATTTTTATTGCAAAAGAAAAATCAAAGGTGTGAAAAATTCTTTCTTTCTTTATTGCATATTCTGCGAATTATCATTAATATTGAATAATTACATATTTTTATTGCAAAATTATTGATTAAGATTATAAATATACGCATTTTCAATGAGCACGAAAATTAAATCTTATTGAAACGTTAAGGTCGATAAGGAGGATAGGTCGGGATGGATGGAAGTTCATTAAGTGATCGGAATCGCGGTCATCTGTTCTAAATTTCTTTATCAGGGACACGTGTGAAGAAACGAGACGCCACGTATTCATTTCTATCGATAACGAAACGATCGTTTGCCTCGTTACTATCTTCCCTTGTCCAATTTGTGGTTTAACCAGTCGTAGGAAATGATACTCGATATTGTATCTCCATTTATATACGTAGGGAACCTCCATGCCAATTTCACGAATAAGTAACGGCGAGGAATCAAGAGGGCACCACCGTTCACTTTTCTTTTATTTTATTCTCGCGCGTGTGATGACGATCAATTGAGGTTAGGTTTTTTTCGTACCTTTTTTATTTCTTTATGGAAAATTCTAAAATAGCTCTCGAAACCTATATTGAATGATAAGTATAATATTGTATTAGGTGAATTAATTAATAGTGTTAGAATAATAATATTTAATATTTCATATCAAAAGATTGAATTACTTCACATCTATCATTTCTACTATTCGTTTCATGTAAAAAATTTAATTTTGAAATAAAATGTAATTTAAAAACTCTCAGATTTGGTAATAATAATTGAAAATTAAAACAATTATGTACAATTGGTTTCATTTGTAAACAATTTTTGAAAATTGCAATGGAATAATGTTATAATTAGATCGTAGATTTTCATTGCATATATATATTTTTTTTATATTACGCATGTTTTGGATATTTTTACGTAATGTTCGCGATATTTTATCGAAACAATTTTCCAGATAAAATCACTCGAATTTCTTTCGATCGCGTAACAACGGAAAGGAGAGAAAGAAAAATTACGTGACACCGATTAAACAGAGAAATGGAAAACAGTCGGACGTAAATTTGCATTAATGGCACATGTGCGTTTCCCGCGCTATCGATTTTCCCGCCAATTATATTCCCGCTTTCCACGAATCCCCGCGTTCTTTCTGATGTGTACACTACTACGTTTTCACTATTTAAATTCCATAAATTTTTAATTGCAAAATTCGTTTAGATTTTCACGCAACCAGAAACTGGGGGAAAATTTAGTTTTCAATTAGAGAAATTTCGTTTCATATAAATTCGTTTTAAAAGCACGTTCGTATTAATGTTAATCTTTCCCTATGATGATCAAGGTTTGAAAATAATCAAATGCAAATATCTTTTGTATCTCTTTCTTTATTAACATCATTCTTTTAATACAATTTTTAATACAAATATATATATTTTATAATATTTTACAATTTTATACGTACGTATGTTGTTTGGAAGCCGTCAATTTTTGTTGCCACCCACACTTGGATTTTCCAAGTTTTCCAAGCAGATTCGCGAAAAATAAATATTTCGTTCTCGAGCTCATCGCGTTAATGCCGGCCCCTCTCGAGATGACACAGGCGGAAAGCTGCTACTGACATCCGCCGCGAGCTCGAAGGAAAATAACCGGACGTTGAGTGGAGTCGCTATTGTTTCCCCGGAATGTCGGGGATACTTGAAAATTCTAGCTCTAGGTCTGCCGGGCAAATATTATTTCCCATTCCGAGGCAAATTTTTATTCTCCGTATCCAATCGTGTTTTCGCCCAAGAAACTGTCACCATCTTCGACCATCTCGAGATGCGTCTCAATGGGTCTTCGATTGTTTTATCTTATAACAAGTTGATCTAGGTATTTACAATTTTATCTTTACACTTGTATTCTCAATTATATTTTTTTTTTTTTCGAAAATTTCGTACAGAAATTGGTTACGTTGTAATATTGGTCAGTGTTTTTTGTTTTTAATAGTCGAAAGGAAAGGTTTTATCTTATAAAAAAAATTGATCTAGGTATTTTATATTTTATAATTTTATCTTTATACTTATATATTCTCAATTATACTCTTTTTTTTTTTCGAAAATTTCGTACAGAAATTGGTTACAAATTTGGAATTGAGTGAATTGATCTGAATAGATATATGGTATGTTGTAATATTGGTCAGTCTTTTTTGTTTTTAATAATTGAAAGGAAAGGTTTTACCTTATAAAAAATTGATCTAGGTATTTTATATTTTATCTTTATACTTATGTATTCTCAATTATACTTTTTTTTTTTCGAAAATTTCGTACAGAAATTGGTAACAAGTTTGGAATTGATTTGAATATAGATATAGATAGGTACATTATAATATTGGTCAGTGTTTTTTGTTTTTAATAGTTGAAAGAAAAAGTTTAATCTTATAATAAATTGATCTAGGTATTTATAATTTTATCTTTATCATTCTGTGTATTTTTAATTATACTTTTTATCTTATAACAAGTTGATATAGATATTTATAATTTTATCTTTATATTTGTACTACTTCCAGAAATACTTCTTTTTTTGAAAATTTTATATAGAAATTGGTTACAAGTTTACAATTGAGTGAATTAATTTGAATATAGATATAGATAGGTACATTGTAATATTGGTCAGTGTTTTTTGTTTTTAATAGTCAAAAGGAAAAATTGTTTAGAATTATCTGAAAAATTTTTGGAAGAATTATAAATATTCCATTATTTTAAAATACTTTCATAAACGTATAATTTTTCTGTTCGATATATATAATTCAATTTTATAACAGATAAATTATCCATAAATCTCTAAATTCGAATCGTGAATCTTCAAAAAATTTTTGAAAAAAATTTTTCGTAGAACATTCGTTCAATTAATAATGGAGAATCGAATAAAATAAACAATAAGCTTTATCGTTTCACGAATCATCCACTAAATGCACCCACTCATTAACCTTAATTATCTGTATTGTTAATTAACCTCGATATCCAACCATCGTTACGAAAAAGAAAAATGGAAAATAAAAGATCAAAGGATATTTATTCGTGTGTTCTTGGTATTATATACGAATATTTTACTGCGATCGAATCTATGCAAGATAGTTCGAATTCATAAGTTTTCAATGCGAATTCGAACGCCTTGCAATACACTTCTCCCTACATTCTTCGAATACAAAAGGGATCGAATATCGGACAGGTCTCGTTTCCTTTTTGATAAGATACAATGTTCAAATAGCATTGTTCAAAACTTTTCCACCGTTTTAAAATAGCTAAATATATATTCCTTATTGAATAAATTTTATAACACAATTCTCTTTTAATTTAATATAATATTTTTCGATAATATCATAACAATATTGATAATATTGGCTTAGATAGCAGATTAATAATTTTCTGATTTTTTAAATATGCAAGAATCAGAATGAGATATAAATAAATTATACTTTTGAATATTTTAGATTTTTACAATTAACTACGAAGATTAAAAGTATTCGAAAATTTCTAATAAATTTCTTTTTTTTTTTAAAAAAGATTCTATTTGGAACGAGAAATTGTACTTTTGAATGTCTTAGACTTTTACAATTAACCACAGGAAGACTAAAAGTATTCGAAAATTTCTAATAAATTTCTTTTTTTTTTTTTTTTTAAGAGATTCTATTTGGAACGAGAAATTGTACTTTTGAATGTCTTAGATTTTTACAATTAATCACAGGAAGACTAAAAGTATTCGAAAATTTCTAATAAATTTCTTTCTTTTTTTTAAAAAAGATTCTATTTGGAACGAGAAATTGTACTTTTGAATGTCTTAAACTTTTACAATTAACCACACGAACACTAAAAGTATTCGAAAATTTCTAATAAATTTCTTTCTTTTTTTAAAAAAGATTCTATTTGGAACGAGAAATTGTACTTTTGAATGTCTTAGATTTTTACAATTAACCACAGGAAGACTAAAAGTATTCGAAAATTTCTAATAAATTTCTTTCTTTTTTTAAAAAAAAGATTCTATTTGGAACGAGAAATTTCCATTTCTTGGGAAATAAAACTCGGTCCATCTGGCTTTCAGACTTGGTCAACCGATTTCCTAGTTCGATAGCAGTTGCCGTGATGGGAAATGTAAAAAAGGAGAAATAAATGGTTGCGCTCGAGGAAGCTTGGGGCCTTTTATTCGCGTAGATTAACGAGAAGCTAGCAGGCCACGGGATTAATTCTTTACGCGAAAACAGATTTTCGTGAAAGGAAATCGATCGACGTCGTTTATAACATCCTGCCGCTTCTTGAGAAACTTCTTGTTTGTCGCTTTAATCGGTGGATCCTCTTCCCTCCTGGGGGGGGAGAATCCTGATGATTTTTGAAACTCGGAATTTCAGAAGTTCGGTATAATCTATGCTTAAACGTGATCCTCTTTATGCATTCGACGTTTAATTATTGGTTTCGATGCTTTTCGAGTGCAAAAATCAATTATTATAATCTTAGAAAGACGAACGTTCGATAATTCTTTAGAAATGGGGGGAAAGAAATTTTATTTCTATATCATTCATTTGAAATAATCTGACACGTTCTAATTGTAACTTTTTCTCGCTTAGAATAAAATTTTGAATACATTTAAATATATCCAATCAAAACTTTTTCGATCAAACGATCTCGCAATTTATTATACATCCGCTTAAAATTATTATTATTGAAAAATATAATTTTAAAAAAAAGGAAGGATAATTTATCTCGATTAATATTCCACTTATTTTTAATATCCTTGAAATTTCTTTTTGTGTCCAATTTACAAGTATCGCGCGTTCTATTTAAATTTTTATACCATCATTTATGGAACAGAGTTTGCCGGTTTCGGCCCGTTAATGAGAAATCTACGAATCGCACAGGTGTCCCAGTTGCTTCTATTCCATCTTGTTTCCTTCCACGTTCATTAAAATTCTCGGGAATAAAATCAAAGTAAAGTAAGTTTTCGATCCTGTTTCCATCATTTGTGAAACAAAATTAATTTTTCCAGATATATAAATATTGTTTTTTATTAACAAAAAAAAATGTTTTCTATTTTCCTCTTGTATCATTTATCCTCTTCAGCATGGGGCATTTATTTGGCGTTTATTCGTCGATATTTTCATTGCTGGTCTTTGTTGGAATAATGTACATTCTGAATGATATAAAAAAATTATTGGAATTATTTTTGTCGTAGAATAATATACCTTTTTTTTTTAATGAAATATATCGTATATTTTTTTATTTCAAAAATTTTAATATCAGTAATTCCGTAATAATTATATGTTTCCAGGAAAATTAATACAAATCGAATAAATTTTTAATTTTTGCAATATTATAATCTATATAAATATAAATCTTAATGTTAGATAAAAGATAGATGATAGAATATCGTAACACAATTATTGAAAAATATTCCAATTTCATTTTTTTTTTTATTGAACCGTAGATATTTGTGGAAAATTTGCATAAAATTTTCAACGAATACTCGACCGATAAAACATCGAAATAAAGATCTGTTTCACCCTTTAAATAATATTTTAATACTTTGCATATTTTATGTTCATTCCATAGAATTTTGAATTATTTAAATTTTCAACAAATATTCACAAGTGTTACGTATCGTTCATAATATCGACAATAAGAACAATTTTAAACAAAATCGTAAAATATATTCATCATTTCTCTGAAAAAGTAGCCCAGAGTTTTCGTTTCATCGTCGAGTCAAGATGAAGAAGGAGGAAGAGGACACTTATCTCGGCCGATTTCCTCCGAGTTGATAATTACAAATTGCCCCTTAATCACTGGAAATCCTAGTGAAAGGCCCCCAAGCATCGTATCATCGGCTAAATAATCGCGTCTTACAATTAGCCTGGTGGCCAAGTTCTCGTTCGTTCCGATCGAACTCTTCGAATAATCGATCCTTGGCCGGCCAAATTCGAGATGAGAAATTCGATTAATCGGGGAGACCACGTTATCGTAATATCGTTCCACGTTTCAGGCATTAATCATCACCTTGGAACGAATTTCGCCCTACCCTTACGGCAGAGAAAGAATTGAACAAGTGGCCGGAATTGGACGCTAGGTGGGATGATCAGGTTTGTTGGATGTGTAGAGGAAAATACTTACTTGGTTGGAATAATTTATCTGCTCCCCATTTTTATTGCTTTTCTCTTTAATTCGCCTCGTCAATTCTTGGAAATGGAATCTGGATTTGGATAATTTTGGGTTATTGTTTCTTCTTAAATGTTATAGATAGATGAAGAAAATAGATACTGGAAAATTATAGTTAATATAATGATCTACAATCTGTTAGTAAAAGTGTGAAAAATAATATGATGATTGGTTGTAAAATGTTTGCAAGATATTATTGAAAACACACAATTTTATTTATTTATATATAATCCACGATTCAGAGTTAAAAATCAAGCGATTAAAACATAGGTGGATGACAAAGATAAAAGTAAATTCATCCCCTTTCTCACAATTTGAAAAGAATATCCGCGTCGAATGTTTGCTCGAGCATGGCAGTTAAAAGTAGATCCAGGAACACGTTTATGAGTATAATTCTTAGGATAATGGAACTTTATTTTTGCAATGCACGGCTCAAGGCATTCTTCTTTAGTTATTGCGAACCCGTTAGTCGCGCAATTTTTTAATCTTCCGTCCGTCCAGGAACTGGGACGAAGTCGTTCGAAAAGAAAGGAAATTATAGGGGTTAGTTGATGGAGAAAAAAAATTCTATGTTTCAATCCTTCCTTTTGATAATAGAATTTTGATTACATTCTCTCTCTCTTTCTTTTTTATCTTGTTTCTTTCATTTTTTAACTCTTTTTGTTTTCTCATTTTTTTTCTTTTCTCATTCCATGATTTTCATTCGAATTTTGATACAAGTTTTGTTATTATATAATGTATATTATATTATATATGTTGTATATTATAATATCAGTAATATTCCTCATAGAATTCATGGATTCATTTGTAGTAAAAAATTAAATTTTAAACATCTTTATTAAAAGGACTTAACAAAATGAGGATATCAATCTCGAATAATTTTACTCAACTTGCAGAAAATAAATTTATCACGATACAGAACAAAAATTTATAAATTTTTACTATTTTTAATTCGATACAAAATTATTTGTAAAACGAAACAAAAATTGGACGAAAGAAATATGAAGAGAAAATTGAAGTAGAAAGAAACAATATTTTCAAACAGAAATTTGAATGCTCGAAAATGCTTCTCCTTAATTGAAATCCTTCCTTCGACTTCTCTCTTTCCATTCCTATCAATTTCTTCCTTTCCTTTCCTTTCCTTTTTCCTTTTTTTTTTTTTCCATTCCTCGTCCCCAAATAGATATTTTGATGTACACAACATGGGTAAACGATTCTCTGTGTCGTTGGAAAATCCGTGGGACACGGATACGTGGATATTTTTGGGTGGCTGCCCTCGTTTAAATTCACGTTATTCCGTGAAAAGCCGCCCCCACGTAATGCAGTTTCCGTGTCTGTACTTCGTGACAATGAATCGGCCCCAGGGAAGATCTCGTGGGCTCGTTCGACAATTTACGAACAAAGGAAAATGATAGCTTTCCCTTTTCGACCCGCTTACAGATTTTTTTTCTTTTTTTTTCTTTTTTTCTTTTTTTTTCAACCCGGTTAACCTGTTCCGAATGAAGAGTAGAGAGAATGGAAATAGGAGACACACCCCTTCTCACGCCCAGAGTGTGTGTCTGAGAGTAATTGTAAATAAAATATCAGACGAATCCTTTTAGGAAATTTTGAAACGTGAAATACGGTGTATAAATTTTTAAAAACTTGTGAAATTTTTTTTCTGTATTACTTGTAAAACGAAACAAAAATTTGGACGAAAGAAATATATGAAAAGGAAACTGAAGTAGGGGATAATATAAGAAGAAAAAAAGGACAGCACGAGATAATTTAATTTGTGACATAGATAATATGAATTTGTTTTAATATATTTTTTTTTTTATAAGAGACAATCATAAAAGAGTAAAAATATAAGGCAGTTTAATTTAATTGAGATAACATGAATTTGTTTTAGTATATCAAAAATGTGCCAATAAATATAATTGTAACAAAAAGTAGGTATATTTAACATAGCATTAAATTTTCTGAACATTTGAATAGTGATTTAAATTGTCCAATATTAATATCTATTTGCCATTTTTGATTAATATATGATTGATAATTATTTATTTCGGATCATTATGATTTAATAACATAATAGAAAGCATATCATTGTAGAGACGAAGAAAAAATAATTAAAATATCAAGTATAATACTATGGATGTGTTCCTCTCTTCTCTGTATTAAATATCGCAATTAACTGCCGCCAGGGTGCAGCAGGTGTAATTAATACATCCAGAAGATATTATTTTATAATATCATCACGAGAGAAGCGAGAGATATTTCTCTCTAATCTATTTTTATAATCTCCATTCCTGCCTCCTGTTAATCTTCGTTTCACATCGTTTCATAAACGCGACAAAAAGATCACGATACGATGATTTTCAAATTTTTTTAAATGGCGAACGATTCTGTCTTTGCTTTTTTTCTTTTATTTCATATATCGTAAAAAAATTTCCTTGAACGTTTGTGAAGGAAAATAACGTTTCTTTCTTACACTGACATTCTTCATTTTGCAATCGTGTTAGTGTTTCTCTTCGACATATAAGAATTCTGAATCAATTTGGATCAATCGATTTTTGCAATCGAATTGAAAAATTATGTATATTCGCTTGCATAATTTTGTTTAGAATTAGGAATTAAAAGATATTTTTAACTACATAAATTTTCCTTCTGTTTCAGGTAAGTGGCCAAAGTGCAACCGAAGTTTTTACATTTCTTCCACGTAAGTTATTTTTATAATTTTTTTCTTTTTTTACAACTTTTTATCGCACAACTTAAAACTTATTATCCATTGCTTCTTTTAATTCGATACTCGAAGTTGCTTTGCAAGTTGGTCGGGCAAAAGAAAAAGTGGTTTGTAATACGAAACGAAAAGTCGAAAGGAAGTTTTTAATTCGTGAATAATAATATTACGACAGCTCGAAGCTCTTATCGAAACAAAATGATGTTCTACTTTTGTTAGCATTTTCTTTCGAAAGATAATAATTTTTTTTTTTTTAATTCAAACACAAACTTTTATCGTGAATCCTTCTAAATATCTTGGAATAAATTTAATCGTTAATTAATTTTAAATTTATCATTCGATCCATGAATATTTTAATTGGACAGAAATTTCTAATTTTCAATATTTTTAAATACGTCGATATTTTATAATTCTAAAAAAGTTTTAATCCAAGAGATGTATCGAAAGGAAAATAATTTTTATACCATCATCGTTGCTTCATTGCGATAATAAACGGGATTTTTTATTAACAATCGTTCATTGGATTGTTATTATATTTGAACTTGTTCAATTTTCTTTTGATTTATCCATCGTTGCTCGAAGGATAAATAGAATTAGGTCTCGTTACTGAGATTTGCATAATGAATATTATCTCGCGGAAAAATTGGCCGTCTCTCTGATCAATCTCTCATTTGAGAGGTATAATTAGTCGAAGATGAAGACACTGGTAATCTGAAGGAATTTTCGTGTTTGCCTCGAAGCAGGAATATCAATAGGATTTAATTAATTAACGTCGATCTCTTATTGAAGATTAATGATGTCTCGTAAAAATATTAAACAAGGAATTAATTTTTTTTTTGTAAATAGTCATGATTTTTTGTGTTATTTTCGTTTGCATTGTTTATTTTATTATTTTTACTTTATCTTAATTTTCTTTTCTTTCGTTATCATTCTATATTCTTTCTTATTTTTGTCTTTCACAATTATCATCTTCAAATTTGAATTGAATTTTATATAGAAATGGAAATAAAGATTGGTACAGAGAATATTTTTATTTTTCTTAAAATTGGAAAATAGTTAAACATCTTGTTGAATTTTTAAGTTTTTCCACGCGAAAAGAAATCGTTTATTTTCCTCTCTTTTTGAAGTAATACTTATAATTTGCAACACCAAAAGTTTTTCACAAAGATGGTGTAACATTTCCTTGTTACAAAGGAAACAAAATCTATAGCCTTGTTCGAATATCCTGTTGTTGCATTTTTTCGTTTTTCATTCTCAAACAATCCAGCGAAAGCTATCAATTTTCACAAACGATTTGATCTCACCTCCTTGTTACGTTTTTCACGCGAGAAATACAATTTTTTCCCTCCCTGAAGTTATCAAAAATTCCAAAATTGCAAGAATTTCAAAAAATTCGTCAAACGAGTCTCGCTTCGTTTTGATTATTTCAATCGATCAACAACGAATGTTTATAATATAATCGAAAATCTCGCGAACAATTTTCATTTCTCAAAATACAATTTAACAAGAAATAAAAAAAATTTTAATCCATCTCAATGGAAATTAAACCTGTTCTTATTTTTTTTTTTATTTATTATTTTCAACATTTTCGAATAAATTATTCTCGTTTCAAATGGAACCTTATATCCTGTTTTTCGTGGGGATCTGATGAAAATGTTTCTCAAGTCACTTATCGAAAGAAGATGGAGATAAACTTTCCATATTTAGGCCTTCTTTTTTTGAGACAACTCTCGATGTTGGCTGTCATTCCTGCATCGCGGTTTTACAACACTTCGTGACAAACTGTTGAACGCGATGAAATTACGTAGGCGATGGAACATGGAAATCGCGAGTTCCATTAGGAATTAATTTATGGAAATTTTTGTTTGTAAATTAAACAGGTACCCTGCTCTTTTCGTTCCATTATTTTTATTCATCCACATTTTCTTTCCTTTTTTTTTTTTTTTCATAGTTCTTTATAAATGGAATTTGCTCGTTTATGAGAGATAAGGATTTATGATTGATTACAGTTTTTTTCATTTTTTTTATTTTTATTTTTTACTTTCAACTGACAGTGAGAAGTAATAGTTGTTAGTAATACAACGATGAAATGATAAGATAAATGGAAGAGTGGTAAATTAATGAAAGAGAATTTATGAAATACAGAAATAGAGAAGGATAGAGTGAAAATTTTATCTTTGTATCTCATTAAAACGAATTGATTGTAAACTCTAAAAATAATCGTTTTAGCTTGTCAAAAAATCTCCCTTCCAAATATTCCCATGCAATATCAAATTAATAATCCATCCATAGTTTATCTATCCTCTCCCTCTCCCTCCCTCAAATTTTCAAAATTAATTTCAAAATAACAAATATTACTTAAAAAATCATTATTCCATTAAGTAAACGCGATAAATAATCGATTTAAAAAAAAAGAAATAAATAAAAGAATAATAGAAAGAAATTTGATGGGGGTAAAACGGAATTCCCTCGCAAAAGCCAATTCCCCTAGACGTGCCATTCATTAAGCTCGTTATACATTTTGCATCTTCTCTAACCTCCTCTCTCTCTCTCTCTCTCTCTCTCTCTCTCTCTGAATTATTCAAACTGGTTTCTCAGGGTACTCCACCCCAGTTTATTCCTCTTCATCTTCTTCTCCTCGCCTCTTAAAACTTCCTTCTCGCCAACGAATAGTTTAACGACTATATACGAGGCCATTCGCGTCACTGTCTCGAACGTCGACTTGATAAATTATTACAATTCCCGGTTTTCCCTTGCAACAACCGAGCGGGTGCTTCCCGTTGAATACATCACCTCCGCCTTGTAACGCGGTTTCCTCCCGAAATGAGAGAAAACTTACACGAAGTACAACTTGCCAACAATCTGCATCTTCTTTCCTGTAATGAAAAACAAAAGAGAAAGAAAAAATGTGAGAATTCGTTTGATCGAGAATGTGAAATAGTTTTTTCACTTAAATTTTTCCTTTTTAAGCAAAAGGAGTTTAGGATTCTTGTTTCGATCGAAAGAGCAGAGAGGGGGGGAAATTTAATTTGTATACGATTTTGGATTATCGAGGTAAAGTCGTTCGTTTGCAAACAGAGAGGCGAGATATTCAATTTCTCACGGCTTTGTTTATTACGACGAAAGTCGAGGTTAAATTCGATCTTTGTTATTTCGGTCGATGTTTAGTCTCGCGTCACCTTTCGAGTCGTGCGAACGATATCGATTTGGGATCATTTCGTGCGTGGAGAAATAATAGGTATTTTTATTTATTATATTTATTACATTTATTATTTTTTTATTTATTATATATTATTATTATAGGTATTATATGCAGTGTATGATTAAATCTCTCTCATTGAATTTTTATTCTATTCGATATAAAATATTCCGCGCCTTTTTTTGGTCAATCACAGAGCCATTACTACGGTAGCGATGGGTATGAACCGCCGGCCGGTTCGAACAAACGTGAGATAAACCGTGCAACACTCTTTTCTTCTTAACGTTGTTAAAATTAACTATGAAACTATCGTATCGGATATTTTTTTTTCAAAGAAATTTATTATTCTACCTCTTGAAAATTTAACATTGATTTTTCTTGAATTAAGTTTAAATAAAAATTATTCGGCTACTTGATCCACGAGTCGGTTAATCAATTCAATGAATATTTTAACACCTCTGTTAAAGGGTTAACCACGGAAAGGAAAATTCGGTTTCGCCGAACCGCTCTGTGTAATAACCAATGCACAGATGATATAAATAATTTATTAGCCATGAATTTGAAAATAATCGGCTAGTTATTGATTAAAAACGGTGGATTCAATCGAAAACGATGATTCGTCTTTAAATAAGATTCGTATTAACAGCGAAGATTGTTGAATATTTGAATACGAAGATAATTTAGGTATTTAAAAATCGGTGATTTGATTATTGGAGTGTTTGAAATGTCCAAAAATTGGATTAAATTTTTACGAGAATGCACATTTGGAAAGAGTCGATGAAATGATAAATTCGTGCTTCGATATCGATAATGGATATTCCAGATATTCTCTCCTGTCTTGCGAATTTAAGTTTACGCGATCGATCAGCCCGTGTATCTGTCATTGTCGTTCTTCGAGCCTTGATGCATTGGATGGTAGTAATCGAGGATATAGTGATAACGGAGAATAGAGATTACAAAGGGATGAATATTTTACAGAACATGTAGTAAATAGATGAAAATTCAAAATTTAAGAATAATTTAATAATTTAACAATATATTTATCTCAGAGAAATAGATAATTTGGAGGATGAATCTCGTCGAAGGGATGAAATAAGTGATAAGTGAAACGAAAATTAAAAATCGAGATAGTGGGTGAGAATGCATGTGATTGGAATAATTTAACGAAGGTTTGGATCAATTTTCGTTTTTCACACGCGAGAATTTTAAGGTGATTTTTTTTTTTTTTCAAGTATTCAAGGAGTACACGTATAGAAAGAAATATAATTATTTTAATTTGTATGTAATATTCATTGTTTTTGAACAATGAAATTTTGCATGAAAATAAGAGTGTACGTGCAAATTTACATATGTAGAGCAATTCGTTTCATTCGTAAATTTTTATTTCTATTTTTTTTTTTTTGTGCTTGAGAATTTCGTAAATGAGGTCTGAGCGAGGGAGAAAAAAGGATGCACAGAGGGAAAGAGCTGTGTATATTGTGTAAAAAAAAAGTAAAAAAAAAATTTATTTCGCACATTTTATTTTGTAGAAAAAAAAGAAAAATGATAACGAGAAAATCCCTCTCGTGTTCTAAATATTTCATGAGATACGGATCCACTTGTCCCGAAAAGAATTTATTTTTAACGATCGAAGATAATCGATGGAAAAATAAAAAAGTGATAAAGAATAAATATTACTTAATATTTATACATCGTAACGTAAACTTTGATAATTATTTTTAATTATCAATCGAATTACGATAAAACCAATCAATTCTGATACAATAATAATAAAAAATAAATAAACAAATTTACTCTTTGTAGAGTAAAAAAGAATCCAAAAAACAACCAAGTTTATAATACTCAAAAAATGGTAAAAATGGTAAAATAAAAAATTCCCCAAAAACGGAACAAAGTGAATCGATTCGATATTTGATTTTACATCTTTTCACATCGTTTTACGATGAATTTTACATATTTTTTTTTTTTAATTGATCGCGTGTAACTTTGTAATAAAAAATAGAAAAGTAATTGATCGCAATCGGATGCAATTAGCGCATAAAACGTTTCCACAAAGTAAATAACATTTGGTTTGACGCGGGTGGTGGGGTGGGATCAATGATCAAACTGGAAGAGTAGCGATTGGTTAAACACGCGTGGTTAATCGTGGCTCGTAATAAATAAGGGGAGGGGGATCACGGATCACGCACAGCAGAGTCGTATTAATCGCGTAGCCACAAGGGCGTGCGCACGTGTTATTTTCAATCGTCATCGCAACTCATCGTTCTCTCGCACGTTTTTTTGAAAATTAACGGCTCTTTTGGATAGGGATATAATCTTTTGTGCACCATCGATGCAATATTGCGATTAAAGAGGGGGTGGGGATAAAAAAAGAGAAATAGTTATATCTTTAATTAATAATTAATAATTTATCGATGTTTGTTATTTGGATCGATTTACGATGTATGAAATAAAATTTTTAGGATTATTTATTATGATAGGATTATTATATTACGAGTTAAAAATTGAAAGGTTTTTAGAATAGTAGATATTTTATACAAGTAGAAAAATTTTTCATTTGACATATTTTTTTTTTTGGACATTTTTTTTCGTGTATCCGTAGTTCATTGTGTTTTGGTTTCTTTGTAAATCTATATACAGATACAGGGATTTATTAATTTTCCACTGATCAGATTTTAATTCGTTATTTTTTGAAGATTTTGCAATGCAGGGTACAGGGATTATTACGATCTTTATTTTAGAATTTTTATTTATTAGAATCTCATTCGTTGGTTCGTGTAAATTTAAAAACATAATTATTTATAAATATTTTCTGAATTGAAGTCATTAAATTGAATTCCATAATTCAATCTCAATGAATTTATGGAACAAAGAAGGGAAATTATTGATTTTGGCACATTTTCTTGAAAAATATTCGTTTCATATTATTAGTCCATTCTAGAAAGAATATCTTCAGGAATGTAGTTTGGCTTGCTGAGTTGAGATTTGTTCCGAGGAATATATTAAAATAACGAGTTGTAAATCGTGCGAATTTGTATGTAAGTGTGGATGGAAATTTTTTCAAAGCTAAACCAAATTTAGTAAACTAAAAATATTTGTAACATTCCACCAATTCTCACGGTTTTTATTTTTTTCCCCGAGATTATTAGTTCAGTTATGATATTACGGTGATGCAAGAGAAATATGGGGTAATTTAAAAAAATAGTGAAATATTCACGGTAAACTATTACTGCGTGTAAATGAAAACAAATTACTTATTTGGTCCCCTCCTCTCGTATGCATATAAGACACAAAAATTGCAAAAAAGAAACGTGTCTTTATGCAACCGGTATTTATCAACGCTTTACAATTTAAATTTAACGAAAGAAATAATTTATTGGAAATATTTTTTAATAAATAAAATATCATTTTAAATATTGAATAAAAGTATTTGATTTTTCTTATCACGAAATTGAATTAAATTTTTATACGTACAGTAATATTTTCTTTATTTCTACTATTTAGAGAAGAATATAAAAGTAGAGTAGAAAATTTGGAATTATTCTTGAAACATCTCATTAAATTAAAACTCGAGATAAAATTTCATAAGTTTCGAAATCAAATCGTGGAGTAATTAAAATGATAATCAAAAGGACATAAAAAATATCAAAAAATAAAGATATACACATATAATATGCAATTTTAATATATATTTAAATCCGATAGTCTTTTCAAAATCAATGACATTATCTAATCCTGTTCTCGTATCATATTCCTATATTATAACGAGCAAATCACGAAGATTATACATCACAAAGATATCTTATCAAAGAAAAATTTTGCGAGAGTGAATGCCAACAATCTGTCAGACATTCTATATTCGATACTACTCTCTCTTTCTCTCTCGATATTCTCGTTCGAGACGCGAACACTCCATGCCCCAAGTGCATCTGGAAGTGACTCGAGTTTAAGCTCGGCTTATCCTCGTCCAGCTTTGATCGTACTCGACGCTTTGATTGACGCGCACAGAACGTAATACCCATACATAATTTTCTATTTACTCGCGAATAATTCTTTGATTGTGTTGGCCAACATCGAATCGCCTTGTTTTTCGAACGAAAATTTTTATTCGTGTCTTCGTAAACTCTTTCCCTTTTGTCACTTGGTTTTTGTGTAAAAGCTTCACATTGATTTTTAAGATAATCTGGTTTCTGATTTCATCTTCTTATATAATATTTCGAGAATCGAAAAATCGATAGAAATATCCCAATTATTTTGGAACACAAACAATTGTCATATAATTTTTTAAAAAAGGCGATTAAAATTAAGAAATCTTTGAATCTCTGTAATAATAATAACTTGGAAGATAGTGATTTCCGGTCAACGAGTGAACGATTGTTGGAATCGTGAAATCTTCTCCTTTAAAATACATTTTTATTTATCTCGATACGATTTCCGGTTCTCGAGATATCATCGTACAAAGAAAAGGTAATTTTTAATCGTTGAGTTCAAACCCTATTAAAATTAGATAAACTTTGAATAATTCTATCTTCGAAAATAGTTACTTTTGGTCAATAGGTGAACGATTGTTGGAACCGTGAAACCTTTTCCTTTAAAACACACTTTTATTTATTTCGATACGACTTCCGGTTCCCGAGATATCGTCGTACAAAGAAAAGGTAATTTTTAATCGTTCAATTCAAACTTTATTAAAATTAGACAAACTTTGAATAATTATAACTTCGAGAATAGTTACTTCCGGTCAATAGATGAACGATTTTTGGAACTGCGAAACCTTCCCCTTTAAAACACACTTTTATTTATCTCAATACGACTTCCGGTTCCCGAAATATCGTCGTACAAAGAAAAGGGTAATTTTTAATTGTTCAAACTCTATTAAAATTAGACAAACTTTGAACAGCAATAACTCCCAAAAAAGAGTTACTTCCGGTCAATAGGTGAACAATTGTTGGAACCGTGAAACCTTCCCCTTTAAAACATATTTTTATTTATCTCGATACGACTTCCGGTTCCTGAGATATCGTTGTACAAAGAAAAGGTAATTTTTAATCATTCAATTCAAACTCTATTAAAATTAGACAAACTTTGAATAATTATAACTTCGAGAATAGTTACTTCCGGTCAATAGGTGAACGATTGTTGGAACCGTGAAACCTTCCCTTTTAAAACATATTTTTATTTATCTCGATACGACTTCCGGTTCCTGAGATATCGTTGTACAAAGAAAAGGTAATTTTTAATCGTTCAATTCAAACTCTATTAAAATTAGACAAACTTTGAACAGCTGTAACTCCCAAAAGAGTTACTTCCGGTCAATAGGTGAACGATTGTTGGAATCGTGAAACCTTTTCCTTTAAAACACACTTTTATTTATTTCGATACGACTTCCGGTTCCTGAGATATCGTCGTTCAAAGAAAAGGTAATTTTTAATCGTTCAATTCAAATTCAAACTCTATTAAAATTAGACAAACTTTGAATAGCTGTAATTTCGAGAATAGTTACTTCCGGTCAATAGATGAATGATTGTTGGAATCGTGAAACCTTTCACTTTAAAACACATTTTTATTTATCTCGATACGACTTCTGGTTCCTGAGATATCGTTGTACAAAGAAAAGGGTAATTTTTAATCGTTCAAACTCTATTAAAATTAGATAAACTTTGAACAGCAATAACTCCCAAAAGAGTTACTTCCGGTCAATAGGTGAACGATTGTTGGAACTGCAAAACCTTCCCCTTTAAAACACACTTTTATTTATCTCGATACGACTTCCGGTTCCCGAGATATCGTCGTACAAAGAAAAGGTAATTTTTAATCGTTTATTATCTCCATCCTTATTGTTTACTGGGACCTCTCGTTCGCACCTCGTTTCACTGACCTATCCCGAATTCCAAACAAACGACAGGCGAAATTCTTGGTATTCGTAATACGCGTTTCCAGGAAAATATATAGGTCAGTGGGTCGCGTGCCGGTTCATAATCTCCCCGCTGTCTTAAAGTTACCATGGAAAACTTTGAGTCTTTATATCTCGGCAACGGATTAAGATATCGGGATAAAAGAAAAAAGGACTTCAATTTTTCTTTTCCCTCTATTTCCTGAACGGGTTTAAATGGGACAAAATTTTTAGTTTATTCTCAAGTTTTTTTTACATATGAAAGATAGAAATTTCTTTCGTGACTTCGCGTGAAGTATAACGATTTGTTTTCTTTCTAGTTTAAAAAATTCAGATAATCTAATCTAATCTTGTTTTAAGCCGAGAAAAGAAGAGGATCCGTTTTTCCGAGCTGAAAGCTATATTCAACGACTTCCTCTTCTCTTTCCTTTCTCCGATACGGAGAAAATTCGATACCACTGTTAACAAGCTACGTTAATTTCGAAAATCGATACCTTGTCCGCTACTTTTCTTTCAGCTTAACATCCCTTTCATTTCGCAGTGAAACGAAGTATTTGATACTTTTGCGACATATACCGAGATCGAGAATCATTGTATTCCTGTGATCAGCCGATTATACTTGATTTATACATTTATCAACGTGAAAATATTAAAAAAAAAAAAAAAAAAAAAGGAAAGAAAGGAAAGGAAGGAGAAAAAATTCTGTTATCTCGAAAAATAGAAAGGTATTTTAGGAAAAATTAATATTTAAAGCCAATACGCTTTAATAGAATTTTTTAATCTTCGTTTGAAATATAATTCAATCGAGTGATGAGAGAAATATAACCGTATTAAGAAATTAAAGGATCATTCTTCTCTAAAAATCCATTACTCCAAATACCGATAATACTCTTCTCCAATTAAACATTTCTTTCCCTCCATACTTTCTTCCATTCTTATATTTATCCTCTAATTGAATTCTGATTCAAGAGAGAGATTAAGTATTTTTCGCTAAGCTTAAAGAAGACTGAAATCGACGATTATCTTTTATTCTAAGAAATTTATATCTGTCCAATCACTGTAATAAATCACTTGCACAGGAGGACAATTGATTCAAACTCGAGCAACGAACAGTCGAAGAAAAGATTAAATCGTAATATTGCGATTTTTAAATGATTTTTAAGATTTCTTTGATAAATCCAGTTTAATATTTTTTTTTTTTTTTTTTTTTACAAGAAGATTGACTCAACATTTTCGCGAATTTCCATTTAGAAAATCTTTTTCAAATTTATTGTCGAAATTTTTATAGAAGTAATAATTGTTTTTTGAAAAATTTGAATGTTTTTGATGTTATAAGAGACTCTTAAATAGAAATGTCAACGCAGCAACGATCAGTTTGCTGAATTGATATGTCCAACTATTCTAAACTATCAAGTATTGTTGATAGGGATTAGTGTGCTTGACAGGTGTCTGTTATAACTGACAATCTTGTTGAAAGGGTTAAGTGGAAAAGAAATTTCAAAATTGATTGCTCCACTTGAATGTACTTTTTCTTATACATTTTTCCTTTCTTCAATTTATACATACAAATCGTTTCAAACTTCATTTCAATCAAATTTGTTTCAAAATTCTTAAAATAATATCATTAACAAAAATTTATTTCTCGAAAATAGATATTTGTTTGATATTTTACATAAAATAAAACGAAAATTAATATGAAATAAATTTCATACATTTATTTATCATCAAATTTTCTTTCTTTTTTCCATAAAGGATCACTTCATGTTTCAGTTCATATTACAACAAATTCCGTATAATTCTTCTTAAAGAAACAAATCATCTTTTTGAGCTCAACCTAAGGTGTCAAAAAATCATTATTCTCACACCCAATCAATTCATCCAGTTGTACGTATTTCGAAAGCCATTTAGGCGCACCTGGGATTCTCATTGCCAATGTTAATGCAACTGCGTTGCATTAACCAACCTCTGTTAGCCGAGATTCGCAATCAGAATACCCTGGTGAGCGTTAAGCGAGTGACAATTTACCAAGCTTTCCCTTTCCCTTCGAAATTTATCCCTGGCGCGATTCCTCTAAGGGAAATCTCAGTCGTTCTCGTTGGCGAAACGACTACCTTGAAATTGCCATAATTGGCAATCCAGCGCAATTAGCTCTATCCTATGTCGGATGGAAAGATTCGAGGGCAATTTTCGCATAATTCGAGTTCGAATGCGTTTTCGAAGATTTATAGCCGATCGATTATTCTGTGTTAATTGAGCGACTGTTATAAACTGTAATTAATGTATCATTAGCACAATTATCTTAAAAATATTCGAGAAAAATCCAAATTTTAAATTATTAAACTTTCAAGAGGTAGAATAATAAATTTCTTTGAAAAAAATATCCGATATGATAGTTTCATAGTTAATTTTAACAACGTTAAAAAAAAAAGAGTGTTGCACGGTTTATCTCACATTTGTTCGAACCGGCCGGCGGTTCATACCCATCGCTACCGTAGTAATGGCTATGATTGATCAATGTTTTTCGTGAATAACTCGTTAACAGAGCCGAGACGGAAATTTTTGCAAAGGAAAAAGTTGTTTGAAATCATCTCACCTATCTCCAGTTAAGATCCAGTTAAGATTTTTAAAATATTTTATACACGCGATCCGTCATATTTAATTTTCAGTTCCATTTCTTGTCGTAAGAAAATACATCTGTTTCCGTTCATTTTCTATAAATATTGATAGTGTACAGTTAATAAAATATTTTGTTAATAAAACATTCGGTTTTTAAGATATATTTCCAACAATGGAGATTCCATTCTATTTTATTTCGAATTTTATTTCGAGATGGCGCACTTGTTGATTTTTGACGGGGATAATTTTGTCCCAACTGCGAAATGGCTTATGACGGACGCTCTTGTACATCAATAAAGATTCTGAGAACTCCCTCTTTGAAAAATGCGATTCTTTCGTAAGCTTAGGAGATGGATACGTTCGACCAGCCAGAGAAATGTTGGATTAAGGCCAGTTGTCTGGAAGAAATTCGTTCGAAAGAAACTTATTTTTGGCTATAACATTAATAGAGATGGATTTTTACGGGTGATGGAGTTTTTGGAAATTGATGTGTGCGTACATTCTTAACATTAATTGAAAATAAATTTTTTATGGATATAGAAAAATTTGAGTAATTGAAAAGAATAGAAGTAAAGGGGAATATTATATCAAACAAATATATTATAATATATATTATAATATAATATAGTTTATTGATGATTTAATAGTTTAATAAAAATACAAATTTTAATATTTAAAATCCCCATTGAAAATATCTCGTATATCAAATGATTAATTTACACGAAGATATACTGAGGTGTTTTTTTATTCTTTTTTTTTTTTTTTTTTTAACATATATACACACATTTGTATTAAAAAGTGCATCGTCGTATTTACATATACGAGAACTAGGACGAATTAAATCGCTCTTATGAATTTTTAAATCTACGTGACCAAAAGGAATTGCTGATTGAGAAATGATCCAATTTGCATGTTAATATTCGACCATTATAGGTGTTTGTAGACTTCTTGTAATCGGGGATGCATAAATTAATTTCACGTCAAATTAATTCGATTCGTGATAATATTACCAATTCCTTTCGTTATTATAATTTTTTTTATCTCTCGATGAATTTCAAATTTATGTGATGAATAATTGAATGAAATATTCATATAGATATTATTATTTTTAATAAATCAAATTCGGTATGTATACTTTTAAATTACGAAAATTTTGTATTTGTCAAAAGATTTTTTCGACTTTTTTAAAAAAATATAAACGAAAAAAAAGTTGCAAGAATCGAAAAGATGACGCAATTAGCGACCGGTAACTTCTAACGAAATGAAGTTAACGCGGAAAGGGAAATTAAATTCCAACTGCATCCCCCGGCGATTCTGGGTTACTGTTGCATCAACAGCCTTGTATTTTCCGTGTTCCTTCGAAATTTCTTCGATCTCGTCCAAAAAATAATAAACTTTATATCCAAAAAATAGAACTTTATTTTCATCGATAAAATGTTATCTTTTAATATTACGTTTTTTTTTTTTTTTCATCAAGAAATCATTGCAATGCACGAAATTTAATTTCATATCGTGTTTCAAAATAAATTATATAAATTCAGACGCAAAAACGAGATATCATAAAGAAACAAGAAACGTGAATTCCTTGTGCGATTATCATTGACTTGTACTCCTTTTTTTCTGCCTAGTAACATTTTACATATCTCGCTTCAGCGAGAATATTTTCATTTCAATGTTCAATCGATAATTAAGATATAAATTCTTGGTTTTTATATTGATTCGAAGAATCATTGATAATTTTAAAACTTTGTGTTTCCTCTTATTCATTTCATTTCATTTATCGCGGACGAAATTAAGATTAAAAATTGAATCAGAATTCTTTCTTCTCATGAATTTTGTATAATGGAGAATTAACTTGCGAAGAAAATTGAATTTACTTATAAGCTACTTATGGCTATATTCGTTACTTTTCTCTGAAAATCGAAGAATTATTATTGGAAGCATTGGGATATTCGAAAATTTTAAAATTCCAAACGTAGTTTTTACGATTATTCTAAGAAAATGAAAAGGTGGCCTCATAGTGTGGAAATTGAATTTTTGGCGCGGGAGGGATTATCGGTGCGTTCAGAAATTGCTTGCATCCACAAATTCGCATTTTCCAACCCGTTCACAACTGATCGCCGTGGAAAAATATTCGAAGAGAGCTAAAGTTGGCTCTAACCCCCTCGTAACTATCGAGAATTAAACTTTCGAACAAGGATATTGAATTTTCAGAGATATTCTCAAGCTGGATGTGATTTAATATCCCATATGAAAATTACTTATTTTATCGTTGGATAAAGATAAAGATCCTATTTTTCCTGCTCTTTCTACGCTTTTAATATTAATGGTGTAATAATGTATTGTAATTGAAAATGTAAAAAAAATAATTTATCATCTTCGATTATTTTTCAATTCAATTTAATTTACAATTGAAAAATTATAAGTCTTTTTCTTTTAAATTTTCAAGAGTATATTGAATTAAAAATATTCATTATTCTTTCGCGCATGGTTTAAATTTCATCTGCTTCACTTTAAACGGAAGTTTTATTTTTTATCTCTTTGATACAGTGGAATCTCAAACCTTTCAGTTCAGAATAGAATGACACGTTGAGATCCATAATTGTGCAACTCGATGAATTCTGCAAAATGCGAGCACGTGCACGGGAATAATAAAAATTGGAAAGTTTTAAGATATCAGAAACTACCCTTTGTCCTAAGAAAACAAACTATATATCGGGGGATGAAATTAAATTCCGATTATTCACAGAAATTGTACACGTAAAGAAAGTTGTGTTCTTAGTTTCATATATTTATTCATTATTCATTATTCTGTAATATTTCACAAAGAAAAATTGAGTACTTTTTATTCGAAATAGAAATGTTTTAAATTATAGAATTTTTGGAATTTAATTTTTTTCAATGAACATATTATATTATGGCATGTTCTGATATCAAATTTTAGATTCTGTTAAATTTACAACCAATCAAAACCGTAATCAAAATCAGCAATTGATAATCACAGCATATACAAACTATTTCAAAAATTAATCTGTAAGGTTCAATTAATGATTTCAAGCAAATTTCTTTGCGAAAATTTTTCGATAACATTGAGTATGTGTCATTAACAAGTTGTCCATGTTTCTTTGACTATTTGTTCAAGCTCGACGATTCGTGAGCGACACATACCCAACACTATCGTTGTATGCGCAACGATCCATTATCCACGCGTTTTATAACTCGTTAATAGGCTAAAAAAATTTCAATAGCATTGAATATATACCATTAACAAGTCGCCAGATTCGATATACGTTTCTTCGATTATTTGTTCAAACTCGAGGATTCGCGAGCGGCACATACCCAACACTATCGTTACACATTTGCGTATTCTGCGATTGGCTAGTAATTTCTCTTTAATAACTCGTTAACAAGGTTAACAATTTTCTTCAATAGCATTGAATATATATCATTGACGCACATTGTTTCGATTATTTGTTCAAGCCTGGCATTTCGTGAGCGGTTCATACCCAACACTATCGTCAGACAATATATCTACACGCTTTGTAATTGGCCAGTGTTTCTCGTTAATAACTCGTTAACAAAGCCGAGACGAAAATTCTTGCAAAGGAAAAAGTTGCTTGAAATCATCCTTGGAATCCATCAGTTAATCATTTTACATCGATTTTCCGATTTCTTCGACATTCTGTACATCTCGCGGGTATATTTTCGTAAACTAGAGGCATAGAGATTGTTTTTCTCACGATTCTCCCATCCTTTCTACTTCAATTCGCCGAAAACTCGAATCACTCGAGAGGATATTCTCCCACGCGACGAAGGGTTAATTAACGTCACGTCGAACATAGGTGGAAGCCTGGTTTTCCTTCTCCGACTCTGTTCCAATCCTCTTTTGTCTCTCGACTCATTCATTCCTCCAAATCCAGAGAAAATCGTTTTTTTCCACGGATTCTTTCTTCGATTTACTTCGAACAACTGTTGTTTACCAAATACTCGATCGTCTCTCTATCATCTGGTTTCTGGTATCTCTTGTATATCTCGTCTGGTTTCTTAGTTACATGTTCGAACTAGTATTCTCTCATTAGTGGTGGAATATGATTTCTTCTCTTGCACTTTCTCTGAGTTTAATTTTCTCTTTTTTAGCGTGGAAAAAAATAATGATCGAGTGGTGGTTTTGGTTTCGGATGTGGTTTCGTGGTTAAAGGAATTTGAATGGATTTATATTTGATTGGTGTGGTTGTAGGATTGCATGAAGAGAATTTGAAGCAGTCAAAGAATGGGAAAAAAATAGAGTATAGTCGGATATATCTTTGCATATGTTGTAACGTGAGTTTATCTCGTTAGTTCTTTTTATCAAAATGAGTTAAAAATTTGTTTTTAATGAAATTTTGTGTACGTGAAATTAACTTTTAAATTCTTCATTCTTTTTTTTATTTTATAAAATTCAGATATTATTACTTGATCAATCTATTATCAAAATATTTTATTATCAAATGAAATTATATTTAAAATATAAATTACTAAATCTTTAAAGATTGAATTCAACTTTTTAAAAAAGATTTTAATAAAATTAAAATTAGAATTTTCGAAGCAGTTAAATTTTCTTGATACCATGCACGAACAAATCAAGTTCAAATTCAACGAAGCGCAACAAAAATTCAAGAAATACGAACGATATATATCCAAAAGTTAAACAATAAGAGAATATGATACACGATGATAAATTTCTTCAAATACCAGTTCTATCGAATTTGAAATCTCATATTTCATATTTCAAGTCTTCGAGATATCAATTTCGCGAGCTCGTTCCGTTCGAAATTCTTTCGTTTCAATATCTCGAGCAATCTTGTCTCATTTATTCCATTTAGAATTTCTTTTCCATTGATCTATCGAAATAATATTAACAATCACGCGATTTAAACCTCTAATTCAACTGCAAACCGACGGTTTTTCTTCCTCTCCTCTCCTCTATTCCTTGTGCATAATTTACCCCCCTCACCCCCACCCACATCGCGACTCATCCGTTTCGCTTTTCGACCGATTTGTTTTTCTTAGAACTTGACTATTGATTAAATTTCCTGGCCTGGTGATGAATGAAACCGCATTGGAACCTGGCAACTTAGCATTTCTCAGGTTGAAACGAAAATAGTCTGCCAATCTCTTTTAATATCTTCGAAAGGAACTTTCATCCACCGTTGTAGGGAAAGCCTCGTCCCTCGACAGGGATTTTCAAGAAAGATAATCGAATATTGAAGCTACTAAAATTAATATGGAGGAATATATTTGGCGCGAAAAGATTTTCATTGCAAAAGTAATATTGTGGAATTGAAGTTGATGGAAAAATGGTAATTAACATTTTATTATTATATTATCATTTTTTTTTTTTGCGTGTGAAATAAACAATTATCCTTGTTTCAGTGACTTTTCGAGAAGTCATAATCGTTTTAAAATTGTAAAATATATAGAAAAATTGTTTATTTTACTGTTGTTTCCCTGTAATTTTATTATCTGAAATATGTCGTTTGTTTTTTGGAAATATTAGAAAATGTTTTAGACAATTGTTCATTTGTTTCAGAAGGGGCGAAATATGATGTACTTATCTTCTTTATAAATGGGCGTATAAAGAATATGTAAAAAATAACTTTCTTTTTTTAAATACAATCATGTATTTTTTAATGCAGAAATAAAAGCAGCATATTATTCTCTATAAGAAATTACTAAGCCATTTATAGCCAAAAATTATTAGTTTAGCAGATATTTATAATTATATTTAATTATCTTCGAAAATTAATAAATTTTTGACATATATGGCTTATTATTTTCTTCTTGAGAATGATTCAAGATACATCAATATATGCATTAATAATAATACGATACTATTAAAAAAATAAAGTTGTTCTTCATAAATTCTTTATGCGCCTATTTACAATAAACTAGATAACATCAAAAGTAGCCTCATCGAAACAATTCAATTTTCATATTTTTTAATATTATAAAAAACAAACGAGATATTTTAAACATAAAATTATATGGGATACTCAGAATATTTTTTAATTTCATACAATTTTAATTGTATGAAAGATGGTACATTTGTTTTTTATACGTAAGTATAAAAAAAGTAAGTATTAAACTAATCCTTAGTATTAAGAAAACTGTTGAAAAAATTACAGAAAACCGAAAAAAAAAGACAAAGACAAACAGACAGAGACAACAAAAAAATATAGAGATGGTAAGTATTTTAGGTAAGTATATATATAAATTTTTATAAAAATCATCGAAATTTTAAAGCTGTAGCGTCAAAATTTCGATTTGTTTACAAACATTGGTCTGTTTATTTACATTTCCAATGTTTATTTACATTCTCGGTCTGTTTATTTACATTTTCCAATGTTTGTTTACATTCTCGGTTTGTTTATTTACATTTTCCAATGTTTATTTACATTCTCGGTTTGTTTATTTACATTTTTCAATGTTTATTTACATTCTTGGTTTGTTTATTTACATTTTCAATGTTTATTTACAAAAATTTTCGAAAATTTAAGGCCTGGAAATTGAAATTTCGCTTTATCTGCAAACATTGGTCTGTTTATTTACATTTTCCAATGTTTATTTACATTCTCGGTTTGTTTATTTACATTTTTCAATGTTTATTTACATTCTCGGTTTGTTTATTTATATTTTTCAGTGTTTATTTACATTCTTGGTTTGTTTATTTACATTTTCAATGTTTATTTACAAAAATTTTCGAAAATTTAAGGCTTGGAAATTGAAATTTCGCTTTATTTGCAAACATTGGTCTGTTTATTTACATTTTCCAATGTTTATTTACATTCTCGGTTTGTTTATTTACATTTTTCAATGTTTATTTACATTCTGGGTTTGTTTATTTACATTTTCCAATGTTTATTTACATTCTTGGTTTGTTTATTTACATTTTTAATGTTTATTTACAAAAATTTTCGAAAATTTAAGGCTTGGAAATTGAAATTTCGCTTTGTTTGCAAACATTGGTCTGTTTATTTACATTTTCCAATGTTTATTTACATTCTCGGTTTGTTTATTTACATTTTTCAATGTTTATTTACGTTTTCCAATGTTTATTTACATTCTCGGTTTGTTTATTTACATTTTTCAATGTTTATTTACATTCTGGGTTTGTTTATTTACATTTTCAATGTTTATTTACAAAAATTTTCGAAAATTTAAGGCCTGGAAATTGAAATTTCGCTTTGTTTGCAAACATTGGTCTGTTTATTTACATTTTCCAATGTTTATTTACATTCTCGGTCTGTTTATTTACATTTTTCAATGTTTGTTTACATTCTCGGTCTGTTTATTTACATTTTCAATGTTTATTTATATTCTGGGTCTGTTTATTTACATTTCCAATGTAAATAATGTTCCAATTTATTTTCAATATGTTTGAATTAATTTAAAATAATTTTTCTATAAATTAATTAATTAATTTAAAATACTTACCTTTACTTACCTTTTATTACTTACCTTTTTATCACTATTGTTTTTTGAAGAATTAAATGTGTTTCAACAGTTTTCTTAATTCTAAGAGTACTTACCATTTTATATTCATCAATTTGCAAAATTACTTTTTTAGTATTTTTTTGATTCTAGTATATGTTAATTAATTCTCCTAAGATCCTTAATAAATGATCACTCGAGAAAAATCAATGGAATGGACGAAAGTTTTGGCCAAAAATTCGATTTTGTATTAGGAGAACATAATATGATAGGAGGTCGTTCGAGAAATATTTCTAGGAATTTTGGCAATTCTTGGAAATGACGTCAAATTCTCGGAATCTCTGAAATTCTTGGAAATGACGTCAAATTCTTGGAAATTTCCAAATAGGTGGAACGAGCGAAAGTATTGGCCGAAAAGTCGACTTTGTATTAGGAGAACATAATATGATAGGAGGTCGTTCGAGAAATATTTCTAAGAATTTTGGCAATTCTTGGAAATGACGTCAAATTCTCGGAATCTCTGAAATTCTTGGAAATGACGTCAAATTCTTGGAAATTTCCAAATAGGTGGAACGAGCAAAAGTTTTGGCCGAAAAGTCGACTTTGTATTAGGAGAACATAATATGATAGGAGGTCGTTCGAGAAATATTTCTAGGAATTTTGGCAATTCTTGGAAATGACGTCAAATTCTCGGAATCTCTGAAATTCTTGGAAATGACGTCAAATTCTTGGAAATTTCCAAATACGTGGAACGAGCGAAAGTTTTGGCCGAAAAGTCGACTTTGTATTAGGAGAACATAATATGATAGGAGGTCGTTCGAGAAATATTTCTAGGAATTTTGGCAATTCTTGGAAATGACGTCAAATTCTCGGAATCTCTGAAATTCTTGGAAATGACGTCAAATTCTTGGAAATTTCCAAATAGCTGGAACGAGCGAAAGTTTTGGCCGAAAAGTCGACTTTGTATTAGGAGAACATAATACGATAGGAGGTCGATCGAAAAATTTTTCCAAGAAATGACGTCAAATTCTCGGAATTTTTAAAATTCTTAGAAATGAGGTCGAGTTCTTAGAATTTCTAAATTTCTTGGAAATGACGTCAAATTCTTGGAAATTTCCGACTGCTCGAACAATAGGACGACACTTTTGATCGAAAATTCGATTTTCTATCAGGAGAACATAATTTTAAAGGAGTTTTTTCTTACGTATCATATATTTACCGTTCTCCTGCTTATTTTTTTACCATTCCTCTTATCGTAGCCATTCTTCTAGAGCTTTAAAACATTGTTTTTCCCAATTTATACATATATTTAGATTTTTACTTGCTTGTACGCATATCTCCTCGTACTTTTTTGTGTTTTTTATCATTTTTATTAATTTTTTTAAGTTTTCTGAAAAAGTCTTCTCACATATTAAAATTTAATCTTTTTTTTAACAATTTTTTTAATTCTAAGGAATATTTAGGATATCTATGTAACTTTATTATATTCCTCCAATATTCTTGTTTTTTATATGTTTTTTTATACATTTCATGTATAATAAAGTTACATAGAATATCCGATAAGAAGGTGGGGAAAATGATAAAGTCGTATTTCAAGATTAAAAAATAATCATTTATTCAAGAAATTTGATATAATTACAATTTTATTACAATAAATTACATATCAATACATTATTAATAAATTACATATCAGTACATTACAATACAATATTTAGTTACATAAATTTATAAACTACGATTTACAATAATTTTCTTGCTTTCGTTCTTTTTTACTTCTTCATTTTTCTGTCTCCTCTTTCCATCAATATTGGTACACACGTGGGCACATATTATTGGTATATATCACTGCCTCGTTTCACATTATTCTTTATTAGTTTAACCAGTTTGTATTCTCTGTAGTTGTAAGTTTGTAATTCTCTTCTAATTTTTCCACTTACATCCATATTATAATTTTCTCCACTCTGAAAAAAAATCACGAATTTCATTCCATCCATAACCATCTTGGTCTTTCAACTCCATCATAAAGTCAATCTGTCCCTGTTCTCCACGAAGCCATTCGTTCGAATCGCTTGTTCCGTGTCCGCAATTCCTCTCTCGACGTAGGCAGAGGCTGGTTAGCGTGAAAAATCAGGGGACGTCAGATATTTTCGAGGTGGTGGGTGTTGTTGATGAATCGACGTCATTCGGGGAAGGAACATATTTTTCTTGAGGGTGTGCGCCTCCTTTGAAAAAATAGATCCGTGCATCGGCCGTGCCAGCTTACAAAAGCAACTAGGAAACGGCTGCCAGTTATAAAAGAACCGCTTCTTTATTGTCTTCTTTTTCCTTTCTGTTGTTGTTGTTGTTGTTGTTGTTTTTCCCCCTTCCTTTTTTTCCCTCTTTTTCTCTGGTTTGTCGGTTACTCCAACAGCTAACAATGAGCCGCCTTTGAAGTCGCAGGCCTCTTTTGTCTCTCTTTTGCCAATGTTCGTTTCTTGTTTATGCGATCGGTTTCGGATTGCAAGATTCTGGTGCTTGATTAAAACACCACTCTGTCCATGAATTTCTTCTTCTTGGATTTGGATTAAATTGACCAAATTAATTGAGGCCAAATTATGGTAAAGTTGGTCGGTTGAGGAAAATGATGAGGGAGATAGTTATTAACATTGATGTGTATAAAGTTTCAAACTTGTCTTCTGTGAGATGTTCCTTTGGAGTCTGAAACAAACGTGAAATAAATATTATTTATTATATGAATAATTGAAATGAGATATTCTTTGTTATATAATTATTGTTGAAAAATTTATAAAATCAATGTAAAATTATTACCATAATTTTTGTGTTGTTTGCAGAAAAAATGTAG
Source organism: Apis mellifera (assembly GCF_003254395.2). NCBI lineage: Eukaryota > Metazoa > Arthropoda > Insecta > Hymenoptera > Apidae > Apis > Apis mellifera. The sequence goes on from NC_037647.1 coordinate 5,305,858, forward strand.
ATCAAATTTAGATTTTAAATATTATTATTGGGATACAATTTTAGTTGCAAGTTTAATAAATCCATTGTTATAAATATTCAATATTAATTTTCAGATTTCAGATTTTGAATTTTCATTGCACGAGAATTCAATTTTCTCGAATTATTTTTCCAAATTTTTTCCAAAATATTTCGAATTAAATTTCAAAAATTGAATACAATTCTATATAATTAACCAATTATATTCTCAAACGAATCCAAAAAAAAGAAAAAAATCAAGATTTTTAGAAACTTAAAAAACAAAATTACGAAATTGCTCCCGATATATATCCTTCCAATGATCGAAGATTTACTTTTGCGCGCGAGAGCTGATGAAAAATCCGTTTCCATTCTTGATACGAGATTTCCCTCGAAATAACGAAATTCGTGGGTAATCAGTACAGAAGGATGATATATATTCGAGCGATGATCCAACCTGCTGAATACATCTCGCATCGCCAACTTTATTCGACCTACTTCGTCGCCTAATACGAATTGATTCCCGGATATTAGAGATACAATGCGAAATATCACATCTTTCCTAAGATTCTCCCTCCAGAAATATTAACTCCTCCATGCTTCATTTTGCATACGCGCAATATTCTATACGCTCAACTATTTATGGACTCGTCGAATGATTGCATGCACGTGTCCATTGTTTTCGATACGATTGGTTTTAATATGTTCTTCTTCGTAAATATCGGAATTTATTGTACGATTGGATTTGCTCGTTTCTTTGTGAGGAAGAGATGAAATTATTCAGTAATAATCGTTGCAAATGTAGTAATATATTTTTGTACAATGCTATAACGATGGAATTTAATGATGATGGATAATTAAAATACGTGATATGCAATTTTTTTGAATTATACAATTTCCAAATTGCTATACGTGTTTATACTTTATACTTTATACTTACTGGAGAGCTGCAAAATCGATTTATATGATATATCAGAAATTTTGTTCACAACTCATATATGAAATATATGATATTTGATATTGTTATCATTGATCTCGAATTTATTTAATAATTTTCATATATAGATTTTTTAATTAATGATTTGAATTTAAGATAAAAGAGATCATTCGACTCTCTAAAATTATTTACAAAATATTATCTTGTCCATGTATGTGCATATATCTGAATTGCTCGATGATTTCGAAAATAATGGAATTTCGAGGAGAGGAATAACAGTTTTCTCGTCGTGAAAGTTTGTCGTTGTCGAATCGATCGAGCGATTATTTCCACGAAGAACGAGTTACACGAGTTGATCAACAATGCTAATTACACGAGTGGAGGAACAATCGACTACGGGGAATTTATTTGCTCGATGTGTGATTCTGATAGGGTTGCAGTGCGATCATCCACACGCAGGGAGGGATGCATTACCATGTTTTCGCCTGTGAGGAAAAAAACAAAATATCGGTTCTTTTTAGCAAGAATTGCTTTGAAGAAAAATATGGGATAGAATCGAAGGATCATTAACAAGTTATCAATTTTTAAAAATTGTTTTTTTTAGAATAAATAATAGAATTTTGAAATAATTATATTTCATATATTTATTTCGTCAATCTGTAAAATTTTGGTTATATAAAAATTCCTAGTGAATTTTTCCAAAAATGAATTAATTATTAATGAATATTTCTTTCATTTGATTCGATCAATTCTCTAAAAACATTAAAATATTTTATATTATGATAATTGTTAACAAATTTTCCGAGTAAATGATTTGAAAAAATCATTGAAAAGTTATATTGAAAGGCAAAAAATTACAATGTAAATTAGGTGCAATCATTATTGGAATAACCTTTTACTTATCAGGCAACTTTACTGAAACGTTCATTAAAGAAATCGTGTTTTCTCGATTAATTAAACAAATTATTTGTACAATAATTTGGTTAAAATTCGATCAAAATTGGTTCTCTGATTTGAGAGAAAATGGGTCAGCCTCCCTGTGATACAGCTCCTATTTCTTTAAATAGAAAACGAGGGAAAGAAGAGGTAAACAGAGATAAAAGTGGAGTGAAAGTATCGATAAAGAACGACGCGAAATAAACCAGAATTCTTTTTGCGGATGGAATGGAAAAAAAAAAATCTTCAAAACAAGAAAACAAAAGTATTATCTTAAAAGATGCGCAAAAAGTATTTTTCAAGAATCCTCCTCCAACTCTCGAAATTTGCTAATTATCTCGAAAGCATCCAAGTATCCACTTTAATTACTCGACCAAACTTAAGAAACTTCGATCCTCTTCAATGATCTTAACAACTTGCCATTTTTCAATAGCTTGCTCGCGTCGAACCCACTCGAATCGAAAACTGAGATCCCTCTCTCAAACGCTTGAGAACAGGATCGAAAAATCCTCGAGTGTTCAAAGAATCGAGAAAGAAATTCTATTAATTTACCATCCTTGATTTATGATGAAAACATATATATAAATAATAATACGAAAAATATAATTATATAAAATTACAGAGATACATTTATAAAATATAAAATATATTTATAAAATAATTATATAAAAACATTATATATTGTAAGAGAAACAAATACCTGTTCTTTTATTCATTAATCATTTATTAAAAGAATGTGATTACGTATGGAAATAAAGATATTTTACACAATGAAAATTGAATATCGATAAAGAATTAAACAAGACTCGTCGAGACTATCAAATGTTATAACATGATCGCTCCTCATTATTCATTAGACTTCATTTTCCCTAATATAAACGTATATTGTCTTCTCTCGTTTGGATCACGTTTCTTCCAGCATTTTCTCCAGCTTCCTTCGATTAATTAGCAACGACAATTAATTCTTGAATTATGTTCCCAGTGAAGATTTTCAAGTTGCAGTTTCATTAATCAATTTTGACATAAAATATGGCAAAATGTTTAATATTTAGATAAAATATTCTCTCTTAGAATAATTTATACCAAATTTGTTTTAATTATTTAGAAATTATTTCTAAATCAGTGTTATCGATAATGGAAATCATTTGGAAGTCACTTTTCGTTTCATTCCGATATTTAAATCGATTAACAAGTTTTAAGGATCGAAAAAACGAGGAAACTCGATATTTATGATTGACTCTTTGTAATCTAAAGACACCTCTAATGTCTATTAATATTTAACGATCAAGTCGTTCTACTTATGATGATGATAGATCAGAAATTACGTTTCATATTTTTTTTTCAATAATTATGGTATCGTAATAATACATCTAAAATAATCGAAAATTCAATTAATTGTATCCAAAATTCCTTTAAACTCTGTGACAATTTTAAATTATTTACAAATTCACTTTTAAAATTTCTATAATCATCACTTTTTCTTCTTTCGTAACGATGATGATCGATATTCTGTTGAACGATCGAATGATTTGTTTTTCGATATAAATATATTTCTTCCTTCGATTCTCATATTTTCAGAAATTTTCAGAAATCTGATACGATATTTATTTGATTATTCCACGAGAAACGCAGTTCTTTTCCATTTCTGAAAGTTATGTTCGCGAGTGAGAGATGAATGTCTATGTATCTCGCTTCTGTCTGTCAATTGGAAAAGAATCCATTTTTCAGTTGAATTGATAGAGAAAACGAGATATGGATGGTATATGAGAGTATTATGCGCGCATCAGATAATGCATTGACAGGTATAATAAGATAGAAAATCGAAAACGAAAGTAAAAATTTTGTTTGGCAGAAGATAGTTCAATCATTCATATTTATAATATAAATGATAAAATCAGTTCTCAAAGTTGGTGGTTGAAAATATTTATTTCGAAGTGCTTGTTTGATTTATAGAAATATTTTTATAAAAAGAATTAATATTTCTTTATTAAGATTTTTATTAAGATAGAAAATTATATTGATGAATTTCAAAAATGCAATTAATTCGGAAACTGAGAGACTGTTCTTACACTTTAGAATCGAATAAGTTATTATGAATAAATAAAAAGAACGGAATAATGTTTAACCATTCGTTCTTGAATTTTCTTGGAACGAAACGAATCAATTCTGTCGCGCCAGAAACCATTGCAATGTACAACTGTTGAATCTTTTATAAGTAAACGTCTGTATGGAATAGAATAACGAATGAGCAGAAATAACTATTTGTGTGGAATATGATACGTTAATGAAATATAATAATGTCATATTTGAAATTATGATACTATTGACGATGACATAAAATGATGAAAATAACTTTATCTTTAATCGATATGATAATTTTTCAAATTTTCATATATTTCATAAAATATCCTTTTTGCAAAAATTAAAATAATTATTTTTCATTTTTAAGTAAAGCCTTTTAAAATTAATTTCATTTTCAATTTTCGTTTAATATAATTTAATGTTAATGTGATTCAGAAAAATTAATTTTTTTGACAATATCTGATCACAGTGCACATAATGCATATAATGCTTATTTTATTCAAGATATTTTATTATAAATTTATTTGCTATTTCCATTATTACTATTGCTATTTCTTATTAACTATTCCTTTATTTAATCATTTTCCAATAATCTCTTATTATCCCATCTTTTTCTTTCAATTTTCAATTGACCATTCTCTATCCAGAATTGAAGTGAAACTGTTTTTTATCTTTCATTTTTTCTCCTTCTGTATTTTACTTTTTCCTCTCCTCTTTAATTTTTCATAATTTTTCTTGCTTTACCATTCACCTTTATATATTATAACCATTATGTATTTCCTTTATTTCTGCTTTAAACCTTTTGTTCCCCCTTCTTATTGTATCTTATTTCTTCTTTCTATAATTTTTTATTTCATTACGCTTTCCTTTTTTATTTCAATACTTCTTCTATTTTACATCATTTTATCATGTCTAATTTTAATTTTAATTTTTATTTCATCACTTTTCAATATTTATAGTTCAATCTTTTTCAAATTTTTATTTTTCTTCTTCTTTGACCTTTTATTTATTATATACTATATATATATACTTAATTTTATCTCTTAATAATAATTTCAACATTATTATTATTATTATTATTATATATATTTTTTCTTTCTAATTAATTTCTTCTTCCTTTTAATTTTAATTATTTTATTTCTGTATTCCAGCATTCTGTTTCTTTCATTCTGTTTCTTTTATTATATTAATTATTATTGTTTTTTTCAACTTTTTTTTCTAATTAATCGCCATACATATATATGTTTTATTCCACGAAAATTTTCCATTTAATCTCGTTTCCATTTTATTTGTCCAGGTCAAAAGTTGAGCCATCCTCAAATTGTAAAATCAATTTTAACACAGGGAGCCATGTTGCATTCGTTGTTTATTTATAACGTGACCACGTTAATCATTCTATTTAGACGTTACTCTCGTGGTGATTAATTGCAACCATCTGAAAGGCCGTTTAACAAATTCGTTATTACCCAAATACTATTTACAATTAACTATTTATTCATTTATTGTTCTCGACTCGTATTATTCTTACTAAATTGTTCACCATTTTCTTTTTTAATCATAATTTTCAATTATTTCTTTCATTTATCATATTGAGAAATAAATTTAAAATCTTTTGTTTTTACTTATTTGAGATAAAATTTATTAAAAACGATGTTAAATGTATGGGGATATTAAAATCATTTGCATAAAACAATTTAAATTTCCATTCCTTTTTTCTTTTTTTGACAAGAAAAAATAATAAAAAAGAATTGGAAACACTATTAATAATACAAATATATAATATTACATAAAAAAATATTTAAAAATATTTCCCCAGATTCTTGCCAATTATTTTTTTCAATCAATTTCATTTTTTCATTCTCTTCTATCTTGATAAATAAACAAAAGTTCAAATTAAATTTCCTTAGCTAGATTCAATAATTTCCATATATTTAACATTTCAAAAATGACAATGTATTTTATGAATTTCGTGTTGCATTTGATCCGACCACTTCCCGCCAAATTTTTACATTAAAATCGAAGAGAATCGAAGACATAGAAATTCAGAGAACCACTGCAGTGTTAAACAAAAAATTGAATGCGAAAACGTGGCGAAAATTTTCAAAGAACAAGATTTTTTCCAAAAAAAAGAAAGAAATATCGAAGAAAAATTTCTCGTTACTGTTAGAAATTCGAAGAATGGTGGTGCAATGTAACGGTAAATATCGGTGAAACGAAACGATATATGGCGATCGAAGAGAACGAGGTTCCTACTTGTGATTGCAATCGAGTTCAGGATTAGTGAAAGGGATTTCTGGATTCGGTTGGCCTCCCAATCTTCGCAGGAATCTCTTGGAGATTCCTGTTGCTCTCCCACTAAGCATACTGGATTAACTAGTTTTCTAACTCCACTTGTTCCTTTCTTCGTTCGAATCTTTGCTTCATACAAAATTACGATTTTTGATTGCAATTTTCACGCTTGATACTACTAGCAAATTACTATGCACAAATTGTACACAGTATACAAGAAGAAAGGATTTCGAATTTTATTTGATACATTTCGTTAACTATAAGATAGTTTGTTGATATAAAATTTGATTTATTTTTTGCTATGTACAGTTTATTCTTGAAATAATATAATTTCAGATTTTTCTTTTTTCACGAATGGATAATATTTGTCTGATCAACTGCTACAATGAAATTAAATTACACATATTAACCCTTTAATGACAATAAAAAATAAAAATATGGAATAATAAATTTTTTTTCTTATAAAAAATCTAACATCTTTTGAATATCTAGATCCAGATTGTATAGTATAGATTGGAATTAATTAAATATCTAAATTTACTTAAGAACTTACTAAATTACAAACATTTAAAAAAAAAATCTAATAAAATATCCAAGCCAAATTAGCTATCGAAAAAGTAAAATAAATTTTGAAGTAACATCTTCAAAAATTTCTTCCAATTCTTATTATTCTATCTAAAAAAAAAAAAAAATTTCATATAACGCCATAAAGTCTATTCTTACGTTCCAGCATCAATTGTTCGAATCATCCTCACATGTTCTCCCAAAATTTTTCGAACGAAATTGCAATATTATCCACGAATAGACTCCTTAATATTCCATACGTTCATCCAATTGTTTGCTTTATGACACAAGTTCGAAGGATTTTGCAACGTCCACAATTTCAATTTCCACCCTTCAACTTCCGGTATCTTTGGTCTCGTAGAACAGATCGATACGCTTTTATGTGGGTTTTATCGCAGCAACCCTTGTTTGCCACCGAGAATCTTTCACCGATCAATGTGATCAGTTCCTCTTGCTGGAATCGTGTTCTGGAAGAGGATCCTTATTTACGACTTTTTCTCCTTTCTTTCTCTCTGGCCATCCAACTGTTCGTGATTTGCTCGAAATGTGTTGGACTCCACGTGTAATTTGCCCATTTCTCGTGCTCTATTGCGGATAAAATGAGTTTCGGTTTCTTTCACACACTTGAGATACGTCACGAGAATTTCTTGGTCTGGCGGATCTGATGCGATCATGAGTGGAAAAAAGGAAAAAAGAGTTTTTCTTTCGTATATGCAGGTTGTTACAAGTAGCCATTTTTGGATTTCGTTGCATTTTTCGTTTTATCATTTTACAATTTTGCATTTATCGATAATCAATATTCGATCTTTAATATCGAAGTCGAGAATTATGGAAAATTTTAAAGATATATCAATTGCAAATTTTTGAGAGAATTGTTGAACGAAAAGAATCACGAATAATTGAGGTCTATTAAATTAACAATAAGAATTGGAAAAATTTTTAGAAAAAGGATTTTTTTCTATTAATTGTGAAAGTATTTTATAAAACAATTTTTGTTCATTGAAAAAAATGTAGGTACATATCGTCGCTTGAACGAGTATTTAGAATACTTTTATTTTTAGTAAAATTTCATTGTATATCACTGATACATACAATAGACAGAAAAAAAAAATAAATGAAAATATTTTTTTGAGATACAGATGCAAGAAAAGATATCAGGAATTCATGTGTTTGTTTTGTTTAAATGAATATTTAAACATAATTTTTCTTGAACTTTAATTCAACCAAGAGGACACAGAATGTATTGAAAATTGATTTAAGGAACCTCTTATATATTCTCTTTTATCACTTATTTAAAACAGAATAACAATTTGTATATTAATTATTTCGATTAATTTAGAACTTTCTTAAAAGTTCTTTTATCGGAATTATTTTTAAAATTCCATTTTGTTATTTGTGTTTCTCGATTTGAAATAATCTTAATCCCATGTGGACTCGTTGCAATACTGCATAAATTATAATTATCGAGGCAAAAGTATCGATTCACTGGTGAAAAGTAAAAATTATTATTTCATCTTTCACGATAATTTAACACTGTATTTAACAGCAAAGATTATAAATGAAAAGTTCAGACTGAGATGTTGATATTATTTCAGTAATTGTTCTCAGAAATTTATCAAAATCTGTCCACAAAGGATTAATTATTTCAGTTACAACTGTTAATCACTGAGCAATTTATTATAATAATAATAGAACTCTAACCGTAGCATTTTCGACAGGAACAATCGCATGTAACTCGAGAACGATAAACTATCAAGTGCACTTAATAGGAATTCAATTATCAACGCTTGTATCGAGTACATCGTTCTTTTTTTTTTTCTTTTTTCTTTTTTTATTGTTAAACACTCTGCAACGATTCTTCATTATTTAGCGAGTAAAATGAAACAGCGGTTTCCACCGATTTTACAATAATTTAATTCAGGATTAATATTTCATTACTTGCTTCCGTTTCCATAAGCGCCACTCAGCATCTACTTACTCTACTATTATCTACGTGTTCGTTCAAACAAATCTCAGTCTCCATAAATTTCATCGAAGCAATAATATTCTCCATCTTTATTTCAACTTCGATAAAATTGAACACGATATATTAACAAAGAATGCAAAAGTTTTCAGTCGAGTAGATTCTTTTGCAAAATTTTTTGAATTAAAGTAATTATAAGTTAATAATTATTCGTTTCATAACCTATAAGATTCGCGTTGAAAGTATTCGACCATTTTGAATAAGAACGAGTCACGTGATCTCGATGCAATCCTAACCTAATCAATTTAAAACAAGCAAAGTGTATAAAATATTATATCTAGAAAACAATGAGATTAATTCTTCGAAAGTGTTTATTCGATATCAAACGTATCTTTTTCTTAACAAACAAATATTTTTCATAATCAAAAACTCCTTCGTTATCTCATAAAAATCTTTTCGACTGAATACTTTTATCGCATATCACTGCGAAAACGAAACAAAGAATCTTTTTCCTATATAATTTTTATCAATCATTCTCCTTAATCCTAATTAATCCTCTTTTAACCAACTCGTACACTACTCGTTATTTTTTACTCATGAAAATTTCACGAGGCGATAGGTATAAAGAAGTTATATAACAGAGAAGTTATTATGTACATGTTATCACTGTCAACGTTGCATCGAAGATCGAAGATTTCCTCTTGAAATTAGTGTTAATCTTTCAAAGGAACGCGTGGAAAAATCGCATCAAAGATCGCAGAGCAGGTTATTAAGCGAACACGAAGATTCGAAATTCGCGCCAAAAAAACGATACGAGGCACGGGCGCGCGTTTTGAAAACGTTCGTTTCGCGCGTTCGATTGGACGCCTTTTATTCGTGGCGTAAAACTGCGTAAAATTCGCCGGAAACGAAGCAGGCGATAACAATTCATCAGGCGGCGTTAATTATGCTGCGAATTCATCACGGACAAGCGTATATATTCGACGACTGATTTAACAACAACTGTTCTTGCTCGTTAAAAGTTCGAGGGCATTCCGTGCGCGAATTATAGCAATTCCCTATGCCCTGGAATCTTGGGAATATCTTAAGAACGATACAGCACTTAAAAACACAGCAAACTGACGATTAAGTTAGGTTAGGTTAGATCGACTAATAATGGTAATAGCTCGGACATCGAGCCTTAACCTAGAAATGAAATTTATCGAGGAATTATTAAGGACAAGAAAGGAGAATTGTTCTTTATTTTTTTTTGAGGGAAAAAAGGTGGGCAGCACTGATTTTTCTTACGTAAACAATGATTAAGTTAAAAATTTGAAATCAATATGATACAATGTGTGAACCTAAAGAGTAAACAGATTGAATAAATTTATAAAGTAAAAGATATTAAAAAGAGATTAAAAAGAGCTTATTTCTAACTTATTCTAAAATTCGAAATCAAATAGTGATTTCTTATTTCGTATAACCTAAAAATTAGCAAAATTATAGTAAAAATCACTATCCTATTTTTAACAAAGATCTATCAAAGATGTGACATTAATTTTGAATTAATAATTAGTAAGATACTCATCGGTATAAATACAATTGATAAGATGATTTCAAATTTTCGATTGATAATATGTAATACAAATTATTTAGTTTCTTATTATACATTGTGCGTATATTATACATAAATGTAACAAATCAATCCTTTCATTGCAACAAATCTTTCTAAATGAATTTATTTATGTACTTTATTTATGTTGCAATTATTTACACGATTATCTAATTTTTCTTAATTTATCTGTAATAAATCTTCTGATGAGATTTTTCCCAAATCAGGATTGGATTTGTATGCAATTTATAATGAATAATTCCTTTGCTCTGAGTACTAATATATAAATAAATTTTTCTTAACGTTTCCTATACGTTTCCTAATTTTTCTTTATTGCTTCCACGAATAATTGCTCTTTTGCAGCTCAGTAATATTTTCCTAATAGCGGAAGGGTTAAAGCACGTATTTCAGCACGCAACCATTATTCGTGAAAAATCTTTGCCAAGCTTTTTATTGTAACTCTTTCAGGCAGCGCATTTAATCGTTATTTAATCTTTTAATCGAGAATGGCGAGTTAACCCTTTTAATGCTATTCAAAAGTATCTTTATTTTTTTAACTTAGTTTTATTTATTATTTATTGTAATATTATTGTATTTAATTTCTATCGTTGTTTCGGAATTTATCCGATTAAAATAAGGAATTGTGATGTTTAATGATAAATGCAAAAGAATATCTCTTATCAAGGGACAACCTGTAATTGAAAAATAATGATTCTATAGCATTTAAAAGAAGTTAACTCTCGTACATTCAATGATTACATTCATTCATAATGACACAATTTTCCAAAAAATTATCTTTCAATAGATAAAATTTTGCATACATGAAAATATAAAAGTATCCTTTTATTGTTAATTTCTACGTTAAATTAATTTATTAGAAATGAAGAGTTGAACAATGATTAATTAAAATGAATAAAAGTAAATTGTGATAGAGAAAAATGAAATAGAAACATAAAATTTCTTACTTCATACCAATGATATGTGAAGTAAAGTAATGTGTTTTCTTTATTTTCTAATTTTCTATTTTCTTCGTTCTCTTATTTCGAGATAAAATGTTTATTGTATATTTTAATAGCGGAATCCAAAGTGTCAGATCCAGATAACAGATTGAGTCTGATGAGGTAACTTCTGAGGTTTTAATAGGCCAACTCTTGCACAGTGTGTGTTGTCGTATGAAACACGAAATAGCGAATAAATATCTCGTCGAGGATACAGTCTATTATCGTCCAAAATATCTATTAAGCTTTCATAATATTGGTTTGAAAGTCTCATATTTACAGGATTAAGAGAACTATAATACTCTGAATGTATGTATGTATACATGAAACGATGAAAAATGATATATCGTTCAGATACACTCCTCGATATTTATTATTTAATTTAATTAAATTTCAAATTTTTGCTTGCTGTGTTGTTAAGTGGTCAATGATCTCAATTCCTCGTTTCAACAATTCTCATATTATTAAATAATAATTGAAGGATTCATAGTAAAAATGATTTTAGATAAGAAACAAACATTTCAGATAAGAATTTTCTGTTTAGAAGATTTTACAAATATATAAGTTGTAAAAAAATAATATTAGACAAATTAATAATTGTTAAAAATATGATTGTCATTAATTCTTACCAGATCCAGATGAATGAAAATTAATTTTCCACAAAAATAACTATTTTTTCTTGTCAAAAATGAATAAAACTATAACTTTATTTCATCTTAAATCATTGTAATTATGATTTAATAACAATAGAGTATATGATATTTTTAATTATTCCTATTGTCTTTTATTTTATTTCTTGAAGCATATTGAGTTCATTATTCATTTATCCATCTAATTCGAAAATGTAGAAGCAAAATTATTGAATTAACATCTCTTGCGATACAATTACAAATAATCTGTAAGAATTAAAAAGTAATTTTCAATAACACATTCACTACGAATCCCTCAATTACACCAATTATTGTAAGATTGGAATTTTCGAATTCCTCTCCGATTTAATCATAATACCTAAGCGAATTTCATTCGAAAGATTCACTGGCAAAATTCGATGCTCGCTTATTATTAGGAAGCTCTTTCTCCTCGTCTTAACCCTAGTTCACCCTAGTTCCCTTTATCGATATTGCAAAAGCTTGTCGAACCACTTTTGGAAGATGAACACGCCCGCCTGGAAATCTTAATCATCGAAACTCCTCCTTCCTTCCATCTCGCTTATCCTAAACTTCTTAATCTAAATTGCGTGTCCCGACTTCCGATCTCTCGAAAAATCCGCCCATAGGAAGAAGAAACGTTTATTGCATCTCTTGGATCACTTGTGAACAACAATTTCCCTTCGAAAATTAACAAGCGTACCTCCGTCCTAAAATTCCCAATAACAATTAATAAAACAGAAGATTCTTCACTTTTGCACGCTTTATCACTTCATAAAAAAAAAAAAAAAAGAAAAAAATCTTGAAACGATTCGAATCTTTCAAATTTTTTTCAAATATTCTCCGATTATTATATTCGATATATTTAATCGATTTGACAAAACAAAACGATTCTCTGTCAAACAATAATCAATCACTTTGCACTCCAAACTTGCACACTCATTTCTGAACACGATCTTCAAAATTTCTTTTTTCCAAATTGTTAACATTCTTAACATTCTTTCTTACTTTTCTTAACATTCTCAAACTTAATATTCAAAGTATCCCTTCTCAAATGTTTCTCTTCTTTCTTCACCTTCTTGATTCGTTAAAAGAAGCACGGTTCCTTCGCTTTCCCTGGAAGTCGGTGGTGGTGTTCAACCCCTTAAACCCTGGTGACAGCGATCCCCGGTCTCCCGGGGCCGAATGCCTACCTGGACGGCCTCCACGTTTGATTCCTGTACCTGCAGAGCAACACCTTCTTGAACGCTTGTCTGAACACCTTGTTGAAGATGGTGTAGAAGATGGGGTTCACCATGGAGCTGGCGTAGCCCAGCCAGGTGGCCAGGTCGAATATCTTGTGGTCGATTTGTCTCTCGCAGTTGGGGCACACGGCTGGGATCAGGTTGAGAACGAAGAACGGCGCCCACAGTATGACGAACGTGAAGAACACCACCCCGAGCACCTTGGTCGCCTTCTGCTCGAGCCTGATGATCCGACCGTGGCGCGAGCTGTTCCGGGACACCACGCTGCTCGTCCTCGAGTGGTGGCTGCGTACTGTCGTTTGGTATCTGTGGGGGCACGGGGACGACGAATTGCTGCTTTGCCTCGAGCCGAGGCTCGCGGCCCCGTTGTGGGCACGCATCGTCGCCGCGCGGCGGATCGGGGCTGGCCTCGAAGTCAGCAGGCTGGTCCTCGTGCTTCCTGCGGAGTACAGATTTTTCCAAATTGTACGTTTTGAAATTCTTGAATGTTGATCGTTTTCATTGATCGTGTTACAAGTTTCTTTCTTCTAAGTGTCTTCTAAACGCGTTACGTCACGTCATCTTGTATTCTGACGATACACGAGTTGGCTTCAACAATGAATAACTTAGGTTTTTATCAATCAATCCATTCACTTTTTTGTGTCGTCTAAAATTAGATTCTCTAGCGCATCTATCATATTCATTAGAGATTCGATAATTCATATATGTCAGCTTTTCAACAGAAGAAGGCCTCCTTTTCCAAGAGATTGATCAATCTCTTATTTACATTCACATTTTGCCCTCCCTAATCCCACAAGAATTTCGATCCTTATCACACAAAATAATCGCGAAAATAATCATCAAGATTCGATATTAAATAGAATTTCAAAATTGAACTGCTTTTGTAATAGTAAAAAGAACAATAAATTCAATGTCGCATCCAATTCCAATTAATTATTCCTGTCTTGCAATTTGACATTACCAAAAAAACAAAATCCCTTAAAGAAAAAAGCCAACATTGAACTGAAAAACCATTCCATCACACACACACACATTTCCAATCAATTCTCCTTTTACCCACCTCCCAAACTAGACCCTCTCCTGCACCCTCTCCACGTGACAACGGAATTCAGCTCGTAGCTTCTGCTGCCCTCCATCCTGCCGCTGTTGCTCCTTCCCAGGAAAGCCGCCTCGAGGTTCTTGCCCGAGATCGGCCTCATCGTGTCGCTGGATACGATCACGATCTCGGTCGACGGTTGGGGCGGGGGTCTCCTCGACGACGACTCGCCGAAGTATGGGCACGTGCACGGCGGCGGGAGGGCGATCTCCCCCTCCTGTTTGTCGCTCGACTTCCGGCTCTGCGGCGTTTCCTCGTTCGAGGAGCTCTTCCTCGAAACGGAGGAGCCACGCCCGAACACGGGCTGCTCGTGGAAGCTGAACGATCGCTTCCTCGGCGTCTTCGGCGATCCCGACTCGGTCCGCTCAAGGTGAGCCTCGTTGAACGTGGACGCGCGTCGACGTGGATGCTTCCACGGCGTTGGCGAGCTGAGATCTTCTTGGATCGAGAGGCTCGTCCTGGAACCGGAAGCGCTGCTCCCGCCGCTCTCCCCGCTCCTGAAATTTTGAAACGGGCGTGGTTAGAATTGGACGAATTCTATAGTTTTGAGACTCTGTTGAGAAGAGTTTGGGATGGATATTTAGAGATTATTGTAGAATTTTCTTGCGTAGAAAGAAGATGATAAAGGATATGTAATATATTTATTGGAAGTTTTAGTGTATTTGAATTTTTGAGAGAGTTTGAAATGGAGAATAATTTTTTCTTTGTTGGGGAAAAAGTTGTAATTGTATTTAGAGTTTGTAGAATTTACATTCTTGTTTGAAGAATGAAGGTATAAAGGTGTTTTTTTGTGGATGTTGAAATGAGAATGAGAATATTAATATGTAAGGTGTACTTACAGGAAAATGTGAATTGAGTAAATTTTGAAGAAGCAAGTTTTTAATGATTCATTTATGAAAATTTAATGAATTAGTATCATTTATCAGAATTCCTCGTTTTTTCCTACTGAAGATTTATTGTGTTCCTGTTGAAAGATGTGCTATTTAATCATCAAAGTTTACAATTTATGTGCGATGGCGGCCCATCATATTTTCTTGTCGAGTTCTCAAGAAATATGATCCGTAGAAAGTAGATAGAATTTATACTTCGCGAATATTAGTGATTTTGAAGCGAAATTTTCCAACTTTCGTTTTACAAAATTCACTTCTTATTACAAAATTTATACAATATTAATAATTATACTGAAATAGAATATTTTATACACCAATAATTCGCCTATCTATCTTTCATCTTAATTTAAAATTCAAATCCATAAACCAATAATTTCATAACCAACTCTCAAACCACTTATCAGTGATTATCTGATGCACGAAAAACTCTCTCTAATTATCAATCTCGATTCTACCCTTTAATCGTATAATAATCGAATTTTCTTTTTATTATCTCTTCCCGATAAAATTCTAATCAATAAATCTTCGAAATTATTTCAAAATTTTAAATCATCGATGCCGATCAATATTAATGCAAAAATCACTTCAGAAACTTTTAAATCCTCCCCCATTTTATCCGAAACAAAAAAAGAATATAAAGTTCGCATTGACGATGGAAACAATTCTCCTACCGGAAGGCAGCATTTTTAGACCTCCTCATTTCTCCACACTCTTTATCCCCCTATGTTGCTACAGAAAATAGTAATGGAACGGTCTGATTGAAAAAAAAGAAAAAAGAGAAAAATATCAAGGGACCACGCGCACCCTGTGGACGAAAAAAAGGTCGATGGATGCCGCTATAAATTCGACACGTATGAAACGCAGCTGCACTTTTGACGCGTTCTATCCATTATTGGGGATCGGCCATTATTGCATATCGCGGCTTTCCGTCCTGGGCCAAAGGCAAAGTACTCGATGAAGCTCGGTTTTATCGCCCAAAGGCAACGTGTACGAGTGATTCGTAATCTTCGAATCAAGTTTAAAACACGATAAAATTAAAGCTGAAAAAGATAAGTAGATTGTAGATTGATCTTGAGAATGAAATTCGAATTTTGAAATGAAAATTTGCTCGATAAGTTGATTATATGAAAATATTTAGATCAAGATGGATTAAGATTGTAATTGAATATTTCATGCTGCATAATTTAGAAATGAATCGTTTCGAGAGAAAATTTAAAAAAAGAATTTAAAAACTCTCGTTATAAATATTACAAGTTTCTTTGTAATTCTTTTTATCGCATTAAGTTGAATCTGATTATAAAATATTCAGAATGTATAGTTTTTCCCTAATCTAACTTTGAATATAAATTGGAAAAGTAAAAATTTGACGAAAAAAGGAAGGGAATTTATTATCCGGATAACGCTATAATCCTTTTCCTATATCCCTTGCTAAGTTATTTAATAATGCTGCCACGAAATATTGTACAATACTATCATCGAAGATTCTTTGCCAAGTCCACGCGGCTTTTCATTTCCTCGGCAGGTTCATTATTGCAGGAATTCTTCGGATAACTTCACCGGTGTTTTTAAAATTTCATAGAAAACTTCCGACGATGTCCTGTACAACTTCATAATAGCTTCTAACATTTCTTTTCAAAGGGGGGCGATGGATAAAAGAACAGCGTCGGTGAACAGCTGGACAGCTGGAATGTCGAGATTTTTTGAATTTAAAAAATGCTCGAATAATTTTTATGAAAAAATAAAAATTCGCGTACATGCAAGTTTATAAGTTATATTATAGCGAAACATTTATAGAAAGTAGTAAGGAATCTGAAGGAATTATAAGAATATTTGACATTTTGAATTTTGAATTTATACGTACGATAAAAATCGAAATTAGATTTATTCAAATGAATTAGACAAACCTCTCCGATCTTTTCCATTTAATTCGTTATAAATTATGAAATAGACAATTTTGATTAAAAAACGCGCCTTTGATAATTCATTATCTTTCTATGATTCTCTCTTTTATTAATCATTAGCCATAGATTGCATTTCTCTATTATAGTTCTCCTCTTCGCCACTAGAGGCTCCACTTCAATTCTCGCATGTACTTATCCACCCACAACGAATTAGACGCTAATTCTACATTTTGTATTTAAAAATAAAAATTCTTCGAAAAATTAAAATTGAACGAAAGAATTGCATAGATCTTTAAAAAAAGATCTCAAATCTCAAATCTCGTTATCATTGTTAAAAAGAATCTTTTTAATAATCTTTTCAATTTGTGAAATTTCGCAAATATAATTATATTTTGATTGTTCAAGAGGGGATAACACTTACGAAAAAAAAAAAGAAAAAAAAAGGGTACACGTGGAGCAGATGGAAAAACATTGTTGGAGGAATTTCAGTCTTCTCGATAGCTCGATAGAACGATCCCGAAACACTTTCGAAATTGAAACTCGAATAGGATATTGTTGCCGAAATCGATTGTCGGCTGAGTGATCATTGACCAAGGTCTTTCTATTCGGTCGACCGATGCGGTTGATTGAAGATGCCTCGAGTGGCTGCGGTAAAATCAAAAACGCGAACGTATCCGTTCCATCGACACTTCAACATTTTTCCTCGTTCATGAATCGCGTTTCAGTACCAGATATTCGTCCATTTTCCAAAGGAAAATGGCCTCGAAGAGTCAAGAAGAGATCGAAATTCAGAAGCTTTGGAACAGCTCTCGAAGATTCGCTTGAAGAGAAGTTCGATCGAGACTCGAAATAGTGAAAATTTGAAAAGATAATGCTTTGCAAAAGAGTTTTCTCACTCGAGACACGAATACTTTTTGATCGATTTCATTTTAAATTCTAATTTCAAGGTTTTTAATTATCCTTAAACATTTTTCATTGAGATTTGTTCTAATTTTTTTGTGATGTCAAGTTCGAATTTTAATATTCAATTTCTGATTGATTTTCAAATTCGTCAATTTCATTTTCTTTTCTTTTTAAAGTAATTTGACGCTTTTTAAAATTCCAATTTCGATATTATTACAGTGCTTAAATGAAAATTAAAAAACCGGATAATGAAACGATCTTCCCAATTAAAAAGACAAGAATTGTTTTAAAATACCACAAGTAAATGGCTAACGAATTTAGAAATGCTATCTCCGATTGAAGTAAGAGAATCAAAGTAAAGGGATTAAAAATCTTTCCATCTAAAATTATCCTTTCAGAAAGGACATTATTTACGGGATAACCTAATATATTGCGGTTCCCTTAGCGAATCGCACTTAGCTCGTAGCAAAGTGCAAAACGTAGCGGCGGCCACTTAAGTAAACTGCTCTTACCTGGCCCCCTCCCCCTCCCTCTCTAATAAAGGAATGCACTTAGCCGTATCCACAAAGGATTCGCGCTTTGCTCGTCACTTTGAAACCCTCTTTGAACGCGATCCAAGTTCAGAAGAACTTGGTCGAGACTGGTAATTGTCCTGGAAACGGCCGTCGTCTTTTTCCACCCATCCGGAAACCTTTCTAGCCTTTCCAGAGGGTGGAGAAGCGTGGAGACAAAAGGAGTCGTCCACTTGTCCATGTCGAAACAACGATTCAATTAACGCGTGTGGAACGAGCATTCTTTGTTTCCTGTCGTTTCACACGATTTCTATCTTCGAAGACGCCTGTTCGAAGATCCGTTCGATCGTTGCGGGGATGGAGATTGGCGTTGTTTCATCGAGTCTTGTGATTAATTTGAAGAATATTTTTTTTTTCGAAGAACAATTGTAATGAACGACTTTCTTTGACTCTTTAAAAGGTTGATTTGAATTTGGTGATGCAGAGAATATTTTTTGAAAGATTGAATTCCATTCAGTGTGTGATTATTTATCGATTGATAAATATTTTTATTCTTGGCTTTTTATTGTTGGTTTGATACATGATATCTTTTTATTAAATTCACAAATTAATCATATATATTTAAATGATCTATCGATGAATTTAGATAAATTGTAATTTAATGGATATGTGTAATTTTTTGTATCTGAACTTTATACCTGGATTTCATTTAACTGTGTAATAATTTTAACAAAACTTTTGATCTTCTATTCTAAAAATTTCATGAATATAAACATGTATTTTCCATTATGATTTGCATATGGATTTCACTTAACAATTTGAAATCGATTTTATCTAAAAAAAAATACCAAACGATTCGTTTTTTCGATGGATTTAATCCATCGTTTTCATCTTATTTTATCAAACAGAACCATCCCTTTTCTCGTTCCACCGCGATTTCCACTCTATCCTCCTTTATTATTGCTGGAACGTCAGGGAGGAGCGTTGTTTTCCGCGTGACTTTTTCTCTCCGCAAAAAAAAAAAAAAAAAAAAGAAAAAAGAAGAAGGGAAGGAAAAAAAAGGAAGTGGAAAAGAATGGTCCCAGTTGAAAGGCTGACATCCCCATCCCAACGAGGTTTACTATAAAGATAACAGGAGGTTCTTTCACTTGGCTGTAACTCGAATAAAGATAAAATGTGAGATAAACTTCTTATCGATTTGCCAGAAATTGTTTGGAATTTTAGTAATTGAATATTAACAATTCTATGATTCGATATCCCAGATTTATTATTATCTTTGAGGATATCAATTATAAGCCATCGAGTTTCTTGGAACAAAAAAGAAAAAAAAATGTCAATTGAATTTCTGAAATACTTTACTTTCAATTTAATGATAAATTCCTTTGCAATTCCTTGATAAAAATTCCATCATCGTCGCGTCAAACGTCAATATTTCACCACCAAATCCCTTCGATCGATCTACTACCATGGTAATTAGCGCACGAGCACGCCCCTAATTCCCGATGGTAGGCCAAGTTTCGCATATTTCAACCGAATGTGACTCGAAGTATTAGCGAACTGTCTCGCGGCCCATACTTCATCCATGTCTGCATACCAGAAGCGCTTGAGGGAGCGAGAAGTTGCGATATTATCGGGGATGGGGGTACAGCCACGAGGAGGAGGAGGGATGAATGTGGTTGCATCGGCATGCAACGTCGTTACCACGAGTTACGTATCCTTGATCGACAGTTTCGAGAATGATGGAAGGATCGAGGCAATCGTGATTCTTATAAAATATTGGCCTCTTGCATGGTTTACTTCATCGTTGAGAGTATTATAATTATTGATTGTCGAGGGGTTATAACGAAAGAATAATGAGAAGAAAATTCTTTGAACTTTTTTGTGAGTTGACTTTTAATCATGAGTAAAAATTTGAATTTTTAATAATAATGTATTGGATCATTAGATTTTTTGAAAAATTTGCAAATTACTTTGAAGAATTTTTATTTGATAATTTTTATTTTCGCGTTTGAAATGGAAATTCTTCTTCAGAAGAAGAAATTTATTATAATCCATAATATAAAATAAAAAACTCAAAACTCTTGCATGATTTTAAAAATTAATATTTGAATAATCTTCGAAGATTAAAGGGAAATTTTATTCACCGTTAAATAATAATCATACATTTTTTATTTCTTCGTTCAATCATAATAATTATCTCTTGATTTCCTTCTTAAGCTTTTTTATTGTTGTTGTTAGTATTTAATGGAGAAACGATTGGGTAAATTTTGTTATTGGAATGAAGCTCAAGTTTGAGTACCTTTCCTCTTTTTAGTTGTTCGATACTTGGCATAGCTCAGTAATTGATATATTCTGAACTAAAACTAAATGTTAAACATTGGATTACTAGAAGAAAATTTAATTTTTAAAAATCAATTAGCCTCTCTTCTCCCTAATTTGATAATTAATAAAAATTTTCGATATTTCAAAATCAAAATTGACAGCGAAAATATTATACAATACTTTTCCTAATATTGGAACCGATGATATTAAATTGTTTGAAGTATTTTAACAATCATATTATCAAAATTCTTCTGATTTTCGTTATCCAATTGAAAATAAATATTGATTATCGATCGATGATTACTTTTCATTTATTTAATCGTTTTATATATATTTTTTTTTGTATGCATTTTCGATGTCATTATTCCTTAATTACACGATATCGAATTAATCTGTTAATCGGATTCAAATCTTTATCAAAAATTCTGAACAATCGTGAAAAATTAATCAAATTGTAACCACATTGATACGACTCAAAATTCACGCAAAAAAAGAAATTTTCTACGTAGCTTATGAATATTAAAATTTTAATTAAAATTTCTCAATCCAAATCTACGACACTACACATTATCAATGACAATATGATGACATAAAAAATCTATACCAATCTATAAAACCAAAAACTTTTCGATTCAAATAAATCTCCATCGAACCTTGAATAAACTTTGACGATATTTAATCGAGGAATCTTCGACGAGTCGACACACAGGCAATTTTCAAAAAGATATAAGACGCGAAAAAAACACGAGAAATATTCCACATCTGTCGTGTTTCCACCAAAAGAGGAAGATATTCGCGAATCCCGATTCCTCACGCGGAAGATATTTTCCAACTGGATGCAGTTCACCATGAGTGACAGTTTGTTTCGAAATTGAGATCGACAGTCAAGCGTCTTATATTTTATCTTCCAGTAAGGGATATTCGTTCAATTTGCTGGAAAGATCGAGACGAGGGAGGGTTTCGTTTGGAATTTTATTTCACACGTGTCTCGTATTTGAGTGTCGATAGGAGGTTTGATCGTGCTTGATGTTGGTTTGGGATGATTTTTTTTTTTATTGTGTTCGAAGAGAATGATTTAATCGAGATTTTTCCTCTTTCAATCAAATTTATTAAGGGAATTATTGTTTTTCTCGTTCTGAAAAATCCTGAAGATTTTAAATTTTAAATTTTAACTATTGTATAATTATTGAATGTTTGGAAATGTTTTTTTTTTTTCTTTTTTTATGGCAGATGTAACTTTGTTTGGTAAGAAACACGCATCGTTGAGTAAATTTCTACGTTCCACGTATATATTTGTAGCAAACAACAAATATGAGTGTGTAATTCAACTGTAGTTCAATTTCAATATTTAAATGTCTACGGAATGCAAACAAGCAAATATTGGCCACTGGTGAAAAATATCCAAACACTTGCCTGCTCTCGATTTAATTTAATTTAATTATAAAATTCTAGATCAATTTCTCTTTTTTATGATTCCCATTTCTATAAACAACTATCACTATAATTTACTTTATTCGTTACTTTTAAATTATAAAATTTTACTATCTATCCATCTATGCAACATCAAAGAATAAACATCTACGATTATTAAAACAATTCTTTCATATCCTATTTAAATAATACTCTGACCAATCTCGAATAAACATAAACTCGTTATCCAAATGTGAATAGTTTGTACAAACTCATTGTGAAAACATTTGTGAAAAAGATTCAACAACTATCACTATAACTTGCTTTATTCGTTACTTAAAATTTTACCATCTATCCATCTATGCAAGAATAAACATCTACGATTACTAAAACAATTCTTTCATATCCTATTTAAATGATACTCTGATCAATTGACTAATCTTGAATAAATATAAACTCGTTATCCAAATGTGAATAGTTTGCGCAAACTCATTATGACAAAATTTGTGAAAAAGATTCAACAACTATCACTATAATTTGCTTTATTCGTTACTTAAAATTTTACCATCTATGCAGAAGAATAAACATCTATGATTACTAAAACAATTCTTTCATATCCTATTTAAATAATATTCTGATCAATTGACTAATCTTGAATAAACATAAACTTGATATCCAAATGTGAATAGTTTATGCAAACTCATTGTGAAAACATTTGTGAAAAAGATTCAACAACTATCACTATAATTTTCTTTATTCCTTATTTTTAAATTATAAAATTTTACCATCTATCCATCTATGCATCAAAGAATAAACATCTACGACTAAAACAATTCTTTCATATCCTATTTAAATAATACTCTGATCAAACAATTGACCAATCCTGAATAATAACTATACATAACTCGAACATAAACTCGATATCAAAATGTGAATAGTTTACGCAAACTCATTGTGGAAAACATTTGTGAAAAAGGTTCAATTGAAGAAAAT
Source organism: Apis mellifera (assembly GCF_003254395.2). NCBI lineage: Eukaryota > Metazoa > Arthropoda > Insecta > Hymenoptera > Apidae > Apis > Apis mellifera. The sequence continues at coordinate 5,329,132 of NC_037647.1, forward strand.
GAGACAATTTCCTCGCTGAAGTAGTACACCATCTTTCTTACCCGTGACGGAAGCTACACCTGTGCGACTGTTGCTGATGCTGATGTTGCTGGATCGAGTGTTGAGGCGTGGACCTCGGTGTGCCCATAGGGCTTCCAGGGCTGGTGATACCCTCCAGGCCCCTCGACAACTTGAGCATCTCTGCGCCGAAAGCGTGAAGGGCGAACATGGCCGAGGGTGGCGGCTCGCTTTCCGGAAGCCAGAGTTCGTGAGTGTCCAGTGTCGTCAGCTCGGTGTCTGTCGACGTGCCGGAAGTGTGCTGCGGTGTACCGCCGCTTCCGGCCGGGCTTTTGCTCAACAGAAATCGCTTCCACGTGCCTTTCCTGTCCAGCCCTGGAACAGAAAGAAAATTAAGTTAGTCGAGATTCTTCTTTGCACAGTTCATGTGTATGCTCTCCCTGATTCTGAAGAATTGTTAAGGAAATTTGGATTGAGGAAAATTGAAATTAATCAAAGATTTTTTTTTGTTATGCTTAGTTTTTTTTTGATGAGATTAAGATTGGGTTAAAGGAAATATTGGATGATTGAATTAATAATTTTTCTTTCTGTGGTTTATTGTATGATATAATTGTGATATTAATTGGAAAATTTTGCGTGAAAATTGTAGATAAAGAAATTCGAAGAAGAGTTGTATAAAGAAAAGGATAGTATTTGATGTTGATTGATGAAGAATCGATACGAATTTAAAAATACACGCAGGTTTTACGAGTGATTTATGGAAGAAAGGAAAATTCTGTTTGAATTGATACAAAAAACGTAAAGTATTAATGAAACTGTAAAATGTACAGTTTCCAGTATTTCTGGAATTCGTTGTTTAAGAGTTGTTCAATATGAAAGCATCAAACGGGATGAAATTTAATCTGAAACTCGTTTAAATAACTGAGCAAACTTCGATAATTGTACTTCGAAATCCTTTAATTTCTCATCGTAGTTTATTCAATTCCCTGATTAAAAAAAATATTCAAACCGAATATATTTATAATTACTTAAAATTTGTAACGCAGATCAATGAGATCTTTATTTAAAAAATTATCATAAATTGCATTCATTAACAAACTATATGAACGTTGCAATTAACATAAATTTATCGAAATTTATTGTTCCTAATAAATCTATCTATTAAAAAAGAAAAAAAAAGAATGCAACTTCTTATTTCCTCACAATATAGAATCGAATCTGTCACTGAAGAAATATTATATTTTCGGATACAAGTTTGCATAAAATCGAGATATACTGAAAAATGTCGGATAGTATTATCGAGATATTTACATTTATTTGGAAATTGGATTTTTATTCCAGTTATAGGAACTAGATTTAGCCATTGAAAATGAACAATTTTATTTTACATATAAAAAGATACCAAATGAATTTTCCATTCTTATATATTTTTAATTGTAATTTTTCATTTTCTTGTAATTTTGTAACACAGCTTGCATTATACAACAAGCTTCTCCATTTCTATGCTCCTCCTTTCAATCCTTCCAATGTCTCAAGACAGTCTGCACCTTATGAAAAGCTAGGGACAAAAAGACACGAGCGTTTCTCTGATTTCGCTTGATTTATATCCCTACACCGCCTCCTCTCTGGATATATATCGATTAATTTCGGCCAACGATTCGGAAGCGCCCTTTTTAGCATACCGTGTCACGTCCGGGAATTTTGCATAATGGGCCACGATTTGCATGAAAATTTCTTATCGTCCATCGGCCATCGTTGGATGCAAAAGGAATTGATAAGAAGTGACACGCGTCCGATGGACAAAGAAAAATTTGTCGGCCAACAATCTTGTCGGATTGGAGAACACGAATACCCAGATCAAAGTTGACTTGTGATCGAAGATGAGTAACGAGAGTTTGCGATTCTAAACTCTCGAAATGATTGATTTAACGAACGAATTTTTTGATCCAAAAAAGAAGAAAAAAAAATGTTAAATATCATTTAATCGAGAAACAAGTATCGAAAAGTATTGGATACTTATGGAATAATGGAATACTAGTGTGTTATATTTTATCAGATATGGAGAAGAATTAAAACAAACAATATATTCAACTATAGTGAAATGTGTGTCAAGAGAAATCTTATAACTGGAGATAGTCCAGCGAACATTACGTTGGATCGTCTCAATTGATTATCTAATATTGTAGTACATACTGGACCAAGTACTTGGTGCCACTTGGGAATATTACGTGTTGGTAGTAGTAGTGGTTCAAAATCCACTTTCAATTGTAAGTTTCCTAATGACCAGTCAGTTGATGCTAGTTAATTACATTAACAATAATAATGATCGTGAAATTTTGTGCTACATTGATTAGATTAAGATCTTAGTTTTCAACTCTCTGGATGATTATTTCTATTTCGAACTAAGGAATGGATTAATTGAGAAAGAAAATACTCGGCAATGAGAATAATGGTAGAGTAATAATTAATTCGAAAAGTTTCGAGTCAAGTAATAGAAATTTCGATTAATTAATTTACATTTTTATCTGATTAAAATTTTCGTTTCATCGTTAACAGATTAATATCATCCTTCGTTTTCCATAACGTGATTATATTAAAAATACATTAAAAACTCGATCAAAATTAAACGTTTCTTTAAAGGGTGTCATTTCTGCATTTAAAGAAGTTCCTAATTAAGACATGATCCACTTAAATAGTTAATTATTAATAAGCATTATATCACGTTTAAATTAGCAAAGATTAAATTCGTTTAAATTTAGCCTTTATTAAGTTTTAGCTCCGTGTCTAACGTAATTTCTGATTAAAAAGCAGCTAGAGGTTACTGGGTTAACCTAATAGAAAAATGCTTTATGACACATCTTCGTTACCACGTTTATATAAAGATAAAAGTGAAACACAAAGTGTCATTAATTAATTGTTACGTTAAAAATATATAACGATATATATATATTTAAAATTTAATTCCCTTTTTATTATTACTTACTATCATTACTGAAACGAAAGTTTTAAAATTTTTAATTTTTATTATTCGTTCCAGAAATTTTTTTTATTTTTATCCCTGTCACACTTTCTTAACGCATCGATGATATTCCAATATTCGATATTTCGAGAGGGAGAGGTATATCGATCATTCTCTCTTCGTACTGAAATACAGTATTCATTTTCTTCGAATATACCAATGTCACCCACTACATATTTCAAACCAGTACTGTAATTTATATCATCCGATATAACCGCGAACATAGGATTTTCGAGAGTTTTCAGACCGTGCAATGTCTGGAAGCAAGGATTGACAGTTAATTTCCCTTTCTCGATTTTGAAAAACACATATGTACATTTTTAAAAACTGTTCCATTGTCGTAAAAATATCGAGAGAGGAAAGAAAATCTATATCTATTTTATGAAGAAAAATATTAATATTATCATCAAACGAAATTTAATTAATTATCGTGCATATTGTTGTAGTAATCTTGTTCACGAGCAAGATTAATGAGATTGATCGGTTGGATTTTAAATACAAATAGCAGTTCTTTTAATTAATAATCTTTCGTAAATAAATAATATTTTCTCAGGTTACCCATCGACAATTTCGAAGGTAAAAAATTGGGTAATCAATCTTCTTTTACAAAATTAATTAAGATTCTCATTATCCTGTTCATTAATTGGATTTCAAGGTAGACATCTTTGATCAATTATGCTTTCGAACAGAATACGATATCGAGATTCGTCGTTTAAATTTCAAATTGAAGCAAATATGTATGATTAATAACACGATATATCTTTTTGAAAATTTTTTACGATCATAGGGGGTTAATTAATTCCGAAAATCTCGCCGAGATTAGAATTCACCCGTAGGGATCTGGAGCAGGCCTGATTTCTTAAACCCGTTACCTTTTGTTTTACCGACACTTTTGGCGCTTGTTGCGAAACACGAACGATCAATTTGCAAGTGAAATCGTTCGATGCAAATGTACGAGTCGAAGGAGGCGTCGGTTCGCGCCCCAATTTATGCCGCTTTAGGCTCACGAAACTTTTTCAGTATTCGTTGCAATTTGTCAAAGTTTGTCGAACAGTAGAAGCAGTATCGTTACTTGCAAGAATTGCCATTTTTTTGTTATATTCTGTCGAGTGAAATTTCTTTCCTTTTATCATCAAAATTATCGTCGACTTGATAAGCTTGATTGAAAAAATTTATTGACCAATTATGACGAAAAAATTTAGACACCATAATAAATTAAATAATTATTCATGCTATGACTAAATAAACAAAAAATTGAATTATTTATTTTCTTCCTTTTTTTTTTGTATTTATATAAAATTAAATTAAATCAATTTAATAATTCCATGTATTATTTACACTACTTTTACATCTCGAGAATTTAATATTTCTTAAAGAAACAAAATCTCGTAGATACTGGAGATTTGGAAAAAGAAAAAAAAACTTTCAGGATAATAAATCATGCGAAATGATAAAAATTTAAATACGACGACCGATGATCTCGATTCGTGGTTCGAAGGAAAAGGGTTTAATTTCTTTCCTCGAGGAGGAGGCTGCACCCTCGAACAAAGAGGGCGGCCGATCTATAGAATTTCTTAATCGCAATCTCCGCCGAATATCTGGCGGAGGTCTTGGATTACAACGAAATTCCACGTAATACCTTTCCCTCGTTCAACCTTCTTGTTCGACACTGGCAGCTACTCGCGTTTACGTTACAATTCTCCCTTTTGGTTTTGATTAAAAATCGACCCTCTGCCACCGAAAATGTCGTTATCCGATTCGACTTTGATCCAACGACGAGGAGACGAAATCGGATAGGATTTTATCGTTTTCCATTTACGATCCCTCGTTTCATTTTCTTCGTTTCCTTCTTTTCCTTCTCTTCTTATTTTCTCTTATTCTAAAAGTTGAATTTGAAACATTTTTTTTTTTTTTTTTAGTTGTTGTTATTTAAAAATCAACTGAAATATCTCTGAACAGGAACAATTGTCAAGTAATTTAAATTAAAAATGAAAAAATATATTAAAAATTAAGAAAAATTTGAATTACTATAACTTGGAAGGATATTGATTTTTGGTCAATGAATAATCATTAGAAACGCGAAAGCTTCCTTTTAAAAACGCTTTTTTATTTATCTCGATACGATTTTATGGTCTTCGAGAAATATAAAGAAATATAAAGAAAGAAAAGAATAATTTTTATCTTATTTACTTGTTGGTCTTATTCACATTTTCTCATCTCACTGATCTATCACAAACTCCAGACAAATAATAGTTGAGATTCTTGAAAGATCTTAATACGCATTTCCAGGCGAAAAGAAAATAAGTGGTTTCCATTATCTTTCGAGTGTTAATAAAGTGTTGATAAAATTTTCACTCGAATTATAATATTTGTTTTATAATTTTAAATGAAAAATATTCATGAAGGAATTCAAGTAATCCATTTATATTTCGAGGATAATATATATATATATATTTTTTTTTATTTTATGACTTTGAAATTATATTCCAATTTTATCTCGAGTTATTGGGGAATATCGATGAGAGAATTTGCGTTGAATTGACGAGACAATCAATTTGTATTATAATTTTATTTTAACGATCGATATCATTGGGTTACAGAAGATCGAAATAGTTTTCACTTGAATCGAGTTCGATTTTGATTTGCATTTAATTGAAATATATATATATATATATATATATATATATAAGGTAATTTAAGTAAATCAATTTCCTATCAAAATCACTTTCAAAAATCTAAATTAAAAAATTTGAATCATAAAACAATTTCTAATATTATGCATTGATATCATTACATTGTAATTCATTTAAAAAACTATAGAAAAGAAAACGTTTATCACGCCTAGTATCGAAATTTAATAGAAAAAAAATCTTAATAAATTTCTATACTTTTTGTCGATAACGAATATACGTTCTTCTATGCCCATTTTACAAGATTTTCTTTCCATCGAAGGGAACAATTCGTGCTTAAAAAAAAAATGGCACGATAACTCGCCTCGTTAGGTTGAAATCCAGAAAAATGGCGTTTAAAAAACTGTCTCTTAGCCTTGGAGATAATGCAAGTTACCAGGCGTGACATTTCATTCTTTCACAAAAAAAAAAAAAAAAAAAAAAAAAGAAAAAGACTTCGTCTGAACAAAGATAATTCTGGCATCTAAACAAAGAAAATGTTAATAATGATTAAACGGACGAGAGAAGATAAAATTCTTCTATTGCTTCAATTAAATAAAATCGTGGAAAAGAAAGGAAGGAGAATTTTCAACGAATTTATATTATTGCACGATTTTCATAAAACTCACCGCAATATTTCCCAGTTACTTTATTACTTCGCTTGTTGCCGCATTATTTCCAACGATTTTTTTTCCATTTTTGTTTTTACGTTCTCTCTCTCTTATCTTGGAATATGAATAGCATAATTATAATTTACTTTGTATAATTTTTTCAAAATAAGATACATACCTAGTTTCTAAAATCCGAGAATAATTATAAAGATTCGATATATTCAATTTTCTTTCTTCTTTTCTTTTTCTCTCTCTCTCGTGAAATTTATAATTAATAATTATTAATTCATTTATTTCATTAAAGAGATACAATAATTTTTTTATTTTTTAATAGGAATAATTTTGGACGAGAAATTATGACAAATCATAAATGGCTAGTCTCAATGGAATCCTGATTTTGTTACATCAATGATAATTTAATAATAAAGTATATTGTGTAACAATATTGATTGAATTCTGTTGGGAAGTCTGTTGGGAATTATTTCGAAACAGTAGATGCTTTAAAAATTATTTATTTCTTTTTTTATATAAATTAAAATTTGTCAGAAATAAAATTTTTTATATAATCTTTTTAAATTACTGTTTTGTTCCAAGTAATTCTAAATAAACTTTATCCAAAAATTTCTTATATTTAATAACAGAATATAACAACAATTATTTTTTTAAAATGATTGATTTTTCCATTATCTCTATATCACTGTAAGACATACTTTTTACATTAAATTATTCTCGAAAGTTTTCTTCACCAAGAATTCTTCCAAGAATTTTGAAAAGTTCTGACAAATAATAAAAAAAAAAAAAAAATAAGTTAATTAAACTTACTAACCTTATAAATACGTGCTACAATTTCTTCTTAATCAAATTGATTCGATTGTCTGGCTTCTTAAAATCAATAACCCTCAAACAATCTGGATTCCTTTTAATAGATTTTTAATCGTAAGCAACAGGCAATCATGTAAACTTTTTATAAGCGTTACATTCTTTTGTGCTTATAGTTCAATCTTTTCCTACCCTCTCGAAACAAATAATTGCAAGAACTTTCTTTCTTGCAAGAAATGCGTTTGCTATAAGCCAAAGCTCTTGTAAACTTCACCGTGATATTGGAATTCTAAGCGCCAAGAAGCTCGTGGAGACGCATTTTGTAAAAATCTGATATCTTATTATTTATCCTTAGTTTTAAAACTAAGATTTAATCGTATTTTAGAATAAATAATTCAAGTCGATTGTGTATTGGCAATCAATCTTTATTATTTTTTTCTTTCTTTTTTTGTACATCGTTGAATATGTCGTTTCCTTTTTATCGTTTTAATTTTTTGATATTTTTGATATTATTTACATTTTAATTTACCTGCTTAAAAAATATTTCGTCTTCCTTGATACTTGTCTGCCTTAAGATTTTTGTATGACATAAGATATCCTGAAAATTTCGCAATCCTTCTTTTGAATAATTAAAAAAAAAATAAATAAATCTGCTGACTTTTTTATTATTTACTAGAGCTTGGAATTTATATAAAGTTCTAATTCCCAAGCCTCGATAAATAATATATGAAGAAAATCAACAGTTTTCACATTCCCTTAAAAGTTATTTAAAGATGAAGATTAATTTTTATAGAAAATTTTTCTTCCTCCAAAAACTTCCATCTTAAAAAAATTCTCTTCGAAGACCATCACTAACGAAACAAAATCTAAAATCATATATTATATAAATCAGAGAGATATAAGAGACAAAGAAACAAGTATGATACGAAATGGATTGTATCAATCATGATACACCAACCTCTCGAAGATGGATTCTTAAAATAAAATGATACGAAACACACAAAAAGTAGATAGAAAAGAAATTGCACCAAAGTTTGTTTTATACGAATACAAAATCTAAAATCATATATTATATAAATCAAAGAGATATAAGAGACAAAGAAACAAGTATGATACGAAATGGATTGTATCAGTTATGATACCAACCTCTCGAAGATGGGTTCTTAAAATAAAATTATACGAAACACACACACAAAAAGTGGATAGAAAAGAAATCACACTAAAATTTGTTTTATACAAAATCTAAAATCATATATTATATAAATCAAAGAGATATAAGAGACAAAGAAACAAGTATGATACGAAATGGATTGTATCAGTCATGATACACCAACCTCTCGAAGATTTTTAAAATAAAATTATACGAAACACACACACACACACATACACCCAAAATAGATAGAAAAGAAATCACACCAAATTTTCTTTTATACGAATCAAAGAGATAAAACAAAGACATGATATCGAGTGCATCGATAACGAAATGCAATTCTTTGGAGGATCGTAATACACTAACCTCTCCAAGATGGGTTCCTTGAAATAAAATTATCGAAACGAGACGCAAGAAAAATAGATGGAAAAGGAATAACGGAGCAGAGCCTACATCAGTACGAATCAAAGAGATGGAAGCAGAGGCACAGACAGTGATACGAATGGATCGATATGCCTTTGGAGGATTGTATCAGTGTACCTGATAATACACTAACCTCCCGAAGATGGGCCCTGCGGGCCACCCAGCCATCCGGAGGACCAACCAGTAGTTCCTCCTATATTCTGTTGCTGTTTCGCCAGCAATCTCACTGTCAACGCGTACGTAAGCAGCATCACGCCCAACGGTATGTAAAAGCAGATTATGCTGCCGATCAACTTGTACAGGGGATCCGGTATTTGACAGGCACCGTCCACCAGCACCGAGTCGTCCTCCTGGAACACGGAATTATGCACTTAGCGTGATTATATATTCGCGCTTTGATCTTCCATACGGGAAAAATTGAATTTTCGTGACTTTATTATGGATTGATATTTTTATTTTTGAATAATATCTGATGGAAGGGATTCTATTGTAACAGAGAACTTTTCTTCTTTTTTTCTTTAGGAAGAAATGAATATTTTTTTAATTTCTAATCTTTGTTTTTCCTTAGGAAGAAATGAGTATTGTTTTAATTTCTAATCTTTGTTCTAAATAGACGTGTAATTTTCTTTTTTTTTAAAACGTATTTAACGTTATGCAAAATATGGAAAGATATAATAACTGCAAGGAAATATAAATATAAAATTTTAATAAAGGAAGAAGTTAATAAGAAATTTAATTTTTTCTTTTGATTCAAGTAAGAATAATAGCAAATCGTTTCGCGTTTAAAATTATCAAAATTATATAAACTATTGAAATTTATATCGATTCTGAAGTTTTTTCTAGAAAAATATAAAATAAAAGAGTAAAACGATCTGAAAAAATACTAAAATTCTGTAATTACATATATCTTATAGAAATAAAATCGAAATAACGAGAAATCAAGAAATACGAATATTTTATTAAAGTTATTCTTACTTAATTATATATAAATATTGTTAAAAATGAAATATTTTGTACTATTTTTCCAATTATAAACGAAATATTCCACGATAATATCGTTCGAACCGCCAAAGTCGACGTATATTACAAGACTGAATGTCGAAGGTACGGCGTATATCGACTCTTGTCTTAGTAAATAAAACGAGTCACGTCGTTCATAATACCGTGTAAATTGTATTGTATCGCGGATTATCTCGCTTAATACTTTATTTATCTACCTAAATACAATACTGAGGAGAAATATATAAACATATCGCCTTGTTGACCCATTTTTCGATTATTTAATTGTACAATTAGTCATTTAATTTATCGAAACTATATTTATCGATAAGAAAAAGAGAAAAATAATGATGGATGATTGCAATGTACGAGCATTGTAATTATATATTTTTTTTACATATATAAGAAATATTTAATATATAAATATGTTATAATTACAAACGAAAATTCGATATTTGGAAGGAATATGATTAAATTTAAATATGATATCTTTGCCAAAATGAAGCGAAGCCAGACAGTATATCCATAATAATATAAAAATAACTAAATCCATAAAATTATACAGACATAAACGTTATTAAAAATAAAATATAATAAAATTTCAACAATGGAATTGCGAATATCCAATATCTTCTGCTTGTTAAAAAAATAATAACGAAAATATTCAATCGAAAAACTTCTTGTTCGTTCCAGAACACCAGAACAATGTCCAAGCGTGGTCTCACTGTTGGCAGAGAGCTACAATCCTCACGTAAGGTATGGAGCAGCTATGGCTCTGGGAATCGCTTGTGCTGGCACCGGTCTGAAGGAAGCCATAGCCCTATTAGACCCAATGACGAACGATTCGGTGAATTTCGTCCGCCAAGGTGCTCTGATCGCCTCTGCGATGATCCTGATTCAACAAACGGAGGCCACCTGTCCTCGTGTCAAAGATTTCAGAGCGTTATACGCGAAGGTGGTGGTGGACAAGCACGAGGATGTAATGGCGAAGTTTGGCGCCATTTTGGCGCAAGGGATCATCGATGCCGGTGAGTAGTCGACGATTCTTGGGACGTTGAACGGTTGTTTTCATCGATGCTCGATAAGCCTGTTGGCTGGAATGTGATACAGATCGTCGATCAAAGAATTTCTTATTTCGAGGCAGAAAATAGCGAAATCGAAGAATCCTCCGTTGAACGTTGGTCGTGATGGTGTTATTGCAGTATTGTTCAAAGAATTGACGAGGAAGTTGACGAGCTCCTTTCGTTACGGTCTATGGATTCGACGTTTTCGACGATGGTAAACGGATTGCGGATTTGTTTTATTTGTAATAGTCTGCGAATTTTTTTTGTTTCTTTTTTTTTTTTTCGATATTCTAGGACAAATTACGAATATTTCTGTCACCGTGATATTTTTATTACCGCGATATGGTTTTTAAGAGATTGAAGATGAAGAAATTTTAAAGTTACTACACGAGACAAAAATATAGATCCAATAACTATAATTTTTAAATTAACAGTCACCGAAATTGAAATAGAATAATAATTATTGGAATGATAAATATAATTAAATCGAATATGGATAAATATAATTCTAATAAATAAGAAATTTAAAAATTATTTGAAATTATTTAAATTATTCGCTCGTCGATAGTTCTCAAGACAGAAAGGAGAAACCTCGGAAATATTTTACGTTTAATAATAAACATTTTACGTTTTAAATGATCATTCCAGGTGGACGTAACGTGACAGTGTCACTGCAATCGAGGACAGGCCACACGAACATGCTCGCAGTAGTCGGTGCACTAGTATTCACTCAGTATTGGTATTGGTTCCCATTGGCCCATTGCTTGGCACTTGCCTTCACCCCGACTTGTCTGATCGCTCTGAACGCCCAGCTAAAAATGCCGAAGCTAGAATTCCGTTCGAACGCCAGGCCAAGCGTCTATGCCTATCCTGCACCCCTGGAGGAGAAGAAACGCGAGGAAAGGGAGAAAATCACCACCGCGGTTCTCAGTATCGCCGCCAGGGCGCGTAGACGCGAATCTGAAAGGCGTGCACGTGATTCTCACGAGAAGATGGATGTGGTTCGTATTTTCAAATCTTTGCAAAGTTCTTTTATCATTCTTCTCTTGATATTATACATTTTCAATACTTTATAATTTATAATAAATATCCTTATTTTTTATTTGGATAGAAAAGAATTAATATTATTTTATTTTTCATTAAGAATTAATATTAAATTGACTATCGTTGAATTTAAAGGATATCATGAATTTTATAATTGATAACTTTCTGGATATTTAAAAATTTTATTCTATAATCTTTTTATTTTTATTTCCAATCATAGAATTTCCCCATCTCATTTATATAATAAATTATATCTTGTATGATCATTCTTATACGATCATAAATAATTTCTCAAGAATTCTTCGCGTATTTCTCTTCTTCGCATCTCAATTTTCCAATCTTCTTACAGAGATAATCATCAACTGTTTATCTTTCGCCGTTACCATTCGTTCTCCCAACGCAAAGATCATTTCCTGTTACATTGATCGACGGCGGGGCTAAAGATAAACGATGCTTCCGTTCAGATTAAAGATTTCTCGTTTCCGTCATGTTTAATTTTTAATTCGCAGGATCCGCCGGAGACGGTGAAGGAGCCGGTCGAGGCGGCGGCCAAGGAGAAAGAGGAGAAGAAGAAGGAGAAGGAAACTAAAGAGGTGAAAGAAACGAAGGTGGAGAAGGTGGAGAAGAAGGGCAAGGAGGAGGGCGAGAAAACTACGGAGAAGGAGAAGAAGGAGGCCGAGCCCAATTTCGAGATCCTTCAGAATCCTGCTCGTGTGCTGAGACAGCAACTGAAGGTGATACAATTGGTGGAAGGAAGCCATTATGTGCCCGTCAAGGATATTCAGATCGGGGGTATCGTGATGGTGAAGCACATCCAATCGGATACCGAAGAGGAATTGGTGGAACCAGTGGCCGGTAAGTCGATATTACTTTTCTTTATTTCTATTTCTATGAAGAATTTCTATTTTATGATTGAATTTTTCTGATGCAATTTAATTTTGTGTAATGAGGATTTATTAATTAATTTAATACATCTTCGATAGAAACATAGTTGTGTGTGTTTATGTGTATCAAATATTATATTGTATATTGTAATAATAATATCTTTTATTTTATTATGCTATATTAAATGTACAAGTTGTTAAAACTCAAGAAAAACTTGAGTTTTAAAGAAGAGTAATTTTAAAATTGAATTAGTCAAGCAATTAAAATAATTATATCTTTGAATTAATCATGTTTTCCTTTTTTAATTCAATGATTGCACATATTATCCTTTATTAACTATTGATTAACTCTTATATATATATAAAGATATAATATATTTTTACGATAGATAAATTTACAACGAGAAAATATTTAATAAAAAAACAACAGAAAGTCGTTTTATTCGATTCTTTTAACAATTCGTTACAATATCGTGAAAATTCTTTTCTTTTTCACACCATGGATCAAAAAATCATTTATCCCGCTTACGATAAATCAACGATTAAAACTACAATCTCCTCCTTCTTCATCCACATCCCCCTTAAGACGATTTCAACTCGGAAAACCATTACGCAAACTCAATTATTCAATATCTGTCGCACTTTGCTAAACTCCCCTTCTTTTCATAAGAAATTATCCTCACATCGGCTCTCAATTATCATTCTGTTCCAGCTTACGGTCCTCATCCGGAAGAGGAACAAGAAGCGGAACCACCAGAACCATTCGAGTACACCGAGGATTAAACGAGAGAAACGTCGCAAGAAAAACTTTACTGTGTGACCGCCAACGTCGCAATGCAAAATCATTTGTTCACGCATACACACTTAAAATAATTCAGTAGAAACGACATGAAAAAAAAAAAAAAAGAAAAAAGAAAAAAAAAAGAAAAATCATCCGTCATTTCCGTTTCGTGTAACGCTTACAGCGATACTTCCTGTCTTATTTTTATATAATTAATTCTTCGCCACTAAGTGGCTGTTTCTCGATATTGTTTATTATCTAAATAATGTGCTCTGTTTCTTAATTATTAAAAAATATATATATAATTTGCTCTGATGTGTTTGTCATTTATTGAACAACCTTTCCTTTTTTTAAGGATAAAAGAGGCGAATTTTATCGACAATAATGTAACAAATTTTGTTTCGAAGGTTTTGTTCGTTCTTTATACTATATTTTTATAGTTTTTGAATATTTCAAATAACTCTTTGATAAACTCTTTGTTTTCCCTTTTTTTTCTTTCTTTCTTTCTTTTTTTTTTTTTTTTTTTTTTACAGGTATGGGATTGAAAACTGTAGATTTAACTTTATAAAGACTGCTTCCACCCTTGTTTTTATAAAGAACTCTTTTTATATTTTTGAAAAACTTATAATGTTCTTTATATTATTCACAAGCTACGATTATAAAGGTAGAAAGATTATATTATAATATGTTTTATAATGTAAATGTAAAAGCTCATAATAATATATCTGTGTTTGATATTAACACAATATGAATAATAAAAACGAAAGCATCAAGAATATATTTCACATTAATATCAAACGATTAATACAATTATAATATGGTTTTTAACAATTATATCAAATTACAGGAAGGATTAAATATGGTAAGTAATCTTGTAATTACATCTTTTAAATTTTTACCTCAAATTATGGTGTTTATTTTGCATTTGGTCCAATAACATGCAATCTTACATGTCTCTACATTTTTCTTATTTATACTTTATTATAACTCTTGAAAATTGGAAAAAAATCAATGTTGAATCACCATAACATTTACAAGTACTAAATTTATACTGTTACACTTTCGAAGTTTAAATTCATAATAAAATTACACGAATATTAATGATTCGTGACTTTAATTAAATTTCTAATGTTTTTACTTGATAAATCTTCCAAATATCGAATAAACAAATATTATAACAAATTTTTTCTAACAACTTGAAATGTGAGAAAATTTTAATAAGATCCCCACATCTTTTAATATTGTACATTATTTTGACAAACTTATCCATCATTTAATTAAATATTATTAATTTAATGTAAAATTTAATCAATAGATTAGAAAAATGATTAAAAAAAAATTTAATAATAATTTTGCTTCGAACGATATATAAATCATTATTTTAAATTGTTTCTGAGTGACTGGTTTAAAAAGCTTATATTCAAATAGCGAATTCTCGAGAGGCTATTTCAAAACGACTATTTCGATAGAATTGTTATCGGGAAATTGTTGTCCTGAATACTTTGCATGATTGATTTCGAATGAACGAATGCCTTAATTGACAGATGCTCAAAGACTTCTTCCAAATGAGTAATTCTGAAAGATTAATCGTCGAAAATCGAAAATTGAAATGTTTTACTCTTCTCCATTAACGATTACACCGAAGCAGAAGAATTTCTCATTTGAATCTTTAACTTAAATACGTAAATTCTGTAATTTATTTTTCAAAAATTATATAGATTAATGTTAATACCTTGTATTTACGTTAAAAAGATTTGAATTAATATACGTGTCTTTATAATTACATTCGATATAATTAAGAAAGAGAAATCTTTTCAAAGTAAAAATTTTTATCATGATATAAATAATTGATCAAAAGATGAGAATAACTCTGTTATCTCTTTCTTCAAAAAGAAAATTTTTTGAACTAAAAACCACATAAGAATAAAAAAAAGTAATTATGCTTGAACAAAAGAGAAGAAATTTAGTATTCACGATTATCAAAACAAATAAACTTCACTAATTGTATTTTGAAACATCCCAAAACATGTAAATAAAAATATATAGATGAAAATATATTAAAATAATGATGTAGCACGATCGACAATATAATACAAATGAAACTATCAATAGCATTCAATTGGCCAAATCGTGCAGAATCGTGCAAAGCATCTCTCCATCCATCTATTCATCTCTTTGTCACTAACTGTTCGTTTTGACGAGATATCGGTGTGTCGTAGAGCGATTGACGAATACTTCCATCCTCTGTCGATAACGACCGACTCAAATTGTCGGTAAACGAGCGAGCATCTCGTTTGCATTCGTGAATTCAAAATAGGTTAGGTTAGGTGTCTGTGAAAGAAAACCGTTCCAAGAGCTTTCGCTTCATTGTCAGTCAATAGTGGCGAGACACCTATCAAACCTGGAATCAAACTCTATAAATAGTGCCGCAATAAAACTTTATCGACACTTGTATGATGCATCTTGATAATTCGTTAAACGAAATTATTAGGATGGAGCGAGATATAATCGAGAAAGAAATAAATGTGAGATAGTTTTTTCGAAAACTAAAAAGAGAATTATTCACTTATTTTTTTCTAAATTAATACTTAAACGTGTATTTTTTAATTATTTCAAACATAACCTCACTTTATAATACATAAATATACAGAGCATAGCATCTACTAATGTACAATATAAGGAAATGAAAAATTGCCACAATATCTTCCCTATTTTGATATTTCAAATTTTATTTCTTTGAAGAAACAATTGACAATATTCATAGCATAAGTATCAAAGTGAATGAAATTAAATCCATCTTCAATTCACAAAATTATTTCAAACACTTAACAACGCAAACTGGCGATTATCAATTTCACACGCCAATGTATGGGCGCCAATTTCATTCATGCCTATGAGAGGAACGCGCGAATTATCATTTGAAATTTGAATTTCCATAGACGAAATTCGAAATTCAGTTTCCTCCCGATGGAGGATTATGATTTCACGCGTGAAACGAAAGTTTTCCATATTATTGTTCGCGGATGCAAAAGTCGAAAATTAAACGCGTTGGGCCATCCACGAACCTTTTTTTCTTTTTTCTCTCTCCTCACGTTTAACAGCGCGTGGATCGAATCATCTCTCTTGCGTGAGAATACACCATGTGTCCGACAAAACACCCTCTCCTCCTTCGATCGCGTGCATCGTGAAAATACGATTCCTCTCGTTTCGGTGCCGTTTATTTATCGTTCTCCACATTCTCTCCTCGGAGAAATTAATACAATGGGAAGATTGATAGCTCGTGGAACGATCAAATTATTGGGAGATTGTCGGTTTAATTATGCGAGAATTATTTTTTCTCGTTGCCAGAATTGAAGAGTTCCGGGGGGGAAAGGATCATAGTTGTGCGGAATTACGAAAAGAAGTTTTTGGTATTTGAAATATAAAAAGTTTATAAATTTAAAAATTGAAAAAGTTTTTATTTAGAAAATTATTTTTTCGTTTCTTTTGTAACGAATTGATGAAATATTTTGAATTATTGTTTGTAGATTTTATGGAAATAAAATTTGATTTTATTTTCATAAAATAGAAAAGAACATAGGAATTATTAAGAAGATCAAATTTTGAAAGATTGTTAATAAGTTAATTTTATATCAGCGAAACTTAATTGAACAAAATTTCAAATTTTATTATTGTTTATTCTTTTCGTAATCTTATTATGTTAATTATTATTTATTACAATTTTGAATTATAAATAAAAGATACATGGATAGAATCAAACGATACATATATTAAATTGATAAAATATTTTCAATCTTTACTGTTAATTGTATAATTCATCAGCAGAAAATTAAAATATGTATTTCATTAAAATAATAAAAACTCGTTATTGAAATAATTCTGATATTTCGAATATTAATTCCGTCCATTTCGATTTTAATTTCAATGATAAATATATCATTCCATAGATTTTTTTTTTAAATTCCAACGAAGTTTCATCCATTATTTCGAATACGGATTTCCCTTCAATGTACAAAAATATAAATTTTTACTATATTATGTATCACATCGATTCCGAGTTTAATTCAAGCTTTTGCATTTCTTGCAAAATTTACTCAATAATATTTCTTATTAAGAAGATACTTTTACGTCAAATTTTTAATCATCAATCCTTCGAGAGATAAGGAAAAAAAAAAAATAATAATCCTGGGAGATTGCTTTCGCAGATTGTACGAAGTTTCAAATTAACCCGAAGAAAGTCTGGAAACTGTAAACAGAAGCACTGTTTATTTACGTTTGCGAGAAACTTTGCCTGAATGAATTTAAAAAAAGGGGATCATGGACTTTCTTTTAATATTCAAATAATAATAAACACGAAAGTCGTCGAGATATAATATACGAGGTTTTTGTTATCAGTTGTTGAATTCATAATTGAAGGAAATGAAAATCGAAATTGATATAAAATGTATGAATCTCGTGCTAAAGTGAGCTTAGAATAAACTAAATGTGGCTTTGCTAACTTGTTCGTGCTAAGCTGGCTTTTAAAAGTATGTTCATATCTTCCAAGAGTAATTTTATAGCTGCGATTAGTTGTTAAATAAAAATATGGAAATATAATATAGGGATATTGCAGAAAAATATACTATTTTATGCGAAAGGAAATATATTTAAATTATACTGTAATGAGAAACTTTTAATTAAACTTTTAATTATTTAAAAATTATCATTGTAATTTCTATTAAAATAAATCGAAACATGGATTTCTGATTAAAGATTATTTGTTTAAAATAACATTTTATATACTCATATAAAATCATCTGATATCCTTAATTTCTTCCATTTACAAAATTTACATGAAATATAAAACCTAAAACTATATATTATTCCATACTATAAATCAGAATTGTTGGAAAACATCTGAGTAAGAAAAATCTAACACATTCCTTTACTAATTTAATAAGTTTGGATGAATATTCAATTTATCCTCTTAATCTTTCACAAATATCTCCAATATATTGACAAAATGATATATAAAAATCTAGTAGCATATAATACAAAATTGATTGAAGACAGAAGCGTGAAATGCATAGTCGCTTTTTAAACCAAACGATATTCAATCGTTAAAGAAAAGGATGAGTATCGGTGATTGATAATTCATATTGTTCTGATCCTGTTTTTTAATTCCGGTCGAATTAATTGAAAACTCGTTCCCACGTTGGCACAGAGTTACATATTTTAACAAGTTTAATGAGAGACACGTGGAGAATAGGATTTAATAGAGCGGAACCAACTTTTCTTTTCGCTGAAAATTACACCTGTTTGCACATCAACGAATATATCAGTCTGCTATCAGATTCTAATAGTATTTGATAAAAATATTTATGCAATAATGATAATTCATTTATGTGCAACGTAAAAAGTAAATGTAATTTTAGATCTAATCTTTGTTGAAGATTTTCCTTTTCTTCAAGAAACTAATCTTGGAAATTTTTTAAATGTGAACTTAGATACTGGATGATCTTTAGATGGTTATTGAATTGGAACATGATTGAACACGTTACTATTATAAATAACAATCAATCACGTGCATACGTTTAATCATAGATTTTATGAGCAATCGAACAATCAATTATCAATGTATTAATTCATAAGATTCCAAATTCTTTAAAAAAATTTTATTTTACTCGTTCTCTCTATTTTATTTCCCATGTAGAATAATCTTTTACTAATTATCTGGTCGTATCCTGTTGAGAATAAAGCAGGTGCACGTGCACTTGACTGACATTCAAATGCATCTTTCCCGGAAACAAAACCTCCAACACAAATTTGTTATTCTTGATTTTCGTCTTATTTTGTGCCCGCTCGTACCATGAATTAGCCCACGCAGTACGTACAAAAACATTCCTTTTAACTCGATTGTTTTTCCGCCCCCTTTAAAAAGTAAATTTTAAAAAATTAAAGGAAAATGTTTGTGCTCTTTTCCCAGTAATAATTGTTCAGAAGTTGTACTTGGTAACAATCGAGAAATACAATCATTAAAACGTCATCAACAAAAGAAATTAACAATTTGCAAAATTTTTGTTTCGGAATGAATATTCGGGTTGAAAAATGAAATGTTTACACGCGAAAACAATGTTTACACGAGATTGTGCAAATTACGTCAAACTACCCACGTGAATTACGCTGCGTTCGAAAAAAGAAAAAGGAAAAAAAGAAAAAAAAAAAACCCACGTTTTCTTTTACATCCATGGGGCATCAAATTTACAAAACGAGATTTCGTAACTTTATGAATTGCAATTACCTTGATCGTGCTGGCGTGGAATTTGTAAAAATGCAAATATGAAATCCTGTGAAATATCGGCATGGATATTCTTGATGAAAAATTCAACGACGCGATTCATTATTTGAATTTTCATACGGAAAGTGGCTGGAATTTACGCGTGTAAAATTATCGATATTTTATCGTGCATTTGTCTCTTTCTTTTCTCGTGTTTTTATTACTGCCTTTGTCGCCGTGATTGAAAATAATTACACGATATTTCGAATAAAAACAAATATAACCGATGAAATAAATTATTATTAATAATAATAATAATGACAAAAGTAAGAGAATATTCCACGAATATTCTACAGTTTTAATTTTTCAATTATTCATTGTTGTGATATTGATTAAGATTATTAAATTTTTAAATATGTATTTATTTTTTTCTATATAATAAAGTGCAAAAATTTCTTGGCCCAAATCAGGGATTAAGAATTTCTGAATTAAATATTCAATTTTATAAATAAATACTTAATAGCTTACTTCAAAATATCAATTAAAAAATGGTATCTTGAATTTTTTTTCTTTAAAAGATTTTGGAACAATGTTCCCTATTATAACTCAATATTGTGTATCGCACAGATTTTAGAATTGCAGTTTTAAGAATTGCACGCATTTGCTTTCTACGATCCATGTCGGAAATAGAAGAACAAGAGAAAAAAAAACTTAACGTTTCGTGTTGCACGAAAAATCCATAAATGCCTATCTATGGTTTAATGAACAGGCAATTAAAAAGAGAAATCTACACTTTTTTCACTTATTTAAATTTCTCAACTGTATTATTTTTTAGTATTTCTTCTTTTTAAATTTCGGTGAATTCAAAAATTACTATAAAACTATTAAATTACTAATAAATTTTAAAAAAGGATTCATAAAATTAATAGAAATATTATTTAATGGAATTTGATAAATCATAACTTTTTATAATAATTGAATAAAATTTTAATTCTATATTTCGTTTCATTTCAATATATATGTTTCTTCGATTATAGCTATGTATCGCAATTCAACGCAGATAGAATTTATTTTTCCATATAAAATCAGAAAAAGTTACACTGATATCAGAAACGTTTCTGATAAACATTTTTCAAATCCTCACTTCTATTCAATTCGATATAATGAATATCAACAATATCAGTTAATTCCTGTACACCTTCCCAGTATTCCAAATCGATGCATTTATTCTTCACGAAACTGCGCCACAGAGCATGCAGTTACGATTGGTATCAGAAAATAGCTCTCGAATTACAATATTCATGCTTCCAATTTTCTCTTTTCTTCTTTCCCCCACGAATGTTCGTTTACCTTCACGACAACGCGCATTACGACGTTTCAGCACAAATATTTTACGTTTTCTAGGCTAACTCTAACATGCTCTAAATAAGATCTCTCGGCCTCGAAATATCGCGTGATACTTATTTTTAAATCGCGCCGCGAAAAAAAAACTCGGCGTCGATTGGCTCGCAGAGATGCACGAGATCCTGAAACCGATTCAAGAAGAGTTGAAAACGCTCGTCGAGATACCTTCAGCGATCCAATTTCGGATCGATTCGGCAATGATTCGGCTCACGACTGCGTGTAAGACTGACGCTTACGTTCAAGCCGATCGCGTTCGATTATTGCCGAATTGATCCGAATCGAAAATCAAATTTAACTCTGACGAAATTCCACGAAGATTCCACAGACTTCCTATTCGCGATGCAACGCTCATATACGCCTATTGTTTCATTTTATTAATTGTCTCACCTTCGAGTACATCAGACTGAGTGGCAAACTCATCGCGATGCTGAGAACCCAGACGAAGCTGATTTTCAACATGACCCGCCGCCTCGTCTTATTCCGACCGAATTTCATGGGATACCGTAGACTGAGGTATCGGTCCACGCTTATGGTGCACAAGTGCATGATGCTCGCTGTGCATAATAATACATCCAGGCAGATCCAAGCGAGGCAGTAAACTGACGGCAGAGGGAAATATCCTGTAATAAAAATAAATTCTTTCTGTATTACACGCGGTCGTTGTATAACGTTATTAAATTCATATTTCAACGAGATGAATAAAATATTGTCTTGAGATAAGTGACAGATAGCGTTTTAAATAGAACTTGTATCTCCTGAAAAAGAGATGGATATATAACCTATTTCTTTTTAATTTTTATTACTTGTTCCACGCTTTTCATAAATTTCAAAAGAACTGTATAACACCAAATTCTCCTGACATAATACCACAATTTTAATTTCCTTCGCAAAGTTCCACTAAAAAGAAAAATATTCTCAAATTAGGGCTGCTAATTCAAGATTTCTATCCTACCGTTAAAATCACTTCTTCGATTAATTCTTTCATTTTCCATAGAGTCTCGCATTCACGATTCGCGGAACTAAACTTGGAAATATTTCCGTGCGATTTTATCTCCTCGAAAACGTTCAACGATGGAGCAACGGCGGAAACTCGGTAAAATATTTGGCGAGCAATTAGAAAGTTCGAATTCGCGGGAAATGCGGGTGGTCCCGGAAGTGGGAGATACGCGCGAGGATTGATAGGAATCTCGGTGGCGACGGTGGCACGTGTGATTTCTCGTTCCACGTTCGCGGCAGTTGCTGGCGGATCGGATTTCCGGGATCGCTTGGCTCGCGGGCATATTCCGCCCACGCTGACGCTTTCCACCCCCGCATTCTATCCCGCTCAACTTCGCCCCGATACCCGCCTATTTTCTAGTCGTTTTGCGAACCCATGCGAAGCGTCGCGTGGCGGAAGGATCAACGAGTTGCCCGTACGACATATTGGATACAGGGAATTTTCGGGAATTTTATATTTATTTTGTGTCTAACTGTTTCTTAGATTTTTCATTAGGTTCGCTATCTAAATTTGTAAAATTGTGTAACGTTTGATGTTTTTTTTTTTTTTTGAATTCAAAGATTGAATTAATTATTTAAAATTACAGTAGAATTAGTTTTTGTATACGAATAGAATTTGTTCTCTCTTTTAAGATAGAAACAATTTTGATGAAATTTATAGTATTTTATTTTTTAATGTATGAAAGTATGTTAAGGAATATTTTATTTATGAATATTAAGGAGCTTGGATCAATGATGTTATTATACTATGTTTTCGTTTTTTGGTTAAGTTGATTCTTATTATGTGGTGATATGAAATTTAGTAGTAGTAGTATATGAATATATCTTATTGTTTTAAAGATGTTATTAATGTTATATCTGTAGATGTAGATTCGAATAGGAATTTTTTCGAATTCTTTTTTGAACGTATTATTCCTTAAACGATGCGTGATCGCATAGAAACTCGATAAGAAAGTGGAGGTGGTTTCATTGTTGCGGAATGTCGATGAAAGTATCTTCTTTTCATAGGATATATATATTGTATATACAATCCCTTTTGTTAAAACATTCCAGTTCATAAATTTCGGGCTTATGCCCTTCCTCTATTCATAAAAGCAGATTTATGCTGCGTTCATCCCTACGTTAACAGAATAGTTATTTATTCGATTTAAAAGAAAATCGAAAAGTGTAAATTTCAATTACACTTGAGTTTAATTAAAATATCGAATATTTTTGCGGATTTTTCATTTTCAAAAAAGCATCAAATCGGTTGTTACCAAAAAAAAAAAAAAGGTCGAAATTTATGCTTTTTAATTTTTTTGTACGGCTTGATAGACTTCCATTATTTAATTATTTTTTTTTTTCAAATTTTATGATCGGTTTAAACGTGCATTTACTCGATAATACAAATAATATTACCAGATTTACAAACAATAATATCGAACGTAAATGTTTGTCGTTTCCTCAAATAACAACAAATTTTTCGACAAATTCAATAATGTAACAATAATAACGACTATCATTAGATTGGTGGAGAATAATTATAGAATCATAATATTTCACTTTTCATTCATTTAACGAGCAATAAACATTAATTACAATTCATACGCTTTTATAAACAAAACGATACGATATAAACTCATTTGTTTTATCCTTTTCTCTGGTATTCCGCTAGAATAAACTTTTCAATGGTTTCGATTATAGGAAAACTTTTTGTTTATAAAATAACGATAAGCTATACACGTATGAAATGATTGGAAAAGAAAAAAACTTTTGTGCAATATAATATCTTCGCAATCCTTTAATATTGGAAAAATTATGCAATTAAATGCGAAATTTATTACAAGTGTAAACCGTAATAATTCATTCAATATCAAGTTTAATACACATAAAAGGAATAAATGAAATGAAAATAAAAAATTTTAAAATCCTTGCATCCAAAATTAATCTTACAAAAGCTTCTTTTTTCTTTTTTTTTTATATATTCAAGATTTAAATTAAAAAAATTAAAAGCAATTGATTTCCATTATTAGAAAGTAACGCAATTTTAATTCTTCTCAATTTTCACATATTATTTACGCATTCGTTGCAATGCGATTATTTAATACAAAAATATATTAATCTTTCAATATTAAATATTTCACAAACGAACACAAAATTACCCGATCAAATTCAATAAACACCTTCGCTGTAAATTTTATATTATAAACAAATTTCCATAGCGTACAATTTTATCAAACGTATGTCAACGCCAGCAACAACAACTTAATAATTTGAGAATAAATTGTACCGCTCGTGCAACTTTTCATACGCGGGGCAAAAGTGTAAAAAAATTCTCGGGGGATCGTTACGAGACAATTGCATTCTTAATTGAACGTTTCAAATTGTCCCTATTGATCGTGCACACCGCGGTATCGGAAATAAACCGAAAAATTAAAAGCGCGATCGTCGGTTGAAACAATCATCCCTCTCCTCTATCATTCTCCCCGGCCGAAAATGGCCGAATAAATAAATACGACGAAATTGATCACACACCATGTTATAAGATGATTTCCATCTCTCTAAAAATGAAATCGATCCGAAAAGAATATTAAGAAATCAATTTTTGCAAAAAATAGAGCAGAATTCTTCTATATTAAAATTTCATTTTAAAATACTCGAAGATATTTTCTATCATCAAAAAAAAAAAATAGTTTATGTGTAATACATTATGCTCTAAATATACAAATTTGGATTAAAATTAAAATTATCTGGGTCAAGCGAATTTTCTTGTTCTTCTTGTTCTCTAAAAATGAAATCAATCTGAAAAGAATATTAAGAAATCAATTTTTATTTATTTTCTTGACAATGATGCAAAAAAAAAAAAAAAAATAGAGCAGAATTCTTCTATATTAAAATTCTATTTTAAAATACTCGAAGATATTTCCTATCATCAAAAAAAAGAAAAAAAAATAGTTTATATGTAATATATTATGTTCTAAATACACAAATTTGGATTAAAATTAAAATTATTTGGGTCAAGCAAATTTTCTTGTTCTTCTTGTTCTCTAAAAATGAAATCAATCTGAAAAGAATATTAAGAAATTAATTTTTATTTATTTTCTTGACAATGGTGCAAAAAAAAAAAAAAAAATAGAGCAGAATTCTTCTATATTAAAATTCTATTTTAAAATACTCGAAGATATTTCCTATCATCAAAAAAAAGAAAAAAAAATAGTTTATATGTAATATATTATGTTCTAAATACACAAATTTGGATTAAAATTAAAATTATTTGGGTCAAGCAAATTTTCTTGTTCTTCTTGTTCTCTAAAAATGAAATCAATCTGAAAAGAATATTAAGAAATTAATTTTTATTTATTTTCTTGACAATGGTGCAAAAAAAAAAATAGAGCAGAATTCTTCTATATTAAAATTCCATTTTAAAATACTCGAAGATATTTTCTATCATCAAAAAAAAAAAAAAAATAGTTTATGTGTAATACATTATGCTCTAAATATACAAATTTGGATTAAAATTAAAATTATCTGGGTCAAGCGAATTTTCTTGTTCTTCTTGTTCTCTAAAAATGAAATCAATCTGAAAAGAATATTAAGAAATAAATTTTTATTTATTTTCTTGACAATGGTGCAAAAAAAAAATAGAGCAGAATTCTATATTAAAATTCTATTTTAAAATACTCGAAGATATTTTTTGTTATCAAAAAAGAAAAAAATAGTTTACCTGTAATACATTATGCTCTAAATACACAAATTTGATTAAAATTACATTAAAATTAAAATTATTTTTATTATCAAGCGAATTTTCTTGTTCTTCTTGTTTGCTGTTGAATGATCGAAAACGAATTGAGTTTTGCACTCTCCCCTATACATAATTTATTCATTTTGCCAATATTCGTCTCTCACATACACCAAATATATCTTCTTCTGGATAAATTACAAAATATCCAAAACATTAACACTAACACTAATAAAACAGTATATTTAATGTATAATCATGTATAATTCGAACTCGAAAGAATATTGTGCATATTCGAAAACGTGGCAATATCGTAGAGATTCGTATTTTATTTTCTTTTGTCGTGGGAGAGGTGTTTCGTATTCGCCACTCGACGATCATTAAAATTAAACGTATTCCCATTTTCTACGAAACAATTATTCGTTTCATGCGACGCCGCGTAAAAGGAAACGTCGAATTTATGGCCCGCAATTACAAACGACAAAGTGAATCGTGATAATAAAAATAAATGAGAAATGTTTGAATATAAATAATTCCAACAGCGAGTTCGACTTTTAATCATTTCTCGAGATATATTTCGCAGATTTGAGAAGCATTTATCACCAATATCACCAATCAATTTTGAAAAGAAATCACTTACGCGAGTTCAATTAATAAATTAAATTATTACGAAAAGTAACGAATGAAGATTGTGAAAGACATTGTAAATATCAAAAATGTAAGAAATTTTGTTCTTAATCTAATAATGTAAATTATACGTGCCAATGTATATAATTCTATGTAATACAGTACGTAAATATTATGGTATAGAAATTTAGTACAAGTTCCTTTTGTAAATACTTAAGAATGTTAAAACAGTACCTCTAACGCCATCTCTGTACGAAATGTTGTAATTAAATATCACAAGTCAAATGTTTCGTATGTGTCAAACTTTAAATTTAATTTATTTGATTACGAAATATGTTTTTAAACATTCGATAACTCGAATACATCAGAGAATTTTCTATTTTTTAAAACGAGGAATATAATGACTCTTTTGATGATAGTTTTTTATGGATAAAACAATTGATTCTGATGGGAAATTTTTTGTCACTTTTTATAGGAATATTCGAGCGAAGAGTTGAGACTGCTTTCTTTTTTTTTTTTTTTTTTTTTTAATTGTGGAGATATTTCTCTTTTTCAATTTTTATGTAAAAATTTCTATAGAACAGGAACATCGTGATAACTTAGCATTACTTTGTAATTTCCAAGAGCAATCGCCTTAAAGAACGTAATACCTTCTCTCACGCTATTAGGGTGACGTATAACGTGCCAATTTTATGTTCATAGACGTTTTCATGTTGTGATAAAACAAATATACCGAAAGTGGATTAAACTCGTAACCAGATATATTTTTATGCATTTTTTTTTCCATCGATAGAATTAATTTTCAAGATATCTTTGATTGTTTGTCGATATTTTGTCGACTTATTGTCCACCCATCATACAATAAATTGTGTAAAAATAAAAATAAGAAATATTAACTGGATATTAAAGTATGATAGGAAATAATCGTTCGAAAATCTTGCTTTTTTATTTGATCGTATAACAAAATTTTTTTAAATATTTTTGGAAATTCCGAGAAAAAATTATAGAAAATCGTATAATTTTATGATTTTCCTCAAGTACATGCATATCTATCGATGAAAATGGATATTGAAATCGTAAAAGTGTCTTATGCTTATTCTTTTTTTTATTCCTTCTCATTTCGTTACGCGTATAACATTTTAATGGCACCAGATAGGACAAAATTTTAATCCAACTGTATAAACTATTCAAAAATTCGAATGTTCTTTTAAAATTCAATATAATTTGTAAAAAAAGATCAACATTATTAGAACTTTTAAAAAGATTGCATCGAAATAAATAATCTGTTATTAATATGAAAACTCAACAACACGAATACAATTACAAAAAATTAAATTACCATTAAGAATCATTAATAACAATCAATTAAATTGTTCAAATCAATTGCAACAAATATAATTCTTATATTAAAAATTCAATCACTTCTTATACAATAATTTAATAATAAAATCGGAGTATCATAATTTGTAAAAATTCTCATTTCAAAGAAATTCACGAAAAACAAAACTTTCTGCAAAATAAGAAGAAAGATCGAGGAAATAAGATCGAAAAAATATGAATCGAACGTATTATTTCACGCGAGAAATTTTAATTTCGCCTTCCGGCCTCGAATCTATCTCGCGTTCGGATAGAGACGAAATTTAATTTCTCGTTTTCGCGCACCTGCTCGGCGTGGAAATCATTTAAAGTCGTTTAATACGACGCAAAAGAGTTTCATTTCACTTGTCACGTCCGTCTTTTCGTGCGACTCGAATGATGAGAAGAGGAAGCCGGCCCTAAATTGAAAAAGATAACCTATTATTAACTCGACAAACGTTTCGATTATTATTTCTCATCGATTTAAAAATACTTTACTTGAGAATTTCGCGCGAGAGAAAAGTTTGAAAAACGATTCGTGACGATTTGGAATCAAAAGCCGACTTCTTGAAACCGCCATTTTATCATCCTTCCTTCAGTTTCCGGACTTTTCTTTGATCCGTGGTGTCTACTTGCGAATTCTTTGGATCTTCTGAGAATGCGGATTTACATTTGAAATGCGTATTGAACTTGTTATTTAGGGAATTTTTTATTTATGTATATAGTTTCTCAAAGTATTAAATATATGATAAATTTATACATGATGTTCAGGATGAATAAAATAATTTGAATATTTTATTGATGTATAATTTTAAATGTTTTGTTGCCGGTAATCTTAATAAAATTGATAATTCTACGTTTCTTCTTTTTATTGTAATGCTTCAGAATTTCAGAAGAGAATGACATAGCTATTTTTTGTAAGTGCATATATATTGAATTTCTTTTTAAATTTTTATTAATTTGTAAAGAACATTATATTAATATTTTTTAACAATGACTATTAAATTAATTTAGGAAATAATTTAATATTTGAATTTCTTTAAAATATTTTATAATAATAATTTTTTTATTGATTATTATTAACTGGTTAATTTTTTTTTTATGGAAATAACATGAAACTTTGTTTTTTTTTTTAAGCAAAGTATTTTTAACAGACTGACAAAAGGATGAATAAAACTCATTTTTATCCTCAACTTTGAGCACAGTTCTAACTTTAGTAACTTTAGATATTTTGTAAAGGATCGTCGTAAACTGTGTAAAAATTGAACTGTTTTATAAGACACGTAAAGATGATAGGTAAGAAAAGTTTTGAGATAAAGTTAAACCTCACAGAGATCCATTATTGTAGAAATTTGCAAGGTATATACATATTATTAGTTGTACATGAACTAAATGTACAGTAGTTCGTCTACAGATACTAAATGCTGTATAAAAACTAAATTGAAAAAGTTAGAAATAAAATTAATATTAAAGTTTTTCTAAATATTGTTTAAATATTAAAAATTAATTTTTTATCAAATGTTAGCACGAAGAATTATTCAGAATGTAAAATCTTATGACTTGAAATATCCTTTCCTTATTTGATTTATGAAAAACAGTATAGTATTTCTATAATTAATTATTCATTTATGTTTATGTTCCATAAATTTTCATTTTTACATTTTGTCACTATATTATCTCCTTATTGGAAATGTTAAAAACGTTCAACGAGCGGAACATTCGTAAAAATTAATTAAAGTCATTAAACTGTTAAATCTTCTCGTTAATTATGATATTCTCTTTCAAGAAATTTAAATTAACATTTAAATACCAATAAAAAATTATTATACAAGTAAAATTCATTTATTTCTTATTATTGATAATTAACTTTATGTATAGAAAAGAAATTATTAAATAGAATAAAAAAAATTACTTCTTTATTGATATAATTTGTTTGCAAACAATATTCAATATTATAATAGCACTCAATATTATTTAATCCTGCAATCATATACAAAAAAAGAATCATATATATCATCGACATATTTTAAAATATCTAATTCAGAGCAATTGTTAAAATTAACAATTTTTAAATAATTGTAATAATTGTTATATTATTTTAAAAATGTGTATCGAATTATAAACAATTATCACAAAGAATTCAAAAATTTCATCCAACTAAATTAAAAAAATTTTTGCATAATTAAATTTTCTGTATAATAATTTTAATAATATTTAACGTCAACTTTGATCTATTCAAGATCTTTTGATGTCAAGATTCTTTCGATAATAAATCATTCTCGCGCTATAAGTCGAGCTCATCGAAATTCGTTCATCACCGATTTTCAAGAATGCACCCTCTTTGCAATTTCAAAGTATTTATCCCGTAATTCACGGATCTGGCTATTCCAAAGACCATAATGGCTCAGTTAACCTGCAATTTCAGAATCTCGTTACCTTTAAGCTCTCGAGCAAGAAATTATTCTGCAATTTAAGAAGCTGGTTGCGCAGACGTTTCCAGATCGCGACAATTTATGTAATCTCTTTTGAAATCGTGTTACAATTTTTCGATAATCTGCACGAAAACATTTATTAACAATATTTATTGACATTTAACTATAAATATACTATATTCATATTTAATTACAAATAAAAAATTATGTTCATCTAAAATATTCAATTATAATGGAAAAAATAATATCACAAGTAGATATAAATTTCGTATTTATATCACTTTTGTTTATTTATTTAAATATTGTTATAAAACTTCTTTCTTGATGTAAGGTATTTATGTAGATCTACCTTTGAAGGGTGGATTCTATTCTAGCAGGTCCAGTGAAATTCTAATGAAATTCTAATGAAAATTTTTTGATGGAGTTAAAATTATTTTTTTATTCGATATTTTATCGATAATATGTTTCCCAAAAGGAACAATAATCCTTTGACGTTGTTAACCAGTGATGAAATACCGTTTATAGATAACGATCCACCTTTTTCATGTAAAAATATTCAAAGAATATAACGAATAATTCATCGTGATGACCGAACGTATTTTGATCGAACGTGAAAAAAAAGATTAATGATATAAGCACTGATGGTGCTTTCATTATTGCATTAACATCTTTTTTTATTGCTCTAACATCTCTCGTTTCTGTTTTTGTCAATAAAATACCAATGATAATAAAATTTATACAGATATAGATCTAAATTTTAAATCCATTTTTTATTATTATATGCGCGAATCTCCATTTATTTTTTGTTTCATTTTTATACAACAATAAAACAATATTTTCATTAATGTTCAAAAAAAAAGAGAAATCAGATACTACATTTTAGGTGTGAAATTGAATGCATAACGTATCAAAAATGCAGTTGATGGTTTTACCAGTTTTATATAGACAGAGAATTGACAAACATCGCGATAAATCGTCCTATATTTTTTGATCAATAATTTATTTACCCCGCTTTTTATTTGTCCTCCATCTCCTCGCCCGTGTCTCTCGTTTATTTCGATAACAAATCGATAGTAATACGATCCCGTTATTCGCGATTAGCGAAAAGTGAAAATTTTAAAAAAGCGACATCATACAAATCTATCATTTTAAACTGTGCATCATCTAACACAATATTCAGATACCAGTCAAAAAAAGAAAAAAAAGAAAAATACGAAACAAATTTTTTCCCACTTAAAAATTAATCTATTTTCCAGAAAATAAAATTTTCAATTCAAATTCAATTTTTTTCTAAAAAATCTATCGTTTTTATTTATTTCCACACGTAAAATAATCTTCTATTCGATGAAAAATTTAAATGAAAGAAATATAGAATAGCTTGATTCGAAGAAAAACTTGATCCAAGTCTCAAATTGTATTTATTCTTTTTCTTTTTTACTGCATACACTATCTCTCGATCGATGAATCACTGAATTATGTATCAATATATATCAACACATTTTCCCTTAAATTGTCAACAGATCGGACAATAATAACGCATAAATGTTCGAATTGCTTATCTGGAAAATTATCGTGTGATAATTCCAATTTTCCAAATGAAGTTAGACGGTTTCCGGTTTCACGTGATAATTAGCCGGGCAAATTGAAACGCGTACGATATTGTAAACACCGGAAAATTTTGCGCACCGCGCAAATCTGTGTAAATCCATTAAGGTTGTTAGCACCGAACGAAAACAGACCGCATCAAATTGGTGCTGGCACAAGGTTTACGCGGTTACAGTTTCGGCTGTGAAACGTAGCTTGTTTGACAACACTCGCGCACACAACGAAACTTTGTTAACACAGTAGATGTAAAATTGTGCATGCGACGAGTTTCGCGATATAAATCCTTTGATCCGGCTTATAGATATTGTCGTGATGATCTTTTGATCGTTCATTGTTGTTATATCGCTCGAAAAAGACGACACCGTGGAGATTATTTATTTTTCGCAGAGGAAAGAAATGGTTGCCATTTCTTTTAAGTTGGAAATAAAATAAAATTCGAAATTTTATCCCCCGTTAAATACCTCTTACAGAATTCGTCAATGAATTCGTGCAACGAATGGAGATGTAAAAAAGAAATCACGTCCCTTACTCGAGGCTAATACTCGTAAAAAAATAATCCCTCGAAATCCTTTCTCCAATTCGCTCGTTTCGTCTCGTCAAAATAAAGGATGTTCAACCACGATTCAGCGGTTGAAATATAGTTCGATACATCGATACCTGACAGAGAGAGAGACAGAGAGAGAGAGATGCAACCCTGAATACCTATAATTCCGTTCGGTTATTGACCCAGGAGATATTTGCCCTGACAAATTCAGAAATAGATCGTCGAATAGACGACTGGCCGATGTTATAAACCACTGGTCGACGAAATATTGCTCATTTTACTTTACTCTATTTTCAAAATAAAACTGTGAGCATTAAATGTCCACAATTTATTACTACGATGCAACAATTCTTTTTCACAATATATAAATTATGTACAATGGAACATGATATTTATTCTGTTATTAATCCATGTATATCGATTACATTAGAAGTTAAATTAAAAGGATTAGTGATTTTTAATATTGTTATTAATATTAGTTTTTATTCAGAAAAATAATGATATGCTTGTTAAGTATAATAATAGTCTTGTTGCGTTTCTTTGTGATGTATTAATATATATTTTTATCTTTAAACAATATATGTAAATATTGTATATATTTGTCTACATATATTAATATTAAGCTTTGGATTTATTGTACGATTTAATAGATACTCTTAGCACAGTTAAAAATATCCTCTACTTCAAAAGAAAAAATATACCTTCTATTTATTTCAAGTGGAACATATCTATATATGATCAGACAACGTATTCAAATCCTTAAATCCTCGAGTCAGAAATATTACTCCTCGTTATTATTTTAATTTGCACGAACGTGTCTATATTTATTCTTTTCTTCGTGAAATTTGTACGTAATGGATTAAAATCAACGAAAAATTAAGATTCCTAGCTTTTCAATCAATCTTTTCCTATACACTTTTTCTAATAATTTCTCAAATTAAAAATCGTCTTTTCGTTGGACGGAAAACGAAGCAATTGAACACGATACGCAAAAGAAATTTAAAAATTTGGCGGGAAAATCGGTAGACAAAGGGGAATACATTAATAATAACGCGTTGCAGTATCGTGCATAAACAATGATAATCCAGATCCATGAATATGCAAGATTCATCAATTTTGACAGTTCGTTGATAATTCCACGTTTCTTCGCGTCAATTCTTCGTTATTCAGTTATTATAAGATTTGTAAAATATTTCTCGATGTCGTTTCGAGGCCAAGAAAATTCGATACCTCGTTCCAAATTATTTAGTATTTCGAAACGAGACGAATTTTTTATTTTTCGAAACGAAATATTTTCAGCGCCACTTTAATAAAGGATAAACAAGTGAACCATGGCTTGAATGCCCTCCAGTGAAGCGGCGCAGAATATAAATGAAATAGAAACGTTAAAGGGATGCACGAAATTTTCTCCAGTTTCCACCATTCCGTAGAGTTTGATGCTGGAGATTCAAGTTTAATTTGTATCCTTTGAAAATAATAATCAGAGATGATTAATAATTCATTTTGTCTCGCGTTTAAGCAAATTACTTTGAATCGAAGAATCGAATCTTGCAGGTAGGATTCCTCTTCCATCTTACCATCCCCGCAACTACTTTACAAACTCCTCTCCCTCAGAAATTTTCCGCCAAACTCTCCACGATCCTTCTTCCTCCTCCTCTCATTACCCTTCATTCCAACTTCAATTCTATTAAAAACGAATCGTTTATAACCAATCTGGTAGTTAGAAAATCAAGAAACCACTTCCCCACAATTCCCTGATAAAAATTTCCATTCCTTCCAAAAATCCTCAGTAACAATCACACTCCTCTCCTCCTCAGAAACTTTCCATCACTCTCCAGAATCCTTCCTCCTCCTCCTCCTCCCATTATCTCCGTTCCAATTTCAATTCCACGAAGAACAAAGCGTCATTTGTAACTACCTACCCCCTTAAGTCGATTTCACGAATTTCGAGTTTCTTGCGTTTCTTGCAAGAGATGTGGAATTGCTCGGTCGGTAAAAAAAAAAGAAAAGAAAAGAAGAAGAAGAAGAAAAAGTTAGGTTAATTTACTTTCGATTATTGGATTTTCCTGACGATGAAGAGCAACTTCCAGCTGCATCCACGAGGGACGATGTCTTCGTCGCGTTACACTAACTTCTTAATAATGTAGCAGCGTCACGCTGCGCCGCCTGTTGCAATATGTAGTCGACTAGCGGAACGACTACTAGATGCGGAGAGGAAGGACCAAAGTCAGGGTCGTTGGTGAACGTTCCTTTGTACACTGTGTGACAGCGTTCTCGAAAACTTGGTCCGTAGTTGCGAACATTTTCAAACTTTCTCCATGCACTCCACGCCATACCGCTTCGTCAACGTAGACTTCAGATATTAACCCTTGTCTAATTTTATCTTTGCTGGACTAGTTTCGTTTTTTTCATTTATTTCGATCGATATTTATTATCGAAAATAAATGGAGTTGAACTTGTTTGCTGAACTTTGTTATATTTTTCACTTATATATTTATTTATTCAAATTGATGAATATATCAAGGTTTGTTGATCGTATATTTGTTCTTAAATAATGAATGGAACCACTAATTGACGATTAACCTCATTTTATTCGAATCTAAGTTTTAACGAATAATATGTAAATTAAGTATACCATGTTACAGGTTATTATTAGGCCAAAACGAACAAACGAAAGTTCTTATATGCAAAAATATGAAAAAAAGTTAAACTTAATTCAGATAGAAGAGAAAAAAGAAAAATGAAGAAAATAAATTGATAAACAGGAGAACATCTTAATCCTGAATTTTATCGATCGATCGAACCACAGTTTGCACAGATTATATCTTTATTGCTTCTAGAAAAGTTTAAACCTCTCTCGAGAAACATTTCTCGCCATACGACTCACTCGCAGATACTAAAATCTTATTACATACCCTTATTACCAGACCCAACCAAACCACGGAGAGTTTTTCCAACGAAGATAAAGAAACGGTATCGTTTTAAGAGTGCTAGTTTCGACGTGAAAGGCGTTTCCACAGGCCACGAGCTTCCTGAGCTGAATACACGTCCGATTTTAACCTGGCGGTGTACACGCGAACTTCTGGAACATATGATTCCACGTGAAGTGGATCCTATCTCGATAACTCGAAGAAAAAGAGTTAAACCCTTTGAGTTGTCGAAATTTTCGAAAGAAGTTTAACGAGTGAAAATTCGATGATACGAAAAGTTTTGCAGGAAGATTACACGAATTATAAATTAATTGATAATCTTTCGATTAAATGATGAGGAGGAGAGGGAAATTTAATATTTAAAGATGAATTAATTATAAATATATCGAAAAAATAAAAGTTGGTTGAAAGGGAAAAATCAACAAATGGTGAAAATTATTTTTTTTATAAGACAAGTAGGTGAATTTTTAAATTAACAGTTTAAATTAAATTATAAAAAAGAACAATATATCTGTTGATAAAAACAATCTTCAAGTTCAAAATGATTTTATCCATTGGAAATTTCGATCCAACAAACGAGCAAATATATAATAGCTTTGCAACAAAGTTCTCATATTTAATATCGTATATTTTTCGATCTTCTATTGTTACAAAGCTTTTCTATTATCACGTCTCGCGCCCCCAATTGTCACGTCCAATGTTTAATACAAGCGTTTGTTTACGCATCTTTGTGATTTGCTTTAATTGAAAGCTGCAGCCTGCCAACATTCAATTCGATTTGTCGCTTTGAAATTTCAATGAAAACGAAGGGTCAAATATCGCGATGATCATGGCGAACTAGCAGTTAGAATTGTGAAATCCCTTTGAGCCGCCGTCAAAGCGGCGATTTTGTTTCTACGAATAATCGAGAGAACGCGCAGAATTTCTAAATTTGGGTTTGAAAAAATTAAATATTAATATTAAAAATATTATTTTTAAACAGATTTTTTTTTTTCATTTTGTCGTTTTGCTTTTATATCGTCGATTATAATATTTTTCATTCTTATATTATAAATTTATTATGATAATTATGAAAAGTTTGAAATTAATAAAAGTTATATTTAAATTAATTATTGCCAAGATACATTTCATCATATCCACATCTGTTTTCTATTAAAGTGATATATGTATCTGAAACTATATATCATATAGAAATAGATCGATAAATTATAAGTTTTGTGACAATGCAAATATTCATTTAATAAAAGAAATCAACTTTCAAATATAAAGAAAGAGAAAAAAAATAATGAAGAATAAACAAAATTCCGCTAACGCAATACATGTTAAATGAAACGAGAGAACATATTACTCGTGATAAGATAAGAGATATGTTAATGAGGCCAACTATAAAAATCGAGTCGATACCTTTACAATTTGTTAATTTGCCTTGTGACAAGCAATAACAATATTTTTTACTTCTTAAATTCAGATCAGCTATTATTAAAAATGAAAGGTAAGTGAATATCTTCTTCTCGGTATACAAGCACAATCATTTTAAACTTCGTTACGTCCTTCATCGTTTTACAATTATTTTTATCCAAGATCAATATTCATAGAGAAATTTCCTTTAATTTTTGGTACAGAAGTATCAAAACATTTATTGATTGCATAGTGGAAACGAGTGCTTAACTCCACTCAACTCGTTACGAAATATATCCATGTTTAATTCTAACTTGTGTTACTAGAAGAAAAGTTACCAAACAGACGTTACAAAAGTTACCAGACGATAGCTATAAATATGCCGATACCAATAATTCAACAAATTTAATAATATTTGTTCTTTGCAAATTTTCAGGTTTATATCTGTCGTTTGTTATCATCTCCTTGGCAGCGGCACACACTTCAAAAAAGTCTAATTGCGTTCGATACATTGATTGTCCAACGGAAGATTCTACCGAAGTGATGTTTATGAATGATCCGAAAAACTGTCACAATTTTTACAAATGCACAAAAATGATATGTCCAATAGAATGCCCAAACCGTGGCAACGGAAATCGATTGGTCTGGAATTCGAAAGAAAATGTCTGCGATTGGTCGTTCAATGTTCCCAATTTAACAAACTGTCCCGACATTAATAATCCATCGACGTCATCGCCACCGACATCATCGTCCTCGACACCATCGTCATCGACACCATCGTCATCGACACCATCGTCATTAACACCATCGTCGTCGACACCATCGTCATCGACACTATCGTCATCGACACCATCGTCGTCGACACCATCGTCATCGACACCATCGTCGTCTACACCATCGTCATCGACACCATCATCGTCGACACCATCGTCATCGACACCATCGTCGTCTACACCATCGACTTCAAAGTGTCCAAAAAATGGGAGAAAAAGTATACCGCATGAAACAAACTGCAATTTATATTATTTATGTATCAATGGAGAGAAGACGCTTAAAAAATGCCTGGAAGGACACATTTTCAATCCATTAATCGAGAACTGTGACTTACCGAATCATTATCCTCCTTGTCAAAAGATTATCTACCCACGAAAATTATTCCATTTTTAAAGAAACGATCGTTTCATTTTCATAATTCGTCCAATTTTCGAAAAAGAATAATTAGAAATTGATCATGCGTTTTAAAAAAAATAATCATGTTTTTTATTTTTTGTATATCATTCTGATATATTTGTAAAACTATACTCAATAAATAATTCGAGTAAAATTTTATTCATTTCGATCTCCTATTTTGCACAAATCCGAGGAAAATGATTAACCAATGTTTCATTCTTCTTTCAATTTGAATCGTGCGGATTAAAAATAATTGGATGTTGTCAAAATTGCGAGAAAAGAAAAAGTGATTCTAGCTTTTCCCCCCGATTCTCTTCTCTTCCTATAATCATCAGAGAGTTTATCAATTATCAATTTAAATTTATAATAAAATATTAGCATAGCCTTATTCATTTTTGCTCTTTAATTTAGTTTATTAATTTAATTTTTATCTACGACAGGGTATGTAGGTTAACAGCACTAACAGCATTTCTTAGAAATATTAAAACCCATGTTTTAAAAATCGTCTATCTCATCTAAATATCACGTTATAAACTATTATCATCATTTATCATGCCGAGACATTAAATCTAATGGTTTTTAATATCGCGTGAAAGTGTTATGTCATTTTAGAGATATCTATCTGGAATCTAAATTGTTTTTCATAATTAGAGTACGTAGAGTGTATATAAATATAGGTAAATTTAATTTGAATTAGAAAGGTGAAGAAAGGTTAAAAATAGATTTCGAATAATTTAAGGAACATCTTAATTACGATTATAAGTAATTAAAGAATTGTTGGTAATTTTTTAATAAAAATTCTTCGCTTCATTCTCGTTACATAGTAATACAGAAATTAAATTATTATTAAATCAATTTATTCATCGATATTATATATCACGATTTAATTAAATTGATTACAGACATCGTATGCTAATGAAATTCGACCATGGTCTCTGAGAATATCTCTGAATTATGTCAATACGTATTTCGCTTCTAGTTAATATTTCATCAGATTAGTTTTATTGCTGTTTAATACGATATCTGAATCATCGTAGAACCACTCGTATGAAAAAAAATAATTAACCGAACTTAGACCGAAAATTAAATATTTATTTAATCTAGATAGTTCTATCTTCGTCACATCGTGTCTTTTCGCCTATCTCCATCTCGCTTTATCTAATACAAATTCCAATTGCTTAATAAACAAGCTTCGATTCGATATTTTTACATATCAAATTTCCGCGTTTTTTTATCTTCCAAACTGTATCAACATCTAATATCATCATACGTATATATTAAAAGATAGTAATTTATGTAAAACAAGCATTGTTCTTCTTAGCTTCTAACGAGTAATATTTTATTAAGAAATTAATTCGATAATAAAATTTTATTTAATAAATTGTATTAAAAAGAAAAAATTACCACGCTTTCGTAGTATCTCATAATTTTTATTGAAGAAATATTGTTGTTTTGTTTAGGAAATAATGCACAATACCTCAATCGACTATACTTAACACGTTTCCATTAAAACCATTCACGAAATGTGCGTCATTACTTGTTTTATACGTGTGTACGTGTTGGAAACGCCAATGGCTTGGTTGGAAAGATCAAAGTGCACAGAAAATGATATAAACCTACGTTTTAAATTACAATATTACCGATACAATCGTACATTTCACCACTGAACTTATTAACATTATGAAAACGAATGAAAGATGAACAATTAACGTACGATTTAATAAAAAAAAACGAAGAAGGGGAAAGAATATACGTGCATAAATCGTCGCTTCATTATACGTAGCTTTAATGTAAAATTAATGACATAATTGGCTAATGGGATAATATCCATATAATAATGTATCATTATCTATTGTAAAATATAATGATAAATAATATAAAGAGCGAATAAAATAATTTGAACAATTGGAATATCTTACTTGTTTTTTAATAATAATGTTGAAAAATAATTCCAATAAAAATTGATATTAATAATTTTTTGACAGAATATAGAATGTACAATGTGAAAATCAATTTTTATTTTTATTAAATGTAATTAATACGTTTGCTATTTGAAAGAAATATGTATTAATTTTCATAAAAAAAACTATTATTATTTAGAAAAAATTAAAATTACATTAAAAAAATAATATGACTCCGCTTAAGAAAGAATAATCTTTTTGTACACATTCAACGACACGATTATGATATAATTAACTTTTGAAAAAAATCCTGCTCGATGTATAAAATAAAATTGCAACCAAAAAAATATACGATTACGTAAATTAAATTAAATATCAAATATTCCAGAATCTCATATGACCCTTTTTATTCGAGATAACTGGCTGAATTCTGTATAAGTTTTAATTTCTCGTGGGACACACCGTGTGCAACAATTATGCAATCCCTCCAATAAACTTGTCCGTACTTTTTTTCAACGTTGTTTCGTTATTCACATCGAAATGGATTCCATCCATTATAATAAATAGTGATTATTATTCAAAGTCGTCAACGATTAATTACATTCTCCTAAAAAAACACGAGATATCACGAAATTTTTCCTTTTTAATATAGAAAAAATAATTACCAAGATTGATTTATGACAAAAGCTTCAAGTGAATTTATAATTATTATTCCAGTTATTATTGCATTGAATTATAACAATAACATTTTTACACGATTCCTTGACTAATTTTTGTTCGAGATCTTGCTATCGTATTTTGTTTGTTCGATAAAAAATATTTGAATACATGAATTTGTATTTATATCATCAGATAAAAACAAATTTACTTCGAGATGAAGTGTTATATATCTTGGCTGATAAGCTAGGATTAAATAAATCTGTGGGGTATTTAAAAGGATAGTGAATATGATAAGAATAACAATGCTTTTCCACTTTCTAATTCAGAGTACTAATTCGTCGTATTATTAATTTGCAAAATTTATAGATAATAAAAAAGTAAGTAAAAGAATAATTTTATTATGCTCTTATATTTTTATATTTTTATATTTTTATATTTTTATATTTTTATCTACTCAATTTTTTTATTTTCTAAAAATATCTCTTATTCTATCTTATTAATTAATAAAATTTCACAATATTGAATTTCACTTTAGTTTAATTTTTAACAAATCACAAACCTTAAATTCTCATTTCTCGTCTGTGACTACCACATTTCAATTCATAAAGAAACAAAAGAAATTCGTAATAACAAAGAAAAAATGATAATTTGACGATATTTCCATCCTCATACTTTATCTCATTATTCTCAATTTTTAATAAATCACAAGTTACAAATTCAAACTCATCTTTTATTCCATTAATTCATAAAAGAGAGAAAAATAAGAAAAATATAACGATAATTCGATATTATGCTAATATTCCATTCTTATTTCATTAATTCTCAAAGAAATAATAAAAAATAAATAAAAGTATAAATCAATTTCATTTCTTCTTTTATATTTTCACTCTTACACTCCATCATTTCATTCCACCCCAAATCACAACTTCAAATTTTTATTTCTGTTGCGCCCCTAGTTCCCATCGTTAATTCAAAGGAAAGAATAGCAAGAAAAATTAAAACAATACTAATAACTCGACGATATTTTCATTCATCCCTATTCTCCATTTTTTCATCGATTCCTCTTTAAAATTTCATTTCCTTGATTGCTTTCTTCGAGAGTCGTGCTCGAGCACAATAGGCATTCCGTAAACACAGACGATTCTATTTTCTCGTTTCGAAATCAATTTCCCCCATTCCGAACCAATCTTCCTACTGATTATCAGTCGTCAACCGATGTTCCGTCCCTTCAATTAGAATTATGCCACCCCCAAGCCCTTCTGCCTCGATCTCGCGTTCAAAGGGTGGACGGAGGGGGAGGGGGTGGAAATGCGCGTTTTAACGATGAAACGCGAGGTTGGGCTTCGTGTTAACCATTCGAAAGTGATGATGGGTCGCCATGTAAAAGCGATATCGTGAACTTTAATAACCATCGCCATCAGCGAGACGCGAGTTAAAGCGGTGCTTTCAACGTATTCAACCCATGGTCGAAAGGTTACTCGATACGTTCAATGATAAAGATACGTCTCCCTGATCTACTTTCCCTTGATTATTCCGTAATTCGTCGTGAAAAAAGATAGAATTGTCGCGTTTAAATTTAAGATATTGATTTAAATTTATAATTTGATCGATCGATTAATAAAACGATGAAGAGAAAAATTGTGCGATTATTTTCTTCAATGGAACTTGTATTTCTTATACACTATTGCTTTGGATTAGTTATAGAATAATTATTGAATAATTAGTTTTATCTTTATTATCGTTATTTTTTTTTTTTTTAATAAACATGAAATTTGCTTTTAATCTTTAAGATCTTGCTTTAAAAACTCTGAAGTTCTAATTTTTTTCAGAACACATTTTTTACATTATATTTCTTCAAGTTTCTATTCTTGTTTAAAACTTATTGCAAATATTAATAAGAAAAAAAATACATTCTCATAAAAGCATTGAAATATAATCATTTAAAAAAAAAAATAACGTTATTTATAAAAAAAATTCAATTTGGAATATTAAGAACTACTAATCACTATTATACTCCATAATTATTCTTTAAATATTATAATTCATTTTATTTTTATTTCAAAAGAAATTATTAATCCATCCATTAATTTCAATATCTTTTGTAATTGTTTTAACGATGATGGATTTTGAAAAAATATTTAATTTGGGAAAGATTACAGTCATTGCGTTTGATTAATTAAAAGTGTATCTCATACGTGACAGCTTACGTGTTACACCTTATATCACCCGCGTGACGGTTCATTTGAATAATGAGCACAGAGAAATTCCTCGAACTCCTTACAAATGGTTTTGCAAGTCAAACTTACCAAACTTGAAATCGTATGACATGCAGGCAAAGTTGAGAGAAATAGTCATCCACAATGATAATTGTTCCAGTTACCATGGATTCTGTGAATAATTCTCTACACGAGAAATACGAATTATCATGTAAGATTTTCCACATTGGCAGTTATCTTTGAATCGAAACTACGAATCTGAATTATAATGAACTTGTATAAT
Organism: Apis mellifera; assembly: GCF_003254395.2. NCBI lineage: Eukaryota > Metazoa > Arthropoda > Insecta > Hymenoptera > Apidae > Apis > Apis mellifera. The sequence goes on from NC_037647.1 coordinate 5,372,088, forward strand.
GCCATTGAAGTTGAAGTTATTTAATCAGAAAATTTAATGAAATCAGATATTTGATATCTCGTAACATGGAATTTGGAATTGTGGAAAATTAAAGGAAGTTATATTAATGTGTATATCTATTGTTGAACAATTTTTTTTTATCTATTTTCCCTAATATGTTAATTAGTAAAATAGAAATTTGTTCAAATTTTCGTATATGAATTATTGAATCAAACTTATCAAATGAATCAAATTATAAATTATATCATTTTGGACATGTAAATATTTTTAATCAAGATTTAAATGGAAAACATTGTCCACTGATAAAATTTCATAAATGAGTATTTTCAAATATTGAGCCACCAATTTGAAACGTAATATTCTTATAATATTTTCTTTTTAATTGTTTAGAAACAATTCTTTCTATTAAAAATCGTAATTTTTGTATTATCGTAACAAATGAGTGGTTAATTGATGAAATTAAAAAAAATGTAAGATATATTCGTCTCACCAGTGAGAATAAACACTGTATTCTTAAAAATGCTTGAAACGTATCCAACATCTGACACAAATTTTTCTCAAAAACAAATCCCACGTGGATAAAATCTATTTCGAAAGTTCGATTCGTTCTCGAGCAATAAATCTACGTTCGTTTCGATGTTTCGAAACTTTTTCTGTATCCTATACCTTTTTTATTTCCACATATTTCGATTCCAACGAAAAAAGAAAAAAAAAGTAGCGAATAAATTCTTGTATTCAACACGTGGCAACATAAATTTTCCGTATTCGTTTCAATCCATTCATCGGAATAAAAATAAATAAAAATAAGAAACGTAGGAGGATGTATATTTAAAAAAAAAAAATATAAAAAGATATTGTTGCAACGTGCATGATAACTAATTCGTAACTGTTTCCAATTCTCACGAGGAAATAATATTTTTCCATCGGGAGATAAATAAAACGCGAATGTTTCAAATGGCAATCATATCGAAAAGAATAATCTTCTGTATTTGACAGAACAAAAAGTGTATCCTCTTGTGATATTGTTTTTAAGAAAGGCAGTAAAAAATTCTTTCAACACGATGGAGATTCTGGTTTCGTTTTACTTCTAACAGAGAAGTAATTTTATTTTTCATTATAATTTTTATTTCAAACATTATATTTTTAAATAATCCAATTGCAAATGCACGATGCAATTTTCGTAATATTTTGTATTCTAGTAAATGAAAGAAGTAACGAGTTTTCAAAAAAATCGTAGTATTTTATTATTATGACGAAAGAATTTTAAGAATAATTTTAAGATGATTTTCAAAAGAAGATGTCTCTATTTTTAATAGAATATTGTATCATTTTGTTATTGATTTGTTAAACAAATCTTTTTTAAATTGTTCCTTTTCATTTATACTATTCATTTTCAAATTAATTATAGTTTTAACGAATTGTTTAATTCGATAAAAGAGAATCTTCAACTTTGAGGAACAAAAATTATAAATAATAATATTCATAATTTTTCATCATCGAATGAACAATTTTATCGCGATATAATCTTTTTAAATAAAAAGGATCCAAATGAGACAATCTGCCTGACTTTTATTATCGATAAAATCTCAAAAAATTAATACTTTTCACAAATAAAAAATAAAAAATCCTATAACAGATTCATTTATACACGGAATGTGCAAATAAAATTACTAAGGTATTGTATATAATCGGTAATGAAGGAAGAGAGAAATATTTCGAAGGAAATTTGGTTGTATGAAAATGGACGTTTTATGTCCGTAACAATTTTTCTGCAAATGGAGTTAGACAGAACAATATGCCGCTCACCTCTGACTCTTTCTTTACGATCTACCATCTGTTACGTCCCAATCCTGTATATTATCCTTTGTATTGGCACGAATCCGAGCTCGCATAGGAGGATTAACGGAAAATGTCAAACATTCGCCTCCATAACGTTGTAAAGACGAAATGTAGAGGTCCTCCCACATGATCGAATGGTGACCATTCCATCAGAGAAATGTATGCCAAATACAATACTTGGAAATGTACATTTACATGAGTTCAACACGTTAAATTCACCAAGATGATCAAGATTAGAATTTTGACTGAAATAAGTCGTTGAAAGACGATGTTAATTCTTGGATCATCCAAGGATAATTAATTTTTTTCATTCTTTAAGTTTATCTTATTCTTATCTTTTTTCTAAATATTCTGTTTCAGTGTCTCTTTTTTAATAATTATAATTTGGTAGTGATAAAATTTTAGTAAAGGAGTTGTGTTTGAACTATATAGTCTTTATTTCTTAGTTTTTGGAGACACTATATTTACCTGATATTTCATATCATGATAATTTTATCGCTTGATAAATGAATTAATTCCAGTTCAAGAAAAATATGGAATGATTGATTTGAATATTTTGTTACATTTTATCAATTTCATGAGATTTTTTTTTTCTATGTCTGTGAATCTTGAACCGAATTAATGCTTTATCATCTCATTTAGTAAAATATTTTAAACTATCTTGTAATAATTTTTGACAATCACATCATTAAAAGCTGAATTTATATATGGATATCAATACAAGATTCTTAATTCGATGCTGGAAAATTTATTTAAATTATAAAAAAAGAAGTTTTTCTTTTTTTCTTTCTGTATTTTTTATATGTTATAAATCTTTGTCTTTTGCAATAAGATTGTGTCGATTAATAAAAAAAGAACGATGGTTATCGTACGTTCTATTGTCGACAATTTTTTAGATAAATATCGTATATTTCAGATTTTTTAATTTTAAAAATATCACGTTGAAAACATCTTCGAAATATTTGTGATTTCGTAAGTAAAAAACGATACCCAATTTACCCAGAGAGAATCGTTGATGGTATCTCGAGGAACGAACAAAACCTTCTGGAGTCCGACATTGCTTTGCGACCTCCCGTTTCCACGACTTAACCGTGAAAAATAACACAGAATCCACTTAAATAAATTCGATAGAGATGGCTTAAATTTTCGTTAAAATAGTAATAGATTCTTATTGGATGAAGAGCATCCTCGAAATCTATTTAAGAAATAAATTATTCGTACATTTTAAAAACAAAAATGATATTGTATCATTTTTAGACAAATATGCTCAATTATATATCTATTATATATACTTTATGAATACTTTATTCACAAATGAAAACACAAATTGATTTCTCATATAAAAAAAAAACTATTAAAAGAAATTACAAATTTTGTCATTAAAACTCATTCAGAAAACTATATATCATTGAAATCCTTTTTTTGTTTCATTCTTCTCAATCGATTACGGAAATATAAGACTCAAAGCGTATTTTTTTTGTGAACTATGTGCTTTTTTCAAGAATCGCGTCTTCTATCTTTGTCTGCAGTTTGAGATAGATCGGTTAGACGAGGTGCGAGCGAGAGATCCGAGTAACGGACAAGGATGAAGATAATAAGCGATTGAAAATTATCCTTTTCTTTACACGACGATAACTCGGGAACCGGAAATCGTATCGAGATAAATAAAAATACGTTTTGAAGGGGAAGATTTCGCGCTTCCAATGATCGTTCATTAATCGACCGGAAGTGGCTATCTTCGAAGTTATAGCGCTTCAAAGTTTCTATAATTTTAACAAGATTTAATCAGATTTGTAAGTAAATTGTATGAGAATATTTTGGGAATCGGAAATCGTATCTGGATAAACAAAAAAATGTTTCAAAGAGCAAGATTTTACGTTTCTAATGATCGCTCATTTCTGGAAATTACTATTTTTTTTTAAGTTATGAACGTTCAAAGTTTTCTAATTTTAATAAGATTTAATCAGATTAATGAGATAAATTGTACGAAGATGTATCTTGAGAAGTTGCATCGAGATAAATAAAAACGAGTTTCACAGAGAAAGATTCCGCGCTTTTAATGATCGTTTACTCGAAAATAACTTTCTTTTTAGATGTAAATGTTTCTTGGGTCGATAAATAATCTATGCAGATTCTTATATTTCGTATTTATATTCCCATTACTACGTTAAATAATGCCATTACAAACTTCTTTGAAAATTTCAAGACGTGCATCCGATTATTATTATGATCCTGCATATTCGAAAACCTCGCACACTTTAATCAAAGATTATTAAAAATTCCAATAAACTCGACGGAATGAAGTTCTACAAGATTCTGGGCGCGCGTCGGATCGACCAGGTCATTAATTTTACTAATTACGATTCAATTATGATCTGTTTAATATCAACCGATTAAAATCATGTTCAGAATTCAAAAGGATCCATTTTTCAATTTCTCTTATTGTAACGAGATGTTCCTCCAAAGAAAAATTCACATACACGTGTAAATTTTTCCAAATTCTATTCCAAACGATCATAGAAATTAATTTCTGAGAATATCTTCACTTTCCTCTTCTTTCCAATATAATTCGAATGTATCGAAAAAAGTAGTGAAAAATCGCCATAGTTTTGCCAATGAATACTCGGTTGAAGAAGGTGGTGACTACGATGTTTAGGATCGAAAGATAACGAGTAAACCGATTTTCTATGCGGAGAAATTTTTGAAAGGTACACGAGACACGATCGATCATAAATTCTTAAACGATGAAGATGGATGATGGGTCGGCGGTCGACGGCCTGCATCGAGAATCGTATTCGCCGCCAAATGGACGGGGATAATGGTAATGCCCGCCGCCTTATGTTGCCGATTTCGAGGACGAGGCGTTATCTTTTCTTTTAAGAAAAAGGCGAGAAAAATTGGCCCTTAGTCCAATGAAAATATCCAAGAAGAAAATTTATTTTTCATAACTATTTTAAAAATAATTATTTCTAAAGATTTAGAAAAATTAATTCAACTTAAAAATATATATATTTTATTTATTATCCCATTCTTCCATTTCCTCTTCTTATTTAATCAAATTAATTCTTAGATTTTAGACAGAATTTTTTCCAAATTTTTATCTCTCTTCATTTCACTTTTATTTATCATTTATTTCCATCCTTAGAATCAAATATTAGAATCTTTCCATCATTCTCTCGCCAAAGATCTTCTCCATGAATAAATTTCACATTATCATCGTAGTAATCGTTATTATCATTGCCACTATTACTTTGCAACATGTTTTATCGTCACGTCCCATTGTTACCGTTATTTTACACGGTCGCGAGGCAATCTTTGAACATCGTGTAAATGGCAAAGATGGCAGAGGAGAACAGTCGACGAATAAACACCTGGCGTCATCGGTGTTTGCCACGATTCTACGATGCGACGAGTTTCCCTCGAAGCAACCTCGAACAAACTGCAGAACTTTGTACTTAGATGTCGTCTGGAATAGAGATGCATTTGTTGCGTGCATCCTCGTCGTGGAGGGACGACGAGAAAGGCGATTGTGTCGAATTTTGTCGCCAAGCCAAGGTGAAATGGATAATAAAATTTAATCTTCGAATTTGGATTAAAATTTTTTTTCTCGACATTCTACCCATGCTTTAATTACACAATTGTAATCCAACTCTTTTCTCTTCCTTCATTTTTCGAGTTCTTGAGAAGAATTATTATTTTTCTTTTCTCTAAGAGGTTTTATTGAATTTTGATAATGAGATTTTTCCCTTTTTTCTTTTTTTTGCAAAACTTTATTTATTCGAAAGAAAATGGAACGGAGGAAAATTGACAGTTTGGTTAAATTTTTGTAAAAGAACTTCTCCATACTTATTTATAATTTGTGCTTCGAAACGTATCATTAAATGGAGATTGAATCAATTATTTTTCACTTAAGACAAATTATTTAGAATTGACAACACATGTTTTGGAAAATTACGCCTTACGTTCCAGAAAATAGCTGTAGAAAATATGGACAAGGCGTGGAGCAGCGTCTTGACGAGGTGATATTTTTAACAGGCAAACCTGAGAAACGTGTTTGACGGTGGAAAATATCTTTTCCAGATAAACTTGGATCAGCTATAACCGTGATTACAGAAGTTATTCTGAAAGTTGAGACTCTCTAAAGGAAAAGATCTTGTGGGGAATGGGGTATCTGCTCGGTGGAAATGTAGTTTGGAAAAGTTCCAGAATTGTCGTAATAAGTTGGCCGTGGTCAGGCAAGAATGGGAATCGGCTTGTTGGGAAAAAGATCTCTTTGAATATTCATTTTTTTCCTTTTTTTCTTTTTTTGAATATCGTCTATACTTTTAGATTTTTAATCCTGTTTTGAATATCGATTCGAATTCTAACAGTGGAATGAAATAAGCAAAGAAAGAAATTAGTACGTCAATATCTTAGAAGTTGTTGAGAGGAAAGTTTCTTCTTTTGAAATTTATGCTAAAAGAAATCGTGGAAAAAATTAAACTCGTTAGAATTTGCAATATGTTTTAGAAAAAGAAAGTATCTTCCCTTTTCTATTTTACTTTCAGAAGCTTCGACGTTTAAAATGATTATTCACTGTAAATTTCTTCACCGAAAATTATTTGATCAAATCGTAGCAAAAGATTTCATTTCATTAAGAATTAAAATCTTAACAAATTTTAACTTCAAGAAAACTCATAGTTAGCCAATAATTTTTAAACAAATTAAGTATTTATTCAATCTAAATATAAACTCGACTGAATTATTATTATTCGAATAAAAATGAAAAAAAATTCGAAATTGAATTTTTAAGAATTTTTAAAGAAGACGAATTTTATTCCCGCAATCACATTTGCCATATCCGTTTCATAACAGCTTTCTATCTTGCCCATGATTATTTCTTGACTTCTTACGGAGAAAGAATGATGGCGGGAGTGAAATTACTTATGAATTCAGCGTTTCCCGCCGCGAGACGAAAATTCTGCTGCGAACGCGTGAAATATTCATCCGGTGTTTCCCTCCAAATTTGCAACAGTTTCCGGGAGACAATATCTTCGCACTATATATATTTTATTTACTCTTCGATCTCTTGATGCAATTCTCAAATAAACTGAAAAACGAATTGAAAAACGAGCGAATCGAATATTTTCTTTCGCATCCAATGATGTTATTCGCGCGCAAGAATTGAGAAGAGTCGAGTGGAACGAATATATATATAGATGGTTGGAAGACGGAATGGAAGAAGGTAAACCGCGTTAAATGTGCCAAGTAAACATATGAAATTGAATTTGTCGGGGAAATTTAATATTTTCGCGCAACAAAAAAAGAATCTCGGTCGAAGCTGATAATATTGAGTTATCAATAATTGAATTTTAATAAGACCAAGCTTTTGTTGCTTCATATATTTCAAACAGCATAAATCAGAATTCGAAATCCGAAAATTATTGTTATTACATTATTCGAATTATTGGTGTTACCATCTTCCTGCATTATTATCATGATTGCATTATTGATGTCGATGCATTATTATCGTGGAGCAACATTATCATCAAACATTAGCACTATTACCACTTTCTAATGGCAAAATAGCTTTTTATCGTGTTCTGCCTTTAAATTATTTCTCCGTTAAAAGCGAAATATTTCATCTTCGAAAAGAGAGATATATTTTTTTCAAGTATAAATGCAAATGGTTTTAATTACATATTTAATTCTGTCTATTTCTTTCATCTTCTTTCCAATTTTTAAATATTATTTTTATTAGAATAAAAAGTATGAACATGACAATTAAATAAAAATTAGATCATTAAAAAAAAATTCTGTATACTACATTCACAAAACTCTCATTCAAAAAGTAATTTCAATCCAATATACTATTTCAAAATTCTACAGAATTATACATGTTTTAAAAAAAATTCCTCTCAACAGATACAAAAAATCCAATGGAAATAATTACTATGAATTATTATGAATTAATAATTCATTTTAAGTTGGAAACAGTTAGCGCAAACTTGGCTGTTTTCCATAATAATTACTCAGAATTAGAATAGAAAGACTAACAATAATTAACACGAGCAGTAATTATGGTCATTCTAATCCTCTCCTGTATTTTATCTCTTGATGAAATCCCGAAACGTTGGGCATATCTGTCGGTTAAAGAGGCCGCCATTGTTGCGGCGACACTCTTGTTAACCAAGATGCATCTTGCGTTTGCCATTCATCACGGTGGAACGACGTGACGTGGAGAATACTGTTGCTCAGATTACTGTGTCGTGGAAACACATTTTTGGAAACATCGTTTTCGATCCAAGAGATATCTCTTTGTGTTTGAAAATATTTTTTTTCTACGTTCTTCTATTCCTTTGTTTCATTGACACGCGTTATATATTAGATTGTTGCACGTGAAATGATCGAAATGATTTCATGAAACTGTTCGAAATAAACGATAAAGTTTCTTACCATAAATTGTAACACGTAAATAAATTTTTAAAATTCAAAGAGAATCAATTTCCTCTTTTTAAGTCTGTATTTTACAGACAGATATAAACAACATTACTTTGAAATTTATTAAATCGTTAAAACTTAACGCCGGTGAATAAAAATCTTGTTCACGGAATATCATAATTAATCTCCGTTGTAAATCTCGAAACGATTTTTTCATTCTTCGCGATTTAAACAAAACGTTTTAAACAAAATTGACGTTTCGTCGAGACGATGCATCTATTGTTCGAAATATCTTTAACTCAAATAGCTGGCAGTGGTTTGTCCAAACACACAGCTTACGTTACGTTTCGAGCGATCGCGTGTCACTGATTTGTCCATGTTTGCTTATCCTTCCGTTTCCGGTGTTAGTTACACACCGTTTCTTCCTGGGCTGCAATTCTGGTTTATTCTAACCACGCGTTGCCCTCGTAGCATCAAATACAGAAACAACAGAACGACCGCAACACCCAATTTCGGATACGGGCTAACACGTTTAGCATTAATTTGTAGATACAGCGGGATACTGTGTGTATCCGCAGGTGATCGGGGTTGCGAGCCCTTGTTTCGTATGCATATGTTACGATACTGTTTAATTTATGAATTAGATATAAATTAGCTACGTATCGTAATAATAAAATAATTAAATATTAACAAATACCGTTACGCATCAAATATTAAATGTTAATAACGTATCGCGATAAACATCGATATTGTCGATAATAAATTAATAAAATTAATAATAATAGTGTCCAATAATGAGAAGAATATTGAGAATTTCTTTTTTTTCATAGTATCCTTTCAAGTATCTTGCATGAAATTTTATCTTTTTAATTGCAAGAAATTCTCAAGAAATTAAATAATGGATCACAATTCTTATTTGAAGTACTGTAATTAATAATCGTATGCTGTCGAAGATGGCTGAGATTTCACTTGTTCGAGGATGATATTTAAAATTTCTTCTAATATAATATCGAATCGATACAAGTCGAAAACTTGCGAACAATCGATATCGATCGCCGCGTCACAATTCACGACGCGATGTAACAATTCCTTTTCCCGTGGAACAAAACGAGAGGCGCAGTTTCGAGATCAATTTTCATGCTTGTCGGCTATTTCTCAGCGAACGAGGTCGCATGCAGACACGTTCGAGTCCACCTGGTCTGGTTAAATAGCCCGCTATCGCAGTTACGAAAGTTGTTCAGAGCTGGGGGAGGCCATTTCACCACAAGTGGAAACTTTCTGTTCCGCTCCGGCAACATTCCATTTTGGCTACGCGGAAGGATACTTATCACGCGAGTTTCCACCTTTCCACGAGCGAGAGACGACTCGGAAAAATTTATTCCATCCCTTGTATTTCCCTCAACTTTTCGAGGGAAAGGTTTTTTTTGAAGAAATTCGAAAGGAAGGTTTTGTGATCCTCATCGATCTTTTCTTATTAGAATAATTGTACTAGTGATTTTCACGTGTTGCAAGCATTTGAAGGCTTTTCATATTTTCAATTTCTCAGAATTGCCTTCCATTTGAAGACTTTTCATATTTTCAATTTCTCAGAATTGCCATCCATTCTTTTTGAATCGAGTAAAACGAATCGATCGACAATTGTGATGTATCCTTGGAATGGTGTATTATTTTATTAGACATTATATTTTAGATTAAATAAATCTTCTTGCATGTGCATGATCTAAGGAATACATTTGAGAGTAAAATTATTGCTCTCAATAATTATTTTTCGAGTTTCCACCTTTCCACGAGCGAGAGACGATTCGGAAAAATTTATTCCATCCCTTGTATTCTCAACTTTTCGAGGGAAAAATTTCTTTGAAGAAATTCGAAAGGAATGTTTTGTGCTCCTCATCGATCTTTTCTTATTAAAATAATTGTACTAATGATTTTCACGTGTTGCAAGCATTTGAAGGCTTTTCATATTTTCAATTTCTCAGAGTTGCCTTCCATTCTTTTTGGATCGACAATTGTGATGTATCCTTGGAATGGTGTATTATTTTATTAGACATTATATTTTAGACTAAATAAATCTTCTTGCATGTGCATGATCCAAGGAATACATTTGAGAGTAAAATTATTGCTCTCAATAACTATTTTTCGTTAATGAATATTTATATTCTCGTATCTGTGAAAAATATTTTCTAAAGAAACTCTCCAGAGTTTTATTCTCGAATTTAATATATTCTAATATATTGTTATAAATAGTAGAAAAGTATCCAATGCTAAATTCACGATAAAATGATCCATTGATCACGAATTGAGACATAGAAGAAAAGATAGTATCATTTACTCGTAGAAAAAGAAATTTTTCAAAATTTTCAGACAAAATTCTAATTGTAAATATTCCAAAACGAGCATACATTTTGTTGTAAGAAACATGCGTAATAATTTTCTACTTAATATGGCTACTTTACGAGATTTGTCAAGAAAGGTAACATTTGCATCGATTCGTATTTCAACATGACAAAGTTTAAAGTTTCCGACTATACTTTAGAAAACTTCAGAAAAATTTGTTAAAGGATCCGAAGGAAGAGGGGGGCTGGAAAATGTCATAAATCCAGTAAAGAAAAGTTCTTTCCAGAAATTCTTCTCCCTTTCTCTCTCAACTTTTCGACATCTTGCTATATTTTATTCATATTTAAAAAATATTTTCGTTAAAATTTATGTAAGGGAGAAGATATATTGTCTGTTCTTCGATAGGAGAAGAGCGAGATTGCTCGTTAAGAGTTTCATCTTAAATATGAAATATCTTTACTTGGATATCGATTGTAAAAAAAAAAATAAATAAATAAATAAATAAATATCGGAATATCGAAACTTTCTATTCAGGAAGCAACAACTTTGTATAAAAATTTTGCACTTAGCTCGAGCATCTTGCATGAATATTTCATTTATCGAATATTTTGCACAACTTTTCCCCCAGTAGACTTTTCCTTCCGGAACTTCTTGCTCGAAGGAATCGTTCTTGTTGAATTTTTCTCCTTTCTTCTGTACGAGATATGATCATTTTAAAATTTCCCGTTACAGAGATGACTTTTTCAAGAAGATATAAAGTCTCGTAATATTTCGAGACAGATTATTAAATGTACTCTCGAGACATCCTTTGAAGTAAAGGATGATAATGTTGTGTGTCATAAACTCATAACTTGTCCCTTACCTTATAATATCTAAATTTTTAATTAAAGAAATGGGCGGATCGCGTAGAAGTATAATTTTTTAATCGTACGAATTAATTTGCATATATAAGTAGATTTACATACATTTTATGGGAGGAAGGGATTTATTTAATTATACGGGGTGATCAATTTTAATATGCATATTTACCAACTCGTTGGAAACGTGCAATCGAAATAATGAACACACCAGTTTTACAATTTATTTTATCGTTTAAAAATATAATTTAGTTTTATTATCACGTGTAATTTATTATAATTTTCATTTTAATAAATCTTGATAAAATCGAAACTAGTGATATTTTAACATATTTAAATATCTTTTAGAGAATAACGAGCTGCATTGTTACGTGCATTAAAAATTATATTTCAAAATTATATTTTATATATTCAGATACAAATTTCTTTTCAATTTTTCTATCTATCACTTTTTAATTAATCTTTTATCCATTACACTATTACATTATTAAGTATAAACAGATGATAATTCCCTGACTAATTTTAATTAATCACAATTCAAACTTCAATTTTTAATTCCCCTCTCCCTGTACAAAATTCAAAGACACTTTTGATTGTATTGAAAGAACGAATATTTTCTGATGTTTTGAACAGAAGAATTTTCCAATAATATCCGACTATTATTCTAACTTTAATATTCCAAACTTCCCACCAACTATTTCCCCATTATCGTTATTACAACATATTTCATATTAAAAACATCCGTCCAACATTTATTAAATTAAACATCTCTTCGAAGCCATACAAGCCTCTGCCATGCATCCTTATTAAAAGCAGCACGATCGTGATCTTTGCTCCAGAAGAAGGCCCGTCATAATCATTCGTTCAAATATTAACGAAATTCCTCCGCACAAAACACGTGCTAACGCGGTTGCAATCAATATTGCAACACGCGAGAATTTCTAAACAGTTCAACCTCTGAAAAACAAGAATACTTCGCGGAGTGCATGTAGATATTTTCGCCGCCAAGAGACGTGACATTTTGAATGTTTAAACTTGGCCATCAGGTTGGAAATTGGTATCATGTATTGTGCCGTTTATGCTCCCATGTTCAGTCCCTTCTATCTTGTCACCGCGGTTATTTCAGTCGCTTCCTATATAATGGAGATACGTGGGAAAGATAGACGAAATGTGTTTTTCCGTGTGATGCAGCCAACGTTGAACCGAGATGTCGGGTAATTCGTTTCGAATCGAGAGAGAGAGAAGTCGGTTCTTTGTACGGGGGAGCGTATTCGTATGTAGGATGATGATAAGAAAGTAGGTGGTCAAAGTTTGATGCTATTTTCTGCAGGATGAAAAATGTTTAGAACAATTTTTGCTTGCCTATATATGGAATATAGGGTGGAAGAATGGAAGAATATGGAATTTGTAGAAATAATTTTTTAAAAAAATATATGTTCATATGTTTTCTTCATTCTTCAGATTGATAAGGAATATCAAATTTTTATTTCTTGTCGATACTTTATATGTTTGAGGAAAGTAAGGAAATGCAACGTGAAACGTGTATAGGTATTTTGTTAAAATCTTGTGGAAAATGTAATTCGTTACATCTCTTCCAAATTTCTTGTGAGATATAATAACGTTAAAAGTAAAAGCGTAGAACAATTGAAATGAGCCACTGCCTTATTGCAGAGAAGAAAACCATGTTTCAGAGTTATCCACTTCACTTAATATCGCTCGTAATTTAACCTTTTGTACTGTCACAATGCATTCAAGTTAAGATCTAGAAACGTTTCGTAACGAAGAGCCATTACCCTTTTTTTTTTTTTTTTAAATCTTATAACTTTTCAAAGTGAAGATGTTTTGAAGTCAAGAAATTTTACAGAAATCTCAAAATAGTGCACGTGATATTGAATATAATGATACATTTAATAAATATATCAATGATGATATTTTTATTCTAAAATTTATTCCAAAATTATTAAAATATATGATTAGAGATTTATAATAATTTTTCTAATTCGATTTACAAAATTAAATTTCTAAAAAATCTTTCCTATTTTGCTCGAAGAAAATTCATGCATACATAGCAAGAATTTCTTGCATATTTTTTAGTAACGTTATTTTAATAGGACAATGTTACATGTTCCTGACAAGAGCATATCTTTCCTTTTCGCTGCTTCGAATACACAACGCATCTTCCTTTCAGAGGCTTTTTCCAAAAAATACATAGGCTGAACAATGTCTTCCTATCTTATTACAATCACAATTGAATTCAAGTTTTTGAAAAAATTTGTATGCCATTATACTTATATACTCATTTTCTTTCTTTCTTTCTTTTTTCTATTACTGAGTGTCTGAATTCATAAAATTAAACCAAGTTAAGAAAATAAAATTAAAAAATTTCATATATGTAAATATATATGAAATCATTATTTTTCAAAATTATAATAGTAATATTCAATATTTTCTATCAGAATTATAATCCAGATACATGAATCATCCTGAGTATATTCAAAGGAATGACATACAAAAAGCTTCAAGTTCCTGTTACGTATGAAAGTTGACAGTATGTGAAAAAAAAAAGTGAATCCATAGCAAGTATGGAAGCTGAAAGATTAAAGTACAAAAAAATTTTTTAAAGAAAGAAAAATTTCGTTAAGGAATCCAGAAAATTTTTTTCTCAAAAGAAAAAAGAATGTTCTTTCTTTTAATTACTTTATCTTTATTCTATTTTATACCTTTGAAAAATGTAAAAAAAAATTTACTAAGTTTCCACCAATATTGTTCAAATTTGATTAATTATTCGATATAAATTAACGTTTTCGAAGATAATAATCTAACATTATTATTATCGAAGAAGATTGAAGCAATAAGAATAAAAAATTTCGATCAATTATCTCAACAATTTCTCAAAAATCCAAAAAATTTGGAAACAAAAAAAAAATGAAATTAAATATATTCTAATTTCATCTGTAATCCTAATAAGTCAACCCTTTCGTTACACCATCCGGACAATCTGAATGAATGGTCGTCGCGACATCAGTGATTATTGATCGAACGGAAGGGTTACGAATCATTTCCCCAAGTTGTAGATCTCGTAATATACTCGGCAGTGCGAAACTCTGGAAAGTGATGGTATTAATGCTCCGATGGTTTAATCTTCGCGAGTTCCGTTCCACTTCTTGGCCGCTGTTCGGCAAACGAGTTCCAAGTTTCCAGCTTTGAAACGAAATGGAGACTCACGTGCAAATAAATATTTCGTTTTTCGAATAACACAAAACATCAAACCTAATGACTTCTTCGTGGACTGTGGAAATTCGATATTTGAATCATAAATGATTGGTTTCGAAGAATTCTTATGGAATTTTATAATTTTCGTTTATCGATGAATTTCTTGTGTTTATAAGAAAATGTGAATTAAATTATACGTATAAGAGATATTGCATGTAATTGCAAAAAATGTGAAAACGTAGTGAAAATTAGGTTGAAGAATATTTTTAAAAAAGAAATTATTTAATAGTGATACTATTTGTGTTTGACAAATAAAATTTCTTTTAAATAATTAGACAATCATAGAAATTGCAAACTCGATTTATGATTGAACTAGAGAAATATAAGGCGTTCCATGTTTGCTCTGTATTTTCAGAGAAGTATACACAATTATAGAGAAGATCGAAGTAATAAACCTTAATGTACTAGCATTCTGTGATCGATCGTTTCTAGGTTTATGATAGTTCAATATACGAGCTGTGTAAAACTATCGATTCGATAGTTATAAAACTGTTTTTAATTTATCATTGAAATACGTTCTATTAGATAAAGATTATCTATTATATCTAAATAATTATTTATTTATAACTATTATTATCTTCTTATTTTATTTTTCAACTCTTCTACACAATTTAATACTCTATAAAAAAAAATACCTATTCTCTTGTGACACATTAAATAATAATCATGTAAGAATAAAGAAATACATTTAAAAACACAAGACACATTCATACATAGCAATAAATCCTCTATCATTTGATATATGATTTCAAGTCATTAATTGCAATGTTCCTTATTCTTACAATTGCTCTCTCAAATCAGATATAGACTATTTCCTAACTAAAAAATCATACAAACTTGAAAACGTCTAATAAATATTTCTATTTCATAAAATTTTTAATTTTCTTACAAGTCCTAATTATTCAATTTTTAATCTAACGTAATTTATTCTTTTTTCATCAAAATTGTAAGGAATTAACAAAAAAAAAATTATAAATCGTTAATCTCAATAATTCTTTGCTTCTCCGTAAAGTAATTAACATTTAATTTATGTATAAAACTTGAAATGGTTAATCTTAGTAATCGGTACTAGGGAACACGAATTATATTGGTCGGCCAGTAGTAAGACAGTGGCATTACTCAGACCCTAGACGATCGAATAGAGCCCGCAGTGATAACTGTGGCACATTAGTCAGACAGAGTGCAAATGATAGCGCATAGCATTCTCGGTTAACAATACGCATTACACCCAAGGGGAATGTTATCGCGTTGATGAACCATCCAAGATATTGCACCAATTTGTCTTAAACATTTTTAAATTGTTTGTTAGAATGGGATGAATTTAAATTGAAGAGTTATTTGAGTTATTTAAGCATAATAAATTTAGAGAAAATAAAAAGTATTTTATAAATTGTTTAATATTGGAATTATGAGTTTTATGATATATATTTAAATATCTTATCTAATAGATTATGTCATATATATATAAAAATAGTAATGAAAAATAAAATTCCTGAATTTGAGCAGTTTTAATTTGCAGATAAATAAATTTTTTTATTATAATTTTTATTTATTTTTTTATAATGGTTTATTATAAATTTCAGCAAGACGATATGATGATATAATTCTTATCTCTCCAAACGATCTTCGACATATAATTCCACTTATTGTACGAGCCATTTAATACTTACTCACATTTTACTGCTTTTCTTCATATTTTTCCTTTACTGTTCATCATCGTTCCGTGTTAATCAAAATAAATGTTACGAGAAAGGAAAAACGAATTTAATATTTCACCCGTTTCATCATAAAACTTCATATTTCGAGATATAACAATTTCACGCCACGAATTCAAAATAACGAATATTAATACCAGAGATGATATTAAAATTGTAAAAAAAAAAAAAAAAAAAAAGAATTGATTTCCGAACGATAAATTTCATTCGTTTTTATTGGATAATATTAAAATAATATGTAGATTAAAATGATAGTGTATATAAGAAATAGATATAGTATATAGTCAATCTACTTTTAGTAGTAACAACTAGAACCACGTAATATTGCAAGCAGAACTAAACAAAGCAATAAATCAATAATGTAGCAGATTGATCGAGTAGTTGTGAATGTTCTTGATGCTATTAATGATCCGTCATATAGAGCAAGTGGAACATATTAGTGAGACAGTGGTAAGCAGTACGCAATGTCCGACGTTCAGTGATGGCTCGATACATTAATCGGCCAATAGCGAGATGACCGCATTGGTGATGATCGAGCTACGTTTCTGCCTCGATACAAATTTGCTCGGTTTCGAAATTTAACTAGTTCATATGACAAGATTTCAAAGACAACGTTTTTCTTCATTTCTATGGTATTTTTAAAAATGATTGGAAATTTATGAATATTTTTTAAAATATGTTACTAACGGAAACAAGTAATATTGTAATCTAATATTATTATGGTATTTTAATAAAAAAGAAATTTAAAAGTTAAAGAATTTTGATAAAAATAAAATTTTGAAAATAAAAAATGTTTTTTTTTAAATTTATTTCAAAAGATTTAATTTCATTCTATGAATTTTTATATATGTATAATTGTTTTTGTGATATTTATTATTAAAAAGGAATGAACCAAAATGAAATTCAAAAATTAAATATTTATTTTAAATAATTAGTTTATATTATTCTTGCATATTGTTAGATTATTACTTATAAATGGGTGTTCCAATTCTAACACGTATAAAATATCCTACAATAAATAAATAGCTAACCTAATAACCTAAAATAAAGTAATTTTATATTTGAAAAAATTTTAATTGATCAATTATAAATAATACATGATCGATAAAAAAAAGAATAAAATAAAATTTTCCATTACAAACTTTTATTGTGTCAATTTAAATTGAATTTAAAAATTCTTTAAAAATCTAGCACAGTAAATCCGAATTTAACGTCATCTATTATACAAAATACAATAAAGCGAAATTCTACGTACAAAAAAAAAGCCAAAAACTGAAATTTTTGTCAAAGAGAAAAATAAAACTTAACAATCTTAAAAATCTCATCACGTTTAATTTCATTTACATTCTTCTGCAATCTCAAAAATAAATCCCTCACATCGAAGCAACATAAAAATTCATTTTTATTACTCTTAAAGTTCAAACTCATTTGTCAATAATCAAAAGAAGGAAGAAAGAAGGAAACTCGAGATTCTTAAAACTTTCACTTTCGTTCCCTTTCAAAGCGCAAGTTTCTCGAACGAAAGAATGTATTAAATATCTTGAGAAAGAAGAATAATCACCATCGATATCTTTTATCTCGAATAATTAACTGCCACAGAGACAACCCATTACGATCGAAACTTTCCATCGTTCACCGGTTAAATCGTGGAGCCAATGGCTCGAACCTCGATAAAAATCAGCCATTATCGAGGGGAGGGTGGAGGTGGCGAGGTCCTCGAAGAAGTTCCAAGCTACTTGGCAGGATTAATCATTATTATCGGTAGAAGTGTCAGTTTAGAACGGTCGGTGACGCGTTATTGTCTTGGCCGGGTCATTAATAATCGTTTCTATCGGGGCAGAAGCGTTTCCGAGTGATTCCGAGTTTATTTTTTTTATCGGTGAGCTTAGCGAGAAGTTGATGAACTTCATCCAGTCAAGAAATGTTTTTTTTTTTAAATAATTATCGACCAGAACTAAAATAATTTATAATATACATTTATCTGCGGATAATTAGAAATATAATTGTATCATAAAAATATCGATACATTTATAATCATGTTTGTGTCCGAATAAATATCTGTAAATATCTTGTATATTTTATTTTTATTTAACCTTATAGAAAATGGAATAAAATGAACGGAATAAATTTGCATAAAAATGAATTACGATATAACATAAAATAAAATAAAATTATGGAATAGAATTTAAACGATTATTTTCTCTATAGAAATATTCTTCAATTTTTATTTCATTTCGAAACATTCTATCGAGAATAATTTGATTTTCTTTCAATATAATTTTTAATTATTTAATTCAAATTTAATAAAACATTAGAAAATATAAAAAAAGTAATAATAAAAATTTTAGATCTCCAAAAATCGAGTTAATACATTACAATTTTTATGCAAATTTATCGAATAATTAATTAATTCGTCAGATTGATTATGAGAAAAAGAAAAAACGAATGCAACAAACCTATAATCATTGTTTTTCTTGAAAGGCTTTTCTTGAAACGAAGAAGTGAGAAAAAATCTGAACATAAATCACGGATGATCTAATGTTAGATCTGCTCGGCCAGTGTTCAAAATGGATTAATTCAATTGAGTCAAGATAAATCGGGGAAGGGTTGTTGCGAGTCGAGGAATCTGTTTCCGGATTCGAAGCGAATCAGAGAGGATTAAATGTAGTTTAGGGGGATCGGTGAGTGTTCGGCCAGATTGCTGTGTAATCGATTCAAATCAAGTTCTAGTGGATTCAAGAAGGTCGAAATGTTTTCAAACCGGCAAATTCCACCCCATACACCGCATTTCCTGTTTGTATTTTAGATATTAATGTGCAAATAAAGATGCAAGTGAAACAACCTTATGGCTTGTATGATGTTAAGTATTTTCAAATAATATCGATCAAAACCACTTGTTAATCTGTTAATGATGGACACGTGAAATAAGAATATCTGGAAAAATTTCGAATAATTAATGACGAAGGAATTAATTAATTTTCAAATATAAATGATATATTCATCCTGTGTTCGGATGATCGATCATTTGAATGAACCAAACTTCGAATAATCGACGACAATAATAAATAATATTGCAAGAATAGATATTTTATTCAAATGTTTCCTTCATATCCTCATCAGAAGTATTTGTTAGATTGAAAAAATAAATTATTTAATGCAATCTCAATTTCGATAACGATTGCCATATATAATCGAACTGATTCAAAGTGCACTTTGTTCCCCATTCCTAAAAATCGCACAAAACAAGTAAAAATGGAATTTTCCGATACTTGCATATAAACACGAAATATATTGTCCGCGAGTAAAGATCTACAAAAAAGTTAAATCGAAAAGAGGAGACAATTACGAAAAATTGAAAAAAAATGAGGAAAAAAAATATAATAAAGGAATTAAAACGATGGAAAAAAATATTGTAAAAATTGACCGAATTATTGAATAACATTTATAAAAGTATATATATGTGATTTTTATGATTTGATATGTTATTTTTGAACCTATATTGTCATAGTTGTGCTAAATGCACAAAATGCTAAATTTTATTTATTGAAATTATTTAAAAACATTCTGTACACCGTAATTCGTGATTTTCGAATTTCCTAGGATTCTAAATTTTGATTACGCTATTTTGTAACGATGCACTGGATATTAATTTACATAAAATTAAATCTGCATAATCTGGAAAATGGATGTGAGTAAACGAAAATTGAAAACTGTCTTTCAACGATAATCGTATTTTACGATTTTATAGAATTGAATTTTAAATTTTAGAAAATTATTAGATTATATTTTTAAGACGTTATGCTTTATCCAAAGTATTTTTTAAGATTTTTTTTAACAACTGTGACAAAATTTTAAGTTTGAATTTTAAATTAAAAAAAACTATTAGAAATATACATTCATTCCAAATAAAGAAATATGTATTTTGTTATTTGTTGCTTGATTTTGGAACAAAATATTTCGTGTTTAACAGGAAAATTACAAATAACAATAATAAACCTTGTCAAAGTTACTTACTATAATCTAGTCGTTAAAATGCATGAGATTGTGATTTGAAGCAATGCACGATCGATATACAAAGATCAGATTCAAGCTTATCATCATACATGAAAAAGGAATGAAATTTCTTTGTTAACGTGATTATAGAAATAATTATTCCAAGATTAATATGAATGATTATTTTTTCATTGAATAAAGAAAATGATTCGTTTGTCATGAAAAAGAGACAAAGAATATTAATAAAATCTTCATTCCTTCGTAAATATTTCATCCTATCTTCTAACATATTTTATTTAACAAAATATACGGAATAAAATATTTTTAATTTTTATATTATAAATTACGAAACCTACTCTCCTATTCGTTTCCAGATTAACGTAGCAGAACGTTTTAGAATATCTTCACGGATTGTGAGAAGTGAGGAAATGAAACATTTATAGCACATAATGCATCGCGATGTTACGCTTTATAAACCCTTAAACGAGACCATATCTGTCATTTCGCTCATAAAACTTCTATTTAATCGTACGACATTTATGGAACACTGAAAATTTTATAGCCAACCAAAAAAAACAAAATCGCCAGCAATATTTTACACTTAATTGGATATGCAAATAAAAAATTACAAAGTAGAAAGTAAAAATCCTTTGAATATGGGTGCAGTATCTAAACAATTCATGAAAAACAATCTAAAATTTGATCATCCTTTAATTTGCTCGGGTACGTGAGGTCGCAACTTCCCAAAGGACTCACGAAAGACGACACTTAAGGTTGAATATCCATTCATATATATATCACATTATATCACACGATACAAATGGATACCCTCCAATCTAAGGTCGTTCGGTCCTCCCTGCGGTATCATTATGAGTAAAGATAAAATATGATAAGTTCTATTATAACAAATTTCGAATATTTCGCGAGTAATTCGAATAAATATGGCGCGAGAAAATACTTCAATAGATGTCCACTAGGCGGCATGACAGTCGCATTACTCTTCTCCCTAGTTACTTTTCAGACTCTGAAAATTTAAACCCTCGTCTGACAATTCTAATCACAATTTATTTAATTTACCTCGCAACGAAATTCGAAATTTTCCGACTCTTCCTTACAATTATCTCCTTATAAATTTTTATAAACCTTTTCAAAAAAAAAAAAAACGAAACTTGATCGTTGAAAATTGATTCAGATTTATAAATGCTTACATTGAAGTTGATCTTCCATTTCTAATTAATACACGAATATCGAATATAGGCAGGGAAAATTGGCCAAAACCAGTCGAATGCGTGATCGATGGGGGATAGTCACGGTGGTCGAATGAAACTACGCCAACTCATGAACCACGAACAATATCGACGTAACCGTGTGAGGGTGTACGATCTGTACGCATTCGGGACTAACGAAGCGTGTTTCGCGCGTCATCAGGACAAACTGCCATGCTTTTTCACACCGGACGTGTATTGACGGACGTGACGCGCGGACCGGATTTATGAGCGAATCGCGGCACGGTTTCCGGTTTGTATCGAATCTTGGATATTCGTGTTCGTTTATGGGTGCAAAGGAAATTTTGTTTGTTCGTGAAATGAAATTGAGACTAGTTTTATTTTTTTCTTGCGTAGAATAATCGTGTATACGTATAAAACAAATATAAAGATTGTTTTGAAATATTTATCGTGTAAGAGAGAGAAGAAAATCAATTGGAAAAAGTAAAAAATTCACACTATTAATTATATATATATTTTTTTTCATTTATCATCGATAATTCTAGATTGCAATCTTGCAACATTTTCATCTCTTTTGAAACACGCTCAACGTAACGTAAATCTGGAGAAACACAGATGAAAAACTCGTGGAATAATTGGGCCCTCGAGGAAGCGGCCGACCGATGAGTAATTTTTCACAATTACCGGTCACAAAAGCGGTTCAAAGAGAGAAAGACGGAGGTGGAAACCGGTCGGGTGGTTAATTACCTCCGTTCTTATATCATGCAAAAGTATGCGCTATAGCCCATAAGTGATTTATATCGTTAATCTTTGTGAGGCGGGTGAGTGAAATGGCCGGATAGAAGGACATCGGGGAGGAAGGTATCGAGAATGGTCGAATCTCATTACCTTTCTTAGAACGTCTCTATATTTAACGATAAGTACATTTGCATTTCGATCGCAGAGTGGACTCTTGTCCCGGGAAGCGGGAAATTCACGTGGAAAATTTGCAGCGATCGTATTTTATTCATCGTTTCGAGTAAATTATCTCACGGTTAAATTCCACACTAATGGAATTCTTTCAGCTTGAGAATAGAATATATATATTGTATACATATAATGCATTGTGCGAGAACATAATTCAATTTTTCACAGTGCAATTGTTCGGTTCATTTCGTAGGTAGCTTCGAGGCATTTTGGTTCACGTGAATTAGCATCGTGAAATATGAAAGATTGAACTTTAGATCGAACAACGTTGGAGATAATTGTAGATCGTTGTATATGAAATAGTTGGTCCTTTTCAATTTTTATTTTTGAATAATGTGATATGCAAATTTTTGGAAGAATATTTAATTAAGTTAAAGTTTTGAAGAAAAGTATAATTTATTTTCTTTAAAAATTGTTCTAAGGACTATGTTTTTGAAATTTTTGATTTTGATTTGTTAGAATTTTTTAAAGGCAAAGAAAGACCGAACAATATTTGAGATAATTGTAGATCGTTGTATGAAATAGTTGGTTCTTTTCAATTTTTATTTTTGAATAAAAATTTAATATGTAAGATATGCAAATTTTTGGAAGAGTATTTAATTAAGAAAGTTTTGAAGAAAAAGTATAATTTATTTTCTTTAAAAATTGTTCCAAGGACTGTTTTTGAAATTTTTGATCTTGATTCGTTGGAATTTTTTAAAGATAAAGAAAGATTGTGTCCAAATATCCAATATTGTCTAAAGTCGCGTTACAATTTATCTCATTTTATTTTACGATTTCATTTACATTAATCACAAATACATCATGCATAATACATGAATAATCTGATTACATGCTATCCCGGTCAGAAATTAATGTTACTCAACCAAATTCCAAATTTGAATTTGAATTTAAATTTTGAATCAGATGGATGTACAGAATAATTCTCAATCTCTTCATAATCACGAAAATTTTATCTAAACATCGATGTACATAATATCTTCTGATTAATCATTCTTATAATTTATATCAATAATTCGCCAACAATCATTTTCCATTCGCCAAAATCAATTAAATGCTCAATTTTGTTTTAAATTATAAAATTTCACTAAAAAAAAAAAATTAGTTTCACAATATTTATATTTATTCACATTTCACGTAAAATTCAACTCAAAATCATTCGTTTCTTTCATTTATATCTATTCTGAAACTCTTTAGTTCGAAAAGAATGTATAAAGCTATATTTTATATCCTTTCATTTAAACTGTTAAATCACACTAATTGTATTTTTATTAATATTAATAAGAATAAGCATTGTATCGAGGTTTAAAAATTTGAAGAAAATTTCAAAGAATTAATTAAATTTACGAAATTTTCAAATCGACATCAAAGCTCTCATGAACTCGAATAAGAGAGACGATCTGTTCGATATCGAATATTCGAAATAACAAGCCATCGAGAGATGGAGATCATCCTTTGGCTGTGAGATCGTTCGCTAGAAAGACGAAACAACCTTGTATATTCGATTTGTCGATTCTCCAACGACAGAAAAACGTCTCGTCGAGTTGCGTTCCACGCAAATATATAACGCATAAAGCGGAATCGTGCACGAATCAGAGGCAATCGACTCGATTGATTCGCTCGGGGTGAAAATACACCCCGACCCCGAGATCTGTCGATGGATATAGAGGGGGAGGAAGGGGAAACTGGTGAACTGCTGTTTTCACGGGTATATTCAATTTGTCATATATATTTCGCGCCGATTGTAACTCTCGTTGTAACGTAGAAAATTGGAAGAGAACGATTTTACCTATCACGTGTCGATGAGCTTGAATTCGTCCATTGTTCAATGGTACGATGACATTTATCGAATGGAATATTTTGCTCGAGATTTCGGATCGATGGTGAATTATATTAAAATTTTGTTTCTGTTAATTCAATTGTATAAGATGATAAAAAGGATCTTTAGAAATTTTCATTTCATTCAAAATTATCTTTCATTATTAATGGTGTATAGATGATGTAGATTTTCTGTTTCAATAATTCAATCTATACTTAGAATAGTTGATTTATTTTTGTTGTTATTTTGCTTTATAAAATAATGTAAATATATAGTAGGTCTTTTAACTTTGATATCTTTAGTTTGAATTATATTATATTAAAAAATATATAACACTGTACGAGCCTTTGTATGATTTGTTACAAGCTCAATTGTGATAGGTAGTACAAAGTTCGCTGCAAGACTTGTTAGAGGAGTTACATGAAATTTATTATGAGATTCACCGTGAAATCTATTAGAGGGTTAACTACAAAATTCATTCATCAATTAATAGCATAGATACTATTATATTTATTCCAAGTTCACTTTGGAATTTAACATGATGTTCTACAGACTTTGTTCTACAATTATATCTGTACCAAGACTATAGTACATGCCGTACTGTTGAAATCTTGTCAATTTTATATTCTGATTGCCTTGTAAACCAATAACTATTAAGTCTTTAACTATTCTTTTAAATTTGTAAGATAATATTAAATAAAATATATTATGTTATCATTCATAAATAGCATAGATACTATGATATTTATTCACTTTGGAATTTAACACAATGTTCTGCAGACTTTGTTTTACAATTGTAAGATCTGTATTATAGTACATGTCATACTGTTGAAATCTTGTCAATTTTATACTCTTTAACTATTCTTTTCTATCTGTAACTATTTAATAATAATAATATTAAATATAATATATTATGTTATCATTCATCAATAAATAGCATATTATATACTATGATATTTATTCCAAATTCACTTTGGAATTTAATACAATGTTCTACAGACTTTGTTCAATTGTAAGATCTGTACCATGTCATACTGTTGAAATCTTGTCAACTTTATATTTAATTTTATAGTCTTTAACTATTCTTTTAGGTCTGTAATTATTTAATAATAATAATACATAATATTAAATATAATATATTATGTTCTATAGTGTGATAATTTTCAGAATAAATAGTTACTGAATTCTTATTTATTTTGGAGATCGTAATCAATTTTTCCATGAAATAATTTAATCGATCGATCCAACGATCTATCCAAATCACGTACAATTATTTAAAATAACCAAGAATCTTATATCATTATTTCCCATATACCATTCGTCCCAAATTTACTCTCGCAGTGAACAATTTCTCAACGAAAGAGCCTCAGTAAGCGGCAATCCTTCCAATCGCACGAATCGTTTTCTAGGATGAAATCAAATTTCCAAAGTCGTCTTTTATCGGCTCTCTCGAGCGTGATTTGCCATTCGATCATTTCTCAACATTCGAAAAACCTGGATACTTTCTTCGTTTCGTTTCTCGAAACGATCCGATAGAAACAGAACGAGACTCTCAAAGAAAACAGGCTTTCGAGCAAATATTTTCTCTTCAAAAGGTGGCGTGGAATTCGTTTGAATTAATTGATACGACCAACGATATCTTTCCTCCTCCTGCAAAGCTTTCGTGTGTAGTTTAACAGATGTAAAGGAGAGGTTCTCCTTTTCCATTTCGCGTATTGTAATGCTGTTATTTCGAATGAATTTTAGATTGGTTGAATTCTGGTATAATTCAGTAATTTCATTCTGATAATTATTAAAAGTTAGTTATTAATAATATCAAACGTTTTTTTATTTATTTATTTGTTTTTAACACATTGTCTCGTTCCAAATGTAATATTACAATTTCAATCTATTAATCTATTATTAAAAATCAATAATAAATATTGTTTAATATTAGAATTATCGATCATAATATGTATCATTGATGATTAAATTCAAAATATCATTGTAAAAATAACGTTTCTATCTAAATAAAAATTATAATATTAATTTTTCCAAGTCTTAATCCAAATTTTTGTATATCAACTTTTGTATTTTCTTCCAAAATCAATCTTTCAAATTAATATATTTAACATAGACGTTATATTTTTCCACTATATATCTGGATGAATATTTTTTCTGATATCCAGGAAAAAGTTTTGGATCAGAGGAAACGCAAGAAGAATGAAAATCCTTGCACAAAAACACAACAATTCATCCTCGGTGCCGTTTCAATTCCCCAGACGAGCCACGTAAGAAGAAACCAAGGCCTCAAATGTATTCATATTTATGCAAAATCCAACTACGAATATGCCTGCTGCATTTACGCACAACTTTGAAATGTAAATGATAGGAATTTAATCCGAGGAGAGGTGGATTGTTAAGGTAAACGTTAAAGGAAGAATTAATTTTTCACTTCTTCTTCTGCTTTTCGCCTCGTTTCGCCTTTTTTATTCTTCTTCTTTCGTTCACGTGTCGGAGTTGGACACGTGAATTCGATTGAAACTCGAGATAAATCATAAATTTTTGGATCAAGGAAATATTAATATGCATGGAACGAGGAGATTGTTGAAGCTTTTTATGGAAATTAATGTGAGAAGAGAGGTTGCTGCTGCCTCTTTACCTGGAAAAAGTTTGTCCAGGTGTTATGGGTATTTTTAAGTTCTCGACGTGATTTATGGATTGGAGAATGTTCTCGATACGTTGCAACCAGTTTAAAGTGGAAACTCGAGTTTGGTGGATTTTCGAGGCTGAATTTATAGGGCACGTTTATCACTTTGTTGCATTTGCATCCAGATTGTTTGGAATCAATCCGTGCAACTAGAAAATTCAATACGGATTTATAAAATTCTTCAAACAGAAATTTTAATTTCTTATTTTTATTTTTGAAAATCGTAATTATAAATATTCATTCATTATTCATTATCTTTTATGATTTTTATTTATAGATCCATTTTGTTCAAAATCTACTTCTTACAAATTTTAATTTCTTATTT
Organism: Apis mellifera; assembly: GCF_003254395.2. Classification (NCBI taxonomy): domain Eukaryota; kingdom Metazoa; phylum Arthropoda; class Insecta; order Hymenoptera; family Apidae; genus Apis; species Apis mellifera. The sequence goes on from NC_037647.1 coordinate 5,399,547, forward strand.
TTATTTTTGAAAATCATAATTATAAATATTCATTCATCATTCCTTATCTTTTACGATTTTTATTTATAGATCCATTTTGTTCAAAATCCACTTCTTACAAATTTTAATTTCTTATTTTTATTTTTGAAAATCGTAATTATAAATATTCATTCATTATTCATTATTTTTTACGATTTTTATTTATAGATCCATTTTGTTCAAAATCTACTTCTTACAAATTTTAATTTCTTATTTTTATTTTTGAAAATCGTAATTATAAATATTCATTCATTACTCATTATTTTTTACGATTTTTATTTATAGATCCATTTTGTTCAAAATCTACTTCTTACAAATTTTAATTTCTTATTTTTATTTTTGAAAATCATAATTATAAATATTCATTCATCATTCCTTATCTTTTACGATTTTTATTTATAGATCCATTTTGTTCAAAATCTTCTTACAAATTGTATACTATACAAATTTAACTTTGAAGAACGACGATTTTTATTTTCACAAATGGAAGAAAAATAATTCACGAACACGAAAAGTCATTTATTTTTTTCAATAAAAAATAAAATTTCTCGCCACTCGAAGCACAAATGCAAATCAATCGGTTTACCGTTAACCTTTCCAACCCCCGTATACCACAAAATTGACCGCAATTATCAACGTCCACGAGACGTCTGCTGTTAAGCTGTCCTATATTCACGCGATATGGTTGATACAGAGGCATCTGCCAGTTTGGAATGCAGTGTGCAGCCAATAGATCGTCCGCAAGAACCGCCTGGTAATTAACGCGCGATTATCGTCGCTTAAGGATACCTTGCCTGGTGATTAATTAACTTTCGTGAAGAGGAGGAGGGGGAGAAGTCTTAACAGATTGACCTCAATCATTATCTACTTTCAATTTTCGCATATGATCGTTAGATTTATGGATTTCTGTGCAAATACATATCTTAGATGAATAAATATATTAAATATTTTTTTCCTTCTCATATTAATTCTTTATAATAATAATAGTTTTTTCTAGTATCTTTATTGTACTGTTGTATTAAGAATAATTCGATTGTTTAAACTTAAAAATATATAATTTTTTTATTTGGATAGATAATTTTTTTTTCATAAAAGAAATTAGAAATACAAATCAAAAATAATATGAAAGTATTAAAAATTCTTCTGATCAAAATTTGTAAAATAAAATAATTTAAATATATATTTGAAATATATTGAATAAAATTTATCATAGTTATGAATCGATAAGAAATATTGTATTTGTTTTTTTTTTCAAATATAATAACAATTTATCAAGAAATCAATGAAATGTATATTGTAATGCAAATTATGATAAATAAATATACATGATAAAATTACTGTTGCTTCGCAAATTTGCGTGTAACACGTATGCATGCTGTGCATATACTCTACATAATGTGACATATATTTTAAATAATATTACTTTCTACATATCAGTTGAATATTTAAGTACGTTTTAGCTGCATAAATTCGAAAATATGATGATAATAATAATCAGATCGGATCAGAATGATAACGGTTTTATCAATTTGTTTAATCACACAAATATGAATATTGATTCAATGAACCATGTTTTATATAATTCATCAATTTCTTTTATAGAAAATTTTATTTCTTTCGTTGAAATTAATTAATCTTTTTTTTTTCTTTTTTTTTCTTTTTTTTTGTGAAATATCTTTAATCTAGAAAATGCTGTGGCACATAAAATAACTTGTAATGAATACGTAGCAGGTCAAATGATTGTCCACAAAAGTAGTATGCAAATTTTCTACTACAACAACAATATTACGTTTATTTTTAATATTCATGAAAATGATGTTATCCACCAACATATTCACTGTCAAACTTTTAATGAGGATACTTCTATTACTTTTACTCTACCTCGGCAGAGAATAATAATAATAATTTGTGAATGAGTCGAAAAAAAAAACGACGTTTATACACGATTCAAATAAGGGAGATTAGAATTTTCTAACAGATCTTTTAATATCTTTTTCTCTTAGAACAATTTAGAGTAAATGATTAACATCTATTGCATTACTATTAAATCGAGTGGATAATTGTCTTCTAAAGTTATAAATCTGGAGTTAATTAAACTGGAACACAATTCTTTTTTATTTACTTAATATGGGATGACTAGTTAAATGAAAAATAGATTATATGATTATGCAATGATTAGTCTTGAATAATACATAGATTACTAGCATTAATACCTTGCCTTGAAATTTAATCAAAAGATATTGGATCAAAAAGTGCTATTTCATTTCAATCCAAACTTCATGTAAGAATCAATCAAAATTCCAAAGAGATGAAAATATTTAGAATTATCGATATTTTTATTTTTTTTATAAAATATAACAAAATTTATAATAAATAGTTTTCAAAATTCTACATTATTTCAATTATGTCTCACAGATGTCATTATAAGACAATGATGCGATACTAGCGCCACGTGTTTGTTAACTACTAATACTTTTAGTACCTAATATATTTCTTTACTTATCTATCTCTTTAATTATTTATTATTTTCTAAATATTCGATATATCACATTTTTCTACAAATGCAATAGTCATTTTAAATAATCTATATTTAAGATATTAATATGTAATAAAAGAATAATTATTTGATTCTTGATGATAATATTTATCTATTAAAATCTTTTTATTTTTTAATATCTTTCAAAAGAAATAGGATAATAGATTTTCTCTATCTCTTCGAGTACCAATTTATCCAAAATTTATTCAAAGATTACTATTATTAATCCTCGATACAATACATAACGATTCCCCATCGATTCACAAATTTTAGAATGTGATTCCAAGGGCTAATTAGCTTAATCATCACCGTTCGACCACGGCAAATTGCTGGCTTAACGTAGCAATTCCAACTTACGAATCCGATTAACGAATCGGGATCGACGTTATATTGAAATTGAATGTCTGAATAGCTTAGTCGATTGTCGTTTATTTTTTCCAGATGAACTCTCTTAATCCTGCAGAGAATGTTGTCTAATTATGTGATTCGATGCATCAAGAATTAGAAATTCGATTTTCCAATAATATTTTGTTTCGAATTAATAAAAATATTTATTAGATTAAAATAAAGTTGTATTGAAAATATTGGAGAGATCCATATTTTATTCCTGTCATTTTTATAGAAGGGGAAAAAATTTTGAATCTTTCTTTTACACTTTTCTCTTTAATTTATTCAATTTGATATACGGTTATCCTTTTCCAGATTTGCACCATTCCAATCGATTATAGCATAAATTAACAGCAGGTCGATATAGGATGGTATCGGGCCAATATCAAAATCGCTGCTAATGTATTCGGTATATTGTACGTGGATTGCATGCCATCGTTCGATTTACAATTAACCGTGCACCCTTGTGTTTCCTGTCGTCCTCACGACGAACAACTGGGATACACAGAATGTTTGTCAGATATATATCGTGACCCAACACTTTCACTCCACTTCTTGTCAAGTTTGAAATTCACCGGGAATTCCAAAATTGATTTCTAAAATTTAATTTTTATCACGTCAAGATGTAGAAATGTTTTATGTACTTTTATGTGTGTGAAAAATAAATGATATTTTTCTTGAGAAAATCTATTTACTCTTATTTAACTGTACACAAAATATTGTGATGATGATACATGATTCAACATGATTGAGAATTAATATTAAAAATTATATCAAGCTTATTTTATTTTAATTAAATAATCACACATTCAATTTTAATATTTCTCAAGAAAAATAATATTTCTTACAATAAAAAAATCTCAAATCAATGACGAGAGATAAAAACTTTTATTTTAAAATTTAAAATTTATCACGTACAAATTTTATCAATAATAATTAAATCGCACTCTTTGAATAGATTTGCGAGATTAATATAAAAGTATCGAATTTTTAAAATAATTATCCCCTCGTAACAATAATATAATTTTCATCGTGTCATAAATAATTACCAAATACCCTTCCAAATCTAGCACGTACGGTCATAATTATTTATCGGTAGCCACGCAATCAGATGAATTTCATTAATTTGATACACGGTGTAATCGTCCAACACCGTCACAAGACCGATTAAATTTGTTTAGAATTCCCGTATTATATTACGAATTGTTGCGTGTTCAACATCCTCGTGTAACGCACCATTGAAAATTAATTCATCGTGGGTCGGTATGTAATGTCACAATCGCATCAGATTTATCGTGCATATTTGAACTGATATTTAAAGGGGTGGTTTCAGAATGCTAATTAAGCGTACGTGAACGGGTGGATGCAAGTGAATATTTTTCATAACACATTTTAGTGCTCCAATATATATTTTACATAAGGATAATTCGACAACAAGTTTAAGGGATGATTCATCTTCGAATCAAAATAAGTTATTTCTTACTTCTATTACATTTATTTTACAATTCGATTAAAAGGATATTAAAATTAAGAAAAATCGAGATCAATGTAATTACGAGATATTCTCGATCCTTTTAATTAATAATGAAACACGAAAGAATCTTTTTGTGATTTTATCCTTCGTAGTAATTATAGCTGTAGATGAAATACGTGAAGATGAAATGAAAAAAATTAAAGTTATACGAGTATTTTTAATGAAAAAACTTGTCCCTTGTCTTTTAAATTAAACGTGCAAAAGTTAATTTCTTTAAAATGAAATTTCTGATTCCTCTTTTTTATTTCTTTATTTCTATTTCTTTATTTTATAATATAGTAATTAGAAATTGTAGAGAAAACTTATTTCAACCTTTTTGTATCGGAGAATAAAGAAGAATATTTTTCTTCTCCCTTTTAATTTTTAAATTTTATTCCTCCCTTAATCGTTAGAAAACTGTACAATAAGTGATACAATCTCCATTATATGTTTGCTCATACACATCTCTCCAAGACTTTATCCAGCTATTCCAACTGTTAAAAGAAAGAAAAAAAAAAAAAGAATTAAATTTCTTCAAAAAGAAAGATTTAGATGCTCGAGAATCCTCGTCTCGGGGAGTCAAGATTCTTTTGTATTCCTTAGAAAATTTAACGCTTTTGACTCGAGTCATTCTCGAGGCAGAGATGGTATCCCTCGGCAAAGGATGAATTCGTATTATTCCATTCACAGCCTTTCTTCACAATCGTATCACAACAAAGTTGGAAAACGAAAATACTCACGCGTCCCTGCCAGCTAAAACATTGAACGATATGAAGTATTCCGTGTATAGAAACAGTGAATGGAAAACGCCCACCCGGCGTGGGCAGTCGATTAAATTATGAATCACGTGTTAAAAGCGTAACGCGCTGTGTTTAACCATACAATTCGATCGTGGAATAACGAGGGGGTGGATAGAATCAGGGACAAATGGAAAATTAATTGCGTGGCTGGATGTTTTGAATCCAGAGATATTTATCGATTCGTATTCGCCGTTCAACTCGTTGTGAATATTATTGTAAGGAAATTTAAGAAAAATATGTACGAATCTTAGGTTATTTTAATCAATCGTCGAGAGATTTATTGAGAAAAATTCAAATTTAACTTGAATTTGCTTCGAATTTAATTTTAACATCTAATCCAAATGGAAATAGTTTTATGTAAAATTCGAAAATTAAATCTAATTACCATGGATAATATTTTTAATAATTAACTCAATATGCAGTCCTGTGTCCAGTGTTAGCAAATGCATATTAGATTGCTTATTAACGACATATCAATGAGCGTATCATTTGCAATGTAAATCATTCAGTTTAGAATGCTATGATAAAAAAGGATTATTTACTTCTTATTTTAAAAAAACGATATCGCAAAAATATAAAAACATTATCATCATCGATTTGATATTCGTTCAACTTCTTTAAAAAAAAAAAAAATGTACAACTTTAATCGACGCACACAACTTGCCCCTCATAAAACTTTTCATCTTCTCATAAAAGTAAAAATTCGACGGAGAATGAAGGAGAGGAACTGTACGAGGATACGAGAAGAAGAGAGAAGGAGGCACTCGAAATGCAAAGTTGAAGGATGCACCGATTGTTAAATATTGCAGAGATGTGGATCTTTCCCGGTTTATTAAATTTTCCACGCCCACTCGAAAGGCACGCGCGCGAGAATTCCACGAAACGCGGACAAAGGCTGGTTTCCTCGTGCCTCTGCACCGCGCATTGTCTGCGAAATATTTATCATCGTTGCATCATTCAACGTGGCCGCATTTTTGCATTCGAGCAATCTTCAATCCAATCCAATTTTAACGAGATTGAACAACCGGAGTTCTTGCAAAAGTGTAGAAGATTATGGTTCTTCCTTCTGATCGATTGGATCGATAATAGCGGCATTGCTTCTTCCATTCTTTCTCACTTTGTCATTTCGTATCTCTTTGTCTATTAGAAATCGAGGCAATCATTGGATTTAAACCTCACTCATTATTTCTTCATCTTTTTTTCTCTCTCCTATTATTTGTCCACGAATAAAATTGCTCTTCCAACACCTGAAATTCTTTAGATTTCAGATCAACGTTTCATGCTCCATTGAAATTCGATTAAAATTTCTCGCTTCTTCCTGAAGTTATGATTGCAATCAAATTTCCAAATCATGTATAGAACCGATTGTTTCTGACATAAATTTTGACATAAACATAAATCACATAATGCATGGATTTCGTCAAAAGATTTCCAGCTAAATTGTTATTCGAAAGCCACCCCATGGGCATCCAGGGTTGATTGCCTACTTGGACAGGGGGGTCGCCATCGAAGCGTGTCAGTGGGGAGAATTCTCATTGGTCTGGATCGAAATTCTGTAAAGGCCCGGCTTCGATGCGCTGACATCTAAACGCATTATTATCCGCAAATCATCGATTCCCTCGTTAAACTATTACTGAATTCTTGCTTGTTCCAAGTTTAAAAATTGGTTTCATCTTGCTTATTATCCTTGCGAAAAATCTGTTTGAAAGTTTCGACGGTAAGATTGATCGCTCTTTCTGTTAATGCTACGTCGTAATTACTTAGTTATACCGATTTTTATTCTAAAAAAAAAAGAAGAAAGAGTTAGAAATAAATAAGAAGGAAGAGTTTGAATAACAAGGAAATATAAGTGCACTGGATTGAATCTTACAAAAAGAAATATTGGAATAAAATTGTGTATATCAGAAAATGAAGTAGAATTGAAGAAAATTCATCTCTAAAATCTAATTCTAATAACGAGAGGGAAATATTTTGATTTCGCGAGTAATTACTTAATAAAATATTATTATTTTTCTTTTCTAAATAAAATTCATAGCAATTTTCGCATAAAAAATTCTTCTACACTTTCATAAAACGGATACATAAATTTCGAACAACATTACAAACAATACACTTTCCACTTCGAATATTGAATCCTTCATAAAAATTCGAACGTGGCACAAAAAAATATGACTGATACTATCCACCCACGTACACGATAAAAGTATGCGAAGATGACGATCCGTAATATTGCCATAAGTTGCAGACAATTTTTCCTCATTTCAACCTGTCCCTTTCGTTACACGTTTCTTCTTCTTCTTCCTCCCCCACATTCATCCCTTATCGTTGTTACTTTTACACTTTTTCTACTTTTTTTTCTTTTCCACCTCATGCACACACGTCCGCTCTTTTCCTTGTCAGACCCCTTTTCACCACACTTTTACGAGCTCAGCCTTCATCCTTAGTTTCTCGAAAACGATAGAACAGGCGTTCGAGGAATATGAAAAATTTGTTCGAAAAGCGAAACAATGCTTCGAGACGTTACTCCCCTCCTCGATACTTTAAAACGTTGGAAATTCAATACTAGAAGAAAGAGAGATTATATATAGAAAGAGGTAAAAAGAAATTACAAATAAAATCTTACAATTGAAGTAAGGAAAAACCCATGTTATTGTCTGCAATAATTTAAAAAAAAACGACTTAGATAAATATTTTTGCAAATTGAAAATGAAATCGATAAAAATGTTCACTAATTTGGACATATATCAAATTTAATTCGATTAGAATTTTGAGCAGAAGAAGAAACGAATAAAATCATGATCTTCCAATATTTTCGAGGTTCGATAGTGTAATATTTTAACGAAACACCAAATATCGTACGTGGTCAAATACTTTTGCAACCAATTGTATCACATTGTTAAAATATTCAGGTTGAAACAAGCTGGAAAATGGGTGAAAAATAGGAGCGAGGATGGTACAAATTGGCCACTTACGTTTCCACCGGCATTACTCTCCCTATATAGTGTACAGGAATTTCGAGGCCTCGAAACGGATGCATCATTCGTCTCCTTGTCGTTTTCTGCCGTAACATCGTTTTCTTATCCCTCTTTAATCGATCTCTCCGAGCGAGTTGTTGCCAATTAACCGATTCGTGGTCGCAATTTGCAATTTCGAAGAGGAACATTGTAATCGAAAATGCTTTGGAAATTGCTCGTAAAGAATTGAAAAAGTCCAAATTGTTGATATAATTTGAAAAAAATATTTCGAATTGGTTCGTTTAAACTTGTTCTTGGATGAAGTGAGTGAACGAAAAAATTTTGGAATAAATTCGAATTTAAAATGAATGAGATATATTTCTTCGAAAGTTATATTATAAATTCGAATTATTAGAAATATTGTTCTCGAAATTGTTTTGCGAGAGTGCAAATCATTTTGCCAGCAAGTTGGAGAAATTCGGATTTAAATTGAACGAGACTCATCAAATATCGATTATAAACGTCAATTTTCGAATTGTTTGCAGATAATTAGTTCACAGATGATCGCTTTTCTCGTGTGACAGATGGAACAGCAAAAGATCGCTTGTCGTCGAGCAAGCTTTCTTATGCATAATGGATTAGTCGGCAGGATTGCGAGAAAAGCGCAATTACCATCACGATTTCTCGCGACGTTGCGGAAAATACCGTTTAAAAGACTGGGATCATCTACTTTTAAAGAGAAAAAACGAGCAAATTGCAAAGGATAAACATATACGAGGATAATTTAATTTTTTTTCCACATAAATAGTTTCAAATTTCAAGTTCACGGTTCAATCATTACCAGATCACTTTTCGAATCACTTTCAACCCACGTTAAATTCAGACACTTCGTCGAACAAATTGTAAAAGGTTTTATCATCTTTGAATAAATCGTACACGGATAATAAAAAAAATATATATATTTACGATTGATTTGCATATCGAATTTTGTAAATCACGATTGACCAGACATCAATGGACCGTTGATATTGAAACGTTATATTGATACACTTTCAAAGGGGAATATCGAAAGGAGCCAATTCAAAGAATGAAATGAGGCAAACATTTTTATTTATTCCCTTTCAACGTTAATATATGTTTCGCTTTCTAAAAGGATTACGATATATCCGTGTTATTGGAGGATCGAGAAGATCGTTTCTCGCATCTTTATGCGATATCTGCATAAGAGCCTAAATATAAGTCCCGAAAGGTAAACTGAAAACTTGAACGGTTTATGTTTGATTCTATTGAAAAATCCACGTTCGTGTAACTTGGCTATAAACGAGGAAAAGTAATCCAAAGGGAGCAAAGTTGTGAAGATCGTCTAGATCCAAAACCTCGAAATAGATGGTCTTGGACTTGTGCCACCACCAGTCTAGATCTCATTTATAAATCACATCTTTCTTGTTACAGAATTTTCTTTGTAATAGATATTTCAAGATAGTATCATCGAGATCGTATAAAAATTGTATGAACTTTTCCTTAAGTTTTTATCTAAAAAAAAAAAATAAAAAAAATGAATCGAATATTGATAAAAATAGTTGGAAATAATGCTACAAATCATATCATCAATTTCTTCTTCCCAAGATAATCTGTAAAACTCGTTCAACATCGTTACCAACATTTGGCTGAACATTCCTTCGTTAATTAAAATTATTTTCGACATTCTTTTTCAATTCCTGCATCTCCACTTTTAATTTACTTGGAGAGAGAAAAAAAGAAAAATCATACACAAACGAAAGAATCGATTCTCCAAGTCGATCTCTGTAAAAATGAACTTTCTCTCTCTCTTTCCTTTTTTCTCTTTCCCAGCTTCAATGGAATTCATCCGACGGATTGGTAAAAATGAGAAACGAAACAATTCGATCGCGTTGGTAGGCAATATTTAAACAAAAGGAACACCATCGATTCTCGTTTGAGAAATGGGAGAGCGGAAATGGGTGACGTGGCCACCGGAACATAGAGCACATAGATAGACTCGTGCGCGTTGCTGAATCTTCGTCGAGCCCCTAATCTCCGTGTAATCTCGGTTACGAAGGAAACTTGGATTCCAATGCGACCATCGTGCTGAAAATTTCCCCATTATTGGAAGAACAAGTATTGGAATCGTTTGATGAAAGATAACTTTGCCGATAATTACGCAGAATGTTTAATCTTTTGCACTGAGAAACTTTTCTCGGATTATTAATCACGAAATAGTGGAAAATGAAATTAATATGGTATAATTTTTAAAACTAATTGTTTTATCTGAATGTAGAATCATGTCATAATTTTCTAATATTCGAAACAATCGTGTATATTCGATATACCTCGAGTTTCTATCTATCTTCTTAGAGAGGATAATGTATATTAATACTTTGGTATTCATCGGTGATACACGTATAAGATTTCGAAATATTATTGAGATATTTTCAAGTATCGATGAAAATGGCTGCAATGCGGTAGAAACCTGAATAGAATATTTAGAGAACATACGGGGACAATAATTTTATCAAGAATTTCAAAAAGTGTTCGTGTATTATATATTCCAATTCTCGATAAATTTTATCTAGATGAGATCTATGTAGTTAATCAATATTTTAATTATTAAAGAGATATTAATGTACTTTAGTTCGAAAGAGATATTTTAAAAATATTCGTATTAATTATAGATTTCATTTAAATCAATATGCAAATTAAATTTGTCGATGACATCAGAAATAACGAATTTGTTTTCATTTCAAACGAAATTTAATTTTGAAAGATGATTTGATATTAATTTTTTTTATCTAAAAAAGAAGTATTTTAAAAATTACTTCTTTATTTTTTGAATTTATATAAATTTATATTGATTATTTATCAAAACGGATTATAATTATAATTCTTGGATATATTATTTGTTCATTCAAGAACTTTATAATTTATTTAAGATGTATTTTGTATATTTATCTTAAAATGAAGATGATATATTAAATTAATATTTTAATGGAAAATAAATAATAATAAACATTAGATAGAATAAAAATCTAATATAAAATAAACTATTATTAAAGATGTCATAGATACGATAACCATAGCATAGAATGTCAAAACTATTTGACAGCTACAGGAATTCCAAGGTTTGCTTGCTTCACGACAGAATTCCGGAAGAAGATCGAATATCCGGAGATATCGAGTAAACACGAACAACTGTCAGTCCTTCTTAACATTTCCCACTATGAAAATGTATCAAAAATCGTAAATTGTATAAATTTATTCTTATAAATAAACGACATTATATCGAATACAAAAGGAAATCTCCTAATCATACTATTTTTTCTTGAAACTAATAATTTTTAAACCTGCGAATTTTTACGTAATTAAACATATATGAATATTTAATTAATATATAAAAGATAAAATTATATTCTTATATACTTTGCATCATAACAAATCATTGCATTCAAGTCCAAAGTTACAAAAGAAACTCCGAATTTCCGTGTAAAAAATGGGAGAAGAAATTAAAAATTTTTTCATTAAAAACCCACTCAGAAAACAAAGGAAATTATGCTATTGAAGACCTTTTTTGTTTTATCGCAATATCTTAATCGGTTTCCAAGATATAAAGATTGAAAGATTTCATGGTACTTAAGACAGTGCAAAAATTAAAAAAAAGTGGGCCCATTGATATATATTTTTTCTTGGAAATGCGTGCTACGCTCTTCCAAGAATCGTGTCTCGGCACTTGTCTGGAATTTGGAATAGGTCAGTGAAATAAAACACGAACGAAAATCCGAGTAAACAATAAGCACGAAAATATTAAACGATTAAAAATTATCCTTTTCTTTACACGACGATATCTTGGAAACCAGAAATCGTATCGAGATAAATAAAAATGCGTTTTAAAGAGGAAGGTTCCGCGCTTCCAATGATCGTTCATTCATTAATCGAAAATCAGTATCTTCGATTTCCTAATTTTAATAAGTTTAATTTACCATTGAAATATAAATTACACAATAAATATATAGACTTCTAAAAGAATATCCTTTAAAACGATCTTACTAATGGAGACTCCAGATCGATTTAAAAAATTTCTTTCGTTGAATTATGATTTTATATTATTTAAATTCTTATAACCATATAAATTCTGTATTCGTGAAATACATCGCGCAAAACGTAATATAAAAATCTGTGTGTCTCCTAATAATTGCTCCAAACATACTCGATATTATTATTCTTCGAACCCTCCCCCACTTACCTCTGACCAAAGTGAGTATTCCAAGAGGCATTACAAGCACGGCTACGAGCAGATCCGTGATCGCCAAGCTCATCAGGAAATAATTGGTGACGTTCTGCAATCTCCTCTCCCTGGCAATGGCCAAGCACACCAAAATATTGCCGGCTGCTGTGCCCAACACCAGGACCAAGGCGAGCATCGCCCACCAATTGTTCAATCCGTCAACGTCCAACCGTGTCCCGTTCACCGGGTCAATCTCTAGATCGACGGTGTCGTTCAGTACGTCCAATCCTCCTGATCCGTTGCAAAGCGCGCTGCTGTCGTTCGCCAACAGCAAAAGATCCTGGTAACAGCTGTCGACCACGGCCTCGTGAGGATCCGCGCGATCGATCGTCGTCGTCGACGAGTCGATCATCGCTCAACAAGACAGCTGATCTGGCTATAGCTTGTCTTTATTCGGTCCTCTCTGGTGAAATCGAGGGCATCTGCGTGAATACGGCCGCGTCGACGTCTTGGGGATCGGTTTCGGGTGGGTTAGTCCATTGGATCATGCATTGGAGTGATCCTTCTGGAGAGATTTTTGTTTTTCGTTAATCTAATGTCGATAATTTCTAGTAGAAGTGTTTTCTTGGAATTTTGGAATGTGATTGTTGAAACTCGATGATTTTGAGTTAGAATTGTTTTCTTCGACGACGAGAGAAAGGAGAGATTTTAATTAAGGGATGTTGAAGATAGTGAACTTTTGATAATTGTGATTGTTGGGATCTTTTTTACTGTTGCAATTTGACTTGATATTTTTTCTTTTCTCTTTTTTTGAGAAATATTTAGATGATGGCTCTCGTGATTGGTTCTTAGTGTAATTTTGATGTGATTTTTAACGATGGTTAATGATTTAATTAAGAAGGAAGGAGAGATTCTAATTTTGTAATTTATATTACTGTTTGAAATGTATATTATTTAAATATGTATCACATACTAAATATGTAATACTTATCCTTTATCGATGATATTTGCTCGTTTGAAATTTCATTTGCTTTTAATTGATATTTGACAAATTTCACGATAAATATGTCACTTCTCGTTTCGTGTTCGATATATAATTATCATTAGTAGATATTTTATTTTTAAATTATCAATACTCAATCATATACCTAATTAATATTTTATATGAAATTAATGTAATTAATAATATTATATAATTATTATATCAAGTATAATATTATATTAAAGGTAAACTTACATACACATTGAATTATATCAAATTATCTCTATAAATGTAATAAATATTAAATAATTATCAAATAAAATTTCAATAGCCTCTCAAATTTATTTATAAATAAATGATTAAATTTTATTATAATCTCTCTCCATATATTTAATATAATATTTCAATTAAACGTTCATGGGAGAGAGAGAGAAAGAGAGAAAGAGAGAGAGAAAGAGAGAGAACAAAATTTATATTTCAATATTAAAAATTTTTTTATAGCCGTTTTTATCAATTTTATTATTTCCATTTGAAAATTAAACTTCTAAACTTTTTTCTCCTCTTTCACGTATTCTAACTGAAATTGAAAATTCTGTTATATCTCGTATGTTTCTGTTTTCTCATATGCTATCGACTTACGAATTTACCACTTGTCAGAACCATTTTAACGTCTTTTGTGTGTTTGAATTATCATTTAAATTGAAATACTGAAATGCTCTGTACATCTATCTATTTTTCCTTTAAAACGATATTCGCGAATTTATATACAGAAAATTCTTTTTATTTATTTACTTCTTTTTTTAATTTTCACTACATCATCCATTTGTTAAAGCATAATTAAATATAAAACCTGTCTTTTTCGAGAATAAATTAAAAATAAAAATTCTAATATATTTCAAAAGTAATAATTTTCATTTTTAAAATTAATAACACGCTTCTCATCGCTATGTGTAATTAAAAACAATACATTTACAATACGTTTAAAATCCCCATTAATATTTTAGAATTACATTATTATACAATAATTTATCTTCTCTTTAAAAAATCACAAAATAAATCAAAATAAACATGAAAATGAAAAATGAAGGCTCATTATAATCTACATTTTATTTAAATTCTAATCATCTTCTTATCATCTTCTCTCTCTATCTTACAAAAATATTAATTAATAAAAAAATTTTTAATATTTTCATTTTTCTATCATTTTATTGATTTATAATTTTCTCTAAATTTTTAAAAAACCTTTCTTGCATATCTTCTATCAATTAACAATCAAATAGCCAGATACAATCAAGAGGAATTTTTGTTTTATACCAAAATAAAGTATCTACATAAATTAATTATCAATTAAACGAATTATTACACCATTTATCATCGAATCGATAAAATACAATTGACGCAATTGTGGATGTTATCATCACAAAGAAAAATATATTTAAATTCATCCTCAATATCGTGACCACAGCGCCATTTGTCTCTTTCAAATTTTACACGTTCGAACACCGATTCTGAATATAAATTCAGAATAGGATAGAAACAAGTGATCGGTAACAACAAGTATCCCCCGTGTGCACGATTCCCCGATTGATTCCCCGTTTCCATTTTCCGACCGCGCGATTCCGATCATCGTCGTCGCCGTCGAACGTGACAATGTTGATAGTGAGACGGAACTTTGATCGAGTCGAGTTCCCTCCTTTCGCTTGCCTTATCGATCCGTCAAACGCGTCCAACCGCGTTTCGAGAGAGAACTCACTTTTCAAACTCGTTGAAATATTCATCTTTTCGATTTTTCGTACGAATCCTGCCAACGATCCTTACCGCTACACGTAATTCCGCGCTTTTATGGTCAAAGTTACGATCATTTGGAACGAGGAATAAATTCTATAATAATGTGAAAATGGAAATATCGGATGAATGTTAAAGGAGAAGAGGTGTGAATACTTGATAATTTTTTAATGGAATAAAGAAAAATGATAATAATAATAAAAAGGGAAAAAAGATATGATAAGATGTTGTTATGTTATGTTAATTTACGAATCGAATGTATAATTATACCATCAAAAGAATATTTCATCGATACTGACTTTGGCAACAATAAATAGATAATATTTTAAACGAATAAGAAGGAATCAGTTTCAATTTTCTTCATCTCGAATCAACCCTCTACTTTATTCAATATGAATTCTAATTGAAATGTGTGTATTTGAAGACAGATGAAATTTATAAATAGATCATTAAAAGTAACTCTTTGATGCGAGATATTTCGCGAATATAGTGGCTTTCTGTTCAATAACCCAAACATTAAGAAATGTGTAAATGTTCTATATGAGACAGTTTATATAGAGCTGGCTGAACAGATGATTCTAGGAGTCACATGTTTAAAAAGAGTCAAGGATATGTAACATCATTTGCATAAATAAACAAAATGATCTTCTTCACTGTCAAGTACATTATTTATTCGTAGAAACATTGAATTGTCTGTTTCTACGATGATCAAAGATTCTTTTTCATCTCGTCAACGCGATAAAAATATTTTTTATTCACAAATATATATAAATTAAATTATTTCATTATTATTATTATTCAAAATTTTCTCAATATGAAATGATAAATTTTTACTTGAATTTTTTTTAAAAACTAAATTTCATAAATCATATTCACAAATTCCAACATCCAACACAAAACGTTCTCGATATAACAAAAAAAAAAAAAAAAAAAAAAAGAATCGAAAAATATTCTCAATAAATTCAATATTTTGCAATCTTTTTACCTTTGCACCTTCTCTTTAAATATATAGAAAAAACATTATTTCTAACATTTTATTTTTCAGATTTGCCAAATTAAAAAAAACAATCAAAAAATTTTTTACCAAATACGAATTTTCTTTTCAGAATGATTAAAAAAAAAAAAGAATTTTCCTATCCCTATATAAAAGAATAGAGAAGTAAAGGAATATTCTGCATCAGCTTTCACGAATCACAGTGCCAAAGCTTTAACGATTTAATCCCATTTTCCATTATTCAAACCAAGCCTCTTGTAAGTGGTGCCATTTCATCGTTCAGACGATTCATCGAACACGATTTTCTACAATTTTCCATCATTTTCTATAATTTTCTTTAGAAGTTTATTATTTTCTTTTATCTCATCTCTCTCTCTCTCTTTCTCGTTTCTTGTCTGAATAATTTCTTTCATGTCTAATTTCTGATTTCCATGAAGTACGAAATTTTGAATCAGGACTGTACAAATGAAAATAATTTTTTGAACACGAACTAAATACTGAGGCGGATTTTTTAGCTCGATGAAAGAATTGGGTTTTTCTGTCTTTCTTTTTTTTTTTTCCATCTTTTAAATAGTGGGAGACTATAAAATGTTCAAATATAAAACTTCGTAGAGGATAAAAAAATCTCGATGTTGGCAAAGTTATTGGAAAATTATACTAAAATAATTGACAAATTGCCAAAAAATTTGTTTTCAGATAATATGCACATTTTCAAAGAACTCTTATTGATTGATATTAGAATTTTATCTATTTCTTGAAGATAGAAAATTATAAAAAAGTATCGTAATAAAACACGATAAAAATTGAATATTTATATTGTATCATTGTACAGTTAAAGAATTGCAACAAAGAATATTATACACGAAGAGTAAAAATTAATGTCATAGTTTAATTTCTAATTAAACTTTTTTTAATTTTCTATCCATATATTTACTTACCAATTTTAAATTAAATAATAACACTAACTAATATAAGCCAAAAACGACACATTGTAACCAAGTAACTTTTGTGCATTGATAAAACAATGTGATATTATAGAATTTTCGAGAAGGATTATCTGGATTGAAAGTGCTTTGTCTTGGAGGAACAAGTTTCATATAATTTCCATATTCCAAAGTGTGCATAATCTTAACTCCAAGAGAATCTGTTTAATTCTATGAGATCAGGAATTTTCTATAAAGTAAGATTGAAATATGTTTTCATATAAGAAAGAATATTGTAAAAATATTGTAATTTCAAAACAATATGTTCCTATATTAATATTATATCTATTTATATTTGATCTTTTTATTATTATTGTAAAATTTTTCAAATCATAATCTCTTTATAGGATGTATTGTAATTCACGAGTTTTCATAAAGCATTCCTGGTGTTAAATTATGCTTGAAACGATTTTCAAAAGAATTTAACATCAGGGAAAATTACAGAGGAAGAAAACTTTCATTGTAATAAACATACGTCTGATCAAAGCTAAATCATTTCTCCTTATATTTCATTTACTACTTCTCATATTGTTAGTCCTTCATTTTTGAAATGAATTTCGTTTCTTTTTAAGAAATAATATATTTTAGATATTGCTTATTATTACAATTATTATTATTTATATTATTATTTATATTATTACTTTAAAATTTTTTCCAACGGAATTATATGAAAACAAATAAAATTTAACACCAAATATTTCCCTATAATTGTTCATGAAAAACAATGAAAACATTTCTAATTAATCTTTATTTATATATTTTTTCTGGAAATATAAATATTCTATAAATGTAATATTTAAAATATAAATATTTTAAATTATATTTTGAATTATATCTTATTAAAATTTAAAAATTTTGATATATAAAGATTTTATATTTCCATAATAAAATATATAATCTAATAAAATATTATCGATATAAAATATAAAAGAAAATAAAAAATTGCATATTAGTCTCATAATACCGCACATTATATTCCATTTCCATATCTTCTTTTCACATGTAATAAAATATTCTCCAACCAAATCTAGAAAGAAATCTATTTCTAATGCGATTCATCATCTTATTCGACGTATTTACATTAAAAATGCAATGAAAAATCTCGATTGGAATTTAAAATAATCGAGTTACTTCGAATTAAATATAATATTTCCAATCGAAATGTGCCCGAAGATAAGGGAGAAATCCTCTTTGAAAAATGTACAGCGAGCATACGTATTCCTTCCGCATCTTATGGCCAATGAAACGACATTAAAGGTGAGCACTGCTTTTGCTCCCTTCGCGGAATTCGATTACCTCGTAAAGGGTAGAGACAAGCGCCAGAAGAAACCTAATTTTCACGAGACCATCGATCGTCGATAATTTCGAGAGAATAAAATAAAGGAGGAGAAGGAAATGAAAAACTAGAAATGTTCGAATCGATAAAAATTTCATTAAAAAAAAAGAAAAAAGAAATACGCGTGTCTTTATTATTACAAGTATATATTGCTAAAATAAAAAAAAAATTTAAGAGTACTTAAAAGACGAAGTTTTTATTCTGTTGAAACTATTTGAAGAGTTTTAAAATAAGATTATATCTAAATTGATATAATTTAATTACGTCGTTAAATATCTAAATTGATATAATTTAATTACGTCGTTAAATTGTCAAATTATTCTTCGAAATCGTTCAATTCTTATTTTTAAAACCATCAACTTTGGAGATATTCACGAGGATTGACTTAAATGGAATATTCTGTATAAAACATGAGGTCGATTGCTTAATTCGTATTCCGACAAAATATAGATTCCAAGAAAAATCTGATCAAAACTTCGTATGCAGTTATCGTTTTCTTTTTCGAACATCTCAATCCTCTGCATCTGCTTTCTTTTTCTCTCTCTTTTTACTTTCTTCAATCTGGATTAATATTTATTATGGACATGAGATCCACTGTAAGACCTATATATCTACATATAAACCATAAACTGCACATGCCGCATATGTTTATTACTATGTTATTATCATATGCATTTAAAGAACGATTTATCAATAATTTTTTTCCTTTCTAATGACGTTAATATACTGTAAAACATTTTACTTACTTTACGTATATTTATTCCAGATATAAAAATCAAAAATATATACCAATGTACGAATAATTTTAAAATTTTCCTTTCTTTCAATCTATTACAATTTTTCCTTTTTTTTTTACACTTAATTAACTAATTTTTTTAAACAATTTCCAAAAGAAAAATAATTCAAATTCATTTATTCGATTCAATTCTAACAAAAAAGTGTCATTTTATTTTAAAAAACGATCGAGTAATACATTTTGCTCCTGAATATTTTTTTCTTTTTTACAAAGAATTGTAACTACTATACAATTCCCTCTCAATGAAAATTCTCTCGCTCGACGTCGACGTTACTCTTAATAACAATTGGCACGAAGTGAGAACAGTGCCAAAATTATCGATCCCGCGAAATATGAACCGGTCTATAAAGACTCGGAGGGGGTTAAGGGATGATCGGTGTTGCGTACGATAATTCCCAGTTTCGAATTTCGCCGAGTCGTAAATCCTTCGATTATCCTTGCTCGCGATGTATCGAGACGTTGGCTTTATACGAAATTAATCGCATAAGCCGAGTTGAAAGCAGATGTGAGTAACTGACATTAAACGTAATCTCGAAATGATAGTGAGGCGGTGATGAAATTTGTCGAGCGGATGAACAGTTTATTTGCGAACAAAGCGTTGAATAGATAGATAGATAGGTGAATAATAAATGTGGCAGGGATTAAGGTAATATTAGGATCATGAATTGTGGACGTAAATTGTATCAGGAAGGGTTTGTCTTAACATTTAAGGAATGTTTTGGACGAGAAACAAAAATATTTCCTTGTTGCACATTGATAAGTTTGAAACGATAAAGAGTCTTGGATTTGAAAGTATATGGTATTGTCATGCATTCATGAAGATCTGTAGATCTTTTAGGAATTGATGAATAGGATATAAGAATTAGAGAAACAATAAAAGAAAGAATCTATAATAAGAACACGTGGAAGAATAGACGATTATGAATTAATTGAAAATAGAATTTTTTTAATTCTTCTATTTTTCTATTAGATACAATTTTCACTTGAATCTACTATTTCACGAATTAAAAATCAATATACATATATTCCTACAATTTAAAAATTTGATAATTATATGAATTATGACTGAAAATTAACTCTATTGAGTTTCAAAAAATATATATAATAAAACATACTATATTTGTGTTGAATATTACATTTCAATTGAAAATCAATTAGTGTAAAGAGGATGTTTTTTTTTTATTTTTCTTTCAAGTATTCTACAGATAATGTAGAATATCCCATAAATAATGTTCTTTTGGAAGTTTTAATTACAAATTTCTAAAATGAAATTATTTATGATTGCAATTTATAGCAAAGAATTAAGCAAGTGATAAATATTATATATATTTTTGCAAATTTGTATATCCTGTTGTTTTTTGTAAATAAAAATTCCCCACAAATGCATAAAAATCCCTATCTAAATTATTATTTTTTTTATTGAAACTATGCTTTCGAAACGAAACCGTTTATTAATATACATAACTTTAAAAGATAAATAAAAATACTATATTTCTAACAATCCTATCCTATTCGTTAACTTAATTTTTCTTTCCATTAATATGGTAAAAATATATGTAATAATATATGATAAAAATTTGCCTAATAAAATTTTCCATGGATAAAGAAATGAATTATTATCTTTGATTGGTGGATCAGAATACCTAAATCGCATATGTACAAACTAAAGGGAAAGGGTAATTAGTGCGCTCTTGCTTCTAATAATTTGCTGATGCATTCAATTGGAGAAATTCGAATGCATCAGCAAATTAACAGTACTGATTGAAGTTACCAATAATTTATTCCCATATTCTATAGTAGATTGCACATATTCACGTACTAATACCATTAATAATAAAATAACCTCAAATATTTATTTTTTTTTTATTTCTAATTTTTATATTTTATCATTTCTTAATACAACTGAAGAAAATTTCAATAGGCAAATATTATTTCATTTAACATTATAAATCACAATAAAATATTATTTTAAAATATTTTCTGTTTAATTGAAATAAGTATCGATAAAGATGACAAAATTCTCCATAAAATAATAGAAAGGAAAATCAAGTTATTTTAAATAACTCTTCATTAGGAAAGTTAATATTCCAATTCGGTCAAGATCATGAATTTGCTTATTATGGAACACGAAAATGTCTGGGAACAACCATAGAAAATAAACGACCTGGAAATCCCAGTAGAAAAGTGATTCTGTTCTAATGTTCAACAATGCTCGACCACATTCTGCTATGTGACACAAAAGTTGTTACAGGAAATTCAGTGGAAACAATAGATACATCCACCTTACAGTCCAGATCTCTCGTGTTATTTCCATGCATTTGGAGAACACGCATCTAACTGGAGAATACTCCTATTTGAATAGCTGTTTGAAAATAAGAAGCAATCTTGGAACAATTACAGAGAACCAAGCTAATTTTAATTAAAGGTTCTCCAATTGATTTTACACGTTGCAATTATCGAAAGAATTCAAACTCATTTACGTATTTAAATGTTAAATGAATATTCAAATCTAATTTATTCCTATTCCAAAATTTTTCTAACTTATTACATAAAATTCAATCGACCAAAAAAATTAAATCAAATTTATCATTTATCAAAAGTTTATATTTGCTTTAGATTTCAATAAAACCACAAATTAAACCAATAATATTTCAAAGCAAAATTTGTTATTAAAATAATTTTCAAAAGAAAGAACATCTAATATATGACGATTAATACAACAATTTTTCGAATCTAATATTATAATTTGAAAAAATTGTCACTGTTTACTTATGTACCAAAAAAACACACCGAAAAAAAAAACGAAATCGATGATTGTTATTACCCTTGTGGGGATATAACGCGCATTGAAGCAATTTTCTCACACGGTTTTGCGTTACAGATGAAAATAAAACGAGTTCAATTATATGATCCGGGTTGGGAGGAACGAGGAGCCACTCAGTCGGATTAATTTATTAGCGGCCACTGTGGAATTTGAATATTCACGAGGAGCAGGACGAAAAACTAAAGTCTTCGCTCGAGACAGATATGTATAGTGCAATCGGTTCGCCGCAGGGAAATTCAAATTAAATCGTAACAGTGGTGCTCGTGGAAAACCGGAAATGGAAAGCCTTCGTTAACGTGAGCAAACGATGATTACAAATGTTTGACGATTTATTAATAGAAGAATCGAGGATCAAATTATGGAGATTCGCGAAGAATTGGATTAAATGAAATAGATTTTGAAAAGATGTGAAAATTGGAAAACTTATTGTTATTATTATTATTGATTTTTTTTTCTTTAATATTATTAAGTTATAACGGTGAAAAGTGTATGTTGAGAATAAATTTGAATATTAATGGATTAAATTCGATTCTCAATGAATGATGTAAGTATAAAAAGGAAGCTCGATTAATTAATATTAAAAGAAATTTGAACAATCGAAGTTTTAATCAAATCCGTTGAATGAAATTTTGAAATTTTATTCTCGAAAAAATAAATTGTAAATGTAATGTGCAATACTATAATTAACATTAAAATTTATTCATTTTGAAATTTGTTAAATTCTGTCTATTAAAGTTCATACACTATATATATTTGATTCAGAATTATTTAGTAATTAAAATTATTATTTAAATTTTAATCAAATATAATTTCAACAATAATTCTCGTTAATGAATTCGGAAAATTAAATACACGTATAAATATATACTTTTTATTTAAAATTTTTAAAATATTTATGTAGATCAATTTGAAATAATAATTTTTACTCGTTTAATATTGTAACACTGTTGTAACCAAAATTTGACAGCAATTACCATCTAATTTAACTTCTACTTAAAATAATTACGACTTGGAACTAAATTTCTTGGGAAATTATTACTAAAATTTACTCCTAAAATTTGTTCTTCCGCAAATTTAGAATTACGTAAAGTACTTGCCTTCCAATTACTAAATTTCAAGCATGAAGTTGCATATCTTCATCTTCTAAAAGATTAAATAGTTTCTGACATTTTCAGAAAAGTAAGTGAAATGTAGATTAAACCCTAATTAAATTATAAGTCTCATGTGTAAACTACGCTGACAGTTTTCCATTTAACCCACTTGTTTCTATTTTAATCGTACTTAGGTATATGAATATATTCAAGTTATTAGATTCTTTTTAAAAAAAAATTTTCATTAA
Organism: Apis mellifera; assembly: GCF_003254395.2. Taxonomy (NCBI): domain Eukaryota; kingdom Metazoa; phylum Arthropoda; class Insecta; order Hymenoptera; family Apidae; genus Apis; species Apis mellifera. The sequence continues at coordinate 5,423,031 of NC_037647.1, forward strand.
CATAAAAATATTGTAAGACGAGAAATCTTTTGTTAAAATAATTAATGTTATTTTAATTTACTATTAAATTACTATACTACTTTTTCCATTTTCTATTTCATTTTCAATAATTTTTTCTATTATTTTTTGTATATAAATATTTTCTTTTTAAAAATTACCTCTAAAAATAATCAAATAATATACTTAAATATATGTTTATTTAGTTAATTAATAGAAAAAAAAGATAACTGTTTTCATATTTTCTAAAAAACAAACTTTTTTCTCTTAAAGAAAAAAATTTGATCAAAAATAATCTTCCCATTGGAAAAATGAAATTTCATTAAACGATAAAATTTCCAAAAAAAAACTTTCCCTCTTGGCACGTAAAAAATCCATTATTTAATAATCCACTCACGATTCAACTTTAGTGCCAAAGAATAGTTCTCTTAAAAAAAAAAAAAAAAACTGAATCTTTTCTCTCCAACATTCATCCCTTCCCTCACTTCTCTCCCAACAAGCGATAATTAATCTCCAGACAAAAGTCAAGATCAAAAAGCGTGGATCTTCCCTTCGATCAAAACCTCGCAATCTTGAATCCCCTCAAGAGAACCAAATTTTTATCACAGGCCAATTTTCAAACTCTCTCTCCTTCCTCCGTCCAATTGGAATTTAATTTACGCGGATTCACCTTCTCCGATCTTCGATTAATTAAAAGGCAACCACGCCGATGGACACAATTCCTCCTGGCATCTCACCACTTACAACTTTTCCAGAAAAAAAAACCTTCCTTCTTTAATTTCAATCTTCGTTATATTCGAATTCTCATCACACACAAATGAACCACACGACAACACCACAACTCACATACTCAGCACGCACAAACACATCGAATTTCAAAGCAAAAACAACACTGCAACAACACTCAACAGAACAGACTTACAACTACACCAAGTCCACGCGAGACGTGTCGCGCGCGAAACACGTGACTCGCGGCTACCCCAGCCGTACTTCCGGTTCACGAGCTTCTGGCTTCCTCGTGAAGAGGCGAGAGGAGCCGCGCGACGGCCGACGATCTACTGAGACGACGTTATCGCGGATACTACTAGCCCACTGGCCCTCATTCCTCTCGGCGCCCCTTCTTTCAGCCGGCATGCATCACCCCCAACCACCCTGGTCGAGATCCTACTGTTATAGGTTAGGTTTTCGAATGCGTGCGCTTGCGTCGAGCCACGGACGGCCCACCAACGCGACGACACACAGACCGCGGACACCTGTTCGTGCCGGCATCGCGAGGGGATGCGATTCTGCTTGCGGTTCCTGCTCGATGGAGGGTTTAACGCGGTCAAATTTACTTCTGAATTAAATTCCCCTTCGTTTCGAAACGTTAAAACGTTAAATTTTTTTATTTTTTTCCTCTTTTTCTCTCTCTTACGATAAATTCGAAGCGATGAAGAGAGTGGAGTTTTTAAAACGTGAGTTTGGCGGGAACGAGAGATTGAATATATATGGAGTTTGAGAGTGGTGATACAGTGGTTGAATTATTATTATCGAAATTTGATGAAGGATGAAATTAAATTATTGCACGAGTAATAATTAATGTGATAAAGTAAATAAATTTTATTTATTGCATATCGATATATTATGGATATGCGTTAAATACGGAGAGGTGGTGGTTTGTGGATCGAGATTTATATAGAGTTTTGTATGAAGTGATTTAAAGAAGGTTCTTGTTGAGGAAATTTGACCACGAAGATTATTAATTTTATTGATTTTATGTCTATAAAACAGTGAGATTAAACTATTTTATGTAAATTTCGACAATATAAATAAAAATAATCCACGAATTCTATTTGAAGAAAAATTGTTTGGTTTAATACTATAAATATAAATTTCAAATCATTATTTTTTAATTTTCCAAATTATATTAAAACGATAAATAAATATCTATAAACCTCAAATACCACCACAAACCACAACCATAATTTCCAATTATAAATAATTGTCGCAAAATTGTACTCTAAATTCAAATTATTACTTTTAATCTCGCGCCATTCTATGAAATTTCTTATTTTTGAGCATTTATTGACTTTATATCCTACATAACGCGACTCAATTTGATCATAGTTTTTAATTTTCCAAATTATATTAAAACGATAAATAAATATCTACAAACCTCGAATACCACCACAATCCACAACCATAATTTCCAATTATAAATAATTGTCGCAAAATTTTACTCTAAATTCAAATCATTACTTTTAATCTCGCGCCATTCTATGAAATTTCTTATTTTTGAGCATCTATTGACTTTATATCCTACGTAACGCGACCCAATTTGATCACAGTTCGCGAGAGACCTCAAGAGAATATCACACGATAGTTCATAAGATTCAACCTGTTTGTAAAATCAGTGCACGACCATTCTTATAAAAGAGTGGTGAATGTGTTTTGAAATACGATTAACTTTTAGCTGGGAAGCCGAGAATAACCGAAGTCGGGATAAGCTTTGGAATTCGAAATCGGTGTAATGATCAAATTGTACCATCGATCGTTCCATAGTTTTAATCCTGTGATGTCCCTTAAGTCATTTTCCAGACCGACTATATTTTTCTATCGTGACAAGATTTCTTAAACTTGTGGAAAATATGAAAAATTCACTGCGTATATTTCTCTTTTCAATTTTTTTCTTCAAATATTTACAACTCTTCTTTCGTTTGATGAATCAAAAAAGAAAATTAAAATGCAAAAATTTGGAAGATCTTCATTTGAAATTAAAAAAAAAAATATGATGCAATAAATTATTTTAGTTTCAGCTTCATCAAATAAATAATTTATAAACGTAATTTTATTTAGTTTAATTCAAATAAAATAATAAATAATTGATCACAATTATTTATTTAAATTCTACTGAACAAAAATTAGAAATATTTTAAACTTTTGACTTTTTTTTATCTTCTATTTCTATCTTATTTTGATCTGTATCGTAGAATTGATAGAAACTCTCAATTTCTATCATCTCGAATTAAAATGTTTCTTTCAATTAAAATAACGATTCCCTTTTGAAACGGAGAATGGAAAAGACTCGTTTACAGCGAAAGGACACGCACCTGTCTAAGTAAATTCGCGTTTCTCACGTGAAATGGTTGCCCGAATTTCATGGAAATACGCGAAATGACCGAGAACCTAGATAATTAAGATTAAAAACCTGGACGCTATGTTATCCGACTAATTTTTAGCACGTAAATCGATCATCTGTCTGACATCACTTGACAAGTGACGGATTCCATATATTCTTGGCTTTATCCGATCGACCTAGAGAACTACTTCAACGTCAGCTTCGAAAAATCGAAAGTCCATTTTGTTAAAAAATTTTTAAAACTCATCCTTTTCAGGATGAAAATTCGCGATAAACGATTACAATAAAATCTAAAACAAAAATTATAGAAAAAAAATTTATAGAATAAAAAAAATTTAAAATTTTTTAATACGATACGAAGAAACAGAATAATTTCACAAAGCATTATGAAATGAAAACGAAAAAATGTATTCGTAAAATTTACTTGAATGGTAGAAAAAATTAAAAAAGTAAATTTTCTTTTATTATCAATATCAAAAAAAAGGAATATTCGAATGTATTTGAAACGATAAATAAATATAAATTCGATTAACCTTACTTTTATAATAAATAAAATAACTCAATAAATCAAATGATTAATTATTCATTTAAAAAAAATTATTTCCACTCCACTGTGAAGATAAGTATTATTAACCAAAGAAAAGAGATTGCTTTTATTTAATTTATAAGTTAGAATGAAATGCGACAGAGAACAATATAAGCGCAAAATTGCGCTGCACGAAATTGCAATCGGTGTAAGCTCGTTTGACAGTTTTGATCTGGCTCTTTCATTGCGCGGATATTAAATTTTTTTTCCTCCAACAAAAATTCACGTATCGCGGTGTCGCGTTTGGCATATTCATATAAAACCATCAAAAATTGAAATTTTAGCTGAAGGGACAGATTTCCAAATTTATCGAATTCACAAAAATTGTATTTCATCGTTTTAAATAGTTTCGATAAATTTCGAATTAAAAAATTTCGAATCTAATAAATCTCATATCGATTCTCATCTCTTATATCTTTCACAATTTTTAAAAGATAAACCAATTTTTTGAACTTACATTCGTAAAATTTTTCTTCATCAAGTATTTCGTTTCTTTGTAAGAAAAACTATGGAATTTCGTAAATTCGCTAAATTCAGAAATAAGTATGTTGCCACATATAGGAGTTAATTTTCTACGCATATTTCATAATTAAGTGAAACAATATATCCAATATACCTATGTCCAATTCAAGAAATATGCATGGATCTATAGGAATTCGTGAGATTAGCATTCCTCAACTACTGCAAGAACTGTCCTTGTAGTTTGTAATACCTTACAGAAATACCTTACATTATTCTGTTGTAATGAATAATCATCGATCGAATTGAATTAGATTTATTCGAAATATCAATTTTTTTTAAGATTGAAGAAAACAAACTCTAATAATAATTAACAAAAAAATCTTACACTCGCATATTAACAATTTATATTTTTTTCCTGAAAAATAACGAGAAAAAATATAATACCAAATCTTTTTATCTTATGATTTAATTTTTAAAAATTCAAAATTCATTAATAATTTTTCTAGAAAATGTGATATTAATACAATTAATCAGATTCATTTCTCAAAAAAGAAGAAAGAAAAAAAGAAAGAAAAGTTTCGCTAATAATATGCAAAAAAGAAAAAAAAACATTCATTTTCAATCGTCGAACAAAATTTTTCTTTCTCTTTATTTATTTATTTATTTTTCATAGTATCAATAAAACGAAATTCCTTTAAGCGAGTATCTAAATAATCAAACTTTGATCCCGTTAAATAAAGAAAATAGAAAGGAATTGAACATTCCTGAAGAAGAACTTTTAACAAGAGTGTCAAACCGACGAATGCTTCTCGAACGGAGAAAAATGCATCTTTCGAAATTCCATTGGCAGAAGATGCCGATCCTTGCATTGGCACAACTCGTTTCGCCGAAACTTTTCCATTGTTTCGATAAATTTTAAAACCCGTATCGTTCTACATTCTTGTTTTACATTCGACGTTTACATTCGAGACTTTTAACACACATGAACGTGCAACAAAGCTTTTCGATTTTATTTTTTTCCAATATTTAATTTGCAAAAATCTATTCCCGGATCTTTTTAATATGAAAATGAGTCAACAACAGCAGCATATTTAAAAATATAGTCGGAAAAATTTATAATGTGGATTTTTCGTTGATTAAATTTTTTATGGCAAATTTTTTTCAATAAATTCTGAAAAAATTTTTTCAAAATTTCTATCTCTGATGTAGAAACCGTTGTCTTTATTAATTAAATTATAATAAAAATTATAGTTAAATAATTTAGAATATTTTATATTATTTTTTCTAAAATAAAAAACCAGATAAAAAACTTAAATTTTATTCAAAATAAAATTTAAACGTGAACACAAATTTCTAAATTGTAAATTATAAACAATTTATACTTCTATAAGATACTATTTCCTTTAAATTATTTAAATCTAAGATAATAATAAGCAAAAAAGTGGAAGAAAACAATAATGGCCAGACAAGTAGATTAACCTTTAAAGTTTTTAACTAAAAATAAAAATAATTTTGAATTTCGATAAAACGAATAAAAAATACAATACATTCGATACCATTGAGCGTTAGGATTCAAAGGCTAATTTTAAAACAGGAAAAAGTTGTAAAAATTCGAGCAACAGATACTTTGAAACAGTGAAGTACCCTTTAGCTGATATATTTTCACTCGAGAATCTGGAGAAAAGCCAAGCCCAACTTTCAGCTGAATTTCCAAGCTTCCAACATGTTCAACGCTAACCACCACAACTTTACTACTGTTTTCATTTCGAACATCGACCGAAACATTTTCTAAACAATCGTTGCACGTATTTCAACATCATCGTCGATCGAATTGCATCGAGTCTCTTCCCACAATTTTAAATATTTTTCATACATACGATTCCATTGTTGATCGAATTAATATCCTCGTGTTGTTTATTACAAAGATAATAGATAGAAATTTACAAAATTTACATAATTTTTTTAAATATGTAAAAATTGTTTATTAATGAAATTTAAGAGTCTTTTGATATGATTGATTATATATTATATGATGACTAAATTATTTCATTTACTTACATTGAATTTGTTTGAATTTCGTTTGTGATAAAAAAAATGTAAATGTATATTTATATCCAAGAATTACAAATCTGTCAAATTTTTTAGAATAGCAAAATAAAAATCGACGGACAGATTTATTGTTAATAATCAATCATATATATACTCTAATATTTTACAAATATTTTACTGATTATATGATTTTCCAAAAATTGTATCACGCCTTTTTTAAATCAAATACAAAAAAAAATCTTCTACAGAGGAAAGCTCTTGGCTTAAAAAATTCATGCAACCTATAAAGTCAATGTACCGACACTCGAGAGCGACGTGTCGAAACGAAAATCTTCGAGAGAGAAAATGATATAAGGGATGAAAAGTTAGGTAGTGTTCTACCGGCACCGATCGAGTCGCATTATGCAAATTCCAAGGTGAAGAACTTTGAACGATAGCAATGGATGGTTACTTGCCCGTTATATCCGATTTAAAAACGATATAATATTAAATTGGATACGCGCCAAGTAGAATATTTATTAATGAAATTCGATTAAATTCGAAATGAAATATGAAAAATTAAATTTAAAATTATTGTTTTTTTTTATAAATAAGGACTGAATGGAATCAATATGGCACGTAATTATTAATATCGTGATTATTTGTTGATAGTTAAAATGATTAAAAATGATTAAATTTTGAAGCTATCATTATCACTTTTGAAATTGAGTATCATATTTGAGATCGACTGATTAAGATCAAACTACTTTTACATGAAAACTATTTTTTATATTATTTATTATTAAAAATCTAAATCTTTATCCTATTAAATTTATTTAAAATTAACCTATAACTATATCCAATACGATTTAATTTTTATATTTTCTATACTATTTCTATACTCTATTTCTATACTCTTATTGTATGTCTGTCTTATATATTTTATTTTAATTAATTAAAATAATAGTTCTATTTTTCATTAATCGATCAGTGTTAAATTATTCTAAAATTCAACGTTGGAAAAACTTTCAGTCAACGTATTACGCAAGAAATTACTCGACTTATTCTTAATTTATGAGCTGTTTAATCCGATTAAGGAGCTGCTTAAACTGGACGAGAAGTCGTTTAAGTTAGACGATAATTAAGCTGTCTCGAAATGCAAACGCTACTTCGGAAGCATCGTTTCCGTGGAGCGAGTGAAATACTCGTGAGCAGGGTTCAAGGCTCGATTGAATTTCTGTTACCACTTTCCCTCTTACATAGTTTGCTAACCTAAAGGTGATTTAACATGGAATATCGATGCAGAAGCTATCCAATTTACGTTTAAAAATTGATTTTGACAAATTTCTACCAATTCATTATTAATCAACTACAATGGATGACACTAATTGCATTAGAAACTATTCAATTCTTGTCTGAATGAAGATTTTTTTCTTAAAGAAGAAGCTAATCGTACAATTTATGAATATTCCTATTTTTTAGATTCATATTTGACACCCCCCTCCCCTGTGAATATAATTAATATATGATAAATATAAATGATCTACCAATAAAATAAGGGAAAGCTTTATAAAAATTATTTGAATATTTTTGAAGAAATTAATATAATTTTCTAAAAACGATAATAAATCCCAAAATTATCTCTAATATAAATTTAATGCATGACAAAATTATTTTCTTCGCGTCATTTAATATAAAAAAATATATTCCTTTGTTTCTGAACAAATAATTTCCAACATCCGGTATAAAATACAAAATCGCAAGAGATGGAATTGTTCATCGAGAAGCTCGAAGGAGGCTACAAAGAGACCAGATCGACTTAGAAATCTTTCGATTCGACGCATGCAGTAAGTTTAAAAGGATAGAGAATCATTAGAGGGACGGGATGGATGAAGAATATAACGGATATGAAGAGTTTCACAGAATATAAAACCTGGCACGATTGGTAGGGATGGTCGACCCCTTTTGTCGGCCGTTTGCAACTTCCTGCGTCGCACGTTTCATTTCCTACCTTTCTTTACTTTCGTGTGCAGCCACCGTGCCGGCTGCATTAATCAAATGTCTCTTTCTCTCGTATATCATATTTTATCATCTATTTCATCTAAACAAACCGCTTTTATTATGACTAACGACACTTGCGTGATTTTCTCCCTATTTTTTATTTATTTATTTATTTTTTTTTCTTTTTTTTTCAGTGAATCAAATTTGAAACGCGATTTCCATTTAAATCATTTTGGAATGCTTTATTCGGTATTTGGTGTATTTCTCGGAATATTAAGATATCACGTTAAAATGGAGAATATTTCGTTAGCACAGATTGCAAAGTTTTCTCTTCATTTTTGTTCCTTTACGTTGTGAAATGAAATTCTTTCTTTGTAGTGCATTATAACTTAGATTGTACGTGACTTTTTAAAGACATTCATAAAGACAAAGGTAAATAACTCACTCTGTATATATATCTGTACATTATCCAATTATGTATAGCATCTACTGAAGAATCCATTCGTGACAAATCGAAATAAACTTTGATGATTTCAATTACTTATATCGTAAAGAAGTATATCTTGTAATGAAGTTACTGCTTTTACTATATACTATTGTTTTTGTCCGAGGATAAATTAATTTTTAACAAATCATTACAAAAATGTTAACGACTATCTGAAAACACCAAAAAATTCATTTTGTATCTTCTTACTCCCATTCCTTCTATTTTAATTTAATTTTTATAAATTTTACAAGTATATTTTATAAATTACAAATTATCTGATGATTCTCTGCAACTTGTAATTCACTAATCATTAATCAATTTAGCAATCAATAAATTATTGAATGGAATTTTTCTTCACTTCCATAAAACAAAAAAATTATTCAAATTTTTTCAACCTGATACAAAAATAATATCATGCCTTAAACTTCTTGATAATTCATCGTGATATATCCTCTTTACGGTATTTTAAAATCAATAAAGTTTATCGTCGTAATTTCTAATTAACTAAGAGGAACAATGAGGAGCAACAAGTTCCTCGACTTTTCGATGCACGATTGTACCATTTCAATTTCACTCGCTTTATTTCTTCATTAAATCGATTTAATTAGGATAAAAGCACTCGTGTCGGTTTCATAGAACAAACAAAGATCCAAGGAAAAGGCTTGAAATATAATCACGCTGATGCGAAATTCTACGAATCACGATAAAGATGAAATTACACGAATCAAATGACGATTTCTGGCCAGTATAATATTAACTTGGTTCTATCTATTTCTGTCTTCCTTCTATTTCTGTTCCCAATGTTAATCGAAGATTCTGGATATTGATAAATTTACGCTAGATTGAAAGCTCGCGTTTTATTTAGATTAGATTCTATTGATCAATGTTCTCTGAAGGAAATTTAAATCAAGTTAAAACATAATATATTCAGAAAAACAAAGTATTTTCATTAATATTATTTGAAAATCGTTTCATTTTTATTATATTATTACGTTTTAAATTATGGACAAATATTATTTATTATTTATATCCGAATTCGGTATACGTAAATTTTTCGTTTTAATTGAAATTCAATAAATACGTCGAAGATAATTAAGTTCTATTTTCCATTTCTGATTTCCTACGTTATTACTCTAAATTCTCTCTCATTATTATTTACGCTAATTCTCAATAATTCAAAATAATATTTATACGAGTTAATAATTTAAAAAATGACGAAAAAATAATAAACAAAAATATAAATCATCTTCGAAAACCTTTAAAAAAAAAATTAAACGATTTATAAAGAAAAGACTCGAATAAATTTTTGTTTTCTTTCCCGAAGTAACAATTGCACATCTTTTACACAATATTATCAATAAATATATAGAGTGATCCCTGTATCAAATGATCCAATTGCACCAGTATATTCTAAAAATAAGAAAAGAAATATTAAGAAATATTAAAATATTAAAGAAATATTATAAACATATGAAATCATTTTATTACATCGATTTTATGTTTCCATTTCAAAATTCTGTTCCCCATCACGAATGCAATCTCGAAATTGAATTTATCACTCTCCAAATTTCATCTTTATACTTTATATTTTTTTTTTTACTTTAGTTCAGTGAACGCACTATTAATCCGTTTTATTAGTTCTTGCCACGAATTGACGATCGACACAATCGATACACAATTTTCATTATGTTCCCCATAGATAAAAATCTAATGTATAACATCTCAGAGCAATGTGTCCCCCGCGACCAATCCATCTTTCATAAAATATTCGTCCAACCATTCTTTAACGGATCTCGCGTAATATGCCGGACACATATTTTATCGTAACTTTTTTCTAAAACATTTTCGACCTATATTCATGTAATATTCTTTTCTTATTTTTAGAATATACTGGTACAATATATTTTGTAAACACTTTGTATCAAAGATGCACAATATTTAATTGAAGACACGTTCCTAACGATTAATAAATAATTAATTATTTCGTTAAATAACATTAAAAATATATTTCTCTTTCGAACCAACAATTTATTAATAGAGAAGAATCAAGATGTAAAAGCAATTTAAAGGAATGTTAATCGAAATGTTATATTCATACATTCGAAATATCGAGTGAATCATCTATTCATAAGCGCGCTCATCCAAACGATTAAATATACAATACCTCGCTCGATGGAGTTTGATAAGAGGCACAAGTGAGTGAAAACGACGAGGAAAATTTCGAGTTTAATGTGTCGCACGCGTACAACTCATTTGACGATGATCGAGTTACGCTTAACACGCGTGTCAATCGCTACGGTTACTACAGACTTTACGTCACGACAACTTCATCGATCCCGAGTTTGATCAGATTTTATACTAGTCCCTGCTAATCTTCGAAACGATAGCTCTGCCGTTAAATCTGCTTAATTTTATGAGAAAAGTTTCAGATACGTGGTTTTCCGATCCCCTAATTTTATAAACGCGAACCATTTGAAGTTTGATTAAAGATATTATTGACAATTTTTTAATCGATTTGTTAAGTATATTATAATTTATTCAACTTTCATTTCGAAGCTCGTATTTCTCACCTCTTCTATGATAAGATAACGATGATAAGGGAAAAAATGAAGGAAAAAGAAAATGTTTTTGATAATACTCCTATCTAAAAGAATAATCTAATTTAATTTAAAATAATTGTAAAAGGAAATTGATGAATAAGATATGGATACAAAACATGGATACTCTCATCTCAATTTTATATGAACATTCTTAGAGGAACAGATCAATCATAAATCCTGACGATTCTCAAAACATAAATTTTGTGATGAGTTTTTACAATTTTTAAAAAAATCTTCTGATTTGTTCTTTATCTTGACAGCGTGATCATAATGAAAAATTAATTAAGCGTTTTAGATCCTATTCAATACATTATACGTTGCCTAATGTTCATAACTATCCATCATTTTATCTTTACAAACTGCTAGCCAACTATTATTAATCTCATTATGCCACAGAGCTTATTGTTAGCTTATTGTTAGCTTATTGAAGAACCCTATAGTGCTCTATACTAATATAAACGACATAAAAGTTTCTACTACAAATATTCACAAGTGAAACAGGAATTAATATCTCTTTGTTGCCAGCCACAACTTGTATTCCTCTTCCTTTCCCTCTAAAAAAGAACATCTTCCAAAATTTTCTCTTCCAATTCTCGTTTACAAAACTATATTATTCTTATTCTCTTATATTATCAATCAAAAATGCAATATTCAAAATTTCATATTGTATAAAACAAGCTATTTAACTTGCACATCCATTGCAATAAAGAATCAAGCTACGAGAAACAATATCATTTCGTGAAGAAAATTCCTTTTTCAGAGATCCATCCTCGTTAACATTTGCGCGAATGAAGATCCATCGGCGTGAACTGTTGGATCAAAATGTCGCAATCTGCGACCCCGACCCGATCTTGGTGTCGTCCTTGCAAGATCCATCGAGTTTCGAGGAGGTCAGCCAAGGTAATGGCCGTAAGTAAGTTTAACGCTTTCTCGAGAGGAGACTGAATAACGTAGAACACGGTACCTCCATTACCAATGTGCTTCTGCTTCCAATTTCTGGTCTGTCGTTGGGACAAAGGATCGCAAACAGATCGATAGAACGATCCATCAAAGACGTTGAGTGTCTTGATCCTATATAGCCCTACTTATCTCGTGTCTTGGCCCATATTAGGATAATTATCCACTCGTTCCATGATCGAGACAAAGGGGATGAAGGTATTGGGAATAATCTGTTAGATGTGATTGTTGGAAACGTGTAGATTATTCGCGATTATCGATCCTCTGGCATTGAATTCCATCGCACGAGAGAGTGTTAGGATTTCATTGAACGAATTAAGGAAGAGATTTTGATATGAAAAGATGAAGGGAATAATAACTAATCAAAATTTGAGCAATGACGAAATGAAAAATTAATCAGTTAAAATTTTGAACAAACTTACATTTGTAATTATCATAATTGAAATCTCTTCCTATAAATCGAGTGTTTGATTTAATTAAAATTGTTTTATATTTTGAATAAATTATATAACTTATTGAAATAATTCTATTCTTAATTTCAATCGTTAAAAATCTCGGAAGCTAATTGTTATTTTCTTTTAACTAAAATGATTATTAAATATTCAGTACTTTTAAAGAATGAATTGAGAAAAAAAGAGAGAGAAGAAAATATTCTGATGTAATTTTTATTATTATTACTTCGTTGTTAAATATTTTTATTATTGATCAATTGATTATAAAATTGATGGATATGCAATTATAACGTAACATTTGGATTTCAATTAAAAAACTCCAAATATTAGTTTTTCATTTTTAAATAAAATTTGAAAGAGAAAGAGCAATTAAAAGCAAAACGTTGTCTTTTATGCAAATGGACAAGTAAAAAAAAAGACGAAACACACAAAGGGTTTAATTAAAACGAAATTGTCCACAGAAGGCGCGAATTAGAGAAGCAAGATGACTTTGAGTTGCAGTGCAGAAAACGAAGGAAATGGAAGAAGAGGGAGAGGAGAATAACGTATATACAAGATATAAGATAATGAGATCTTGCGTATGCAAGGTAGGAGACAATGATCGTTTGAAAATAGTAAAGTTTCAAACTTCTGTGGAATTAAACGAAATTCTGTTACGTGCCTCCACTATGATATACAGAATATAAATTCTTGTACAAAATTTCATACAACGTGTAAAATAATTGTAATATTGCGCATTGCACAAAAACATTTATTTTTGGATGTGGAAGAACGAAATACAAATGAAAGCACGTCCAAAGAAAAGATTTAATTCACAACTATTTTTGAACAAGCAACTAATAATGAAATATTAAATTAATTAATTGATATGATACTTATATTGCAATTAGTGATTATTTAAAAGAAATTTAATTCATGTGATATCATTTCTATGAAATAAACAAGAATAACAACAGCTAAAAAAAAATAGAGTCGTATTCAATTATAGTCTACTTAATCTGTATGATACTGGTCTATACTATTTGCCTAGCTAGAAGATCATAAATTATCCTATTCTATTCATCTGGTCATGACTTATCTGATCGTGAATAGTTTATACTGCTTGTTCATCCGAGAGAAAGTGCTTGCTCATTCCACAGAAAGTGCTTGTCTGATCATAATTGTCTTATTCCACTTGTCCCCTATTATTACCGTCTTATGTGTACAATAAAAATATCGACGTAAATTGTATGCTCTGAATAATCTCTTATTATTAAAGAATCAAATACTTTTTTATTAATTTGAAAAATTTTATGTCGGTGTATCAGTGACAATTTCAATTCTTCTAACGTGATTTCTCTCGTAATAATTTCCCAATAATCACTATTAAACGTTAGAAACCAAATTTCAATTTATCCTTTGAAAACTTTCCTTTTACTGCATGTTTGAAGTTGTTATTGCGCGAGAATCGTGAAATTCTAAAACTTCTATACTAATACTACTTTTCCTACATTAAAAATCTTAAAATAACTTTTCTTTCGAAAATGCTAAAAAATGTTACCAAAATCAAAAAATTTATTATTATATCCCCTCATTTTTAACAAATCATTCTTTATTTCTCCGATCTCTTTTGGTAATGTTTCGAAAGAAATTTCACGAATCGAAAATACAATATTTCTCGTGAGATATTTTAAACATCTATAAACATATATTTCAAATAAATCAGAATCTTCGATAGATTATAAAACAAAAACAGGATAACATAAAATTTTGACGGGAGACACGACAAAGGCAAAAACTTCCGGAGCACAACTGACATCCGGTCCCTTTCTTTTCATAGATTTCCCGGCGGGAATGTTTATAGGCGATCGGCGAAATCCGAGGAACGTTACGATGGGTATTTCTCTGACAGATAATCGATGCCCCTGTCCACGACTGATTTTAGCCCCCTCGAAAAATCGCAATCCAACCCGGCGAAATCGAATACCCCTGTGGAATGAGATAGTGTGTTATGCGTGAAATCGTTTGAATCACGCGACGAAATCTCGCGTGATCGAACTAGTGATTATTCGAATTATGATTTTTCAAAAGATTTTTCATATCTAAAAAAATTTTATCCTAAATTTTCATCTTTTCTTTTTGATAAAATTATCATTAAAATAAAATAAAAATATATGTCGATACGATTCGTTAATAAAAAAGAAAATTATCGAATGATAAATAAATTTATAATGTGTTATGATCATCGACACGATTGCTATAATTTTTTCCACTAATTATTTGATGAAATCTTTCGATTAAAATTTTATTTAACGATCCAAAATTTCCAAAGAAACTTTTTATTTAATGAAATATGAAATCCCTGTTTATTCATCGTGAACAAATTATCAAATTATTATTAACGATATTATTATAACATTCATAAAAGTTGAAAATTAATGATTAATGGCATCATCTCCTGGATAAAAATAAGGATCATAACTTCTCATTGGAAAAATCTATTTATATCCAACATTGACAATGAGTCTCCGCATATGTCAATACGTCTGGAAAACAAAAGTTTACTTTTCTCATTTCAACGAGACATCGCTTCATCAGTGTTCCTTTTATATTTGCAATTTCTTTTCTTCTTTTTTTCAATAAAAAAAGATTACGCTCTATGCGGAAAAAACGATCGTCGAAATTCGTGTTTATAGACTAAAGCTTCTTTCGTTATACGATTCTTGTCTCGAAAATGACGTAGAATCGATGAAAAGGACGGAATGCTCCATCTCTCTGACAGTTCGCGATGAAACCGATGATTCTTCGTCAATTTGAGGATCAATCAGTTTGAAAGCTTTCAGACTTTTCTTTAGATCGAATACGCCTTTTTCTTTTCAAACGATTGAGAATTGATCTCTTGTTCTTGGATAGAGAAACTTTATTTATTTCGTTTATTTCGAAGAAATTATTATCGATTAAATTATTTTACTATTCTTCTTTACTAATTATATTAACCTTATTTCTTTTCCTCTGTCTTCAAATTTTTATAACTCTATTTGAAGATTATGAGAATTATGACGAAGAAAAAATTAACAAAAATTTCAAAAGTCGAAAATTTTTATTAAAAAAAAAAAAAAGAAAAATAGGATACTTCAACGTAAAAGATTATTTATCTAAATGTCTCTACTATATCAAAATTTTTTTCTAACGAAATAATACAAAATAATATAAATTATTAAAATAAAATTGATAATTATATTTTCTTTTGAAAAAAATTTCTACTGTCAGAAATTTCAAAAATGCGATTAGACAATCTTGCCTCAAATCTTTCTCGTGAAATTTTTAATTAAATAACAAATTACACGAATCTTCTCTACAAATTTTCCAAAGATTGAAGAAATTACGCGGTGTTCGATCCTTAAAGACGCCTTCTCTATGCAATGAAAAATTAAACATTGGCATTTTCACTCAGCAAATGTACGTTCGCAGCGAATCTCTCATCAATCATCGCCAAAAATCTTTCCCGGTACTCTGCATCGCTTATATATAAGATGGAAGCATTTCGCGAGCAAACGAATTTCTTTTCCACGTGTATTTCTGTACCTTTGACTTATCGCATGAACGAAATCTTACTACTGCCGATGAATCGAAAATTTCGTGAAAAAAGATAAATGATTCGCAAAATCACACGAAATCATATATCATGCACGTTCTAAAAAGAAAAAAAAAAATACAAAATTGATTTTTGCAAAATTATATCGAAAGAATTAATTCGTAAAAATTAAAATACGAGTATATTTTTAAACAAAATATTGTATATATCGATCTACGAAAAGTAGCACGACTCGCATTTGTTTTCAACGTGTGATTCAAAGTATCGTCTTTCTTCGTGAAAAAAAATACGTTTAATATAAAACGAAACGTATTATCATTCTTCAACAAAATTATTATTAAAATAAAAAATAGTTCACTTAAAGATTGTTCAAAAAGTAAAAGCACAGTTTGATGATTTACACAAAAACATGCACATTTAAGTGAGCTATCGATCATACGTCAAAATCCGACTTTAATTTCCTCAAACAGACGAAATAATATTTTAACGACAGTCTGATTGCTATCAATATTAACCTACTTATATTTTCGCGAAATTATGTTATCTGATTTGTGAATTCTCTAATAATCGATTGAAAATTTTAATCTCTGAAAGTTTCTTCCCGAAATTTTCGTGATAATATTGATAACATCTCGTATCTTTTTCTTCCATCATAAAAAAAAAAGAAAGAAAAAAAAACAATATTTTCTTTTTATATATCATATACATATATACATATACTTCTAATATACTTCTTTGCATTTTCTCGTTTTTAGAAAGCGCATTATCGAAAGTGTCTTAAAATCGATCAACGTGAAATGGAGTGTTCTGTTGGCGAACGTTCGCTTATGCAAGCAAACAATTATTTGCCAGGCAATATTTGATCCTAATGCCTATACGTATGCAGCTTCCATAGACCGTATTCGTTTCGTATCCACCAAACCAACGATAAATATTGCAAAATGGATCGGCAATCGAATGAGAAACGATGTTTGATGGTCGATTCGATGACCGCCTCAATTATTCATTGTATATCGGTTGCGGTGTGAGCTACGATATAAATGCTCGACCAAATAACAAATAATCACTTAAAAGAATATTTTCCTTTTCGAAATACATAATTTCCTTTTGTAACATCTGAATAACTTATCTTTTCTCGTAATTATATAAAAATATATATTTAATAAGTAAAATATATATATTTTTTTTATTTACATTTAAATTGTTGTTTTTTTATATGAAATGTTTTAATATCTACACTTAGAATATCTTTGTAATTGAAAATAATATCAATGGAAGTTTAATTGAAGAATGAATAGAATGTTTGACCAAGAACATGTTCGATTCAATGCTTCTTATTCATTGAAAATCAAGATTAAAATTATTACAATTAATTGGTTTAATTAATTTAATTAATGATTATTAAAAATTCTTTTTTAATTCGTTTTTAATTTTGATAAAAAAAAAATTTCGAATTTAATGCTGAATATATAATTCACAATACAAAATATATTTCTTTAAACGATTTTATAAATTTGTGAAATTGGCTATTTTATGTGCAACAATTGTAATAATAAATCACACAAGATTCAAATGAAATAACAAGCCATATCGAACAGTGGAATAAATTACGGAAATATGAAAAAAAATTCAAATTATGAATAAAAAGATAACTTATTCAGCATCAACAATTTATTACAACTAATATAAATATATTATAACGAAATATTAACAAACTTTCATTTCTGTGTTTTTCCAAAAAATTTTTTAGAATCTACAACAATTAATACCTAATTGATGAAAATAAAAATTTCAATCCAAACTTCATCCAAAATAACGCGTTTTCATCAAACAAAATTCTCACCTATGTTTCCTTCAAATTCTAAATAAAATTCAAACTCAAAACCGATCAAGATAAAACATTTAACAAGCGTGAAAAGTAACCAATACTTGACCTCGTGCTCTCTTGATCGTTCTCGTTTCAATTAAAGTTGATTTAATCTCATAGAATACTCGTGGATTTCATTCAAACATCAATCGGGAAAAATTACACAAACGAGTTAATGCACTCGATCGTTTATATGTCGATTAGCGTATCAAGCGATATCCAATCCTGTAATCGCATCGTTATTTGACCGGCGGCGTATCAAATCTAAATTAGTATCGGCCATGCAGCTCAGTTTCATCGAAGTTAACGAACCGAGTAATTCGCCGACATTACTATAATTCTACGGTATTTATGGTCAGAAATGTATCATTAATCTATAAAACGAGGGTAGTTCAATCTTTCGATAAAAACGTTTAAGATAAAGCTAATTAAACTAAACTTAAATTATTATATTATTCTTTATTCTTTATCTTTATTATTATTTTTTTTGTTATCTTATTTTATAAAAATCGTTTGAATTTTTAATGATATAATCTTTTGGAAATTATGAGAGAAATTTTTTGTAATTATTATTGCATTCAAGCATTATTGTACTAAACAGTATAATTTTATTATTAGTTTTATAGTATTATAGTATAAATTAGTGTTATAATATAAATTTTATAATCTAATAATTTAATTCATAAAAGAAAATTTGTCATTTAAATTTTCTAGGTGGAAAATTTTTTAACTTATCCTATTATTCATTACATTCAATTAAAATAAACTAAAAATTAATTTCAATTAATTCAAATATATTCAAATATATATATTTAAAAAAAATAAATTATTTTTAATTTGATTTTGTTCTAAAATAGCTACATTGTAATATGGAAATAGCAATTGAAATATATGTCAATGTCAATTTTCTGTAATGTTTTTAAGCAGCTAAATGTACTCTATGTGTTAAATAACGATAGGCACAAACATACGTTCCGTTAAGATAATAAAGCATAAACTTTTACATAAAATATATATGAACTTTGAAATTAAATACATTTGTTAAATACATTTGTTAAATGATATAATATAAAATATAATATAATGTAATATAAATAATATAAAATATTTTATATTATACTTATTTACATACCTACCAAAAATAACGTTGAATGTAAAATTAGATTTAAATAAAAAATTGCATCACAATAAAATCATTTTATTATTCATATAGAAATCGAACATGTTTCATATTTTTATTATTTATCACTGATTTTCGATTATTAATCAAATTACAAAATTAGTTAAATATATAAATTTCACAGAAATAAGACATGAAAAGAAAACAACGTGAAGTAAAGAAAATTCGGAAAGAATTACGAAATTAGTGCCATCTGTTAGAGCCAGAAGAGTTAGAAGAACGTATAACTAAAGTACCGATAAGAAACAAATCAACATAATATTCTATCCATAAATATGTTCTGAAATATCAACCAAGAAAGATCAAACTGGCACCATCTACCACAATAAATCGTAATTACATACATAATATTATTACTCAAAAATGAAAGAAAGAAAATCTCACACTATAATTTTAAAAATTAAATTATATCGCATAAAGAAATAAAAAATAATCGCGCTCGCAGCCAATTAGCTCATATTATTTCTTATAAAATATATAAATGTATCACATATTACGCATATAATAATATAATTATATATTATATAAAAAATAATGATTTCCCAGGTCTCACCGCATGGAGGTTGCTGCGAATTGGAGACCCACCCTATCCACGACGTCCCATCCACCCACCATTAATACGAAAATTTATTTATTCATAAATAAATTCTCCTTTCGATGTATGTTTGCAAAACGTTCAAACATTTGAACGTTGTGCAACACGAACAACAAAAGGAGCCATAAAAAAAGAAACCGGCGCGGAAGACTAAACCTGAAAATAAAATTTAAATCAAGAGAATTTCTATCAATATTTTACATTTCCATCGGCATGAAAATGAAAAATGATTGATAGTAAAAAGGGCAGGCAAAAAAAAAAAAGAAAAAAAATAAGCGAAATAAGCATCCCAGAAAGCACTACACCCATCTAATTATCTACAGTATCTACTTTTCTACAATATACTACTTTATTTAATAAAGTAGTATCTTGATTGTACATGTACTTAATTTTAAAAACGTTTTCTTTAATCAATATCATTTTCAACAAAATCTTTTTCCCCTGTAAAAAAATCCTGAAACAAATTTAAATTAAAAGTATGACATTAACATTTTACTTATTCTAAAAAGCTTTTCTCCCTCTCTTTCCTAATTAAACATTTTGTTTGTAATTCTGTTTATTGAAAATCTAACAAATTCTCCTCATAACCATATCTACATTCACACTGATGACACACAATTTTCAAAAAATTTGATACGAGATAAACCACATGTGGCAAGAGGAAAATGCAAATCAGGATATATCAATGATAGTTAGTGAACAAAGTCACGTAGCTATCAAGTATCAAGTATTTGCTTATAACGAGGAAATTAAGGATGGCAGGATGATCATATTGCCTTGAAAGATAGGAAAACTTTTGGTTTGGAAAACGAAGCAGAGTAGGAAAGGCGAAATTGCCTTTTTTAATAAAAAGAAGAACAAAACACCGTTTATAAATCCTATGTTTTTCATAATCTACTCTACCTAATATAAAAATTAGAATATTTATTTGATGATGAGATGGAATCCATTTCGTTGAAAAGTGAGGAGGATACCTGAAACAGACTATACAACAGAATTAGTGAAACTCAAACAACAAAAGTAATTAATTTTCAACAAATGAAGAGATCACACGTTATTTCGTATCTATTTTTCCTGTTTATTTTCTTCAATTCATATCTGTAACAAACTCAATTACCAGATTAGTAATTAAAAAATAATTTAAAAGGAAAATAATTATTAATTAAAAAAAAAATCAAATTATCAAAATGTTGTTAAGCAATTCATGATTTCAAATGAAAGATATTTATCGATAAGAAAGATTTTTAACAATTTTTAACAGTATTTTCAATAACAAACGCACTTAATAAGAGGGTGCTGAAAAGAGAAAAACGACGAAAAGGTAACCAGAAGGGTTACCAAAATAATTATCCACTCAATGTGAACCCGAACAAACCGTGAGTGGAATTTTCTTTTTATTTCGCAACACTATTATACTAAAATCTCAAAAGAAAACGCGAAGAGTGCTTTATTATACTTCAAATGCAATTCTTTATCAAGAAAAGAAAGATAAAAAGAAAAAGAAAGAAAGAAAGATAAAAAATTCGCGAAAACATATACGAAACTCTGATAAAATAATTTATGCACTCATTATTTTATTGTAGACGCAACACTAAATGCGGAAGATTGCAGCCATAGTCAGAGACTGCCGTCGTACAATCACCCTTTGTACAGCCTTTTTGACTGTAATAGGTGATTCAGGAACGAGCTGGAACGTACTTCCACAATCCAAGTGGAAGAAATATGGGCAATTTGGACAAATAAACGCAACACTACTATAAAAAACGCGATCATTCATCAACGCAACACTAATTCTTCAAATGAATTTAATTAATAAACAAAATTTAATGAATTTAATATTATTATTCTATAAATCTAAAAAGCTATTTGAAATATCACGATATCATAAATTGATATAATAAGAAAGAATAAATTCAAGTTCAAATATTCAAAAAAATAAATAAATAAATAAATAAATAAAAAATAAACTAATTCATAATGAAAATAATTAAAAGCAATCGCGATAATTTTTTCAACGCAACTCTAATTCAACCCGTTATTAATCAATCGCAACACTAATGCAAATTTGCCCGCGATTTGCCCATGATGACTGGATGAACGATGGGCCAGCATGCAAATTGGCCAAGACGATACAACATATACTACGTATTACTAAACGAGCACAATGACAAAGTAGTAACAATGACTTCCCATTCTTTGGACCCAGACAAGATCCAAAAAATGAGAAACCATTCGTTGCAGCCCCTCTTCGTGACAGTTTGTCGAGGCCTCTTCGGTCTTCCTCCTTCGGGCGCAATGCCCGCTGAAACTTAAATCTAGGCTCGAGATTCACTAATCGCAAATCAAAGAAAAAAAGGAAAAAAAAAGGGACTAAGTCGCGGAAGCTAAGTGCACATGGACGACCAACGATCGCAATGATCATTCTCCGTACATGCACAGAATCTCGAGCGCAACGTTCGTTTCGAAAGCAAATCACGACCGCGACCGCGAAATTCGAAAAATCGATGAGCAAAGCCAGAGACGAATGGCATAATCGTCCATTTATCGCAGCTTTTCCCTCGATTTATCAAATTTTATTTCCTGAAACAGGTTGTCACGCGAAAAACGCGCCTACCCGATCAGAGACTGTGACAACCTGCCCGGCCCTACCTACTTATAATTAACAGACATGCCAGAAGTATACTACCTATCCTACCTAACCCTATATTTAAAAAATGGCAAAACAGGCACACCAACACACTCATTCCACGATTCTCACGCATAACACCCGGGCGCAAAAGCCTACACTAGGGAAAACGTCCCGGGACGTCTCCGACACCCGGGCTTGGCACACTACTCGCACACTCTAACTTTACGTACCATTTTCCTGAAATCGACTGGCGATGGCTAGCGACCATTGCGTGAAACGCGACAAAAATGCGTGTATCTACATTTCTACATTTTAATTCTGAATATTTATAAATATGTAATATTTTCTACTAAAATACTAGTCACCAGACTGAACGGTATCATTATTGTGAATCAAAATTGTACCATTATTGTAATTTGAGACTAAAGATTTATAATCTTGTTATTTATTCGCAATATTTAATTCATTAATTGCGAATGTGATTCTAAAAAGGGATTGAACAGTGAAAGAAATAATAATTGAAACGACGCAATTCCACAGCCTAACCACACATACACAATGTGGAAACTACGTCGTGCACGATACACTAACGCATCGCCAGTCGCTAAAAAATTTGCATTAACTTATGAACTAGGTCATCATACCCATTGCCTCTCCCTCACTCAAGTAACACCTGGGCACGTGAGTGAGTTCCTGGCAGTGAACACGGAAAGGGTTAAATCTGAAAATCCTGAGCTAAAAAGAAATATTAATATATCCAGTTTTGTATCTAACGGGCTAATATTCTTTCACTTTGCATTATATTCTTATTATATTTCAAATTATTTGTGATTCTACTTTATATTATTTTATTTTATTAATTGAACAAGTTATTGAAATTTTAATTCTTAATATTCTTTGACTTTGCATTATATTCTTATTATATTTCAAATAATTATATTTGTGACTCTACTCTATATTTATATTTCATTAATTGAACAAGTTATTGAAATTTTAATTCTTAATATTGAATTTAAAAAAGAATTAGAATTATTCATTGTAATTTAACATAAATATTAATAGAAATATCCTCAGGCGATTCCTTCATCAGAGCATATTTTTTATATTTTCATAAAAATAGTATTCAAAACTTATTGCTCTGATTCTAAAATCTATCTGTCGCGAAATATCTTCTTGCACAAAATTTAATTCATATTTGTGAATTACGAAACGAAGAAAATTTCAACTTTACTGTCTACAAATGTTGTAAGTCATATTAAAGTTATTATTATATAAAATTTATTATTTATTATATCACAATAATCAAATTATATATAAAATATATAAAATATATTTGATCAAATAACTTAAAATGTTATTCTCAAGAATTTTGAATAATAAAATTCAAATTAATTATTGTATTATATTAATACAATAATTATTATATGCATTACTGACATTAGAAAATTACTAAACATTTTATATTAATCAAAAACGCGAAACGCAAGAAGATCTAGCGACCCAACGATCGCAATGATCATTCTCCGTACATGCACAGAATCTCGAGCGCAACGTTCGTTTCGAAAGCAAATCACGACCGCGACCGCGAAATTCGAAAATCGATGAGCAAAGCCAGAGACGAATGGCATAATCGTCCATTTATCGCAGCTTTTCCCTCGATTTATCAAATTTATTTCCTGAAACAGGTTGTCACGCGAAAAACGCGCCTACCCGATCAGAGACTGTGACAACCTGCCCGGCCCTACCTACTTATAATTAACAGACATGCCAGAAGTATACTACCTATCCTACCTAACCCTATATTTAAAAAATGGCAAAACAGGCACACCAACACACTCATTCCACGATTCTCACGCATAACACCCGGGCGCAAAAGCCTACACTAGGGAAAACGTCCCGGGACGTCTCCAACACCCGGGCTTGGCACACTACTCGCACACTCTAACTTTACGTACCATTTTCCTGAAATCGACTGGCGATGGCTAGCGACCATTGCGTGAAACGCGACAAAAATGCGTGTATCTACATTTCTACATTTTAATTCTGAATATTTATAAATATGTAATATTTTATATCGTTTTCGGTACAGGGTAGAATCAGTGCTTCTTTGAAGAAAATAAGGGCGATCATCCCATCACGCGAAGAGGTATTATCTTTTTTTCTATCTAAATGTTTTATTCTTTAAACAGAAATCAATCATAATTTCAATACGTATCATTATTACATATTGCAATATTAATAGTTTCATATTTCAATTTGTTTGAATAACGAGAACCGTGTTTAAATTGATGACGTTTTGTCACAGATTCTTCCATCCTCCTTCCTGATGACAGGCTTCTTCTCGAGGACTTCTGGGACTACACACAGTGAAGGCGTTCGTCGCCATCGTATGGTGAGTCGCATGCTTTTTGATTCCTCGGTCATTCAATCATGTCGTAGGATGAAAGATCCGAAGTCGACACGGATGACTGGTTGTATACGTAGAATTTGCACGAGCACAATGACCGCGGATATTTGTTTATAATATCCGTGAGTAGTAACAATTATTTCTTTTGGTTTTATTATTGTCAGGCTAGGGATCTTTCTTGCGTTTCGCGTTTTTGATTAATATAAAATGTTTAGTAATTTTCTAATGTCAGTAATTCTATAATAATTATTGTATTAATATAATACAATAATTAAATGAATTTTATTATTTCAAAATTCTTGAGAATAACATTTTAAGTTATTTGATCAAATATATTTTATATATTTTATATATAATTGATTATTGTGATATAATAAATAATAAAATTTTATATAATAATAACTTTAATATGACTTACAACATTTTTAGACAGTAAAGTTGAAAATTTTCTTCGTTTCGTAATTCACCAAATATTGAATTAAATTTTGTGCAAGAAGATATTTCGCGACAGATAGATTTTAAATCAGAGCAATAAGTTTTGAATACTATTTTATGAAAATATAAAAAATATGCTCTGATGAAGGAATCGCCTGGGGATATTTCTATTAATATTTATGTTAAATTACAATGAATAATTCTAATTCTTTTTAAATTCAATATTAAGAATTAAAATTTCATAAAACTTGTTCAATTAATGAATATATAAATATAGAGTAGAGTCACAAATATAATTATTGAAATATAATAAGATATTAATGCAAAGTCAAAGAATATTAAGAATTAAAATTTCAATAACTTGTTCAATTAATAAAATAAAATAATATAAAGTAGAATCACAAATAATTTGAAATATAATAAGAATATAATGCAAAGTGAAAGAATATTAGCCCGTTAGATACAAAACTGGATATATTAATATTCTTTTTAGCTCAGGATTTTCAGATTTAACCCTTTCCGTGTTCACTGCCAGGAACTCACTCACGTGCCCAGGTGTTACTTGAGTGAGGGAGAGGCAATGGGTTGATGACCTAGTTCATAAGTTAATGCAAAATTTTTTAGCGACTGGCGATGCGTTAGTGTATCGTGCCCGACGTAGTTTCCACATTGTGTATGTGTGGTTAGGCTGTGGAATTGCGTCGTTTCAATTATTATTTCTTCACTGTTCAATCCCTTTTTAGAATCACATTCGCAATTAATGAATTAAATATTGCGAATAAATAACAAGATTATAAATCTTTAGTCTCAAATTACAATATGGTCAAATTTTGATTCACAATAATGATACCGTTCAGTCTGGTGACTAGTATTTTAGTTGAGAAAGTATTAATATAATTACAATGTTAGAATCACAAATAATTTGAAAATATAATAGAAAATATAAGCCAAAGTGAAAAGATATTAGCCCGTTAGATACAAAACTGGATATATTAATATTTTTTTTAGCTCAGGATTTTCAGATTTAACCCTTTCCGTGTTCACTGCCAGAACCCTCCTCACCTAGCGATTCCGCCCTCCATCTCCTCTCCCACGAATTCTCTCACTCTATCCTGTCTCACCCTCCACGCACACTCACTCACGCATTTCCTTATTCCTTCCTACTCACGACTTCCAACTACCAACACCTTGCCCTCTTACTATCAACCTCGCCACATTGCCCTACCACCTGAACCTTCCATCCATTTTGAGTGACACCGCTGTCATCACCCCATACTCGTCACCCACACTCCTCGGGTGTTGTGGTTATAGGCCACAGGGGGTTTGTTACTGTCACAGCTTTGGAGGGGGAGAGCTTAATTGCGAGATTAAATATGAATGAACTATTTTGCATAAGTTAATCGCACTATATTTTTTTAGGTCGACTGGTGGCCAGATACGCCGATTAAGTGGGGGTATTCGTACCACGGACGAGTAGTTTTCACCACTTGTGTAAATGTGCTGGTATTAGGGCTGGTGGAATTGGGACTGTCGTTTCAATTTATTCGATTAGTTAACTTTCAGCTGGGTGTTCACAGCTGACATTTAGAACCTATAAGTCCCTGTTTTAGAATCAACAATTCGCAATATATAATAATGAATTATATTTGCTGAATAAAATTAACACAGATCTACATAATCTATTAGTCTCAATTATACAATAATGGGTTAACAATTTTGAATTACACTCAATATAATTAGATTTCCATGAGGTTTCAAGTTTCTGGGTGACTTTATGTTATAGACTTATTTAGTTAGAAATATTACATTATTTTATATAATAAAATATAGAACAGGAGGAGAAAATCTAAATATTGTGTA